>NC_083343.1:11032443-11702443 GCF_019175385.1 Lycium barbarum
GCAAGACAAAGTCATATACCAAACTGAAGATCATAAACAGCCTTGTGTCTCATTTGTTAGAAACACAACAGAGATGTTTGGTTTTACTCCAGGGTGCCTTCCCTTGTCTAGATGGGATGAACTCAATGCATTCTTTAATAAGTCTGGGTAAAAACCGCGTCTTTCGTATCCCTTTTTTTATTTTTGGACTTTATCATCTATCTTAATCAACTACTTGTTTTCCATTCAGGGCTAATATCATCTTTGGATTGAATGCTCTCTATGGAAGATCTGTACACTCTGATGGTTTATCCGTCGGAGCTTGGGATCCAAGCAATGCTGAATCGCTTATACGTTATACTGTCAAAAAAGGATATGATATCCATGGTTGGGAACTCGGTAAGGACTATAGTATTCTTCATTTTGTCTACTTCAAAATCTTAGTGAACTATGAGTTGTATGCAAGAACATGTCCGTAAAACTATGCTACTCCCTCTGTCCAATTTATGTGAAGCTCTTTCCTTTTTAGCTAGTCCCGAAAAGAATGACAACTTTCTATATTTAGTAACAATTTAACTTTAGTTTTTCCATTTTAGCCTACTGAAATCATTTAGCCACACCAATATCAACGTTTATAGACCACAAGCTTCAAAAGTCTTTCTTTCATTCTTAAACTCCGTGCCCAGTCAAACACCTTTACCTAATTTGGGACGGAGGGAGTATGACATAATGTTAAAAGCTCTATCTGAATAATTTAACATAATGATGTCAATTCTCTTTCTAGGGAATGAATTGAGTGGAAGTGGAGTTGGAACCAGAGTTGCAGCAAATCAATATGCATCTGATACAATTTCCTTGTACAAAATAGTGCAAGATGCTTACAAGAATTCCGAAACTAAACCATTGGTCCTCGCACCAGGAGGTTTCTTTGATGAAGGCTGGTTCAAGGAATTAGTAAATAAAGCCGGGAAATCATTTGATGTGGCCACTCACCACATATATAACCTCGGTCCAGGTATGCTATAGCAAAACCTGAATATGATCTGGTTTTGTAGTCTAACATCATCTCGATGTTTATGGATTTTTCCATTCTTGGCCCGTCCGTCGAAATTAATTACGGGCGCCAGCCAAAATATACGAAATCTATACACTGATTGTGTATATCATGTGTATAACTATGTATATTTTGTGTCTACAATATGTATATTTATGCCTATTATGCAAAACCTGTACATGAGTTGGCTATTATTCTTTTTGAGGGGTCCAAAAATGTAATGTAATTAATTTCGGAAAAAGCCTCTCTACCTCAACGAGGCAGGGTAAGGTCTGCATGCACTCTACCCTCTCCAGATCCCACCGTTGGATTACACGGGGTATGTTGTTGTTGTTAACATGGGATTTTGCATTCGATTTGTAGGAAGAGATGAACACCTTATTGAAAAAATCCTCGATCCATCTTATCTTGATGGAGAGGCTAACACATTCAGCAAACTTCAGAATGTCCTAAAGACCTCTGACAGTTCAGTAGTTGCCTGGGTTGGTGAGGCTGGAGGGGCTTACAACAGCGGCCGCAACCATGTCACAAATGCCTTTGCTTTTAGCTTCTGGTAATCAAAGCTCAAATATAATATTCAACTCTGTGATTGTATATACATTATCCTGAGTAGTGTTGGATTCGGAATTTGGAATTATTATAGGTATTTGGACCAGCTTGGGATGTCGGCTGCCTATGATACCAAGACATACTGTCGACAAACACTGATTGGTGGAAACTATGGTTTACTCAATACAACTACCTTTGTACCAAATCCAGATTACTACAGGTAAAGCAGTACTCCCCCTGTTTCAATTTATATGGCGGTGTTTGACTAGACACGAAGTTTAGAGCGAAAGCGTTCCAATTAAAGAAAGGAGTCGTTCGTGTTGGAACCCCTGGTAGATAAAGAGAAAATCCGAAATAGCCCATACTCATACTACTCTCTCCTTATAGAATCTAATGTTTTGGAAAAGAAAATAGTACAAAAGTTTCTCATATCGAATACGAAGTGCCATGCTATTATTACTTAGTATTCATATGGGAAGGCATAGTCATTTTTTTTTTCTCTCAAAATAAAAACTTCATCGGCGCCAAGCGTGAGGGAATGCTAGATGTTTGGTGATTTTTTCTTCAATCAGGAAAAAAGATCCCACTAAAGCAGCTAATCCCATGCATATTGTATGGACATCTGGTCTCACACATAGTATCATAAATAGCTACCCCTCACTAAAAAGGAAAAAGCATCATATAAAATGGAACAAATAAGAATATCTCTTATCATCTTTAGTTATTGTTTAATGAATACAACTTTCCTTGTTGCAGTGCTCTTCTTTGGCACCGATTGATGGGAAGGAACGTTTTATCAACAAGTTTCTCAGGGACAAAGAAAATACGCGCCTACGCTCATTGTGCTAAGGAATCTGTAAGTTGAAATGAATATATTCTTTATTTACATAGACACTAGCTATATTGTACATTTGACCTGAAAAGAGCAACTTCCATTTGCAGCAAGGTATCACCTTATTGTTGATCAACCTTGATGGGAAAACTACCATCCATGCCAAAGTTGATTTTAACGGTACTATGTTACATCGGCGAAAGCACATACATCATCATAGCCACAGAAAGAGTTCAATTAAGCTACCTAAAGGTAGCAAAATAGCATCAAATACAAGAGAAGAATACCATTTAACAGCAAAAGATGGAGATTTACAAAGCCAGACAATGCTGCTAAATGGAAATGCACTAACTATAGATTCATCTGGGAATATACCTTCATTGGAGCCTATATTTGTCAATTCAACAGAGCCGATATCGGTTGGGCCATTCTCTATTGTATTTGTACACTTACCATATGTTCTTTTGCCTTCTTGTAGCTGAGTGATATCTGGGGCCAAAAAAGAGTTCCACTTTGATGATTTAAGAGGTGTATGGATCCAAAAGGGATTCCATTTGATTATTGAACCAATAAGATAGGCATAGAATATGTAGAGAAGGATACATGTATCATTATTTTTCTCTAAGAGAAAATATAAGCATTTCATTCTTGGTTCCAACCCTGTATCACATGCAAATCTTTCTACTTTATCTTCCTTTAAACAATAAATCTACAATAAATACAATGTAAAGACAAATTTATATATGTTATGTTAAAAAGATGAAAGAAACTCAAAGAGACAATGAATGATTATTCATTGCATTAATTCAAAAGAGAGGAGTACATATGATTATTCATTGCATTAATTCAAAACAGAGGAGTACATCACTATTTATAGGTACTAAAGGGAATAAAATAATTAAAATATGCTATTTTCTTATAGATCCTAAACTAAAAGAAAAGCAAAAATATTATACAGATATTATAGAATATTTCTAAATTAAAATGAAAATAAGTATCTCACAATAATGCAGATCTCAAAGTAGAAGTAAGGTAACTAATCTATTAACATTCACCTCAAACTCAAGTTGGAACACTTAATTGTTCAGATTGAACTCAATTTACTTACCTTTAACCATTACATATTTCAAGTATTTCCAGTAAAAATTTCTATGTACAGGTGATTGAAAGTAATTTTGTGACTTTTTTCCCCAAACGGAAGAGAATTAGGCTCGCTCATTGTAAAATCACTTATGAATGTTTCCTTATGAGAGCGCCAACATAATTTAGCACCTTGAAATTTATCTAGAACTTCTTATCCATGATCTAAGCTAACATTAGAAGATTTGTTGTTTTTAATCTTTTGGTTTGAGAAACTTAGCATAATTGTTGATTGATTTAGTATCCAAATAAGTGATGATTTGACTGTAAATTTCATGGCTTTTATCATTGTAGAGAGTTCATCATGGTTATTGGACAAAAGGGATGTTTGGATGAAGTGGCTGCAACTGCCTATCTAGAGAAAATAGAAGATGCCAAAATAATGAGTTTTTACTATTGACCATATGGCAAAGTATATATAAAGAAGATGTACATCACTTGTACCAAAAAACAAAAAAAAATTGAAAAAGATAATGACTATCAAAACTGAGCATAATGGGAGGAGAAAGTTATAATAAATTCCTAAAAGGTAGGAACTACTAAAATAGAAATCTTCAGCAGTAATCTAAAGTCAATAAGGTAATCATCGGCTATTATGCACCCTCAAGTTGGTGGTGTCAACACCACCCAACTTGGAAAATTGCTTGACAAAAGAGGCCTTTGAAGATGGTTTGGTGAGTATATCTGCCACTTGATCATTTGAGTGAAGGTGTTGAATTTCAATATCCTTGTTTTGAACTTGTTCAAGAACAAAGTGAAAATCAATAGCAACATGCTTCATTCGAGTATGGAACATTGGATTGGCGCAAATATATGTGATGCTGACATTGTCACAACGGATCCGAGGAGTGGCTGAAATACAGAAGCAAAGCTCATGAAGTTAACTTATTACTACATTGGTCTCATGTCACGCCCCAAAACCCCACCTAGACGTGACCGGCATCCGACGTCATGAACAACATCGGAAAAACCTAAACCGTGCAATAATGACACTTGAACCCGCCAGGTTCAATATTCGCCTCCAACAGTTTATAAAATAAGTATAACAAATCATGAATATATGAATTAAATCAATGGAAGTCTTTATTCATCCAATACTTAGTCAAACGTAATAACGTGCCTGAGAGTTAATCAATAACTCAACAACTACCCACAAGAACGTATACTATGGAGCTTCTAAGATAAAGGAATAATAGGTTGACTCATTGGGACGCAGCCCGAAAAAACTAATAATGAACAAACAAATAAATAGGGTGTCCCACGAATGAACGTGTGGGCTCACCAAATCAGCAGCAACAGTAAGTCCTTCCTAAGCGCCTGAAGTGTTAAGAACCTGCTCTTCTCCGTTACCTAACATACCATCAAAAACAACAATGGTATGCCTGAGTACTTCGTACTCAGTGAGTGTCTAAGGGGCAATAGTTACAAACAAGATATGATGAATAAAATTAATAAAATGATATTAATGAAAATCACAATTCAAACCCAGGAATAACGTAAGTCAGCAACATTAAAGAGTTATGATAGAATCCAACAACGAAAGACATATTTACTTAACTCCTTACCATTTACCATGCCAAGCATTTCACTTACGAATTCAATATCACCACAAGCCACTCACAGGCAACAAGATACGAAACAAGCCACTCATAGGCAAACTAATCAATCAATTGATACTCCGGGTTAGGAAACCACGGAGGCTAATCGTCCTCTGGACTAGCACAGCAATAGATACTCCGGGCTAGGAAGAAACGGAGGCTAATCGTCCTCTGGACTAGCACAGCAATAGATACTCCGGTCTAGGAAGATACGGAGGCTAATCGTCCTCTGAACTAGCACAGCAATAGATACTCCGCGCTAGGAAGCAACGGAGGTCAATCGTTCTCTGGACTGACACAACAATACTCATATCGATACGTTAGGATCCATAACGGCTAATCGTCCTCTGAATTAGCACAGCTTGCCCATACAGGCCCAAACACCAACAAAATATAAATTATGGCATATTACCGAATCATCAATCATGGCTTAGAGCCGAATCTCACTTCTCAAGTCATCATCTCAAAATAGAGGCATTTCAAGTCATAACCGATTTAGAATCTTACTCAAATCTCTTATTCAATTTCAAGTTCAAGAAACCCATTCAACAACAAAACAAGTTTAAGGTCCAACCGAATAAGTTCAATCATCCAATAATGGAAAAAAGCGAGTTTCACAAAGTAGTATGGTTCGTATAAGGTTTGATGCGGGCTTGACCCTACACACGCATGACCTTGTCTAAAATAAATCATCTTTAATTCCAGAATAAGTTCCACCAAACAAGAGTTATAACTTATAAAAACAATCAAGGAAGGATTCTCAAATACAATTCATGCTTTAACAATTTAAACGTACTTCACAAGTAGACATAGCTGAAAAGATGATTTTTGGAATATCGACATACTTGAAGAAAGATTTTTGAGAAAATCTAGACATACAAATTACCTTTATATTAAAAAAATGATTTTAAAAGAGCCATACATTAGGGTTTTGTATGAGAAGTTCACCCTTTTTATTCAATAAAGAACTTTCGAGAAAAAAACATATATCCATAATAAGGTTTTTAAAAGAGAGACATACCTTAGTTTGTTAAACAAGGTTTAACAATTCACTTTTTTTTAATGAAGAACACTCAAACCTTAGCTTGAATCACTTTGGGAAGAATTATGTTGCAAACCCTAGGTTTTGGTCACAAGAATCATGTTAAGAATCATGAGTTTAATGTTAGAATGAATTAGTAATGTTAGGGATGTTCTTACCTTTGATTTGGAAACTTGGAGGAATGATTTTCGTCCTTAGGGTTGTTTAGAAAGTAGAGGAATAAACAAAACAAGTGTCTTATTTATACTTTTCTGGTGAAAACGGGCCAAAGGACGCCCCCGAAGGACGGACCGTCGTTCGTGTTACGGATCGTTCTTTGGACCGTCCTTTAGTGAAAATTTCCAGAGAGTTCTGGTGATTTTTGAGACGTTACGGTTCCATGTTACGGCCCATAACACGTGTTACGGTCCGTAACGTCTCACCGTAACACAGGCCAAATTTCCAGCCAAGACAGGCTTCAGTAAAACGGGTATAAATTTTTGTACACAACTTGTTTTGGGCTGTACGACCTACAGTTGGAAAGCTATTTCAAAGATCTACAACTTTCATCAAGGAAGTTTTTCCAAATTCGCAACACATTTTCATGAAAATCTCCCAGAAGATAGACCTCCCAAAACTTAGGCGAATTTAAGAGCCCTTAAGAACTTCACTAGTTGGTTTGACTTCAAAACGACCATCTTCCACCCGAATTCATCAAGAATGGATTCATATAGATAAAATATCATCTTAACACTAGATTTTTACATATTCACACCTAGTTCAAGTTTACGGGGTGTTACATCTCAAAAACAGTAATTGCAACAGCAAAGCGGGGGCAAGTGTAGGATCAATAGAGGCCAAGATAACAATTTCAATTAATCAATTTTGACATACCACGGAACGAGCTCAATGTTATCGACTTCTTGATTGTTTTAAAGGTGCGAGCTCAAGTAGGGGCAGGGATGGATCCATCGAGATGTCCATAGAGATCGTGACCACGCATAAGCATTGATACTTGAGCTTCTCATAGGGAGAAATCATGACTGTCAATTAAATTTAATGAGCAGTTGTGTAACAAGATTAAATTGGACAATAGTAGTGGCATTGTTGACTCCATCAACATTAGTTACAGAAATATTATGGGCGATTTGAGTGCTTAGGTGAGTAAGCAAAATCAGAGAATTAACTCGTGGAGTCTAGTGTTGCTCTGATACCATAAGGAGAACAGAAGAAATGAGAATAATGTGTTGTTATTCTTGATTGTATGCTAGACTACATAAATAATATATACAAGACCTATATAAATAAAGATAAACTTGAAAAAGATAATGACTACTAATATAGAGCCTAAATATGAGGAGGGAGTTGCAACAAATTCCTAAAAATTAAGAACTACTAAAATAGAAATCAACAATGATAAGGTATCTTAAGTCATAAGGTAATCATCCGTTATTACAATCTTTCATTACAACATCTCATAGATCATCAATTGCAAGATAAAATTTCATCTTCACTGTCCAAATATGATGGTTTTCATCAGCTAAGATTTGTGGGACATCCAAAGAGATATTAATATTTTTTGTGGTTGAAGAATTAGGTTAAAAGTAGGTGTAGGTTGAAAATAGTTTTAGGTTTAAAATAATTTTTTTCCAGTGAATTCACATATCTATTAGAATAGATAGAGGGTCTGATCCCATGATTAAAAAATCAGCGAAACTAGAGAGAATGGATGATAAGTCATTGCAATAACTCAAAATGGAAGAGCACATCACTATTTATAGGTAGTTAAAGAGTGTTATCCTCCTTAAAATAAAGAAAAATAAATAATATACAATATTTCTAAATTGAAGCAAAAAATAAAGTCCAAGTGACAATATTGTAAGGGTGGGCATAAACACCGAAAATCGAAAAATCGGACCGAACCGAATTAATTCGGTATTTCGGTTCGGTTTTGATTTTTTTTAATAACAAATTCAGTGTTCAGTTCGTTGTTCGGTTCCGGTTCACTGGTTCTTCGGTATTCGGTTAAATCAAAAATTTACTCCATAATTTTTACAACCCTCAGATCACTCAGCCCACTCCACTCTCTCAGGCCCAAATTAATATATCCTAAGCCCTAACTTCATTTCCTCTCCTCTCCTCTATGGCTCTGTCCGACTCCTCACCCTCACAGTCCTCACAAACCGATCTCTCAGGCACCAGCGGCAGTGGGAGTTCACTTTCTTCCTCACTTCTTAATTTCTTAATTAAGGTAATTTCATTTTCTCCTTATAATTTCTCAATTTGATTGTTCTTTCCTTTTCATAAGTTTGAACCTTAGTTTCTTTTTTCACCGAACCCTAGCTAGTTTTGGATAAAGAATCACTGAATTTGCATTGGGTTGGATTTGTTTTAAATTCTTTTTCTTTTTAGTAAAGTTTGAATCTTTATTATGTGGTGTTAAATTTTCTTAAATTATCAGTGGGTATCTTTAGAATTGTTAAGAAAAGAAGAAGATAACATCTGTTCTTGCAGTTTTGGAGAAATCTGGGCAAGAATTGTTTATACTGTAACTGCTAGATTTTCTTTAGGTGCATACCTGCATATTTGCTGATTCTTGTTTGGTTTTGTTGAGTGTTTGTTGAACTGCTCTACTGCTATAGAGCTCTATTTTTTATTTTATTTTGAAACTGGTAACTGTTGCTATAGAGCTCTATCTTATAGTTTTTCTTTTTAATTTTTCATGGATGGCGGATGAAACTAGACTAAGTGCGGCCGGTTCAACTGATAGCGTACCTAATACAGAGGATAGCAATGACAACTCACTTGACATCCAGACCCAGGTAACAAAGAAAAGAAAAGAAATAAGATCTAGATCAACGATTTGGGATCATTTTGATAGGGTCGTTGTAAATGGTATTAGTAAAGCGAGGTGTAGACAGTGTAAAAATCTTTATGCCGCTAATACAACTGTAAATGGGACAACGAGATTGAGACAACATATAACTTTGAGGTGCGCAGTATATAAAGCCAAGATTGAAACTTGCACTCAGAAAAAGATAAATTTTGCATATAAGGATGAGCCGCTTTGGGAATTTGATCAACAATTAATTAGGAGGGCTTTAGTTGAGATGATAATTACGGATTAACTACCATTTAGCTTTGTAGAAAAGGAAGGCTTCAAGAAGTTTATGAATGTAGCCCAACCTTTATTTCAAGTTCCTTCCCGTAGAACAATAACAAGGGATTGTTATGAACATTACGGCGAATTGAGACAAGATTTGAAGAAGAATTTTAGAGAAGCAAAATAAAAAATCTTCCTTACCACTGACACATGAACATCGTTGCAGAGAATTAATTATATGTGTTTGACTGCTCACTATATTGATAAAGATTGGATTTGCATAAAAAATACTGAATTTTTGCCCTATCACTAGTCATAAGGGTGAGCATATGGCAGAGGCTATTAGTAATTGTTTGCTTTATTGGAGCTTGGATAAGGTTTTTTCTGTTACTGTTGATAATGCTTCTTCCAACGATGTTACAGTTAGAGAATTGTCTAAACAGTTAAATATGTGAGGAACTAATATAATGGATGGTAAGCATCTTCACGCGAGATGTATGGCACACATACTTAATCTAATTGTGCAAGAAGGTTTGAAGGAAATTGATGCTTTTGTCAAACGTGTTAGGCAAATGGTGAGGTATGTTAGATCATCTTCGGCAAGAAGAAGTCACTTTAAGAAATGTTGTGAAGTTCAAAGGGTGGAATATTCTAAAACATTAAAGCTAGATGTACCTACTAGGTGGAATTCCACCTACTTGATGTTGGATACGGCACAAAACTTTGAGAAGGCCTTTCATAGGTTTGTTCTTTTTTATGAGAATTTTAATAATTATCTTTCTACTCATGTTCTTGAAGATGGAAGTGTTACAGGTCCTCTCGTATGTGATGATTGGGTGAATGTAAGGAATGTGATAAAGTTTCTTGAAAGATTTCACGAGCTCACTGTAAAGGTTTCAGGTTCACATTATGTTACTTCTAATGTTCATTTCGAGGATATATGTGAGCTTGATGCACATTTGAAAGTGTGTTTAGCAAGTGAAGATCTTAATTTGAGTAAAATGGCTGAGCGGATGAGAGAAAAGTTTAAAAAGTATGGGGTGATCCTGGAAAGATGAACAAAATGATTTTTATTGCTTCCCTGTTGGATCCTCGTAATAAGTTTGTGTATGTTAGCTTTGGGGCTGAAGAGCTATTTGGGGAGGGAGTAGGAAAGAAAGTAAGCAAAGGAGTGTATGATTATATGAAATCTTTGTTTGGAGAGTATCTAAAAAATTATTCAAGAGAAGTTCATCATAAATCATCTCCATCTGCATCTTCTTCATCTCAATGCTCTTCTGATGTATCTTCTAATTCTGACACCTCTTTGAGAACAAAAGCTTTGAGAACTAAGCTTCACTTGAAGAGCTTTGAGAACTAAGCTTCACTTGAAGAAACAAAAGGAAGATTCTGGATATAGGGGTGCTAAATCGGAGTTGGATAGATACATTAGTGAAGAACAAGAGCCTGAAGATGAACGTGTTGAGTTTAAGGTCTTAGATTGGTGGAAAATAAATGCTCCTAGATTTCCCGTTCTTTTAGAGTTGGCTCGTGATGTGTTGGCTATTCCGGTTTCTAGTGTGGCATCAGAATGTGCATTTGGTACCGGTGGACGTATTCTTGATCCATTTAGAAGTTCATTGACTCCTAAATGTGTGCAATCTCTTATTTGTGCCCAAGATTGGCTTAGAGAAGAGACTAAACCCGTTAGTGTGGAAGAAAGTTTTGAGTATCTTGAACAACTTGAACTTGGTAAGGTTTTATATTTTTTTTGTGTTTTTTAGTGCAAAAATCATATACTTATTTATGCGGTATGTCATATTTGATTAAATTACCTTTAGATATAGCAAATAGTGGAAGAGATCCTTGCATTGTTGATGTTTGATTGCAATTTGCTACTAGTGGTAAGTTCAATATTTTATTTTGCAGTTCTATTCTTTTATCTTGAAAGTTATATTCAAACTTTTGGTTTTCTCTTACTTTTTATTATGTTCAAGTTCAACAATGCCTCCTAAAGCTCGCTCACATGTTTGGGAATATTTTGCAGTAGTTCAAGACAATGAAGAAGGGCGTAAAGTAAGGTGCTTGACATGTGGTATGATACTTAAATATAATTCAAGAGTGAATGGAACAGGTTCCTTGATGAAACATATTGGGAAATGTCTTGAGCATCAATAAAAGAGGCAAATTCGACTTCAAATTTGAGCTTATGTTTTGAATTTGGTGAATTTCGGACCAAATTGTGATTGCTAGTGTTGTGTTAAGACAATGGATTTAAGACTTAGTTTGTGACAGCTAATTTTTTGTATTTGTAGCTAAATTTTAAGACATTTGTGTTGTTTATATATGTTGTTTAACAGTTTGGCTGCTGCTCGTTTTAAGGTTATGTTATTTGTGTTGCACGTTTTTGCCTTGTACGTTGTTTTGCTGCTGCTAGCTGGCTGTTGTTATTGTTTTAAGTTGAAGGCTTTAAGCTGCTGCTATTGGTTTTAAGTTTAAGCTACTGGTTTAGTTTTGCTGCGGCTGGCCGCTACTACTGATTTTTATGTTATTGGCTGCTAGTATTTTTATGTTGTTGGCTTTATTGTTCCAAGTTCCAGAAAAAACAATATAGTGAGCAGGAGCTGCTGATTGTTCATAAGGGTGTTTGACTGCTCATATTGTTCCAAGTTCCAAGAGTTGTTGCTACGGGTTTAGTTTTGCTTTATTGTTTTTGTCACTAGTCATAACTCATAAAGGTGAGCATTTTTATGCTATTGACTGCTGCTATTGTTTCTGTTACTGGCATAAGACATTATTGGACAATATTGCTCAAAGAATTTTTCAACTGCTAGTGTTTTTATGCTACTGATTTGCTGTTTGTTTATGGACTGGTTTTGCTTAAGGTTGCCTTCCTACTGCTACTGCTTGTTTAAGGTTGCATTGCTACTGATTTGCTATTTGCTACTGCTCACTTTATTGTTTAAGGCTATGTTGCTGCCTTGCTGCTGCTCTGCCTTGTGGTGGTGTTTTCATGCCTTTCTTCCCTATTGTTTGCTCATGGCCTTTGATAATTTTGTGGCTACCCCCTGGAGTTTTTTTTTTTTTTTTTATAGTTGTAGCACAAATCATTCTCTTATGTTGTCCACATAGTTAAAAAAATTGATCTTTATTTCATATCAGTGCAGCTCAAATAATATATACTTACCTTGTTGATTAACCATACCTTAAACTATTACTGGCAGTTACACTAGCTAGCTTGGGGCAGATGAATGCCTTCGCTCGTGTTGTGATATTTATGCTTGTTTGTTTTCTATTTCTTTTTTAATTATGACGGTTGTGTTGGGGCCATTGTTGTCAAAGGAACGCTTAAGCCTTAAAGCGAGGCGCAAAACATGTCGATGAATTGAAATAGACCATTTTGAATTAAAAAAAAAAAACAGCTCATTTTTAATTAAAAAGAAAGTCCATTTTACAAGCAGAAAATCGAATTAGAAAAATCGAAACCGAACCGAACCAAATTAATTCGGTGTGGTGTTCGATGTCTACTTTCAAAAAATCAAAATCGAAAAACTGAACCGAAGAACCGAAACCCCCCCCCCCCCCCCCCCCCAAAGACAGTTTTGCAGGGAAAACAACACAAACTGTCCACTATAGGAAAACTAATTACCTGGTAACTTATACACATAATTGGCATATATTAGCCAAGTTTTGAGAATCTAGCACAAAATGGCCAATAAAACGTTTCGGGTCAAAAAATTTAGCACACCATGACCCATAAATCCTTGAGTAAAAATAGTTCTTTATACCGTACTTTCTCATTCTCTCTGCAAATTTCACTCTCCAATTTTTTATTTTTATACGGTACTTTCTTATTCTCTCTCACAGAAGTTTCACTCTCTCCAATTTCTTCTCCTAAAATCAATCCATTAGAACTCATGTCTTAGAAGCTGAATCTTTGCTATTTGAAGAAGTATGAAATAGGTCAATCTCTCTAATTGCGTCACGTGAAGATGCAGAATAAAAAAGAACTCATTTATTTTATATATATTACCTATTCTATTATCTGAAAAACTTACTATGGGTATTTCTGATCCTTCTGATCCTCCTTCACTTCTTGATCTAATTGAAAGAGAATCCATTTTTGTAGTTTTCTAACTATTTTAGCTTTTTCTTTTTTGGGGTGTTATTTCTACTCTTTTTAGTTGTTCTATTAATTCGTCTACTTCTTTATTTCTTGGAGTTTCTATGGTAGTACAATCGTGAATCTTTCAAAATAATTCTAGGATTTTCTACTCAAAATAGGATACACCTTAGGATTAATTTTTGAGTTATTTGTTTATTTGTACTACAAAATAGATGGGGAAGAAAAGTTCTTCAAAGAAATTTGTCAAGAATCGAGCTACTGATTCTGATTTCGAAAATTCTCCACTTAAGGTATCAGAGCCGTTCCCTGTTGGTTACGTTGTTTTTCCTATTTTACATAGTATCAGAGCCGATTCGCGCTCCAGTTGCGTCTGGGTGTGAAGTGGCGGCGGGGGCTAAAGTGGGTTAGAATTCCACATTGGTCAGTGAATGAACTAGTGGTTTACTTATATGGATTTGAACAATCCTCTCTCACAAGTTAGCTTTTGAGATTGAGTTAAGCTCATGTGTAATATGTGCTTAAATTAATTTAGATCCTAAATTAAAAGAAAAATAATTATTATAGAATATTTCTAAATATATTTTAACATGCTAAACTCCTTTGTAAAATTACCCTTGTTAGGACAAACAATTAGCAAACTCCTATGTAAATCCTATATTGACCTGGAATTTCCTCAGCTTGCTACCAATGTGCTCTAATTTCAGGAAGAAAGCATAGTTGATGGGGAAGTAGTGCCAGTAGTACTCTGGAAAGCTATGAATGAAGCCACATTCACTATTTAAAGATCTTCATTATACATCATTACATCTGCTGAGTATATCATAACTACAATCTAAAAAGCTACAAAATGCAACTTATCAAAAAAAAAAAAAAATTACATAATGTAGGGAACTTTTCACTAAAGTTGCAAAGTCCCTTAAGTCTTGATTATTATACACACAAAAAAAGAAAGAAAAACAACTTTGGGTTAGTCCACAAAATGTCTTGTGCTGAAAACTGTTAGTATTTACGTAGGCTCGTTGATCAACTCGAAGCTGTATAATAAGGTCAATCTCCTTCCGAGAAGCTCTGTGGCTTACTGCTTGCAAACGCCAGCCACACGATTGTTCCAGTGAGGTAGAAGAAAATTGACGGTGCAAACAAAGAAATCTGCACAAAACAAGTTCTAAAAGTTATTAACTGATCTTCAAGTGCATGAGGCGTATAGGGCTTTATGGGGAATGTGAGATAGCTTACACTCCATGAGTGAGTTGAATCAAGAAGATAACCGGTGAGCGCGACGCCTACAATTCCGGGAACTGCCCCCACAGTGTTCGTAATACCCTGCATGTTCATTCTTTCAAAGCGGGGAACAAAATAATCTGGACTTAAATTTGAAAAGAAGAGATATCCAACTAAACTTCTTCAGATGAATTAATCAAAATAGCCCCAATAGTTTTGTTCCATCATGGGTAGGGACATTATTGCTGAGATAATAACTTCCATACGAAAAGCTTATATGGATTGAAAATAGGTGATTCAAATAGCATCTACTAATATTGCCCCATCCTTGTAGCTAGATCAAGAAAGAACCTTTGCGTCGAGATCCATAACCTATGTTGCTCGGACCCTTCAAAAATACCGACAGTGTGTTTCGGATCCTCCAAAATTAGTGCATTTTTGGAGAGTCCGAGCAACATACAATGTATCAGAACTATGGACTCCAATTATTCTTTTTTTTTTTTTTTTTTTTTGCATCGAATATGATCTAATACTCTTATTTCTTACTCAACCATTAACTTCTTTAAAAAAAAAAAAAAAATACCAACAAGAAAACGGCTATGTTATCTCATTTCTTTGTCTTTTCTTTCATATTCGATTTCTTCATTCTGGATTTCTCCATTCCTTCCTATATGTCTTTCTAGAACCCGTCTCCAAAAGATACTTTTTCAGTGACTAAGAACAGCTTCATGTGAAACAGACTGGTATAAGACCATATGTAAGAACTTCATGGGATATTGTAAGGATTTTGTGCATGACGGGAGTAAGATCAAAGAAAGAAGTAACAAACACAATGACATATTTATGCATGACACCAATCAGGGGCGGAGCTACCCTTGCCCAAGTGTGTCAAGCGACACTCCTTCGCCGGGTAGGTGAAATTCTGGTTTTATAGATATGCATACGAGTGTTGACACCACTTGACACAAGCTGAAGGCTTAGTGCAGTGGTTAAGTGGTTGCAAGAAGTCCCTAAGGTTGCAGGTTCAAACCTGGGTCATGACATATCTATGTATTTTTTGACACCCCTTAATATAAATCCTTGCTCCGCCACTGACACCAATATACCCATTAGACACAAGCTAAACAACACCTTACTAACAAACTCCGAGTTCAATGGCAGGGTAGAATCTGATTTTACTTTTGTCCACGCAAAGAACGTTAGAGATATTTGGCAGCATAGAACTTTCATTGTTTGGTATTTTTAATTATCTTGCATCAAAAAACATGGACACCTGTGTTCAAAACAAATGCAGCTTTGCTATGTTACATACCAGAAGAATGCTTGCATATTCAGGTGAAATGTCTTGATGGGTGCAATATAGGCCTGCAACAATGGAAGTTTAACAAGATTAATCATTATCGGCATATAGGGAACAAGTGCATCTTTAAAAAAGGGCAACCCGGTGCCCTAAGTTCCCGCTATGCGCGGGGTCCGAGGAAGGGCCGGATTACTAGGGTCTATTGTACGCAGCCTTACCTGATAAGGCAAAACTTGATAGAGCTAAACCACCAGTGAGGATTGTTACTACTTCCCATGGAGGCAAACCAAAGTCCACAGAAGAAAGAATCATACATGTCGCAGGAGATAAAAAGGCAATTGTTTG
Source organism: Lycium barbarum (assembly GCF_019175385.1). Taxonomy (NCBI): domain Eukaryota; kingdom Viridiplantae; phylum Streptophyta; class Magnoliopsida; order Solanales; family Solanaceae; genus Lycium; species Lycium barbarum. Next base: position 11,048,691 of record NC_083343.1, read on the forward strand.
ACAGATTTTTCGTACCTGTTAATTTAGATGAGTTACATAGAGTGAGTGTCCAGGTTTTCAAGTAATTTCAATCTTCATTGATATTAGTATATGCCAAGTTATAAGAAACAATGGCAAATGAAAGGTGTTACACAGAAAATCCCACGTGTTTCAGCATTACTTGTAGTTGTAGATATGGACTTGAACATTATATAATCTAGTTCGAAGGGTTAAAAAATACAAAAGATATGGTCCACAACAACAACAACATACCCAGTGAAATTCCACAATGTGAGGTCTGGGGAGGGTAAAGTGTACGCAGACCATACCCCTATCTCGGAAGACAAAAGATATGGTCCAAATATAAAAATTCTCCAATCCTCATCTATGTTGTGAACGATATAAAGAGACACGGAATACTAGGGTTAGACCAGAAGAACATTCTGGGAATAGAGGAAATACGGAGAAGTCTAAGTACCAGAGATGTATCAACTCCTTTGGAAATTAAGCTATCAGCAAATTGAGATGCAATGCTGGTAACGAGAATTGAAGCTAATGGAGGGCCAACAGAGACCTGAAATGTTAGTTAAACAACTGTGAAGATATACCTTAGTTGCATAAGCCATCTTACTTGATACGTCAAGTCTAACATTGATTATATTTGGTAGGAACTTGCTAAAACTAGATGGTACTTCCTGAAGGAAATTACAAAAGATAATTATTTCATGATTTTTTATTTTTTTTTTTGATGACGATGAAGTAAGTTGTTTCATTAAAAGAGGCATCAAGGAAAATATGAGGAGAGCACTAGACATGGGAAGCAAAGATACAGTAGACATACCCATGCTGCTTCTGTCAGATTAAGGTTCAGCTCCTCACTGCATGGGGATGCAAATGGGAAATTTAAGCTTAACAAAAAAAAACCTTGAAAAGAAAAACGTAAATGCAGCAGATATTTAGCTCCATATACAGGAGACGATTTAGAGTAATTTAACAACTGCAAGTAGGATGTGACACTACCACGGATCCATGGCTGTGCAGTGGCGAATGGAGCACATAAACAACGGTTCAACCAAACCCACTATTTTCGACACTGATATAGATATACATGTAAAAATTAACAAAAATTCAAAAAATATTTACATGTTGAACCCATAATTTCAAAATGATAATGGTTATGGTGGTAAAACCTAAATATTTGAACCCATCAAATTAAAATCCTAAGATCCGCCTCCATGGTTGTGCAGCTTAGGGAAGTACTTTTTAAGTATTGCTTTCAAATAATATAATAGTCATGCAACCAACTGAGTAAATGTTGGGTACAAAGTCTTATATAAAGCACATTTATCATCTAATTTATACTCCGTCTGTACCACTTAAATGTGACACAATTACAATTTGGATAAAAATGAATTTTTCTTTGACCATGATTTTCTCAAATACTTTTTAAAAATTTTGAATTGTTAACTAGTGTGGCTTATACTCCCTCCGTCCCAAAAAGATTGTCCTCTTTTGACTTGGCACAAAGTTTAAGAAATAAAGGAAGACTTTTGAAATGTGTGGTCCAAAACAAGCCTTAGATATTTGTGTGGCTGTAAATCATCTCATAAAGTTAAATTGTATCTAAATATAGAAGGTGACAATCTTTTTGGGACAGAGGGAGTAGTACTTTTTACACAGCTTCTAAATATGTATTCCCTAAATATGTCCGAATTCACCACTGAAAATTAGGTAGTCTGACCCTTATGCTCCGAATCATGTCACATAAAGTGAAATGGAGGGAGTAACTAATAGAGACTAGATTTCTTTTATAAAATTTCATCAGATAGTGGTTAACTGTCTTTTGAAACACTGCATCAGTTTTAGGCCGAAGTGCTGTTTCAAAAGCTACAAATATGAGTTTCTGCAACAAGTGGTTTTTCCCCAAAATCGCGATGAACTAACAGTACTATCAAAAGTCTAGCAAACACTTCAGAAGTACTTTTCTTTCTAATAGCATTTATTCCTATTTTCTCAAACACAGAGCAGTTCCAGATGAGGCCCAAATCCAAATTGCACTACAGTATATAGCTTTTTCTTCTCAACTCAAACAAGAAATATATTGGATATAAGCTTACCAAAAAGAAAATGGATTGTTATAAATAGTTGAATTCCTTTTGCTGCTAATATTTTAACTCTATATGCTAAGAAAGTTTGCTTATCATCATACTTCATGGTTCATAATGTTTGTCATTTATGAACCATGTCACTAGCGTCACAAACAAGAAAAAATGAAACATTACAAAGAAAAGCTCTTACTACTAAGCTCAATCAAGACAACATTTACCTGAAATAGGTAGGAAGCCAAGATAAGCAAGTATAATGTCCCCAACTCCCACAGAAATGTGCATATATCATCGCCCATACAGCTTTGCTTCTGAAAAATGCCTTCCATGGTACATCCTACAATTAAGGATCAATTGGTAAAAGCTTCAATATCAACGCCCTAAACCGAAATAAGTTCTTTTTTGGATCAAATGATGTCTTTGCAACAGAATGGACACGGGAAAAATTAGCACCCTTTAGAGCTTAGGCAGATTCCAGAAAATGTTTCAAAGATTATTGCAATTCTACTTAATATTACATTTAGTTGACCACTCTATTAAGTTGTATTTTGACAACCAAAAGATATCCAATCAACTGTTTTGGACCTGTTCTTTAACTGATTTTTCATACGCATACCTTTAATGAGGTGTTCAACTCTCCCAACGAAGAACCCAATGATTTATTTCTAGGAAAAGACGGCGGCCCTGAAAATATGCCAAAGATTCCTTGCCCAATCAGAAATGCAGTCCAAAGAAATAGAAAAGCAGAAAAGTTTAAGTTAATATTGTTAGTACTCGACTAGATCAGGTTTTACCACAATTTCAACAAGGCGGTGGAAACAAGAAACTCTACTCACAAGACATGGATTCTGGTAAAGACCAGGGCCGATCTTCTTTAACCAATTGAAATCCTGAAAACCTGAATATGAAGACATAACCACATCAAGTTAGAATCGGTTAACATGTGCTTTATGTGTAAATAACGAAGTTTGGGATAATGTATCTCCAAGAGTAATTTCTTCTCAAGATGAAAAACAGAAACCAAAAGAATCAAAGCATACTAAAAGGAAGGAAAATTATCTTCAAAATCTTTGGAGAACTTACCAAGCTATGCCTAGAAAGCCAAACAGGTAAAACACAGATTCCCATCCATAGTTCTGGATCAGTGGAGGAGCTAATAGAAGTCTGCAATTTCCGAAAATTTTAGATGATCACCAAACTACTTTAATAGAAGAATTTCAACCATGCTTAAGTATGTCTAGAATTGAAGTAAAAATGGAATTTGCCTAACATGACGTTGAATTTCTACTGACAATTTATTTAGAAGTAGTGCAGGTTTGATTACAAATTTCAGATTCTAAAGCAGTAAAAATGTAGTTTGCCTCACTGAACATGTTTTTCTATTTAAATTCATCTCAGACCAGCATCATACAAAATAAAAATTGAAAGGATTAAAGTTCTCTATTTTCTATTGGCATAAAAATCAGCTTGAATGGTAATATAGTTTTTTCAATCAAAAAAAGAATCTCTGATAGGGCTAAAAGACTCCTAGAAAGTATATGATCTAAAATAAACGTATTAACATGGCTAGAACAAATTCCCTACTAATTGGAATCACCTACTTAGATTGTTTTCTTCCATTGTACCCTATCTTTCACAGAAGAATAATATTTAAGCATAGTTGTCTAAGATATGAGTAACGTTAAGACAAAATCTACACATGGACATACAAATGAGACAGATTTCAAGTTCTAAAACAAAGGTAGACAAGGAGCTAAGAAACTATAGTATAGAAAAGTTCCCCACCTGAATTTTAATGTTAATTCTGGTGATCATGACTGATAATTAACTTTAAAATGAAACATACCCGATAACACTTCCGAAACTCAAGCCACCAAAAACAAATGATACTGCCCGAGAGCGTTCCTCCAAGGGTATTGTCCTGTACAGAATATATAGTGGCAAAATAAACATGGTAAATGAAAGATTTTTCAATCTAAAAAAAAAAAAGATATTAGAGTTGCAAGAAAGGACGATGTTAATAACATAATTGGAAAAATATTCCATATAGTGACAAAACAAACATAGCAAATGAAATATATAATAAAGATATTAAGGCTGCACGAAAAGACGATGTCAATATCATAATTGGATAAGTATTTCAGATACCACAATTGTGGCTTTTTCAGAAGCCTTGTAGAGATCTAAAGTATACGATATATCTACCTTAATCTAATTTAAATTCGATTTGACTTTATCACCGGACACCGGTATTGCCTTTTAAATTCCAGACTACGCCATCTGAGACACTAGCTATAGATTGCATCTCAAAAAAATTCTTCACATTCTAAATATACTATAATAAGTACTAATATATAGCGCTCTACGAAAACAAAGTGACATTTGACTAACATTGTCTCAGCTATCCCAACTAGTTGAACCCACTTACACGCAAACTGGTCATATTATGGCAATGTCCAATTCAGAAGAACAATATGTTTTAAGAAAATAACATTTTATACCTTATATTCGACAAAAAGATACAGCAAGGAACATAGCGAAACTTCTAGAAGCATTAGTACTTAACAGTTCAGACATACCTGGCAATCAGGTCAGTGGCAGCTGATGGTGAAACTCCTTCTCCTATCCCAACCTATACTTGGGAAAACAATAAATACAGAACGATAAGTCTAGGAAGAACAATCTATTGAAAACGAGGTAGCATAAGTTGTTGAAACACATAGAGCGAGGCCAAATAACCAACAATCCTTCTTTGGTGAACATAGATACGAATACAGCGTTGTTTGTAAATATCCTAGGAAAAGTCAAAGACCAAATTACCAAGATCCTTGAAAAGATGAGTGCAGGCATAAACCCTGCAAGATAGGGAACTAACATTGTTGCCAGAGACCAGACTAATACTCCAACTTCAAGAACTCGACTGCCAAAAAAAAAAGAAATGTAGTAAGTCTATGAACTATAGCACCAATTGTAAAAGGATACATACGCTAAAGATGCTTTAGTTCCAGACAATAATCAGAAACTAGAATGATTATTATCTTTTGCACAACACTAGAAACTTGAGCATTCTAGAACTTACCTCCCACCAAATATCTTCGAAAGCCACCCGCCTGGCAATTGACTTAATGCATAACCCCAAAAGAAAGATGACTGGACCAATCCAGCTGTTGATGAATTCCACCCGAATTGATGCGACATTGGAATAATTGCAATACTCAAATTGACCTATTCAGTAAAATAAACATCAGTGCAAATGAAATTACAAACTATAATTAACTCCAAAAGAAACAAAAGAGTTATGCTTGTTATGCCAATTTGCATGATTACATTCTACACTCTGATCCATGAGAAGTTCCTCCAGAGCATAAGAAAAACGCTAAAAACAACTCCTAACCAGTGCCAATAGAAAACAAGAGCACCAAAAAGAAGCATTTGTTGTTTCAGAATTCTCATTTTGCATTTTCTAACGCACGTTAAATTGATGTTGTCACGTTAGTGAGATATATTATACCCTCAGGTGATGCCCCAAACAAATATGTGTCTCACCAGAGACACAGGTAGCCATGCACTCCCATATGTAAGCTCTCAACAAGAACTTTTGTAATTAAATTTAGCAAAAAGATTCCTTTCTCAATTAATCACTCGAATTGTCGACCAGAAATCGCTTACAATACCAATAGTAGCAGTACTACTTAACACTAAATTAAATGACAATTAACTTTCACACTCACACTAGAACAGAGAGCTCTCAGCAAGACCAAATTCTAAACTCAACTTACCAAAAAACCATCAACCCATCAAGTATGAGCTCTAAGTTGATAATACTCCCTCCGTCCCAAATTTGTTGTCATGTTTCGCTTTACGACAGTCAACTTGACCAATCTTGGAAGCAAAATTTCATTAGATAAACTTAATATTTTACAATTAAAGATATTCAAAAACTAACGATAACTACTACAAATTGCAACTCTTCTCGTGTCAATTCGATGAAAAATGCATTTTAAAATGTTGGTCAAAGTTTACGTGGTTGGACTTTTGGGAAGCGAAACATGACAACTAATTTGGGACGGAGGGAGTGATATTTAAAAAGAAAGAGCTGAACACAGCATCTATATCCATAGGGAAGTTTAGTTTCCACTCATCCCAGGGAATAAAACTGAAAAAATGTCACAAAACAGCAAATAATTCAGTTGCTAACCTTACAATATCACAATATGTTAAGTCTCTCCATCCCAAAACAGTAGTCATGTTTACTGAGAGTCAAACTACATGAACTTTAACCAATATTTTAAGATACTGTATGTTTTCACCATATCGATAAAAGGGCAGCCCGGTGCACTAAGGTCCCGTAATTCGCGGGGTCCGAGGAGGGGCCGGACCACAAGGCTCTTCTGTACGCAGTCTTACCTCGCAGAAAGTTGTTTCCACCATATTGATATATGAGAAAATTGAAATTTATAGTACTTTTTGTACAGTTTTTTAATATCCAAATTTTAGTTTTAAAGCCTTGAATTAATCTAATCTAATTTAACTTCAAAAATTATAAAAATAAACTCTCGAGAAGTAAAACATCACAAGTATTTTGTATAAAAAGAATTAAATTACCTTATCCATGTTACATATAACAAAAGCAAGAGAAGTAGTTCCAATGAGCTTATATCTTTGAGGTAAATTATTCCATGGTGGCCATCTCCATTCAAAACCAACTTCATTATCTTCACTTTCACCCCCCAATTCATCATCAGAAGTTGAAATCAGTCCCTCCTTTCCCAACTCATTCACTTTCAACCCATTAAGTATTATTTGCTTTTTTGCAGCTTCTTTCTTTTCTCTCTCAGTGATACTGCAAGAAACTCTAAACTTCAAATTATGCTTTTGGGCTAAAAAAAGATTCAATCTTTGGGGTCTTAAAGAAGTGTTATGGTTTCTATATTGGGAAAAATGGAGTAAATTGTTGTTATCTGCTCTTACTGTGAGTTTAGCCATTGTTGGCTTTTTTTTTCTTTTTTTTTTTTTCAAAGTTCTTGATTTTGTTGAATATATGAAAAGAAAGTTTAAATACTATTGAACTGTTGCTTGTATGTTCAGTATTTGTGATGTAAAATCAATCAAGAAAGAGGGTACTTCTCAATTTCCTTTTTAATGGGTGGCTTTGATGCTTCTAATATTTTTTACGAAAAGGCTCAAATATGCTATCAAACTTTCGGAAATAGCTCATTTATGCCACTCTTCAATAGTTTGACTCATTTATGCCATCAAACTATAGGAAATGGCTTATTTGTGTCACTCATCAATAGTTTAACTCATTTATGTCATCGTTTGTTACCAAAATGACTCATCCATGCCATATTTTATTAAAGCTGGTCTTACAATACCATATATGAGACATGACCTCCAATTAGATTATGGTTGTGGGTGGGCAGGTTGTATGGGTCGTATTTTTTCTTAGTTTGATATTTAAAATTGGCTGGTTTAATTAAACGACGTAGACCTCTAATTGGACGCCACGTGTCATATCTTGCATTATAAAACCGGCGTTAATGAAAAATGGCATGGATGAGTCATTTTGGTAATGAGTAATGGCATAAATGAGTTAAAACTATTGATGAGTAGCATAAATAAGTCATTTCCTATAGTTCGATAGCATAAATGAACAATTTCCTATAGTTCGATGGCATAAATAAGCCAAACTATTGACGAGTGGCATAAATGAGTCATTTCCGATAGTTCGATGACATATTTGAGTCTTTTCCGTATTTTTTATCCCAGTCCATTAAAAAAGATTATCTTACTTTCCTTATTATTATACTTTATATCAAAAAAATTGGCACATTTCTATATTTAGAAACAATTTATTTTTATGAGATGATTTACAACCACACAAATATCTAAGGCTTGTTTTGAATCATATATTTCAAAAGTCTTCCTTTATTTCTTAAATTTCGTGTCAGGTCAAACTAAGAGATCTTTTTGGGACGGAGGGAGTACTTCTTTTTTGAGAAAATGATAAAAATGGTCCTTTATTTTTAGTACTAGGGTGAAAATAGTCCCTTTAAGTGTTTCTTAGCAGTTTTGGTCCTTTAAAAGTGAGCACTATTATCTATTGACTATTGGTCTCCATCAAATGTTTACTAAATCACGATTGTTAAATTTAATATGAACGATGAAAGTAGAAAATATCTAACGAAAATTCAAATTTTGTAGTTTATGTTATTTCTGATCTATTTCAAGAGTCTGATACAACTTTTCGTGGTGTAATTTACGAGTCAGGTTGTTGATGTGAGGTGGATTCAGAAAAGGGCTGAATCTAGTTATAATCCGAAAGTTTCGTTTATATATTTAACAGAAACATGAAATCAAAGTAGGCGATTCTTGTGGTTTTTTTTGTTTCGATTTATGAAAGTTAACAGAAATTTTTGGTGTTTGTTGCCTTTTTTTTTTTCAAGTTCCAGTTAAATTTAACAGTCACAGTTTGGTAAATATTTGATAAGGATTAAAGTGCTTACTTTTGACAAATTTGAAGGACTAAAACTATGAAATTAATACCTAAGGGATTATTTTAAACCTACTACCAACGATAAGGGAGTATTTTTGTCATTTTTCCTTTATTTATCTTTTCCATGTTCGTCTATTTTATTTTTCAACTTTTCCACTCTCCTATGTGAGTGAGGAGTGAATTGCCACGTAGTTAAATAAATTAGAGGCTCCAAATTAACGAGGAAATCTGATTTGTTGGACCTCTCTACTGCCACGTGGAAGCTGCTCACTAGATGAATATTTTGCACAAATTCGACTTGGGTCCGGTTCAGTTCTTGGAATATTCCCTACTTTCAGTTGATTGCACATTTGGTCCCCAATTACCGATAAAGGCTAATTTGGTCCTTGTGATATATGATTAAGCACAATTAATCTTTAAGGTGTTGCTTAGTAGCTGATTTTGGAGGTGAGTTATGCAGGTATTAAAGCCTGCATAAGTAATATTCCCTCCGTTTCCAATTTATATGACACTCTTTCTTTTTTAGTCAGTTGCAAAAATAATGACATATTTTTATATTTAGTAGCAATTCAAATTAAAATTTCTCTTCTAGCCGTAATAAAACGATTTCTAGCCACACAAATTTCTATGATTTTGTTTTAGACCACAAATTTCAAAAGTCTTTCTTTAATTCTTAAACTTCGTGTCGGGTCAATCACCCTCATATAAAATGGGATAAAGGGGGTACCTTGTGTGGTAGTTGGTTAAGAGGTGAGTTATTCATGTATAAAATTAATACGGTTTTTTATTTGCAATTTATAAACCTGCATAACTAATAGATGTATAAATTACGAAGGAAGCTATATAATATTTTATATAGGTCGGGGGTGAAATAATTAATACATGAATAATTAAACCATCCGTAACTAATCCTTGCATAAATAATACATAGATTCCCTCATAACGTATACAAGTATTTCTAATATCTGCATAAAATAATACGTAGATTCCCTCATAACTTATATAGTATTATTAATACCTGCATAACTCCAACCAACTACCAAACGACCCCTTAATTCGGAAGAAAAAAATGTGTTCTAGAGGTTGTGGTAAGTCACTTATCCTTTTAACTTCAGGTTCATCATTCATGCTTAAACTTTGGAAAATTCATAAGCAGAGGGATCAAAATTGACGCTTCAATCAATTGATATTAAAATATTTAGCTAGATATCGCAAGGACTAAAAATACAAATTCCAATTTAAATTGTAAAAGTTTATATTTTTTACTTTATTCGGAAAAAGAATGTCTTCTAGTGGTTGTGGTAAATCACTTATTCTTTTACATCAGGTTAACCATTCATGCTTAATATAGGAAAAAAAGTTAGTAGTTAATTTTTAAGTGATATCCTAGTATATAAGATCTGTAACACCTATGTATAGAAACATCAGATTTTTTTAAGCTTAATATCATTATAACATGTGGAAAGCTTAATACTCCTGGAAATGCCCCCTCCATTTTCATCAAATTCACATTACCTATTAATGCAAAACTGGCGTTTTGGATAATTTGCTGAAACCTTGTAGAAAGGAAAATTACAACTTTTGCAGATATTGAATATCATCCTTCCCTGTGCTCTCTTTGTCAACGTAAATGATGGAGTGGAGATAATAAATGATCTAATGATCTGTTTTGCAGCAACTGCAAGTACTTCATCGTATGGTTTAATATTATTCAAGGTATTAGCTAATTCAAAAAAAATTAACTATGGTGCATTTTGTTTACAACAAGTTTAGACATTTTCTTTCTATAACTGTAGTGTACCGGTCAACTTGCGCGCACCTCACTAATTTTACAGAATACCTGCTGTCTCCCACTAGCATAAATACCGGATAATTTCGTCCACCAAAACTTGGACAGTCGCATAGTTTAGAACATTACTAACTTGAACTTAGAGAACCTTAGATTGTCCTCTATCAATCAACTGTGCCTCAACCTCAATTAGTTCGGATTAAATATATGAATTATCGGTATCCTTTCCGCTCCACGCAGGTCAAATGGTCAATCAAAAGTTGTATGCTCTATGGTACACCACTTTCCAGAAACAGGTAACCTTTGGCTGTAAGCTAGATAAACAGCCAAGATATCCACTGGATAAGTTTAGCAGATGATGTACATACTGCCATATTTAGCAGCCTAGCATGTGAACTACTTCCTTGATGTGGCAATTCATATAATAAATTGCCACATTTAGCAATACGAAAGTGAAGAAACAACATGTACATCTCTGATCTCACCTTGATGAGATGAGCTCATTAATATAAAACAAGAGGACACAATTCTGATAACAATCAATATCAATTTTTTTTTCTTGATAACCGGGGTGTCGGGCCAGCTTGCACGCACCTCGACTAATCCACGGAGTACCTGCTGCCCCACAACAGCAGAGGTACCGAGTAACAATCAATATCACTGCTAGACGCTATCCCTATATATCTGCAGAGACTCTTACTATATTCACATGATATGGCTGGACTATCTCCAATTACAGCAGATATAGACTGCAAACCAGTTCAAGATATGGTGAAAGATGGAGATGAAATACCGGATAAATATGTATGCAAAGACTTTCAATTTGGAACCATAGATGATGATGTTCCGACAACGGACATACCGGTCGTTGATCTGAAGGCTTTGACTTCTTCAGCAGCTTGTGGGAAAGAGGAACTTGGAAAACTTCAATCAGCCCTTAGCTCATGGGGTTGCTTTCAGGTTTGAGCATTTAACTGAAACCTCATTCACCATACCACGAAACTTTTTGCATACAAGATTTGTATATTGCGAAAATGCATCTTTAGGGTGTGTTTGGCATGAAGGAAAATGCTTTCCTAGAAAATGTTTTCTTGGCAAAATAAGTGGGTTTCTTACTTATTTTTTAGTGTTTTGTAAGCAAGCAAGAAAATATTATCCCAAGAGCATTTATCTGTAACCTAACAGAACGCCTATGGGGTAGGATGGAGTGGGGAGTGGGGGTTCGGGGGTAGCGGGAGCAGGATGGTGAAGACTTCGGGGTGGGGGGTTGGGAGGAAATAATAAACTTGGAATATCACTTATGCAATTTGTTTTTCCTACTTCCATTAGAGAAGTCATTTTCCTCGATTTTAAGAAACTTGTTTTCCTAGAAAAAATATTTTCCACAACATTTTGACCAACTAAACATGAGAATGTTTTCCTCCATACTAAACACACCATTAGTCAGAGCTCTTTTGAGTACTTTTGGCATTCTAAGACAAGGCATGAACTTTCAGGCAATAAACCATGGAATTGAAGAATCCTTCATCGATGAAGTGAATAAAGTTTCAAGAGAATTCTTTGACCTTTCAATGGAAGAGAAGCAAAAATATGGCAGAGTAGCAGATGATATCGACGGATATGGAAATGACATGGTTCTATACGAAAATCAAACCCTTGATTGGAGTGACCGACTGTATCTCCTGGTTCATCCAGAAGACGAGCGCAAGCTCAAGTATTGGCCTGAAAATCCAAAGTCACTTAGGTATATTTCTGTCTTCACTTTGGAAATAACAGCAACTTAATACAATGTTCAAAGTACAAATGTTTAAACTTCAATGCATAATGTCGGGGCAAAATATACACTAATTTGTGTTTAAAAAGTGTATTTTTTTGTATATTATACACTAATATACAAAAAAAAAAAAAAAAATATGTTTGTTGGCTATTATTTTGATTAGCGGCTATTTATGTCAATTTCTCATAATATTGAGCACTTATCTCTGTTTCTTTCAAAGGGAAATTTTGGAAGAATATAGCAGAAGATTAAAACTGATAGCAGAGCAACTCCTCAAGTCTATAGCAAGGTCTTTGAACTTACCGGATGATCGATTTCTGAGACAATACGGAGACAAACCAGTAATGTATGCAAGATTTAACTTTTATCCTCCATGTCCGAGGCCTGAGCTTGTTCATGGCCTCAAACCCCATGCGGATGGATCGGCTGTTACCATTCTCTTACAAGATAAAGAAGTTGAAGGTCTTCAAGTACTGAAAGACGACAAATGGTACCGAGTTCCCATCATGCCTTATGCTCTTCTTGTCAACATTGGAGATCAAGTAGAGGTACTAAAATGATCCTAATCTTTTAAGTATATACTTCAAATTTAACTTTTGTTCTGTAGCCTCTTTTTTTTTTTTTTTTTTTAAATAGTGGTGTCAGGGCCAGCTTGCGTGCACCTCGACTAATTCCACAGGATAGAAATCACCTAATGTTTTTGTCTCTGCTGGAATTTAAACCTGAGATCTCATGGAACCAACTTCTGTTCCTAGTCTTGATAACAATATCTACTATTTTGCAGATAATGAGTAATGGACTTCTTAAGAGCCCGGTGCACAGAGCTGCGACAAACTCGGAGAAGGAGAGGATCACTGTGGCTATGTTCTGTAGCCCAGAATCCGGAAGAGACATCGAGCCTGTTGAGGAGCTAATTGATGATAAAAGACCAAGATTATACAAGAAAGTGAAGGACTATACTGCAACTTACTTCCAATACTACCAAGAAGGAAAGAGACCAATTGATGCTGTGAAAATCTAGCCAAATCTAGTACTACTCACGGATCATTGCTCTTGACGAAGTAGTTAAGACTTAATACCAAGAAATAAGAAAATCATCGAAAATAAAGTTTAATTGTCTAGCACCCTCCAAACTAGAGTAACGAACAAATCTTCAACTATATTTAAGTGTCTATCTTCCAATGTTGAACGTTTCTTGTTAAAGATGCATCGTTATTAACATCTTGTCAACGTTTGACCACAATCTCTATATTAAGGTTAAAAAGGAGAGAGTAATACGATCTGATTATGATAGCTAATGGACTAACAATATCCAGATATTAATAAAATTCAAGGCTTGACAAAGAAAATGAAAACAATCCAGTTCTGTTTATCCCTGTGGTTTTTCCCTTGGAAAAGACACAAAAAGTTAAAAATGAGTAAACAACAGTAATCAAGTGCTGTTGCTGAAACTCTCCCTTCTGCTAGAATAGGAGCTAGTTCAAGAACTCAAGAACAGTAATCAAGTGCCAGAAAGGTATATTCATACACAGATAAACAGTTACATCTTCTCCCCTTTTGAATGTTCTCCGGGTTCAGATCTTAGCCGCTTCATCACAAACCCTACTAGGAAAGAAGAGCTCAATAAACTTTAATACGATATCTATGAACTGGACTATTTTTATCCGGTGCAGTCAATATGGGGCATGAATTTATGGGCTCAATCCACAAAATGAAGTATATAGACAGCTAACGCAACATTAAAGAGGCAAAAACAAAAAGGCATCTGAGAAATCACTAATACAATTTTTTTTTTAACCCAGTTCTTATAATGTGGGTTATCAAGACCTCGAAAGCAAAGCAACACGCAATCGGATAGAAATTTTATTTACAGATGATTAACACAAAACCATGCATGTTAGTGGATTAAGGATGAAACTAATCACTAAGATCAGCAAATTTTATTATGTAGGTGTCACAGTCTGCACATCTGCTCTGTCACAAATACATGCAGCATCCAAGGTCAAGATAAGTTACCTGTCCTCACCCATGCATCTTGAAATCTAAAGACTGGTCAAAAGAAAAATGTCCACAAAATAGGCTTTAGAAAGAACTTGGCTGCCTAGCTTAATAGGTCAATACAGAAGTGATAGAAACCAAAATTCACCAATCTCGCTTCATGCTGAATGAGAAACTAGATCCCTTGAAATTAGTCTAGAGATTAACTTACTTCTTTTTTCCATAACGGCAGTGTCAAAACCAACTAGCACACACCTCGACTATTCCAATGGAAACCTCCCACTAGCACAAGTACTGTCTAACTCTGCCCACCACAGCTTAAGCAGCGGGAAATAAATCACAGTGTCTTTTGCCTTATAGGGATTTGAACTCTAGTCTCACATGGCTTTCATCCCCACTTCATTGACCTCTAGGTCACATAGCCTATTTTCTTATAAACTAGGCTATGTGGCCCCTGATCATGGAAGATTACTAGTGATGGAGAAGGTCTCTAAAATCTGAAATCAACAAAACTGTGGGATACCAGTCCCTAAATAAAACAGGTCTATATGATTACACATCCAGAATTCCTTCATCATCAGATGTCCTCTTGCAAGATAAAGCATCTTAAAACCCAAAATAGACAGAGTCAAAAGCAGAGTACTTCCAAGTATAAAAGAAACTCAATCTAAGACAAAATAAACAAACAGCAAAATAAATTGAACCACATAAGGCTGTGCATAAGCCATATTTACAATTCAAAAGGAACCAGACATTGTAGCCTTGTTCTACCTTACAAGGAGTCTATAATGTCAAGTAAAGGTTATGTATCATGTACAGAGCTTTCGTTAACCAATAACGAGACAACAAAATACAATTCATCTTAAGTTTCATCACCTTGTTCTTTACAAGTATGTGATTTAAGATGAGAAAAATAAAAGACGAACATGTATTTTGGGGTGAGTGTTCTGGTAGAGCTTCCAATCTGAAACATGTGCCAGTTCCAAGTCACATGCAATAGTTGCAACATTTCCTTACACTAATCACTACTATATACAACTTGACCAAATATTTGATTCCATCTCAAAAGCTACAGTAAAATCATGGAGAAATATCAATTAAATTAAAGAGACTATTGTGACTTTGACCAAATGTCTCATGGCTGATGTATACATAATAAATTAAGTAAAACCAAGATGAGAGCATTCATTAAGTAATGACATCTAGTTGGAAAAAACTACCATGTGCTGCTAATAAGCTGCAAATCTCTAGCCCGACGTTTTTGGAGTAGAAATAAAATGGCAAGTAAAAGAATACTCAAACCCAGTATCCTTTATGAATATATAAAATAGGCCTCAAACATTTGTCTAGTTAATTCCGAAGTCTAACATGACAGGCCCTTTTTCTCTACAGATAAAGCTCCCACTTGTGGGATTACACTGGGTATGTCGTTGTTGTTGTTGGTAAAAAATCATCAAGATTCATTAATGAAGGTTTCTAAAACGCAAGTTTCCCACATTGTATGGAACCCTTCAACATCTCAAACGTTGCAAAGACAGCTCCGCAAAATATTAACAGCACTTGAATTTGCCAAATGGCAAGTATGACAATCAAATGAGATATATATTAATAGTGATACTATCTAAAAAATTTAACCCTCTTTCACCAATACATCAGTAGCCAAAAATTGATAAAGGAGCATGTGCAGCCTGCATTCTCCCTTTCCTAATAGAGCTATTACTTATTTGAAAATTATTCAACATCAAAAGGATTATCAACAGGAGATGAGATTTTGACAATATTGTCACCTAAGTTGTGCGGACTCTTCGTTTTGATGCCGAACCGGTCTCGACACGAGACTGGGAGCCGGGGGGGGGGGGGGGGGGGGGGGGGGAGGGATACGGTCAACCAACTTTGGATACTTTGACCGGAGTCCATGGATAAATTTGGAGGGAAAATTGAGATTTTGATTTCTAAAATAAAAGATAAAACAGATTTAAGATATGGGAAATAGAATGCCCATCTTGGAGAATGAAAGATTGAATTCTACAATATACATGTAAGTATTCATAGAATATCTTTAGAGCTCTATTTCTTTTTTATATAATTTTGAATTTTGTTAGCTGAATCCCAGCATCCGTATCCATACCTGGATTCACACTCCCGAATCTTAAAATTTAGATTTTGCCAAATCCGATACTCGGATCCGTACCTGTATTGGAGACCCGCACCCAAGTCCAAGCAACTTAGATTGTCACAACCGTCAGCCAGGTTATGCAATTTACTCGGATGTGATGTTCTCAAATCTCGACTATCACACAAAGTATAACTAGATTCCTAGAGATAACTCTTAGAGAGGCTACTTAACTGTAAATCATGCAATAGATATCAGTATCATCTGCTAGATCATTGACAAGTATCATAAGGTTGCCTCTGAGAATTTGAAGACGACAAAGGTAATCTGGCAGCTTAAAAAGGAAATGGACTATATATGTGTAAGACAAAAAGATAGACAACTATTTCATATAATCACCTTCTGATCTATTTATTGATAAACCAACAAATGAAGCAACAAAACATCATCCAGCAACTACAACAAGCATACTATCTCAATGGCTTGCAGCCAATATGAATCAAAAATCTTTTAGTTTTCACATCATTTTTTCAGTTGAGAAAGAAAGGGAAACCCCTGGAACAAGAGTTGATCGAGTTGATCAGTTTTTCCACTCTGCTCTTATTAGGAAAGAAATGATAAATATATGAGATGCTTGCTGCAAAGAGTACCTTCGAAAATAAATAGTTTAGGAACAAATCAACAAACTTAGTTGAGAAAGATATCACATGGGGAATGCATAGAACGATTAAAATTGTGTGTTAAGTGTTAATGTTAGATGTGGTAAAGTTCCTACTTTAGATACCATATTTGAAAAATGCATGTGTATTGTATTTGACACATATAAATCAGTTGTTGCAATTGTATGCATCAAATTTTTTTATGATAGTGGTATCCCAGTCAGCTTACGTGCACCTAGACTAATTCAAGGCTTAGGCAGACAGGGAAAAAATAACCTAGTCCGCTGGAATTTGAACCAGAAACCTCATTTGTATGCATCAAATAATAAAGAAATTGATACATATTTTCTCTTCTCTTTTCTCCCCCAAAGACTAAATCATTTGACTAACAAAGATGAGGATGCAAAATGTGAATTCTCCTTTTCCCTTTCCACTTTATGATATATCAATGAGCTTGGACATTATAACAATGGTTTATCATTGTTAACTATTTCGTCCAACATGTTCTCGTGCCTTCATAAGGATGTTGAATTACCAAATAGTGCTTCAGACTAGCTCGTCTCCTTAAAGTTGACGAGTATATGCAGAAAACAACTCCATACGGAAACTCGTACGATATAAGAGAACATCTTGGTAATCAAGCATCATACATCAAGTATTCATGACTAACAGAAAAAAGTTCATGCTAAAACATAAGAAATTCATGTTCACAGACTATGTCTTAGAAATGTAACTCTCTTCAGAAGAAATAAGCAAACACATAACTCTTCTATTCAATCATAAATACATGAGATACAGAATATCCTATCCAGTAACAAACAAACAAATGTTAACTGCCTTGTCGACCCCTAAACTACATCAAAAGATACTCTCCTACCACAAATGTTCCTAAACAACAGCTGACATTACAGGCCAAAATATTTATGTTTTTTTTTTTTTTTGATGATTTTACAACTCAACACCTAATCCCAACTCCAAATGGAAAAAGAAGGTTGATTTAGTGCTTCTCCTTAGTCTTCACATTAAACAACACAATGAGCATGTCCTTGTAAGCATAGTTACATTGCTAACATTGAATTGTTACAAAGATGCTATTAATAAACATCCAAATGCAGACATACCAAAGATTCAGAATTCCCTCAATTGTTCTGCGATTTAACTGCGTCCGATGAAGGAGCTGGCAACGCATACCCATTCTTGGGCAATTTCGATAACACACGCCTTTGTCCTGCTTCCTCAACTTTCCCAAACAATTGCCTCCTCAAAACTTCATGTAAATGACCAAATAACTCTTTCTTCAAAGACTCAAAAGCTAAATCAAGTCTTTCCAACTGCTCCATAGCATTTTTATTGTACATAAACAATCCATAGTACAAGTCAAAACTATCACTAGAAGTATTCTCAACCAAATTCAACAAAGTCTCATACCCTTTAGTATTAATAGGAGTTGTTTCCAAATCCAATTTCTCCAGCACCCTACCCATTGTATGCGTTATAAACTGCGAACCGGCAGCATATCTATCATGTTCAGCACATGTCATTGGTACCATTCTACAACCTTCTTTCTCAAATATATCAAGAAACTTATCGACCCTCGCTTTTCTTGATTCACCTTCACCAATTCTAACTTTATCAAACACAAAACCTAAACCTTTCCAACTGTCTTTACCACTTTCAGGTCCAAACATAGGATGAGTACAAAGTACATCAAAATGGGTAGGTAAAACTTGTAAAAAAATGTTCTTTGGGAATTCTTTAACAGACAAAACATCAACAAACAATGTGTTTCTTCTTAACCTTTGAATTGGTAATGATCTAAGTACAGGTTCAGTTGATATAATTGAAGTACAAAGAACAATAACATCAGGATGTTGTTCACATAAATCATTTGGATCTTGGAAAAAAGAAACACCTAATGAATTTGCAATATGTGAATAATCAGTTCTTGAATGTGCAAAAACAATATGATTTTGACGCTTAAATGCTTTAGCTAAAAACTGACCAAAATTACCAAAACCAACTATGGCTATTTTGAGTTTGTTTGATTGAAATAATTGATTTGAAACTATTGCTTCATAATCAAATGGTTGTGCTGCATCAATGGCAGTAATGCTAAGTTTGCGGTTGTTGGTGAGTTGTGAGAAGTGGTGGCGTTTAGTGGGGTAGGTGGGGTGAGGGTGGGTGGGGTGAGACCAAAGGGTGGTGGGGGTGGGTGGTGTTGGCTTAGATAGATGCGGGGTGAAAGACAACATGGTATCGTTTGTAATACAATGTTGTCTAATACACACAAGGATTCTTGATTGTTTTGATTCTTGGTTTTTGGGTTCTTGGTTTTTGGTTTTTGGGTTGTTGATTCTTGGTTGTTGAAATGTGAAATGGGGTTTAGAAGATTTTTTGAGGGAAGGGGAGAATTGGGGTGTAATGGGAGAAGGGAAAAAGGTAAGGGATTTATATGGGGAGGGGAAATGGGGGAAGGTGAAGAAGAAATGATGAAATGGACAAGTTGACACAGAGATTGAAAGGTTGAAAACTTGGAAATATATGAAAACGTGGCGAGGTGGACTACTTTTTTGTTTGGGTTGGAGTGGGGGGTTTGAGGGGACTACCTTTTCTTGGTTCTTGAGTCTTGGTTTCTTGGTTCTTGATTCTTGGTTTTTTGGTTCTTGAATCTTGATTTTTGGTTCTTGGTTTTTGGGTCGTTGATTCTTGGTTGTTGAAATGTGAAATGGGGTTTAGAAGATTTTTGAGGGAAGGGGAGAATTGCGGTGTAATGGGAGAAGGGGAAAAGGTGAGGGATTGATATGGTTGGGGAAATGGGGGAAGGTGAAGAAGAAATGGACAAGTTGAGAAAGAGATTGGAAGGTTGAAAACTTGGAAATATTGAAAACGTAGTGTGGTGGACTACTTTTTTGTTTGGGTTGGGGTCGCGGGGGGGTTAGGGTGGGAGTAGGTGGTTCAAGAATAAATTAAGACTGCTGAATTCTTTTTTTATTTTTTTGTATATGAGTATTGTATTAAAGCTCGATTAAGTTTGACTTGTCTAGTACAATTTTCCTCTCTTGCGTGATTTGAGTGCTATTGCATTGGTGTGGGTTTACATTGTGTGTGCTCTACTATATAGTGCTTGGTTTACCTTGAGTACCCCCGAAGGTAGGGTTGCGGATGCCGTTGTCAAAAGTTCATCTGATGATTGCATTAAAGCTAGATTAAATTTGAATTCGCGTTAAAAGGGTGACTGAGTTTGTTGAGCAGGTGATCTTTCAAATGGAATTTTTCAAATTCAAAACTCCTATATACATTTTTGATCAAGCTCATCGCACTGGACTTACTTAGTGTGATTTACTTCTCCTATATGATACGCGTGCTATTACACGGATCATTTTTTTTCAGATAAAATAAACTTTAAATTTTTCACAATAAGAGGACTTATAATCATACAAATACAGCTATTATAAATCACATATTTTAAATTTAACAATTGATCAAACACTGTCACGTAAATTAACATCGGAGTACATATGAAGTTTGAATGAAGAAAAGAGATCCAAAATGGAGGCCTGTGGTCTATAGGTCGACGTGTCGGCTCTAGGACTCAAGTTTGGTGAAAAAAAGAAAGCATACGACTAGTTCTACAGTGACATCATTTTAGGTTATAAAGGTGTCCGGTGAGATTCGTTTTTTGTGTTCTATTAAAATTATTGTTTTTGGACCAGTTTGCCTATAAGTATTGTTTCAGAAATTTAAAATACTAACATTAAAAAAATATTTAAATAAGACTATTATTCATACTTTAGTGGATATAGTTGTAGGTATTTGGTGATTGGAGGTAGAGAGTAGCTGTTGAATTAATTGAAGTGTACGTATGTGAATACCGCAATTATTATTCAAAAAAAAAGAGTAATCGTATATTTGCTCCCTTAGTTATTGATAAATTGTTATTTTAATCCCTATGATATTTGATTAAGCAAATTATACCCTTAATAATTGAATTGTGCATTGTTTTTCCTTAAGTTGTGAATATTTAGAGAGTTATTATTTTCATTCTATCACTTAATTACTCATGTAATGTGTTAATTTGCATTATTACTTCATATTTTAACGATATTATAGTTCTATAAATGATCACATATAACATATTTTTTATATAGAAGGATACAAAACACACATTTTAACTAACTAAAGGTTAAATATGTTGACCCATATATCACAGCACTAAAAAGTAGAACTTACCAATAACATAGGGATCAAAAGTGCTATTATTCCAAAACAAAAAAGTACCAGTAAATATGGAATTTGAACTTTGAAAAATAAGGTTTAGGAGTTTTTAAAATTGTTACTCGTAAAACTTCAACTGCATTCATGTTCAAATATAATTTCAATTTGCAAAAACTTTTTGAGTTATTCTTTTTCTTTTCAAATATTAACCATTCATGTGCAAACACCTACGCGCTCATTAAACAATTGTCAATAGGGATCAGTTTAATGAATGCAAGAAATCTTTTTATTATATATATATATATATATATATATATATATATAGTTGATTATTCATATCTTTCGAGTGTCCTATTTTACGTTGACACTCTCAGTTTGTCGCAACTCTCTTTGTTTATTATTCAAGCTCGGAACTAAGCAAAGCTAACACTGACATAATGTTTATGTGTTGGTAAATGAGTAATTGAAAAGTCACAATTTCTTAATTGTTTTGTTTTGTTAATGCACAAATTTTAACCTGCGACTCAGTAACACTTAGCTATGCAAGTGTTATGACATATTTGCATGAATGTGAGCAGATGAGTGCTTTCACTTTTTTTAGGAATATTACACAAAAGAAAAGTTTTTTCTCCTCTAGTGTTAGGAAGAATACAAAAGTAAATATCTCAAGAAAATAAATATATCACGAAAACTTTCTTATAATTTGAATAGATCGATGCAACGTTTATAAAAAATTGCCTTCCTTTTTTTTGTGAATACTATAGGCATGGATCGGTAATCTATATGAGTGATCCAAATTTAAACTCCTTTGTTGATAGTGATGGTAAATGATGGTAGCCTATGCAGTACTTTTTGGGCTGTAAAATGTAATATATTCTTTCTTTTTCTCTGTTTTTCTGATGGCTTTTTTTTTTCTGTTGAGATTAAATATACACTGTTGTTAAATTAACTTTTTTCTGTTTCTCACTCTGTGTTCGGCACTCTTTTTTTTTTTTTTTTTTTGAAAAAAAAATTATTATATAGGGGGTAGGGGAAGGGGAAATGGGGGAGCGGATTACAACGTGCGAATTCGAATACTCACCATTAAGGTAAAAGTTCAGCACTCGCATTAGAGCCCGACTAAATTTGAATTCGAACTAAAAAATCTCACATTGAGGGGCAAAGTGCACCCTAACACTACTAAAAAAAGGGGGAAAATCGAAGGACTGTGTCGGCTTTTTCAATGAAACCGACGGGAAACCGACCCTTTACGGTCCGTCGGTTTACATAGCCTCGCTTTTTGAAAACCGACGGATTGCGTCGGTTACGAGTCCGTCGGTTACGTGGTCCGTCGGGTTTTATACAATAATTTTAAAAAATAAAAAAAACCGACGGACAAAGTCGGCTTTTTTAATTTCTGATTTATTATGTTATATAAAAACAATATATATTTTATTTATTTAATTTTTTTTATTTTAAATACAAAACCGACACAGTGCGTCAGTTTTTTCATAAAATTTCAGAATTATTTTCCAGAAAACCGACGGACTGAGTCAGTTTTCCGTCGGTTTTCTGGAAAATTTCCAAAATTAATTTCCAGAAAACCGACGGACTGCGTCGGTTTTTCGTCGGTTTTCTGGAAAATTTCCTGCATTCAATTCCTGCATTTTCTGCAGCCACACCTGCACAGAAATCAGTACCAAAAGCAGCTCAAAACTAGCAGTAAAATGCTCCAAATCAATTCTAAAAGAGCTACAACACATAAAATCACCCTAAGTAATAATAAAACACATCAAACACTATCTAAACACATCAAATACGATCTAAATAGACCTTCAAAGTTCATATTTAAATGTCCAACTAAAAGTACCATTAACTAGTTTTAACACAATCTCTTTGCTTCATAGTAACTCTTAGGTATGTCGAATTCCGGACTAACTAGTTCCCCTACAAGCTTAATCATTGAGTCCATAGCAGCTTCAGCAACAGTCCAGTCTGATTTGGTGTTAATCATTCTAACTGCAACAGACAACTTAAAATGCTGACTTCCTACCTAAAGTGGACGACTAGCCCCTTCTAATTCTTGATAGAAGCGCATTGCTTCTTCATTAGGAGGTTCCTCAAAATTTTGCCCAGGTTCAAACCCAGACTGTACGCCAAAAACATCATTAACCATATCATTAACTCTATCATACTGGACATGACTATATTCCTGCGAGGCTGCGACACACTACTTTCACCGACAACCAATTCTAAAAATTGAAAAGTAAAATAAAATCTACATGTTAGTATTGAGGTTATAGAAATACTATAACTTAACAATTTTAACTTTGAAAAGCACAATCTCAACCAATTCTAACTTTGAATTCTCAATAACAATTCTAACTTTAATAACTTATGGATTCTAACTTTAATTCTAAAAATTGAAAAGTAAATCTAGTCAAATAAAGTCTACATTTTAGTTTTGAGGTTATAGAAATATTATAACTTAATAATTCTAACATAACTTAATAATTATAACTTTGAAAAGCACAATTCCAACCAATTATAAAAATTAAAAAGTAAATCTAGAGAAATAAAATCTACATTTTAGTATTGAGGTTATATAAATACTATAACTTAACAATTCTAACTTTGAAAAGCACAATCTCAACCAATTCTAATTTGGAATGATCAATAACAATTCTAATAACTTATGGAATTCTAACAAAAAGCACAATCCAACAACAACAAAAAAAAAAACTAGTCAAATAATTAAAGTATACATTTTTGCACATATTCAACATCAATAATATTACAAAGAATGATAACTAAGCTAACACAAATACACTGACAAAGAACATGAAATATAGCACAATCTCAAGCCAAAAAAAAAAATGACAACTAAACTAGTCAAATAAAGTTTACATTTTTTTCACAAATTCAACATTAATAACATTGCAAATGATGTTTAACAAAGCTAAATAGATTAGCATTAGGCCTAAAATCTACAAATAAAACTAAAATTGAAAGAATTTTAAAAGCCCTAATTTAAGAGAAACTAACCTCAATTAATTAACCTCAAAACGGGTCTGGGGTTGGTGGGGACGGGCTGCGTAGGCGGGGGCGCTGGGCGGCGGGGCTGGGCGGAGGGGAGGGGGGCGGCGGGTAGCTAGGGTTTGAGGGGAATGGGAGTTTAATTGGGAAGAGGAGAAGAAATGGGTATGAAAACCCATCTGGAATGTTTTTAAAGAAAAACCGACGGATAAAACCGACCCTGTCCGCCGGTTTTTCCCGCACGTTTGACCAGATTTGACTCAAAAATTAAAAAAAAAAAAAAAAAGGAAACCGACCCTGTCCGTCGGTTTCCTAAAAAAAAATTGAATTGCATATTATCTAAAATATTTTTAAAAATAAAACCGACGTCGTCCGTCGGTTTTATATTATTATTATTATTTTTTTTTTTTAATAAAACCGACGTGGGACATCAGTTTTTTTTGTGGATATATAATTTCAAAATTTTGCGGAAAAAACCGACGTTGTCCGTCGGTTTTTTAATTAAAAAAATAAATAAAAATTAGAAATACACAAAACCGACACACTGAGTCGGTTTTTCAAAGCGACGCAGTCCGTCGATTTTTTGTCCGTCGAATTTTGCCAGTTTTTTAGTAGTGTAACAAAGGTGTCTTCCTATCCAACGAAACTCGAAATCGAGACCCCTGATTAAGGATGGAGGAGTACTTGTCACTCCACTGCAACTTTTGTCGGTGATAGTTACTAGGCCTCATTTGTTTGCACTTATTGGATGTCTGAATCTGAATGGTTCAGATCTTAAGCCATTAAATGCATTTGTATGCATTAAGATCTAAGCACTTATTAGTCTGAATAAGTCTTAATCATTAACATCTTAAATTAAGTCATAATATCATTAAGAGGTATTTTTGTATGGAACTTTTTTATCACCATCTCCAACCCCAACGCCAATCCTCCACGTCAACCCCACCCCCACCCCTACCCACTCTCCACTCCAACCCCACCCCACCACCCACCCACCCTTCACTCCAACCCCCCACTCCCTACCACGCTAAACCCGCCACCAACCTCAATCCCACACCACCCACCCCCACTCCCCACCATTAACCCCATCCCCACCAACCCCACTCCCCACCAACCCTGCCCCCACTACCTCCCACCCCTCACCCCAACCACTTACCACCCACTCACCCGTCCACCCCCCTACCACCCACCACGACTACAAAACATCTCCACCTTTACTAGTGAACATAAATGTTTCCTTTTTTTTTTTTATCAAATAATATATTTTTTATTAAATTTGTATTTATTTTCTACTATTTAGTTACTTTTTAATTTGACTTGTATATTTATTATGTTTAGATAAATACATTATGCACATTCAGATATTGAAAAAACAAACAGTCTTAATCATTCAGATGTGCATTCAGATTCTAATGAAAACAAATAAAGCCACCTCTAGACCATTCATAAGACAATGCACGAAATGCAAGTTTGGAAATCGCAGTCTACCAACTCCCAAATTCCTTTGTTGATAGTGATGGTGTAAATGATGGTAGCCTATGAAGCAATTTTTGGGCTGTTAAAATGTAGTATATTCTTTCTTTTTCTCTATTTTTCTCATGACTTCCCTTTTTTGACGTTTAGATTAAATGTATACGGTTGTTAAATTAACATTTTTTATTTCTTATTCTGTGTTTGACACTCGCATTAGGGCCTGATTAAATTTGGATTCGAACCGGAAAGTCTCACATTAAGGGGCAAAGTGCTCCCTAACAAAGGTGTCTTCCTATCAACGAATAAACTCAAATTCGAGACCTCTGATTAAGGAAAGTACAACTCTTGTAGGTGATTGTTACTAACTCTAGACCCATTCATAAGACAATGCACGAAATGCACGTTTGGAAATCGCAATCCACCAACTCCCAAATTAATTAGAGATAAGAAACAAAAGAAAGTTTAATGGAAGGGTCCTATCACCAACTTTCTTCGATGGTCAAAACATTAGCATCAGTAATCCCTCCGTTTCAAAAAAGAGCTACATTATTTAACTTTGACTTTCTATGTTAATTTTTACGACAAGTTTTTAAAGTCATGAAATTATTATGAAATATTTAAGACTATAAGTATCAAAAGTCTTATAGCATGCAACATATATAAATATTTTGACATATAAAAAGTTAAGATTACAAGTTTCAATTTTATTTTATTTTTAAAATTTCATTTCTAATCAAACTATTTCATATAAATTGAGAAAAAACGAGTATTACATATTATGCTTTGCTTAAATTAATCAAATGGATTTTCTTATGGGAGACGTACTGGTAAAGTGTAAGAAGTGTAAGATTAATTTATTCAATTTGTAACTGATCGTAAGAAATCATTTCCTCAAAAGCATTTGACAATCTTGGAAGTACAAAAAAAAAATGGTACAGAAGGAAGTATTAAATTAGCCTTTATATAACACACAAGCTGCCTTAGATTTTAGGTATGTTTCTTAACCATACAAGATTCCTCGAGGAAAAAAAAAAAAAAACAAGTGGCACATATGTAATCTCTAGTTTCACATGCTTCTCTTAATTAAGTAGCTTCGAAGTATTTTTTTTAATCTTCCAAAACTTACTTATCAAGCTATTTAAGGGAAAAAAACATTTTGACTAGATAGAAAAAGAAAAAATTCCTCCATGGAATCCAATTTAATTTATATATATACACATAAAACAAATTGACTTTTTATATACGATGTAATTTTCCAGCATAGGAGTTTATCCTTAGCTTCTGCACTTGAAGCTCTGTCCCTCTAGTCCGTATTCATTATATGAACAATATTTATAAAAAAATATTGAGCATAGAATTATATGCAAAAACGATGGTGCATGTATCTATATTCAATATATTTGGTCAGTAATCAGCTAATCGACATTGTTATGCCAAGTTTTGTTTATATTACAATTTGCCTTTGGCTTATATCCCAAATTCAAAGTATCTGAGAATCAAGTTGCAAATAGTTTATGTTTTTGATTTCTAGTTTGCTTCCTAAATCTTCCATGACTTCTTCATAAACTTCATTAAAAACATGTCAATTTTTCATTGTAAACTATTGACTTCTCTTCTCCACCTTTACTTTAGTTGCTTCCTGCGAGTTTATTGTATTTCGTTTAATATAAAATCTAGAGATTCTACACTAATCATATCATTTATCCAACAAACACACACGGCATAATAAAGAATATACTGTTTTGTTCTTTGATTTTTAAAGAGGTCTATATAATTTCTTAAACTATATTAGATCTCTCCAAGTCTTCAAATATTGTATATTTATAACGCACAATAGGAATTTGGTCACTTGAACCCCACCTTCAAGTGGGAGGTGTAGATGTTTCAACTCATTCATCATAAACATATTTTTTCAGCTGTACGATTTTTTAATTAATTTATTTAAGGTGCCGTTTGACCATAAAAATTATTCACTTTTTTCTGGATTTTTTTTTCCACTTTTTTCACTTTTGGGCGTTTGACCATAAATATTCCGAATACAACTTGAAGTTGTATTTCAGAATACAACTTGAAGTTGTATTTCAGAATACCAAAAACTCAAAAAACTTAAGGGCCCGTTTGGCCATAAATATCAAAAACTTTTTCACTTTTTTGGAATTTTTGAAGTTGGAGTTGGAGTTGCGTTCGGCCATAGTTTTTGAAATTGTAGTTTTTGGTGAAATGTAGTGTAAAAAAGTGAAAAAAGTTGAATTTTTTTGAAAAACAACTTTTTCTTGTTTTTACAACTCCGGAAAAGAGTGAATAATTTTTATGGCCAAACGCTAAAAGTAAAAAAAAGTGAAAAAAATTTCCGGGAAAAAGTGAATAATTTTTATGGCCAAACGCCCACTTATTTTTCAATTTTTTTTTACTTTGTTCACCTTTTTACAATTACATTTCACCAAAAACTACAATTTCAAAAACTATGGCTAAACACAACTCCGACTCCAACTCCAACTTCAACTTCAAAAATTCCCAAAAAAGTAAATTTGTTTTTAATATCTATGGCCAAACGCCTACTTAGTTTCATACACATATATTATAGGCCAAATAATAGAGAGTCCCTTAAAGTTGGCTTAAATTTCCATTTTAGCACCTCAATTAGGACTTGTCATCATTGAACACTCTAATTTCATTTAAAGTGTACCAATTGACTAGCCACTAAAAATAACATGGTGCGTGCACTTCAAACACGGTGATGTGGCAAAATTAACTAATGACAAAACGCCAGCTGGATTTTGGGTTAATTGACCAAATAGAATTGAGTCGGGAAAAAAGAAAAAACCTCCCACCCCTTCCATTCTAAACAAATAATGACGAGATTTAATATTTCTTTATGGTTAGATTTGAGTATTAATGTTCACATCTGGGTTTTCTTTATGCCTTCTAATTAGCGATTAGAATATTAATGCTCGAACATGGTTTCATCTATGAACGTTTTTCAGAAAAAGCAAAAATGGAAGAAATGAGTTGTAACTTTTTCAGTGTTCGATTGCTAATATCCAACTGGACCAAGGACTTACAGACCCATAGAAATTCTGCCATGTAAAATAATAAGAATGAGGAGAAGGTGCTAGCCGGAAAGATTAATAAAGTCGCCGGTGCATTTAAAGGAGGTCTTATGAGTTATGACAGTACACGGCAAGAAAGAAAAGAGACCTCTCACGTGCTGAAAAAGTGTGCAAAACACATATTATGCCGCGTCAGCCAAAAGTGTTTAAATGAAGTTACAGTGTTCAATAGGAACAAGTCCTAGTTAAGGTCTTAAATGAAAATTTGAGACAAGTTTAAGGGCCCTCCATGTATTTGGCCTTATATTATATAGTAGCCTACTACATGACTAAAAGGTTATGGTACATAGAGTACTCAAAACCGAATTGGCCTTAGACTTTAAATTGAAATAGGCTACTCAAAGTAAGGCAGGAAATTATCACTATAAAAAAAATTAAAATTAGTTACGAACTTCATCGTTTATTTGTCGCTATGTTGCTCGTAGTTATTAATTTTTTTTTATAATATGTTGTTAATTCATCCCTAAAAAGAATTAGCAACAATTTTATTTTATTTTTGAAATTTGTCTGTCCTTTATTGCTATCGTTTTTAGTAATCGAACTAAAGTATTTACATCTGAAACTATTTTGGCATTTTGTTATTGAAAAGTTGTAGTTTTCCCAGAATAAGAAATGACTCTGTTCCCCTGATCTTCAATATTGATAAGGTGTTTAATCGAGATTTTAGAGGAAAAAATAAATGTCTTTGAGTAGTAGCAGAAGTTGTTGTGAGAAGCTGAAAAAATAGTTTTTTCCAGGAAGCACTTTTGAAATTATGGTCAAGTACCAATTGTTGTTGTAAAAATTGACCAAAACGCCTTTTAAAATGATTAGCTAAACAAATTGCTATTCTCCAGAATTACTTTTTTGAAAATACTTTTAACAAAAGCATCTTTCAAATAAGTAGTTTTTGAAAGTCTGGCCAAACAAGCTTAAGAGTAAGACAACTGAACTTTTTCTTTTTTGTTTTTACATAGTTAATAAAGAAGTACGGAATGTATATATAGTTGCACATAATTTAACTTATACTATACACTAATAGTGAGAAAAGCTATCATATATTTTCATATCATCTTTATACCTGTAGCAGGTAACTTATCTTATTTTTAATCCTGCAAATTACACTTTTTATGAAGAGTTCTAGCTTTTGGATTGGTTCTTGTTTATACATCGTTATTCTATTCTATCTAACTCCTAACTTACGTAGGAGCTGGGTCTACGTCAGGAGAATTAATAATGTGTTGGGAGAAAGTAGTACAAGAAGCTGTGAATACACTTCTTGATAATGGAATTCGGGGACAAACAATGAGCGACGGTCATAATGAAGTTTACAAGTCATTTTCTGATGTAATTGAAGACAAAGAGGGAAGATTTCTTATGCACCGCGTATTTATACTAACCATTTTAACTTATCATGGTGAATTGATTTAATAAAAAAAATACGTATTAATTAACTATGATTAAGTGATAAAAAGTGTATGCACAAACACATCTCATTTATTAATTAGTTTGACAAAAACACCTCATATGAGAAAAAGTTAACCTAATAAATATCTTTTGATTGATCTGATCATATAAAACTTTCTTTATAATGTCGATTACATAAGTTAAACGCAATCCAAAAATAGCGATCTAAAAGGTCATTGAGTTGGAATGGAGACAACTAATCTATTAGTTGAAATTTAGTGAACCCTCAAGGACTCAAAACACCTTTGCCAATATTTCCAGTTTTCCTACTTGAGAAAACTTTTTCCAAACTTCAATTAATACCTTACGGCTCTTCTTAGTACACGTGTTAGTATATACCAATTATATATATGTATACCTATCTTATCTTTGGTGGGTTGATCACGTTTTGACTTATATTAAGTATGACATGAAAAATCAGATTATGTAATCAACCCCACAAAAATACAAAGTTGAAAAAAAGATAGAGTTGAAAAGTCAAGAATGGTTGGAGATTGATGTTAAATTTCTTTACCAAACTTGATCTTTATAAGACGCAATGTAGGCATGACATCATGATCAGTTGGGAGAGAAAAATATTAGAAAAAAATAACAATATCTTCAAACTTATGTGTAAATTAAGAAGGATGTTAGAATAGTTTTAAGTTCCATGCATATTGGAGAAATTTAGTAGAAAATAACGAGAACATAAACTAAAGGATAGAAAAGATAGAGATTTAGTAGAGAATCAATTAAGAAAATTGAAGAAAATGCTTGAATCAAGCAAAAACACCGTATCAATTTAAAATTTAATTGACCAAACTTATATGAACAACCCTTGAGGGAAAGTAATCCTCTTAAAATTTCACCTTTAGAAGTTTAAACACAAATAAAGGATTTCATATCCTCACAGAGGAGTTCATACTCAATAACATAAACAATTTAGTAGAAATAAACCTACACTTAGCTATTGAGAAAAGGCCATAAATAGTCCCTTATCTATGGGAGTAGGTCTAAAATGGTCCCTTAACTATATACTTACCGATTTTAGTCCTTTAACTATCCAAAAACTTATCAAATTTGGTCTCCATCTATTTTTTTATACAAACAGCGTACAAACTCATAAACCTTCGTGAGATTAATTGTTAAACCATTCCTCAGACCTATATTTCTCTCTCCCTGCTTCTTTTTCCTCAAGTTCATTCTTTAACCTCAATTTTTTTCCTCAAGTTCTCTCTCGCGTTTCGTAACCGACGGACTGCGTCGGTTAAAACTGACCCAGTCAGTCGTTTTGCTAAAAAAAAAAAAAAAAACTAACGGTCTCACGACGGTTTTGTTTTTTTTGAAAATTAAAGAATGAAATGTAGGAACTTGGAGTCAAACCCGGGTATGTTCCTTGGCATTAAAGGGCTTCACCACTAGACCACTATTATTTTTTGTTCATATACTTACATTGATTTAATTTATATTATTTTTTCGCTCTAAAAACCGACGGACTCCGACTCCGTCGGATTTTATAAAAAAAATAATAAAAAAAAATCGACGGACTCCATCGGTTTATTTTAGAAAATAATATAACAAATAATTATATTTTTTTGGGCATTTTTGTGCAAAAAATAATCGACTCAGTCCGTCGATTTTCTTAAAAAAAAGATTTAAAAAAATTATTGAAAAAACCGACAGAATCTGTCGATCTTTCCGTCGGTTTTTTCCATCGGTTTTTTTCCGTCGGTTTTTACCAATTTTTTAGTAGTGTTTGAAAAGAATTGTTACAGAAATTTTGTGCCTGAATTTGTCTTTTCGAATTTTAGAGACTCGAGAGGGACACCAGTGTCAGGATGCTCTTTTTTTTTTTTTTTTAACAAGAGGAACTTGAGGAAAAAGAAGCAGGGAGAGAGAAATATAGGTCTCAGGAATGGTTTAATAATTAATCTCAAGAAGGTTTATGAGTTTGTACGCTGTTTGTATAAAAAAATAAATGGAGACCAAATTTGATAAATTTTTGGATAGTTAAAGGACTAAAACCGGTAAGTATATAGTTAAAAGAGTATTTTAGACCTACTCCTATAGATAAGAGACTATTTATGGCCTTTTCTCCTTAGCTATTTATAGTAACTATTAAGGGCTATTACATAAATGGCCTCAATTGACTAAACTACCCTGGTTTAAATTTGCATATTATTATTAACTTGACACATTGAAATCTGATCACTTAATACTTAATAAGAGTAAAAATCTGAAAAAATATAATTAATTCCTTCTTGATTATGTAAGTGGACACTTACTTTTGAACCAAAATAAAAATTGAATAATTAACCCAATTAACAGTCCATTATAGCAATAAACTTAAAATAACCCTGTTCTTTTTTACTTACAAGTAATAGCCTGTCAGGTCTCTTTCATTTAATTTATCATCCCAAAACTAACACCCCTTTTTGGCTCCCTTTTCACCTCTCCAACAGCTCCATGGCAGCCAACAAACAAGTAAAAACTAACACCATTTCACCTCTCTCTCTCTCTCTATTCATGGTATAATGGCGGTTGTATGGTGTTTTGTAAGCCCATCTCATAGGAAAATGAGACTTTCAAATCTTGAATCGAAATAAAAAAGCTTTCAGTACTGTGATTGAGGTGTAATGGCTGTTGGTATGTAATGGTAGATGTTTATAACAATTGTATATGTATTGTATAACCGTGTTATGCATGTTGTTATACACCTTGTATAGTACTGTATAAAGGCTAGGACTTTAAATGGCGATTTAGAAGAGTTCATAGATGTATACATTGTTATACAGTGTATAACATCTATATAAACACTGTATAACAGTGTATAAATACCTTTATACCTTGTATAAACAGTGTATAAATATCTTTATACACTGTTTATATAGTGTGTATATAATTATACACTTAAATGGCGATATGAATGTAATGGGTTCTAAAGGACAGTGATGTATTTTCTTTTTCTTTTGGTGAATTTCAAACGGAAAAATGAAGATAAGATGTGGAAAGAAAGATGTGAGAAGTGAAAGATTTATTCTTCTTTTTTAATTTTATAAAAACAAGGAGGGAGAAAATAATGAAAAGCAGGTATGGTTTTAGGGTCAGAGGAAATGGAGGTAAATTTTGTGAAGACATGGGTTTCTTTGTCCACCTAAATTGAAGATATGGTTAAGCGGTAGTGAAGAACAATATAGCGGTGCTTATTTGATTTCTTGTGATTCGGGTAAGTTGATTATCTATTATGCCTTGATTGTGGTTTGGATAGCCTTTTTCGACTTGGGATGATTGACGGCTTAAGGACTTGGGTGCTTATTTGATTTCTTGATAGACCAATGACTTAGTTGCTTATTTGGTTACCTGATGTGCTTATGGATTACGAATTTCACATAGGCTTAAACTGAGATTATTATGGCTTGATGTATTCATATTATTATTGTGAACTAATAGCGGTTAAGTGTGGAAGTAGCAATTGTAGGCCAGCCCTCGTCTCCGTTTTTGTTAGGGTTGGTCGACGATGTTGTTGAGTACACATTATTCCCCGTACTCACGCTACACTTGTTGCACTCTTTTCGTGTGCAGATTTCATTTTCGGAACGAGTGGATCTCGAGACGCTGCCGACCACTGTGATGGTCATCTGGACGATTTAGGATGAGCCATCAGTTGATCCACGACACCAGATCTTCTTCAATTATCTTTATTGATGTGTACTTTTCGGATGTATGCCTAGACCTATACTTCATTTAGTAGTTCTTGTACTAGTGACACCAGATTCGGAGATGGTTGTACCTCTATTATTCTGTTTTATGAAAATAAGGACAACTAGTATTTGAAATAATTTGAATGATTTCTTTTTCTGCTTTAATTCCTTTATTAAATTGTTCTAGCGGATTGTGGATGGCTTACTAACTCGGTGGGAGTTAATGTCTTCACGACTTATGAAATTGGATCGTGACACATAAGGATAGCTTCTTCCACAAGTTCTAGGGTAAACAGAACTTGGAAACAAGACATTCATTAGTATTAATGATTAATTGATCGTCATATTTATCAACCAATAACATCCGGCAGCCTTGCACCAACATCCATGTCAATACAGATAATTATATTTTAATAGACATGTCTTTTCATTAAAAGTCAAGAGTTTTCTAATGACACCATTTTATGAAAGAACGTGACTCTTGTGAACAAGTATATAACCAATTATCAATTTGGTATACTAGTTAATGTCAACGACCATTATATCAAATATCCATTAAAAATTTTGTGGGTTTGGCGTAATAAAAGAATGCCATTAGTTTTCATATCTTTTGTTATTCCAAATTAAACACTAAGTCTAATATTGACTTCACCATAAGCCAGAAAGCCCCCACATTACCTGTTCTTGGGCAACTCAAAATTGAAAGGCATATGAAGAATTTCTCTTCATAACATCAAATCAAATACATTAATACCTAAGTCATCAGACAATAAAAAGAATATTCCCTCAAGCATTTTGACGTTAGAATCTTATTAGCCAAAACTTCATGCTAAGCAATCATTCTTAACTAGGGTCAATATTTTTGCATAAAGCCTCACAAAACACCAAACTTCTATTTCCATCAAGCCACTTTAGTTATCCTGCAATGATACGACACAAAGTACAACACTAACCGATTTTCTTATTTGTAAACGTGGCTTGTGATTTTAGCAATTCCTTTGAAGTGTCTTTATCCCGTGATTGATTTCATTTGCTAGATGATATGCAAGAATAACGTGACTGAGTTCTCCAATATCAAATGTTCAAAACAACATCTTGACAAATTAGTTACTAAAGGCAGCATGCCATCATTTTTTATGGTTCTGCCAATTAGGATTCAACATTTCTATTTTATCAATTGGCTTCAAGAAAATTCTTGTATTACCGACTACCCAGATAAAAGTAAGGCAGAAACTTGTTAAAGTAAAAATTTTTGCTAAAAAGTCCATTGAATATTTTCCATTCTTCATGGTCAAAATACCCTTCACACCAAACACATTCGGTACGGGTAAAAAATATTACCCACTATCAATATACTTAATAGAGATGGAAAATAAATTAGCCTTAACATAAGTATGGAAGAAAATGCATATTGTTCATTTCACTTTTAATTGGCGCTGCAATTTTGTCAGACAAATTCAACTTTTGTCAATCACTTATCACTCTCTTTAAATGTGATAAAAATATTCTGTCAATAGATACATTCGCAATAACCCAAAGGTAGTGACTTTCTAGGAATCAAAGAAGATGTTTTTTTTTTTTCCCATCTTAACGAATAGTTCTGGATTGATTTCAAAAATTTAGCATACACCCAAAAACAAAAATAATTTGTTTTACAAAGTTTTTTCACAGAAATTCATTTTGACCCAAAATGATATATATACATATTATTTTTCTGATCTCAAGAAAAAATTTCAAGTATTAATGTAAGTCTAATACATGTCTTACTACATTGAAAATAATATTTCACATATTTCATGCATGATGCCATATTATATAGCAACTAATTAATTTTATGGCACGCAAATAGAATATACTTTGAGATTATCAACCAATAGACGTCTACCCTAACTTTTATAATAATTGAAATCATAAAGGGTAGTAACATTAAAACACCAGAGTAAAGAAAGTAGAACCCAAATTTTGATGCTTTCTTCATGTCAATCGTTTCTGATCTTCTTATTTGTAAACGTGGCTTGTGATTTTAACAATTCCTTTGAAGTGTCATTATCTCGTGATTGATTTCATTTGCTAGATGATATGCAAGAATAACGTGACTGAGTTCTCCAATACAAATGTTCAAAACAACATCTTGACAAATTAGTTACTAAAGGCAGCATGCCATCATTTTTTATGGTTCTGCCGATTAGGATTCAACATTTCTATTTTATCAATTGGCTTCAAGAAAACTCTTGTATTACCGATTACCCAGATAAAAGTAAGGTAGAAACTTGTTAAAGTAAAAAATTTTGCTAAAAAGTCCATTGAATATTTTCCATTCTTCATGGTCAAAATACCCTTCACACCAAACACATTCGGTACGGGTAAAAAATATTACCCACTATCAATATACTTAATAGAGATGGAAAATAAATTAGCCTTAACATAAGTATGGAAGAAAATGCATATTGTTCATTTCACTGTTAATTGGCGCTGCAATTTTGTCAGACAAATTCAACTTCCGTCAATCACTTATCACTCTCTTTAAATGTGATGAAATATTCTGTCAATAGATACATTCGCAATAACCCAAAGGTAGTGACTTTCTAGGAATCAAAGAAGATGCTTTTTTTTTTTCCATCTTAACGAATAGTTCTGGATTGATTTCAAAAATTTAGCATACACCCAAAAACAAAAATAATTTGTTTTACAAAGGTTTTTCACAGAAATTCATTTTGACCTAAAATGATATATATACATATTATTTTTCTGATCTCAAGAAAAAATTTCAAGTATTAATGTAAGTCTAATACATGTCTTACTACATTGAAAATAATATTTCACATATTTCATGCATGCTACCATATTATATAGCAACTAATTAATTTTATGGCACGCAAATAGAATATACTTTGAGATTATCAATCAATAGAAGTCTACCCTAACTTTTATAATAACTGAAATCATAAAGGGTAAACACCAGAGTAAAGAAAGTAGAACCCGAATTTTGATGCTTTCTTCGTGTCAATCGTTTCTGATCTTCTGAAGAGGCACAACCCTTTCATTTTGCATCCTTTCACATATAATTGTGAAAAATTATGTGTTCAATCATTTTTTCCCTTTCCTGGAAAGAAATATCCTTTCCAACGTACGAAGCCATGAATTTCCATGTGATTCAAAGTCTTCTCATTTGTAACACTGAGTTATACGTGAAAGCATCCGTTCCCATTTTTTTTCCTACAACTAATAATGGCTTTGATAATTCCTTCTAAAGAACCAATTCAATCTTTGTGCGATTTGCAGATTTCTTGCCAAAATCACTAAATACATGTTGTCCACACGAATGGAACCACTAAAGCAAATCAGCAATCCTTCATACACACATTTCGCTAATTTTCCAAGGAAAAAGAATGTCCCAGAATAATTATGAATGGAATAATTTTGATCTCATATCTATTTGGACCAAATCATTACTCCTCTTAAGATGTCTCCATTGCAGTGAAACCTTGTATCTCTTCCATTCCAATTTTTGCTTTATTCGCGCCATCCTCAAAACCATGAAAGTAATAGCAAGACCGTAATTGGTTGATTCGCCAATTCTTTTTACACAGACTTCGAGCAACGATCCATTTGGATTAATCATTTAACGAATCTTTAGAGTAAAACCAACGGCAATTTACTCAATGAAATATTATTTTCAAGATACAAATGATTCAAGCAGATTCTTAAAAAGGATACAGCAAATGTGATACTAGATCACATGAATCTCAATAATAATTTTGTTTCTTTTCTTTCTGATCAATCAGCTCGTCGCTTTACTAAAACCGGTGATTTACTAAAATCAATATCTTTCCAGTAATTTACGAAAACCAGTTTCTATTTTTGAAAACCAAAAACGTAAAGACAGAAGTTAGATGAAACAAAAAAATTTCCGAGCCCACCAGTTTCTTGTGTGTCCTTAAGAAATCTAATCCCCTCACAGTTGCCAAGGCTAGTGGATTAATTCCTCCCGGAATAGAACGGAAATCTATTCTGCGATAGCGGCAATGCAAATTGCAGAACTTCAGTGAACTCAAATTACGGCAGCAAATCACACGACTCTGTTACATTTTGGTTTGGAAAAACAATGCAGAGAAGAGGGAAAATTTTAGAATTTTAGGCAAACCTCTGAATTTATAAGAAGTGAAAGGGTGACGAAGAGGTGCAATCCTCAAGGTACCTCTTCCATTTCCCATTCGCACCTTTTAAAAACCCAACAATATAACAGTGTATAAATACCTTTATATATTATATAAACAGTGTATAAATATCTTTATACGCTGTTTATATAGTGAGTATATAATTATACACTTAAATGACGATATGAATGTAATGGGTGCTAAAGGATGGTGATGTATTTTCTTTTTCTTTTGGTGAATTTCAAACAGAAAAATGAAGATAAGATCCGGAAAGAAAGATGTGAGAAGTGAAAGATTAATTCTTCTTTTTTTAATTTTATAAAAACAAGGAGGGAGAAAATGATGAAAAGCTGGTATGGTGTTAAGGTCAAAGGAACTGGAGGTAAATTTTGTGAAGACATGGATTACTTTGTCCACCTAAATTGAAGATGTGGTTAAGTGGTAGTAAAGAACAATATAGCGGCGCTTTTTATCGGTCTAGAAAAGTGTAAGGTTATTAGAATGAGAGTTTATGGCTAAGCTGAGAAAGAAACACTAACCCTCTCTTTGGATGGTTGTTTCCCATGGTTCATTAATGTACAGTATGATATGGTACAGTATGGTGTTGTATTGTATTGTACTGTATTAATGAACACAATGTTTGGATAGACTGTATCGTTTGTTGTGGTTTAATAATATTTGTATTGTTTGGTTTAACTGTATGGTACTGTATAATAACTTATAAGTTTACAAAATACCCTTAACTCTTAATTAGAAATTAGACAATATATATTAATAAAATTCAGATAAAAAATAAAATAGGAACTTTAAAAAATAAGTAGGTAGTGAGCGGGAGTGGTGAAGGGGTGGGTGGTTGTGGGATGAGGGCAGGGGTAGTGGGTGGTAGGGTGGGGGTGAGTGGTTGTGGGGGTGCGGTTGGGTGGTGGTGAGGGGTAGTAGGTGGTGGAGGGGTGGGTGATGTGAGGTGGGTGGTTGTGGGATGAGGATGGGGATAGTGGGTGGTAGGGTGGGGTGAGTGGTTGTGGGGTGGAGTGGTGTGAGGTGGGTGGTTGTGGGATAAGGGTGGGGGTGGGTGGTAGGGTGGGGTGGGGGTGAGTGGTAGGGTGGGGGTGGGAGTGGGGTGGATGGTGGAGAGTGGAGCAAGGGTGGGTGGGGGTGAGTGGTAGGGTGGGGGTGGGGTGAGGTGGATGGTGGAGGGCGGGGTATAATGGAAAAATGAAATACATAACCACGGAAAAATCACCAAATTCGTGGTTACAAAAATTGGGACTTTTCATAGTTATATAACCATGGGATGAATCACGAGTTTACAACACCATACCACATAATTTTAAAAACAATGTAAACAAACATGATTTCATACAAAACCATAAATTAATAAACTACTGGAAACCATCATCCAAACAGGGGGTAATGGGCGGTTAATTGTGTTTTTTCCCCCATAAAATTACTAATATGTGGACAGAACCGGAGGGAGTAATATATGGGCTGGTTTCTATTTTTGTTCCAAAAAAGAATAGTAGGATTCGAGTTACTAGTCTA
Organism: Lycium barbarum; assembly: GCF_019175385.1. Taxonomy (NCBI): domain Eukaryota; kingdom Viridiplantae; phylum Streptophyta; class Magnoliopsida; order Solanales; family Solanaceae; genus Lycium; species Lycium barbarum. Next base: position 11,088,245 of record NC_083343.1, read on the forward strand.
TACATCTATTTTCACTGTGGAATTGATTCAATTTCTATTTATGTTCTAATCTCAAAAAATTGAAACAGAAGATTCACAAATCTTCACAGCAAAAAATATTTAAAAATGCTTGATTAGTTTTCAGCGACCGAGTTTCACGTCCACAAATCCAGAATTTAAAAATAAGCCATATCAACTGGACGGAGTGGACTGCCGCTATTTGATAAGGTGATTTCTATTTCTTTAACGTTTGCAGAAAAGATATTCTGATATTGATTAAAATACATTAAAATGGAGAACATGAATTATATATTAAATATTAACCAGAATCACTCTTATCATATATCAGAATCTAAACTCTGTACCTTTTTTCTTTGTTAATAAGAAGTTTTACCCCTTGCTTTACATAAATAGCGTTGAATACATTTATAGTGAATAGAGATGAATTGATTCAAGAAATAGAGTTCTCTTTATATTAAAATATTTTATTGATTCAACGCGATATCATTCTTTTGAAGCATGTTCGGCCAAGCAGTGAAATCAACTTATTTTGAAAAGTATTTCTTTTTTTATCAAAAGTAATTTGGAAGATTAGTAATTTGGATTTGGTAAATCTTATAAGAATAGTGATTTTAAGAAATGTCTTGTCCTAGAAAAATCACACTTCATTTTGGAAAATTACTTTTTTCAACTTATGCTTAAAGTTTAAAACAACTTACTATTTAAAAATACTTATTTCTTCATCATAAGAAATCACATTCATTTTCTAAAATAAGTGATTCTTTTTCAAATGAAATAGTATCTTTTTGCATTGGAGTAACTTGGCCCAATGCATTAGAAACCTTGGGCCATGAAGGGAGGAAGATTGGGGACATAATTGATTTGGTCATTTGCACTTCCTCCCTATTTTGTGTGGGTCTTTAATTTTGTCTATCATAACAAATACTACTTTTTCGCAGGGCATATGTTTATATTTTCGCATCATGGTATCTCACAAGTTATGTCCCACACCCTTAAAGAATGATGTCCCGCTAAGCATAAGTTATTTGAAAGGTAAAAACTAAAAACCAGCCCATTTGAAGGACAAAAATTAAAAATCAGTCCAAATTAAATGAATTGATTTTGCGGCCACATTTGAAGTTTCGAATTACTAGTTAAGTCATGTCTAAGTTTATAAAATTTTACAAGTCAGCTCATTTTTTAACAAAGATAGACGACATCTGAAGGAGATATTTTGTCAACTTGTTCTTCGAAGTCCAACCATTCATACGGTTCAACGCCTAAGTCTATTCCACAAAAAACTTCAATCGTCAATTTGTCAAAACAATAACAAATATAACAAACTCATTAACGATGATGATGATTTGCCAATATTTTCGAACTTTTCCAATCACACCCACTTCATTAAACAACTTTTTCATAGGGAGAAGAGATAAAGCGTATTTCGTTTCATGTTTGCAAAAACTGGGTATAAGCTGATTAATTTTTAAAAAGAGTACATATTATGTAGTGGTGTTCAAATAGAATACGACAAGATTTTTTTTTTCAATAGACTTATTGAGAATCTAGAGATTTGAATGGTGCCTCTCCCTCATGTTACTTGTAGATTGTGGTGAAGAAAAGATAAATGCGCATAAAACTCGAAGTATTCAAAAATTTAACACCCACAAAGGGCAAGACAAGAAGGTTTTTTTGACAAAAAAAGACTGGTACAATTACTCTAGGAAAGAACATTGATGTTTCTTCTGAACTCTGCAAAAAACATTTCACCCTTACCATCATCACCATTATCATCGACGCGCATTTTCGCGAATATCTTCCTCCATAGCCTACATCATATGCTAATTCCCAACATTCTAGCTATTAAAAACACGAAAAATTGCTTGAAAGGAAGTTTGAACGAAATAAAGGGAGAGAGAAAGAGAGGAACGATAGATTCGTGATACAGTCATGTGACAAAAGGAGTTGCATTCGTCTTAAAACAACTTGAAGAGGAGACCACCGTGGGTGGCGAAGAATGGAGCGAACACGAGGGACTCGACAGCCATCAGCTTGATAAGAATGTTCAATGATGGTCCAGATGTGTCCTTGAGAGGGTCACCAACAGTGTCACCAATAACAGCAGCTTTGTGTGCATCAGATCCCTTGGGGCCAAGAGTTCTTGCATGTTCTGAGGCTCCAGCCTATCATTCAAAGATCAAAATCATCAAGGGGTCGTTTAGTAGGGTGCACAAGCATGTATTAGTAATGCTAGGATTAGTTATGTTGGCATTATTTTTTACCGACTGATTGGTTTGTTGCATTAACTAACATGCATTGCATATTTTCCAAATAGTACTGAATAGCGTGTATTAGAATAGTATTAAACGACCCCTAAGAGTTGAATCATAATTTCTATAGCACAGTCCAAGTGAAAGGTCCAACAAAAGTATTTTACCTCAATGTACTTCTTAGCATTATCCCAGGCACCACCAGTGTTAGATGCAGAGATGGCAATCTACAAGAACAAAGTTCAGCCAGGATTAGAGATTTAGACCATTTGAAGTTATTTAAAAGCACATTCTCAATTTTCGATATGTTTACCTGTACACCGGAGACGAGAGATCCTGCGAGCACACCAGACAGTGTTTCGACACCAAACAAGATCCCAACAATCAATGGAGTGAGCATGACAAGACAACCAGGTGGGATCATCTCCTTGATTGATGCATCTGTGGAGATCTTGACACAGGTGGCATAGTCGGGCTTGGCTGTTCCTTCCATGAGACCAGGGATGGTGTTGAATTGCCTGCGCACTTCCTCAACCATCTTAAGAGCAGCGCTTCCAACACTCTTCATTGTCATGGCGGAGAACCAATAAGGAAGCATAGCACCGACTAGCAAACCAATAAATACTTTAGGTGTCAAGACATCTACAGTGGAAATTGCTGCCCGGCTGACAAATGCCCCAAAGAGGGCCAGAGATACGAGAGCAGCAGAACCAATGGCAAATCCCTGTTATCATTATATGTACAAAGGAAGTTTGTCATTTCAAGGTAATATAGCGACTTCCAACTAAACCTCACAATGCTTAGTGTAGAGTAGAAGTGAATTTAATTTACCTTTCCAATAGCAGCAGTAGTGTTTCCTGCAGCATCAAGTGCATCAGTTCTCTCTCTGATTCTGTGGCTCATTCCAGCCATCTCAGCAATGCCTCCTGCATTGTCACTAATGGGACCATATGCATCAATTGCCAAACCAGTGGCGATAGTGCTCAGCATTCCAAGGGCAGCAACTGCAATGCCGTACATTGCAGCAAAGCTGAAGCTAACAAAGATACTGATTGCAATGGCAAAAATGGGGATGATAACTGATTTGTAACCCAAGGCAAGGCCAAAAATAACATTAGTGGCAGCACCAGTGCGGCATGAATCAGCAACATCTTGCACAGGGCTGGGGAAGGAGAAAAAGAACAAAACTTCAATTTCTGATATACAAGAGCCAAAGAATGTAACAAAGTGACTACAAAAACCAGGTACCCACCTGTACGCATTGCTGGTATAGTACTCAGTGACAAACCCAATAACAAGTCCGGCCCACAAACCAACTGCGACACACAAGAACAACTGCCTGCAAGTTCAAAATCAGATTGGATACCTGTGAGCCTCAGTATTAAATATTTTAAAAGACAGGGAAAGGAAGCTCAAAACAGCAGCTTAATTATCCATTCAAGTGCTTACAACTTCCATTCTTTCACAACCAAATCCCAAATAATGCGAACCAATATATAACAATGCACGAGGTGTCACATGACCAAGTTTAGACTTACCAGCTTTGTACTTCTTTCTGAACTCCGAAATTGAATATTGTGAAGGTCGATGGAAGAGCGACCCAACTAACAATAGCAATTCCAATCGTCATGAGGACAGTTGAGATAACGAGTTGCTTCTTCAATGCTGGCTCAATTTCCTTAACAGCCTTGACTTCAAAGAAATCGGTAGCAAATAAGGTGGTAAGCAAACATACGAGGATGCCAACAGAGCTGATGAGAAGGGGATATAGCATAGCTGTGAACTCATGATTGACACCGAAGGAGGAGATTGAAGCAACAACAAGAGCTGCACAGGATGATTCTGCATATGATCCAAACAGATCTGATCCCATACCAGCAATATCTCCGACATTGTCACCAACATTGTCAGCAATCACCTGAGACAATTTACACTTTAGAACTAACAAGAAAAGAAGCTTTTTAATAAGGCTAACTAGAAAATCAGTTCTACGTAGATCTTTACATTCTAATAGATAAATAACCATACCGCTGGGTTTCTAGGATCATCTTCAGGGATGTTCCTCTCCACCTTGCCCACAAGATCAGCTCCAACATCAGCTGCCTTGGTATAAATTCCTCCACCAACTCTACCAAAGAGAGCCATTGAAGATCCACCAAGACCATAACCAGTTATAGCCTCAAATAGACCTTCCCAGTCGTCACCGTAGTACATCTTAAATAGAAGGATGGTTATGAACAAAACCAAAAGACCGTTTGCAGCAAGAAGGAAACCCATCACAGCACCAGATCTGAATGCAACAATAAAAGCTTTGCTGACACCTTTTCTAGCCTCCAAGGTAGTTCTGGCATTTGCATATGTAGCAATTTTCATTCCAAGGAACCCGGACACCACAGAGGTAACAGCACCAAGCAAGAAGGATACGGTGCTGAAGGCAGCAGTGGCAAGAGCTGGCTTGCAAGTTTTGGTGATGTCATATGTACAAGGCTGGTCCTTTGTGCTGAAACCCTCAACAGAGCCGAGGAAAACAAAGATCAAGATTGCAAAAGCAACCATGAAAATACCAACATACTGGTACATTGTAAAGAGAAATGAGGTTGATCCTGTGGTATAAATAGATTCAAGAGTTAAGGTCACGAAGAATCCATTGCACAAGTTAATAGTCAGGTAATAGTTCCTCATCTACGCTAACTAATCAGGCAAAATAACTTACCAATAAGTATCTAGCTTTGCAGTTTCCCATCAAATATGGTCCAAATAAATGGTCCGGAAAACAAATTACAAAAGTTAAAAAATAAATGAAACTTAAAACAAAAATTTAGCAAGTGAAACAAGTAACTGTTCAACCTTTTACAAAATCTAGCAAATGAAACCAGATTTTCCCCTTTTTTCACTTCATTTTTTGTTCTTTTTCATTCTTTTTTTTTTAATAAGTTTTTTTGTCCATTTTTCTTTCCACATTAGTAAGGGAAGCAATGGCTTGTCCACAAAAATGAAACAGCAAAAGGAATGCAGTCCCATTACAGATCTCTCTGATTTGAGATATTAAAACCCCTCTAATATCTTTTCTTTGTTGATTTAATATTCTGAAATGGCCATCAATCAGTGCATTTTGATCCCTCCGAACACAATATTTACCTTTTCCTATGAAGTTACTCCCTCCGTTTCAATTTGTCTATACTTTCCTTTTTAGTCCGTTTTAAAAAAATGTCTCTTTTCTTTTTTGGCAACTCTTGAATGAGCATTTTGGTACATTCTACATATCTTTAGTTTATGACCGCAACATTCAAAAGTATTATTTACTGTCTTAAACTTCGTGCCAAGTAAAAACCATACAAACAAATTAAAACAGAGGGAGTATCAGACAATGCTCAAATCTACTCCCTCGGTCCTAATTATGTGATATAGTTTGACTAGGTACGGATTTTAAAAAAGAAAAAAAAGACTTTAGAAACTTCTGGTTTAAAACAAATCATAGATATTTGTGTGGCTGCAAATCATTTAATTAAGGATGCAAGGAAAAGTTTCAAGTTGTATGATTCTTTTTGGGACAAACTAAAAAAAAATATATATCACATGACCTGAGACGGGTAATACTTAACTCCATAGGATAATCAAAAAAGAATTATTATTTTTAATCTTAATGTATAATTAGCAAAAAGAATTTAAGCATTAAAGTATCTCAAAATCAACAGTCTTGAAATTTAGGTAGCCTTCAACAATATTATAGAGGTGACACGTGAAAGTGATGATAACTGCTTACCAACCTAACACGGCAACTTAGATCTATTTAACACCGACAAGCAAGTGTTTAAGAGCAACTAGGAATTATTTATTTAGGTAATAAAGGTTGCTTGGAATAGTACCTAATTTGGAATAGTACCTAATTTGGAATTAATTATTCCCTTCATAATCACACAACTGAGAAATTTCCACAATAATTGAAGACCAACAGTAAAGTCTAAGTCTCTACAAAAACGTGTCAGAAAAGCAAGAAAGAATAACATTAATTTAATAATGATAACAACACGTAATGAACGAAGAAGCTAGATCTTTATCAATCAGCAAAGAAAATACTTACGACTCCCTCAACTTTAAGTACCCTTAATCATATGACTTAGAAAAAAGGTACTCACTCTATTCTAATTTAATTGCCTAACTTTTCTTTTCGGGCTGACTCTTTTTATATTTAATAAATTGGACAATTTAAATTAAAACTTGATATTTTAATACATTACGCAGATCTATAATTTAAGAACACAAAATTTAAAAATCTCTTGTTATTTCTTAAATTTTGCGACCCGTCAAACTAAGACACTTAGAATTGGGATGAAGGGAGTAGATCTTTAATGATTATGTAAATTTCATTGATTTAAATAAGGGGTAAAATTGAAAGCAAAAAATTAAAGCAGACACTACTTATTTTGAAACAAAACGGAGGGAGTACTAATGTTAAACATAAATCAGCATATTCATACAGAACCAGTAAACTCACAGCGAACAATTAAATTAACAAAATTACAAAGAAATTTACTTTTCTAATTAATGAAACATGAAAATCAATTGAGCTTTTAAATTTAACAAGTATTTTATTTTCATTTATAAAAATAAAAAGTACACGATTTATTTATTTTTTGTTTATAACAACTAAACGAGATCTAAACATCACATATATAACAACAACTCATTATAGCGACCATGAAATTTTCAGTTGTTCAGCAAAAAAAAAAGATTCAAATTAAAGGCAAAAGTTATGTACATTTTGCCTTTAATTTGAATCTATTTTTTTTGCCGAACAGCTGGAAAAAAAAATTCATGATTACTATAGTGAGATGTTGTTATATAACGTTTAGATCTCATTCTCATTCATTATAACAGAACAGCATAAAAGAGTTTGAAATATTTTTTTAAAAACAGTAAAAAGCAAGGACGCTGTGGTAAAAATTTATTTGCTGAATCTCAGTAGATCTTGGAAGCAAGGCCACACTGCAACTTACAATACACCGTCATCGTCGCGTATTTAACTAACACTAAAAGCAAAGGGGGGCTAAATGGTAATTATATTAATTACCTTCAGAAATGGCGTTTTGAATCTCAGCGCATTTTTGAACAATATTTTGGTCATTAATCCCTTCTTCTTCTTCAATTAAAGATTCAGCATAACCATTCTTATCATCACCACCACTAACCTCCTTATTATCAATACTAACCTTAACTTTTGAAACGAGAAACCACTGGAAAAGGGAGAAAGCTATGCCTATGACAGCACATAACGGAATCAAAATATCCGTTCCCAGATCTGTTAAAATTGTCACTCCCATTTTTTTATTTTACTCCGACGGGCAGATTAACGGAGCTCTCCGGCGAATAAATGAAGGAAATAGTAGAGAGATAGAAATGTGTGAAGTGATAAAAAGATAGATGTGTTTGTGTATTTATAGTGTAAAGCTAAGCCAGTCAGGTGTATATATAGATAAATCGATTTCTATTTTGTTTTTATTTTTAAATGGGTTTTCTGTTAGGTTGTAAAAATCAAATTTTCTGTTTGTTGTTTTAAATGGATTTCTGTTGGGTTGTAAAAATCAAAACTATGGGATTTCTATTTTTTAAATTTTATTATGATATAATAGTCAAAATACAGGTCAAGTATCTTTTTTGGAGAGTTTTCTACGAGAAAGAAGTCAGTCCCTTATTTATCACAGAATACTTATTAAAACACATTTGACTAGTATATGATGATGCGTGATGTACATTCTTTTTTTGTTTGTTTAAATGGTGCCAAATGATACTCCACGCCCATAATTAAAGAAATTAATTGGAAAAAAAAATAAGAAATAACGGTCAAAAACACATCTGAAGATTCTAATCGTGTTTTGATAAATAATCGATTATAGAAATGATTAAGTGTAAGTTAATAAATGGGAAAGTTGAGGGGTATATTTGGGTGGGGTGAATTTACTTGGTGATGGGTCGGTGCAGATCAACTATTGCGGCATGGGTATTTTTAGTTAAATGGTTAATTTTGGCTAAATTGAAAATTTTTATCCACTTAAGGGTATATGTGTACACTTTGACTAACGGAGCGATATAGTTGACTACTTTTGCTAACGGAGGATAAAATTGACTAATAAACTAAAGTAAAATCGTATATTTGACCCTTTTCCCTATATAGAATCGATTTTTGTTTTATTTTTTTAAATGAGTTTCTAGTAGGTTGTAAAAATCAAAATTTCTGTTTTTTCTTTTAAATGGATTTCCGTTAGGTTGTAAAAATCAAAACTATGGGATTTCTATTTTATTAATTCTACTATGATATAATAGTCAATATACATGTCAAGTATCTTTTTTTTTTTTTTTTTGAGTTTTCGGCAAGAAAGAAGTCAGTCCCTTATTCTTTATTTTGAACTATTTGGTATTTTCGTTTCCTACATAAATTATCACCGACTACTTATTAAAACACACTTGACAAGTATCTGATAATGCATGGGGTACATTCTTTTTTGTTGTTTGTTTAAAAATGGTGCAAATGACACTCCATGCCCATAATCAAAGAAATTAATTGAATTGGTCAAAAACACATCTAAAGATTCTAGTCGAAATGTGTTTTGATAAATAATAGTCGAGATGTGTTTTGACAAATAATCGGTTATAGTTTCGATAGGAAACGCAAACACTTGATCGGTCAGGTGTGTTTTGATAAATGGTTAGTGGTAGTTCAGGTATTAAACGCAAATCTCTGACAGTTCAGGTAGGAAACTCACAAAAATGTGATACTTGAGGTGTGTTTTGACCATTATTTCTTTTATTATTCTATTGACTACTGCGAATTTATTACCCCCTTCGTCCAATTTTATTGTTCATATTTGATTTGGCACACTCTTTAAGAAGTATGTAATTATTAAAATGATAAATTTACTATTACCCTTTGAATATAATAAATTTAATAATTTGAAAAATACATTGAGGAATCAATTATAGTTAATAAAGGGTAGTCCAGTGCATTAAGCTTTCGCTATGCGCGGAATCTGGGAAAGAGCCAAACTACAAGGAATTGTTGTAGTTAATAAGAAGGATAAATTAGGAATTATGTACCCCTTCTCCCTAACGGTAATTTCCATCCTACCCCACCCCACCCCACCCCCACCCCACCCCCTCTCTCCCCCCTAACGGCATTACTGACCAGGTACCTGTCTCTCCCCCCCCCCCCTCTTTTTGACCGACGAGCACCGGCAGCAGGTTTTCCGGCCAGATCTCTCCCCTCCCCTCTTCTCTTCTCTTTGCTTTTTTGCTTCTTTTTTCGTATCTGCAACCGGAAACCCCTACCCAGTAGGTTTCCAGTCTGTTCAGCACAGGTACCCAATTTTTTCGGCAGATTCCGGCGTGAACAGTAACCTCGGGGTGAACAGTGATTTCGGCGGTGAACAACAATTTTTTGCTGCGAACGGTTTTTTTCAGCTGGAGTTGGTACCTCCAGTGGCCCATAAAAATTCTGTCCTTTAACCTTGAATTTTTGTGCCTGCTGCTCTTTGCCTTTTGACTTGCATTCTTCCCTTTATTCCTCTCACTTATAGTGCTATCATTCTTGGTGTAGTGGCCCGACTTGCCTATAGTTTCTTACTAACTTTTGCTTTAGTGTTTATTCCTATTTGTTTTAGATAAATTTTTGAGCTACTTATTTTGCCTTAGTGGCTTTAGCGAGCGATGGTAGACTAGGGTCATGTTCTCGGTCGGGGACGGAGGCTAGGGTTGGGGGTGGTAAGTGGGCTCAGGGAGCGTCTAGATTGAGAGTAGGGTCCTGGAACATTTGGACTTTAACGGGGAAGTCCATAGAGCTAGTTAAGATTCTTAAGAAGAAGAGGAATAATATAGCTTGCGTCCAAGAGACCAAATGGGTAGGATCTAAAGCTAAAGAGGTGGACGGGTATAAGTTATGGTTCTCGGGTAAGTCGATGCATAGGAATGGGGTAGGCATTTTAGTAGATAGTGAGCTAAGGGACCAGGTGGTAGAGGTTAGGAGAGTCAATGATCGGATGATGGCGATTAAGTTGGTCGTGGGAGGGTTTACATTGAATATTATTAGTGCTTACGCGCCACAGGCAGGCTTGGACGAGGAAGAGAAGAGGCGTTTTTCGGAGGATTTGGATAAAGTGGTGGGAGGTATACCGATCACCAAGAAGTTATTCATTGGAGGAGATTTCAATGGACATATTGGGTCATCTTCGGGGGGCTATAACGATGAGTATGGCGGTTTTGGCTTTGGGGGCAGAAACGGAGAAGGGGTCGCACTCCTGGATTTTGCAAAAGCTTTTGGATTGGTGGTAGCCAACTCGAGTTTTCTGAAGCGGGAGCAGCACCTGATAACCTCCTGTAGTTCGACGGCTGCGACGCAGATAGACTTTTTGCTCCTTAGGAAGGATGATAAAGGTCTTTGTAAAAACTGCAAGGTCATTTCGAGTGAGAACCTTACGACCCAGCATAAGCTCTTAGTGATGGATTTGGAGATTAAGAGAAAGAAGAAAAAAAGGGTCGTGGATGGCCGGCAAAGGATCAGGTAAGGGAGTCTGACTTTATCTAGTGCCCAGGAGATGGGGGAGAAGTTGATGAATATGGAGGCTTGGGAGAGTAGGGGGGACGCGAGCAGTATGTGCGAGAGGACGGCCAACTGTATTAGGGAAGCAGCTAGAGATGTACTAGGGGTCTCGAGAGGTCATCGTGGTGGGCATCGAGGGGACTGGTGGTGGAATGGAAAAGTCCAGAGGAAGGTGGAAGCAAAAAAAGTGGCGTATGCGAAGTTGATAGATAGCAAAGACGAGGAGGAAAAGCGGACGAATAGGGAAAGGTATAAGATTGCGAGAAAGGAAGCGAAGTTGGCAGTTTCGGCGGCAAAAACGGCAGCTTTTGAATGCCTATATGCAGAACTAGAGGATAAATGTAGGGATAAGAAGTTATTCAGGCTAGCCAAGGTAAGGGAGAGGAAGGCACAGGATCTGGATCAAGTAAAGTGCATCAAGGACGAGGATGGCAAAGTATTGGTGGAGGATGCTCTCATTAGACGGAGATGACAGTCATACTTCCATAAACTCTTGAACGAAGAAGGTGACAGAGACATTGTGTTAGGAGATTTGGAGTCTCTGAGGGGTGTCGCGATTTTGGGTATTGTAGGAGTATAAAAGTAGAGGAGGTTAAGGGAGTTGTTCGTAGGATGCGTAGAGGAAGAGTGACCGGGCCTGACGAGATTCCTAGGGAGTTTTTGAAGAGTGCAGGCAGGGCAGGTTTGGAGTGGCTGACTGGGTTGTTTAATGTCATTTTTAAGACGACGAAGATGCCCGAGGAATGGAGGTGGAGATGAGGGTGAGGAGAGGCGTGTCCATTTCAGAGAATCTGTTCGGATTGATGCGGGGCGCTCAACTACAGAAGCCATTCATCATGTGAGGAGACTGGTGGAGCAGTATAGGGAGAGGAGGAGAGACTTACACATGGTTTTCATCGACCTAGAAAAGGCTTACGATAAAGTGTCAAGAGAGGTCTTATGGAGATGCTTGGAGGTTAGAGGTATACCTGTGGCGTACATTAAGGCAATCAAAGACATGTATGAGGGAGCCAAGACCAGGGTTAGAACAGTGAGAGGGGACTCGGAACACTTCCCAGTGGAGATGGGGTTGTATCAGGGATCAGCTCTTAGCCCGTTTTTATTTGCCTTGGTGATGGATGGTTTGACGCGGCAAATTCAAGGTGAGGTGTCATGGTGCATGTTATTCGCGGATGACATAGTCCTGATTGATGAGACCCGCAACGGAGTGAATACTAAGCTGGAGATTTGGAGACAAACTCTGGAGTCTAAAGGGTTCAAGTTGAGTAGGACCAAGACAGAGTACATGGAGTGCAAGTTTAGTGACGAGACACATGAGGCTGGCGTAGAAGTGAGGCTGGGTACCCAGGCCATCCAAAAGAAAGGAAGTTTTAAGTATCTTGGGTCTATTGTACAAGGAGATGGGGATATTGACGATGATGTCACACATCGTATTGGTGCAGGGTGGATGAAATGGAGGCTCGCTTCAGAAGTGCTGTGTGATAAGAAGGTGCCACCAAAGCTTAAAGGCAAGTTCTACAAAGTGGTAGTGAGACCGACTTTGTTGTACGGGACGGAGTGCTGGGCAGTCAAGAACTCGCACGTCCAGAAGATGAAAGTTGCGGAAATGAGAATGTTGCGATGGATGTGTGGGCACAACAAGAAAGATAGGATTAGGAATGAAGATATCCGAGATAAGGTGGGAGTGGCATCAGTGGAGGACAAGATGCGGGAAGCGTGGCTGAGATGGTTTGGGCATGTGAGGAGGAGAGACAGAGATGCCCCGGTGCGGATGTGTGAAAGGTTGGCTATGGACGGTTTCAGAAGAAGTAGAGGTAGGCCGAAAAAGTATTGGGGAGAGTTGCTTAGACAAGACATGGCGCAGTTCCAGCTTACCGAGGACATGACCTTAGATAGGAGGCTTTGGAGGACTCAGATTAGGGTAGAAGGCTAGTAGGTAGTCGCACGTATCTCGTCGTACTAGTAGTCACAATTTGGATCTTCATTTTCTTGTCCTTTGATTCATGCAACTATATGTTGGTCTGTGTACCACAATTATCGTATTTATCTGTGGTAGCTACTGTTTCTGTTTTCTCATACTGCTTTATCATGACTTTTTCGCTTTCGTTAGTTTCATTTACGTATTGCTTTGAACTGTTTCTACTTATCTGACCTTTTCTCATCATGTTTTCTCTTGAGCCGAGGATCTTCCGAAAACAGTCTCTCTATCTTTCGAGATGGAGGTAAGGTCTGCGTACATTTTACCCCCTCAGATCCCACACTGTGGGATTTCACTGGGTATGTTGTTGTTGTTATTGTGATTAGTATTGTCCTTGTTTTTCAAATTGAATAATAAAAAGTGATATTTACTTTTCGTACAGGAAGTAAAGAAATTTAAGTCAGGGGCGTTTGTTTAAAATTTCTCGAAACTTGAGCTTTTTCCACTTTTTGACTTCTTCAAGAAAAGTCTTATTTGAGTTTCTCTTAAACAATTTTAAAATCAATTGATCAAATATTAAAAATAACCCCTTCTGAATTTTTGAAAGTTTTGAAAAATCTAAAAAAGTAAGGTAACTTCTTTTTCTTTCGACAAAGAAAGTCAAATTAACTTCTTTTTTTCAAAATTCAAAAATTGAGATGGCAAATTCAGCTTTGGTAAACTTCAAACACACAAAAACACACAAAGCTTATAGTCTTGAGTTTCGTCTAGAAAAAATAATTAACACTAAAATAATTAATTTGTTATATTTTAATCTCGAGTCTTACCTACTTAATTGATAGTTGAGAATATGGTTATATAGATCTAGAGAGAGTTGAGGAACTAACTTGGTAGAACTTTGGGATTATTTATTATGAAAAGTTTTATCCAATTATCTTTTTACATGAAAAAAAGAAGTTAAGAATGGTAAATATTGATTAGTTTGTTAGTTATGTGCATACTTTTTCGTCTAATGGAGTAACTTTTTATTTAGATTTAGAGTTTTATTCTCAATTAAAACTAATTTTGATAATGATTTATTGAAAGAAAAAAAAAGTTGATCTTGCTTTGAATTGCTAATTTTCGGAGTTTTTAAGTTTTTTCATTAGGTCACTTTTAGTTAAAATATTGCGCTCAAAGACAAAAAGAACAAGACAGGGAGAAAAGAAAACATTCTCTTTTTTTTTTATTTACTCGCAGTGTTAGTATCTATATTGGGGCTTCGATTAATTCGAACTCGTGATGCTAAAAGTCCATTTAAGGAAGGAAGCCTCGTAACATGATTTTTTTTCATACCCACAGCTCAAACTTGAGACCTTCGATTTAGGGTGAAAATAAAAATGGATCCATGTTTATGGATTCTTAATTACATCAACTTCAAATTTATATATAACAATAATAATAATTGGGTTCGTAATTAAATATTTAGTAAATTTATTAATATACATATCTAGACAAAGGTTACCTATTCCTGTAAAGCCACATATCATGCAATGAATCCGCCTTTAGAAGGGACTCTATCCATTCGACAACGATCTTTGTTGATGGTGAAGATATTTTCTTAATTTATCTTATATGACTCTATTATTATTTAAATGATTAATGAAACTTTTCTTTACTCAATTTTCTGTAATTTTTATCTTATTGAGAATAGAAGATAGAAGATAAAAACAAAAAGCCAATTACTATATTATCCAAGCAAATAATGTTTTTTTGTTTTAAGTAAGATGCAAGGTGCAAAAAAAGGTAAGAAAAATTTAAGATTGTGTGAATAGCACGCCGAGTAATATAGCCAGTAGAGGATAACTATAAATGAGGCATCCACGTCAGAGATGAGAAAGATAAAGAGATTAGCTTCAACCGAATATATTGTAAAAAAGGAAAGTAGTCATTAATTAACACATAAATAAAATTAAAAAGTCTTAACGACCCTCTGAAAATATCTGTCTTAAATTAAACGGACAGAGAAGCAGGTGCATATGGAGGCTCGTTTACGAGTTAACATGAATTTAATATTTTTATTTGAATACAACAACAATATCAACATATTCAGTGTAATCTCACAAGTACAGTTGGGAGGTTAGGATGTACGCAGATCTTACCTCCACCTTTATGGGTACAGAGGCCGTTTCCGATAGACTCTTGACTCAAAAGAAACAAAGTCAATGTATGATTGCAAGAGAAATAAGACAACAATATATCAAGATACCAACAAATGGAGCAACACATAAGGGTAATGATCTAATAATTATTATTATATTAATTTGAGGTTGTTGTCGAAACTCATAAACTTTAAATTCTAAATTCATTTTTGTATAGAAGAAGATTCATCCAAGAAATGTAGGGATGATCCAAGACTTAAGCTCTAAAAATTAATTTTTTTTATTTTTTTTTGATAACTGAAAGTTTCTATTACCAATAGCAAAGATGTACAAAGTATTTTTAGCCTATGAAGTGGAGATTCCCCACCTTCAGACCAAGTGCATATATTAATCTAGCTTACTACTTACAACTAATACTTAGCTGCGTTAAGGGTAAAAATTCAGATTAGTTAGCCTTGGACACATAGCTCCTCGACAATGTATGTCTTGTATGATCTTCCTTATTAACACCTTTGTGGTCCTCTGTTTCTGCTGAAAAATCCTCAAGTTTCTTTCCAACTATAGATGATATCTAGCTACTGCTAGTACCATTCTGTATAGGGCTGCTTTGCTGCTTCTTCTTTTTACATTTCCAACCACCCAATCAATCTCCTCAGACCATCCTCTTGCTCCTCTTGGACATCCCTGCCATGCTAATAATTGCTGCCACACCTGAGCTGAGTACGAGCATTGGAAAAACAGATGCTGGTGTTACACCTCAGAAAAATTCTCGTTAATGCACAGTGGATAGACTAACGAGGGGAACGAAGTATGCGATGTTTCAATAAGTAAGAAATAGCATTTGATGATTCTAAATGAGCTCTCAAAGACATTCGAAGTAAGAGAAGAAAGTTGCCAAGAAAGACAAGGTATACGCTATGTATTGAGAAGGATTTATGAGTAAAGAGTTAATGATGATTTAATGATGCTTGGGAGAAGAGTTATAACGTCCCTTAGATTGTTAATGAGGTGTTAAACAAGTGTCAAGAAGGTTCCATAAGGATTGGAGATCAAACGAGTCGACGAGAATGAGTTTCGGAAAACTGTGGATTGTACGGTCCATTATACGGACCGTACAAAAGATACGGGCCGTAAGTATGGATATAACCTGTCCAGAGAAGAGCCTCTGCTGGAACCATTATACGGTCACACATACGGACCGTATAAATTGTACGGACCGTATGTGTGTCCGTATAAATGTGTCGGGACAGAATTTTGTGTATTTAATAAGGGACCAAGTTCATTTCATTTCATTTCCCTTTTCACCCCCTTCTCTCTAGAACTCTCTAGAACATCTCTCCCACAAGAATCCAAGAAATATTAGTGATCAACTACATCAATCTAAGTGAATCAAGTGTAAGAAACACATTAAAGTTCATCCAAGCCAAAGAATATCAATGGAAGTGAACTAGGGTTTTGGTGCAAGAGAAGTATTTCAACTCAAGGCTTATTCCCACACCATCTAAGGTAAGTTTCATGGTATTTTCATATTGTTCAAGGTATTTGGAAGTTGAAACACTTGGATTGTAGAAGAACATAGAAAAATGGGTCATGAATGTGGGAATAGTGTCATTTTGAGTGATAGCTTGAATTGAGTCATGATTCTTGATGTGTTGTGATATGGTATGTTATAAATGATATTAAGGACATAGGATAAGCAATATATGTGAGAAAACGTACTAGTATACTATAACCACAATGATGGAGAAATTGAAGTGAAATTGTGAAATGCGGATAATGTAAATGAATGATGATTTTTGGGTATAATATTGTGAATATTGTGATGGATGTTGGGAGTTGATATGTAAAATGAGGAAAGTTGTATAAACAAAGGAAATGCTACCCAATTTTCTCTAGCATTAGTAAGCACGTTTATATAATCAAGTAGCTAATGTTGAAGCGAATTCCTTTGAAGGTAGAGATGTGAGCGTTGAAGGAGAACGATCAAGCGATAAAGTAGCAAGCAAAGAGGTATGTAAGGCTAGTCCCTTCTTTCTAAGGCATGATTCTTATGACATGATATTCCCTATCTCTTCATGACTTTCTTACATCCCAAAAAAAATTATTAGTCAATCTTAGTAGAGAGCTATATACGCATATGATAAAGAAAAGAGATACGATACGAGCATGATAATGATGATGATGAATATAGATATGAAGAATCCTAGAGTAACATACGATGTCCAAGAGGCTAATGATCTTAAGTATGGTTCCATTGATGCTTTTCCTTGTGTACACTCACCTTAAAATGTTAGTCCCTTCAAGGTGAGATATGATGTTGATGATTACTCCATAATATAATCGGGGGTCCACGACCTTATGTCACCCCGACATAGCCATAGTAGCCTTCAAGTTCTAGTGGATATTTTGATGATAAATGTATAATGATGCTAAGTCATGATATGTCTATGAGAAGTATAATAATGTAAGTTTATGATATGCCTATGAGATGTGTAAAAATGTTAAGCTTATGATTGATTATATGACGATACGATTCCACCGTTCCTAGTTGGCCGGACATGTCACCGCTAAGGCGGGCTGCTTGTGATTCCACCGTGCCTAGTTGGCCGGACATGTCACCGCTAAGGCGGGCTGGTTATGATTCCACCGCGCCTAGAAGGCTAGACACGATCACCACTAGTGGGCGGCATATGATGGTTACCCGAACGCGGGTTAACGATGATGATTTATACGATACGATGATGTACGCGCTATAATGACACATGTACTATGATTATGTATATGATATATGTATGAAATGTATCCACCCTTAAGGGTTATGCAGGTTGTATCTTCACCTTATGACTTATGATTTCTCTATTATGTTTACATACTCAGTACAATATTCGTACTGACGTCCGTTTTCTTTGGACCCTGTGTTTATGCCTACAGGTAGACAGGGAGGTGATCCAGACTCGTAGAAGTTATCAGCCGATTTACAGGAGCACTCCATTACTCCGGAGGTGCTATTTGGTTTATCCTTTTGTATATATATATATATGTGTATGTATGTATTTTGGGCACGACGGGGTCTTGTCCCGTCCATATGTCTAGTACTCTAGTAGAGGCACGTAGATACGTATGTGTGGGTAGTATGGTCTCACGGGTTCTCCTCGTATGTACATATTATTTTGATAGCCAGAAGGCTTATGTATATAAGGTAATTATGTTTCCAAATGAAAATGGTTTTTCCTATGATTATGAGAATATGAGTAGTAAAGAAGTGCATAACGACGATGATGAGTAACAGGATGAGTAGTGCTGGGTGGTTAGCCCCGAGTACCCGTCACGGCCCCTAGTCGGGTCGTGACAGCTGGTGTCCCTCATCCTCCAATTCACATTAAGGGCAAAGTAAGCTAGTATGGATCCCCCATTTATCCAATCTATCTCTGGTGTATAGCCTTTGTTTGATAGTTAAATATGTGATGAAGATCCATTTTGGACAGCCTTGATTAATACACACCATTCTGCTCCATTCCACTTTGGGATAATCACCTCTGATTTGATTATACATATCTCTAATAGAGTACTTTTCAGCTGTAAGAATCTTTTCTACATTCATATGTGTATTAGTGATGCACTTTGAGGCTTTGAGGATTTTTCGTATTATCCAAGAAGCTTGCTTAGCATTCACACTCCAACGGTCTTGCTCTTTTAAATAGTAAGTGTGCACCCATTGTATCCATAGAGTGTCCTTTTTCTTGCTCAGGCACCATAACTATTTCAAAATTGCCACCTTAATCCACACATATAAATCAGTATTGTTCATTCTCCTTGTTGTTTTTGGCCAACAATGAGTTTCCCATGCTACAAGTGCCTTCTTCTTTGCTTCTACTTCACCTACCCAAAGAAACCTTTTGCATATAGTCTCTATTTTCTGGATGATCTTCTTTGGAATTGGAAACATTTGTGACCAGAAGGCTTATATTGTTGTCAGAACACTCTTGAGCAGTTGGAGCCTTCCTGCATAGGATAGAAATTTAGTGGTCCAAGTAATCACTCTGCCTAGCATTTTATCTAGCAGTGGTTGGCATTGTGCTATAGATAATCTCTTGGAGCTTAAGGGTACTCCAAGGTATCTAAAAGGCAGCTGACCCACAATAAAGCCAAGCACTTGTAAGATTTTATTCTGTACATTCTCAGGCACTCCACCAAAATAGATATAGCTTTTACTCTGATTTGCTACTAGCCCAGATGCATTGGAGAATTGTTGGAAAGTCTGGTATAGTTATTCAGTTGATCTTACTTCTCCTTCGCAGAATAGTAGTAAGTCATCTGCAAAGCAGAGTTGGATGATGTTTAGTTTCTTACACTTGGGGTGGTACTGGAATTCTGGATTGTCTTTCAGCAGCTTAAGCAGTCTAGTGAGGCATTCCATTGCTAAAACAAACAAATAAGGGGAGAGTGCATCTCTTTGCCTTACTCATCTCTTTGCACTAAAAGGGACAGTGGGGGATCCATTGACTAGTATAGAATAAGAAACTGTCCTCACAAATGTCATTACCCAGATGACAAATTTAGCAGGAAAGTTTAGTCCTTGGAGTACTTGTTCCAGAAAGTCCTACTCTAAAGAGTCATAGGCTTTCTGCATGTCTATCTTTATCATACACCTAGGAGAAGTGCCCTTTCTATTATACCCTTTTACCAGCTCATGGCTCATAATCACATTGTCATTCAACGTTCTTCCAGGTACAAATGTTGTTTGCCCAGTATCTACTAAAGCTTCAATTACTGGTTTTAGCCTAAGTGTGAGCATTTTGGATACGGTCTTATATAAAGTGGTGCAGCAAGAGATAGTTTTAAATTCTTTAATGGTGGCAGGGTGTTTTACTTTAGGGATCAGTGTCACTAGAGTTGTATTAATAGGAGCATACATATTGCTATCCTCAAAGAAATTGAGTACAGTAGTACTGACCTCATCCCCAATATGTGTCCAAGTATTCTTGAAGAAGTGGGAGTTAAATCCATCAGTCACTTGAGCTTTTAGATCATCTATTCCCTTGAGAGCCTGAAGTACATCATCTTTGGTGAAGGGTTGGATAAGTTGCAATTGTTGCTGCCTATTCAGTCTGGGCCCATTCATTATGATTGCTGAGTCAATAGTTGGTACTGTGTTATTGGTAGTGCCCAGTTATTGTTTGTAGTACTCCATCACCCCTGCTTTTATTCCCTCAGTGGTTCTTATTACATTCTCAGTTATAGAAGTGAGTCTTGGTTATGTGATTTCCTCCCTCTCATGCTAGCAAAAAAGTAGCTAGTGTTTGCATCTCCCAGTTTAAGCCACTGCATCCTTGTTTTTTTTTTTTTTTTTTATAAATGCTCTCTTCTATGTTGCTTCATTTTGTCAATTGCCCTCTGATGTGTTTCTCTTCTTCAAATATGCTCCCAAGTGTGTTAGGGGTCTTCATGTGGCTCTAGATATCTTTCAGCTCATTTCTAAGTGTTTTTACCTTCTCTGTAACTCCCATAAACTCTGCTTTGTTTAATTCTCTCGTTGTTAGTTGACTTTCTTGAGATTTTGCCATATTGCTCTTATCTCTCCTGTATGTGTTGTCCAACTTTCTTGCACCCTCCTCTAGAAGTCTAGATGATCTGCTAGACAATTGTAGTATCTGAAGGGCTTGTAACCACTTTCCATTGCTGCTTCTACTGTTAGTCCCAAAGGAGAGTGATCTGAGAAAGCATTGTCTAGTATATGTACTTGCAAAGGGAGCATGTTTAGTAGCCAGTGGGAGTTGACTATTGCCCTATCTATTCTGCAATAGACATGATTGTTTATCCATGTGTATGTTCTTCCCATAGTTGGCAATTCTACCATGTTACATTCTTCCATGAAGTTTCTGAAGTCTCTTGTTTCATACTCTTGTACTTCACTTCCATTCATCCTATCATCTTGGTCAAGTATTGTGTTAAAATCACCCATGATCAGCCACTGCTCACTAGTGGTTCCTTTTATCTCTTTTAACCTCTCCCATAATGCCCCTCTATCAGGCACTGTGTGTAGACCATAAACAGTTATAAACTTAAAAGTTTTATCACTTCTATGACTGTTAATAGTGCCATATATGAATTGAAGGTGACTTTCCAACATATTAAACTGGACAACATTTGGGTCCCATAATACCCATATTCTTCCTCTTATTGTATGAGTAGCCTTTATGCACCAAGACCACCCTAGTGCAGCTTTATTTAGTACCCTTGCAGCATTGCTATCCTTCACTCTATGTTCTATAATATCTATATGACTGACTTTATTCCTCTTAATGAACTCCTTCATCTCCTAATGTTTAACCACTTTATTGAACCACCTTAAATTCCATGTCACTATCATTCTAAGTGTTTGGAGAGGTTTGGAGCCCATCCTATTTCTCCACCTGGCCCACTTTGTTTCTACCATCTTGTGCCACCGTTGCTTGGTTTACATTAGGTGCTTTGACAGCTCCTTGTGTATTTGATATAGTATTTGTTTCTGTAGTATGATCTTGTGGCCCCTTCACTCCTGCTACTTGCTTACTAGTTTGCTCAGACTTGCTTTGTTGCTGCCTTTTTCTCTGAGCTAATTTTCCCTCTACCACTTGCTAGTTATTCTCCTCCTGGTTTATTAGATTTTGTTGTGTTAAGGTGGAAGAGGTTCCTCCTACATCTGTATCGCCTCCCTTCCCATGTGTCTCTTGGTGTTTTGCATTAATGTTCTCTTGTGGTTTCCATTCTTGTCTTTGTTTGTGGTATGTGGGCTTTGTGACAACTTTATCTTTCTGCTCTGGTTGGGGGGCATTATTTGGCTCAACTGGTTGCTTGTGGTTTTGCTTCATTGCACAATCATGTCCTACTTGTAAACATGTGGAGCAGTAACTTGGTTTCCAGTCATACCATACTCTCTGATCATACATCTACCCTTTAGTATCCTGAACTTTAACTTTATCAGGTAAAGGTCTTGTTATGTCCATCTCCACCAGTATTCTAGCAAAAGTGATTCGACTATTCAAGGTTGTACATGCATCTGCATAAAGGGGTTTGCCCAAGCTACTTCCTATCTTACTTAGAGCCGTGTATCCCCAGCAATTCAATGGCAAATTTGGCAATTTAATCCATAATGAAATTATTGTGAGGATCTCATTATTAAATTAAAATCCTCAGTCCATGGTTTCATGATTACAGGTCTGTTATTGAGCATATGAGGGCCAGCACACATTACCAATTCTCTCTCTTCCTCCTTAGCAAATCTTACTACGAAATAGCCATCGTTATGGTAGTACACTTTAGATTTGTTATCTAATTGCCCCTGCGCCATAATGAATCTCTCCATAGCCCCAATTGTTGGGGAACCACCCGCCACATGCACTACAGCAGCAGCTTTCCATTTCATTGTCTCACACATTACATCATCTTGTATAAGTTTTACAATCTTCTCCCCTTTAGTAAATTTCGGAGGAATGAAAGTAAGCGACACACCTCTCCTTCCTAATTTTTTTGTTTCGAATAGATTCTCCCATGGTCTGTCTCCTACCTTCATCGTCTCCATCTGCAATCTCCTCTGGGTTCCCACAGCTTCCTCTGTGTTTGTATTGTTTGTTTGTGGACTCGTCTCAGTTACTACCTGTTGTGAGCTACTAGCATTCATGTTCCCATTTCCAATACCCTTTCCTCCTGTGTTTGTTGTGCTCGCTGGTAGTGCTGGCCAGTTTCCCGGTGAATCCATCTTTTCCTTACCCCTATTTGTAGATCCCTCTCCTATCGGTGTTTTAGGGTTTGCGGCGGCGACACCGATCTGCAAATCCTTAGTCGTCATCCCTAATACTTGTGCCATTGCTTGTTGGACTTGTTCCTGTGGCGTAATTTTGTCCTTCCTGGGTCGTCCCCTCCCCATTTTTCGGCAAGGTGCACGTTAGCACGCGTTTATCATGCGTCGAGAGAGAAATATTAATCTTTAAAAGTTTTAGTAATAAATTCTTGACTGCAACACTACTCTCTGTGTCTCAAATTACCTGTCGTTATTTTTCTTTACATGTCCCTTAAGAACTATTAATTAATAAGAGTATTTAATTATTTTATTATTCATAGATATTTGAATGATCATAACATCACCCTCATAATTGATGTGTTTGTAATATTCAAGAACAATAAGTACTACGAGTGAAATGGGAAAAACATAATTAATTTTATTTTAAACTTCTAAAACAATAAATAATTTAGATAACTATCTTGAAAATCACGACCAATAATTTAAAATGGGAGGAGGATATCTGTTTCTAAGGAAAAGGTTGCATATTCGGATAAACTCTTACCTATTTTATAGTCACATAAACAGGGGCGGATCCATTAAGGATCGTGAGAGTGTCACGCCACCCGCAAGCTTCGCCCGAAACCCTATGTATATATATGTATATATACAGAAACTATATACAAATATTTAAAGTGGCACCCTCACTACAAAATGACCCGTTGGTGCCAGTGGCGAAGGGCTCTGTTTTCTTCTGTCTGGTCGCAGGATTGAATCCCAGCGGCTGCACGCTGCACTTTATTTTTATTTTTACCTTGCTGGCTGTTAAGCAGTCAGCAATGTGACTGGGCAGTGAGTACAAAACAATTCCCAATTTCCCATTAACTTTATATTCTCTTTTCTTATTTCTATAATTGTTGTTGACTTAATTTAATTTTTTAATATTTGACTTTTTTATTTCTTAAAGTTGAAAACATAAGTTTCCCTCTCTTCCTTCTCATCAAAAAAAATAAAAAATAAAAAAACTCTCTCTCTTCTCAATTCTCATCAAAGAAACAAACCCTCTCTTCTCAATTCTCATCAAATAAACAAACCCTCTTCATGAAGTACAGATTAGAGATTTGAGTTACCAACTCGATACTTTCATATTTCATATGCGAAGTGGTAATCCCAAGTTCTCCAACATGCAAGGAATTCGTGATTTGGCAAAAGCATTGGTTGAGGCAAATCGTGTGGATACTTATTCACTTGTTTATTTACTTGTGAAATTAACTCTGATCTTATCTGTTGCTACCGCAACTGTGGAGAGAGCATTCTCATCCATGAAGCGGATCCAAAATGAAGTGCGGAATAGCATTGGTGATCAATATTTGAATGATTGTTTAGTTTGTTACATAGAGCGTGATGTATTTACAAATGTAAGTAATGATGTCATCATTGATCATTTTTAAAAGATGAAACCTTGTCGAGGACAATTGTAAATGAATGATGGATATTTATGATATTAGTAATATTATTGGAAGTTTTATGTTTTTCTCTTATGTATATTGCTATAAATAAATGTTTCATCGGAAAAGACGAATAACCCGAATCAAAGCCCGAAAAGACGAATAATCCGACCCGAAGCCCAAATTAATTGAATGACGCATGACACCCGAAAACTTCAAATCCTGGATCCGCCTCTGCACATAAACACTCACAATTAAACTGCCAAAACTTAAATAATGTAATAATATCGACGTAGGACTTTCGGGTATCGTACAATATGTGTTAGTTTGATTCACATTGTCATTTAGGTATCATTTAACCTTCCTTTTCTCCATTTGATCTAAGAAATTTAAAGAAAAACAATCAAGTTCAATATCGAAAAAATATTACTTGCATAACTACTTACATTTTATTGCAAGTGGCATTATAGACAAATTGAAGCATTTCCTACATACATACGGAGTATTAATTATGTAAAGAAACAAAGAAAGACAGAAATATTTCTTCCTTTTAACAGAATTTTAAGGGAAAAGGGTAAAAAATACCCCTCTAATTTGGGAAAAGGGCTAAAAATATCCTCCAAATTAATTTTGGGTCAAAAATACCCCTCCCATCATTAAAGTTTTCAAATATACCCCTGTCTTAACGGAAATCTACAACATAACCTGATTTTATTTTTAAATCCGCTCCATTTAAAACCGACCCAACTACATAAAAAATTCATATGCGACCAACTTGTTCCCGAGTCCTACATCTGGAGCCACTAGGCACGGGAGTGGGCAACCCATATGCGTTTTTTATTTAGTTGGGTCGGTTTTAAATGGAGCGAGTTTTAAAATGAAATAGGGTTATGTTGCTGATGTCCGTTAAGACGGGGGTATATTTGAAAATTTTAATGACGGGAGGGGTATTTTTTTATCCAAAATTAGTTCGGAGGATATTTTTAGCTCTTTTCTCAAAGTAGAGGGGCATTTTGACCCTTTTCCTGAATTTTAACCTTCTTTAACCACTTTTTCGTGTTTCCTTTTTCCCTTTTATTATTCTCTTTTTTACCCCCTCTTTTTTTCTTCTTCTTTTTTAAAGGACATAAATTCAAATTTGTGCGTGTGGGGGGTGGGGTGGGGTGATTAAAAGCAAAAAAAAAAAATTGTAGGAAAATTCTTGGATCTGATTCTTATTCTCATAACTTTAGAAGTTAGAAAAAGCATAAATTATGGAAACCACATGAATCTGGCAAGCTTTTGACAAATGTGGAATGATGAGGCATATCAAGCAAAATTTTATCTTCTCTTCTCTTTAAAGAATTATGGGATGTTGTGTGAGTTAGCAAGAGAGATCTGATTTTGTAGTCAATTACAGTTATTAGTTTAGCCATATGACTTTTTTCGTAAGAGATTAGTACAGCATAACATATAAAATTTGTATAAATAGCATATATATTTTTTGTTGTAGAATCATGTATTAATTGGTGTGTCCGTGATGGAGGATGGACCAACAAGGACGGATTAAAGAGAAGGACTTACGAATTTCAAAGTTAGAAAGTTTTTTTGAAGAATGAGTGCACATGATTCATGATAGTGTGATACACCTAAGATGAATCCAACATTGAATGAGACATGAAAGTGAGAAGTTTTATAAGTCGTGATACAAATTCACATGATACACACACTTTTGAGCTTGATGATTCTTCTTATAGTCAAAAGGCTTTCCGCTCCTCTCTCTTAGTTTCGATGAAAGTCTCAATGCTCACGTTCTACGAGAAACTTTTTTGGCTATTTTCCCTCAAGAGATAGACCCATAAGATCTAAACGAGCCAAAACGAACAATACGTGACATAGTAAAAGAATACTTAGTCATAATTGGGGTAATGTACATCTGATATTTGCTTTGCATGAAAGCATGTGGCCTAGAGATAAATAAAGCTAAAATGGATTATAGGAGATAAGGTAATAAATTTTAAATACAGGCAATAAAAAAAAACGGTTGATAATTTCTTTTCATTTGCCTAAATTTTAATTGGTAAACGGTTGATAATTTCTTTTCATTTGTCTAAATTTTAAGAGGCAGGGTTACTCAATACTTATATTGTTGGCCAGAAGATGGCTGGTACTTGATCGATTAGCCAAGCTGCACATAAATTGATTCGATTACCGGGAAAAAATATTAATATTTCCACCATAGTTGATTGTATGTTTAATTTTCAAACTTATTTAGTGTCTAAACTTCTTTACTGAGTTAAAAGACATCTCTATTCTTTTTAAAAAAAATATGTAACAAAAAGCTAATAAAATTACATCTTTGTTAGATTACAGTCTCGTCATATCATAAATAATCTTTCTCAAAACTAAGGACGTTGCTTTTACCTTTAAAATTTCTGCCTCATTATTGTCCACTTCTTTCAATTAATCAAGTCTTGTTGGTGGATGTGAATGTTATCATTGTTATATTGCATAAACTTAAAGTGTAACTAATTCACGTAATTAAGGTTTGGCCAAAATATAGAATGAGTTGGTTGTGAGGGGAACATCACTCTGATGAAGGTTATGATAATATTGTTCTCTATGATGAAATTGGCTTCTTGAATGTGCTAATCATAGATAGCAGATTCATAGTTTGGTTATTCACAATTTTCACTTCACATTCAACATAAATAAAAGATTTAAATTATATACATCGGCAACTTAATCTTTTTGCATTACTAATGTGATTTAATTTATTATATCATGCTACTTTTGTTTTTATTAGGTAACTAATTAATATTATAACAAGTGTTTATATGTGATTACTAATAAATAATTTAATTATTTTAAAAAAAATTATACTATCATTGCATAGAACCTAGACTCAGGAAGAAAACCATGTTTAGAAATACTACCTTTAGCTAGAAGTGATTATATTAGGTTACACACAAGTAACAACAAGTGTTTACACCTAATAAACAATTAATCTTAAGAATTAACAAGCCAAAGTGAAAATGCAAATCACTTAATCAATGCATATGCAAGACATATGTCTTATATTCATTGACTTGGAATAAACATTTGGTATAACTAAGTTCTCACTGTTACGCACACGCGAGAAAAAAATTCAAATGGTAAGTATTAGCTAGATAATTTGTTCCTATAAAAAGAGTTTAGGTTATGTGCGTTAATTGTGCGTAATTTTTACATTATCAAGTAAAATTGACGTACAATTACAGGTGACTTGTCATATTATGCATTTACGCTTGATATGGTAATCTACAAAATAAAATTTGGCACGTAAAAATTCGTAAAACAAGAATATAGCTACTATATATGCGAATAATGTGCACCAACCACTCCGATTCAAAGAATATTTGGTAGGGATACAAATATACAACAGTGCTAATAAATTTACAACAGTTCTAATAAATTAATCTGTATCCTCTGAAAAATTAGTTCCTATTAATGAAACATATAGATGTTGTGATTCGGGCATCAAATTTCCTAAATTTTAAATTAAATATATAAATTGATGAAAAAAATATTTCTTTATACATATTTTAGAGAAAAAAAAAACAGTGTTTAACTAAATAATGCCATTCATTTGGAGATAGGAAAAGTGAAAGGAATCGTAATCTTGTTAAGTAAGTGCTCAATCTAATGAAGCAGTGTATGGTTTGAGAGATTTGATTGACGAGTAGGTCTTGAGAATTTCACCGTATTATTCGTTCGAAAATAATTTGAAAAATACACTATTTGAAGGTGAAATGAAAGGAAAAAATTTACTCACATATAAAGAAATTAATATGATGTCTTTTAATTGAGCGCCTGCATACATGATAAAGTGTTCTTATTAAACACCTTTGATTCATATTTTGGAAAAGTTTCCATCTGTATTTACAAGCGACAATTACGTAGATAAGTTAATAACATAAAATACGTCTACTCCTTTATATATATAATTGGAAGTTTGGAACATACATGAGGTTTTACGACTTATTGAGGTTAATGCGTATAATCAAAGGATGTTACACATTTAGGTGATTAATTTATCTATGTAATAAGCGCTTCAAAATACATGCAAAAGCTTTTCAAAGTTTTGAGTTGAAAGTGTCTAATAAGAACACCCTATTATATGTTCGTGTGCTTAATGGGATCATGTTATAGTTTGAGTGTTTAAATAAAATTTTCTAACAAATTTAAAGGGTTGTCAATGTATTCTGCCTAAATAATATATATCATCTTAATTTGTCAATTAATAACAGTAAATTTATATGATATGATTCGGCGTAGTAAATTTTTACATAACTGTGTAATTATTAATTAATATGAATCCCACTCCTTTACGTAATCGAATAGCACAATTCACATGGACCGTCCAACTTAATTGTGAACTTAATTAAGATAATCCACTCAGATGATATATTCTTTTTCTGTCTTTCCCATTTTGTATCTTGTCAAAAAAAAAAAAAATCTGTATAATTTATCTACCTTCTATCCCAAGTGGAAGGAGTAATTAATTAGTGTCAGTATTAATCAACTATGCACGTCGACTTCTTAGTTAAACGTGTCATTTAGATTAATAAACCAAAGACCAAGTCAAGTCCCATGTTTACACAGATATTAGTTTATAGTTATTTATCTACATTTGACTTCGAGTAAAAAAAAAAAAAAGATATTTTATTTTTCTTTTGGTAACAAATACTTTTCCATATGACGCTATTATAATCCGCATAGCCTCATTCCAAATTTGAATTCATCACTATGGCTATATATGAACATGGGTTTTCACATTAAGAGCCCGTTTGGATTGGCTTATAAGTTGGCTTATAAGCTGTTTT
Organism: Lycium barbarum; assembly: GCF_019175385.1. NCBI lineage: Eukaryota > Viridiplantae > Streptophyta > Magnoliopsida > Solanales > Solanaceae > Lycium > Lycium barbarum. Next base: position 11,117,194 of record NC_083343.1, read on the forward strand.
CAGCTTTTTTGAGTGTTTGGCTGGCCAGCTTAAAGTCATTTTATGCTTAAAATAAGCTCAAAAAAATAATTGAACCCATTTGACTTAGTTTATCTAAAACAGCTTATAAGCTGAAAACAACTTATAAGCCAAAAAAAATAAGTTGGACTACCCCAACTTATTTTTTTCAGCTTATAAGCTGCAAACAGCTTTAAGCTGTAAGCCAATCCAAACGGGCTCTAATTCAACCTCTAGAAATAGGGAAAAGGAAAATACACAGAGAGTAATTTTGGCTTTGTTATGACATTCCTTCTTTTTCTGTTTAAAATTTTACTACTTAATATATTATGATATTCTGCTATTAACATCACAACTTTCTTTTTCTAACTTAGTAGGCATTTGGACATGCTGTTTGAAATCATGAGATGAAATCAACGTTTAGACATGCATTTCATCTCATGGTTTCAAACCATGGTTTCAAAATTTTTAAATATAAAATTTGATCTATAAGTTTATATTTTATAAAAAAAGACCCATAAATTGGTAAATTATTTTTAACAATTACTCCCACCAACCATTTACCAACCTCATTAACTTCCACCAACCTTTATTTATGTCTACCATGTGGAGGATTATATTAAAGAGTAGTTACATTACTATTCAGGTTAAGTTTTCGTTTTTATTGAACTAAAGTTTGATCAATTGATGTTGCATTTTTCAGAAAGGCCTTCTATTATCGTATTAATTTTATTATGAACTATGACTTGCTCATTAGGTAAGATTGTATAAGAATTGAGAATGTTTTGATAGTTTTCACAATTTGTGGGGTTTTTATGTCTATAAGAGAAAATACAACTTAAGATATTCAAGTTACATGTCCAAACATGGTTTCAAACCATGTCTAAACGACTCCTTAATATCTCAAACGTATCGAGAAGGACATGTTGGTCCCCCCCCCCCCCCCCCCCCCTTACTAAAATATTTGCTATTTAAAATTCACGATTCAATTAATTTAAAAGGTTAAAAACAATCCAAAATACTCTATGATATGATATTGTCCGATTTGAGCAGTCCACACGATTTTCTCAAAATGTCTCACACCATTAAGAGTATCTCTACCCTTTATACGTTTGTTTTTTTTCTTTCATCACCTATGTGAGACTTTTTTCGACCCAATAATCTTCTTCTCAAACTAAGTTTCACATGTGAAGAGAATATACAACATTGGTGACGGACGAGAACCCTGACTCCTTATAACGCTTGGGCAATCCTCCTTTCTTTGAGCTAGCTTTTGGGGTGTGAGTTAGGTGCAATGTCTAATTTGACATGGTATCAGAGTCAGGCCCAGTACAATGTGGGCCCCCGAAAAAAAAGAGGGGGCAGAATGCCCCCAGACTAGGAGTGGGCTTTTGGTTCTTCGATTCAATTTTTTCAAAGTTCAGTTCGGTTTTTTGGTTTCGGTTTTAACAAAGTTCGGTTTCAGTTTTTGAAAGTGGACACCAAATTAGTTCGGTTCAGTTCTGTTTTTTTAAGTTCAGTTAAGTACGGTTTCGGCTTTTCTAATTTGATTTTTTTTAGCATGGACCTGAAATGGGCTAATTTCTGCTTGTAAAATTAGGGGTGGACGTTTTTATCAGTTAATAATTGTTTTATCGAGCAAGGTCAATTTAATTTGGTGGCTCTGTGCAGACTGTAGAGTACTGATTATTGAATGTTTATTGATTGTTTCAAAATGAGATGCTTCATTTAAATGACGAAGTCCTATAGATAAGTAAACATCATCACCAAAATATTGACTTCTATGTTAACTTCCAATACCACGTTGTTTTGTTACATAACTTAAAACACCTAAGAGGACATAGAAGTTGATATCAAACAGAAAATAAAATTAAGCAGCTAAGAAGCAACAAGAAAATGGATCATGAACAGAGCCTATCAAAGGCCAACATGAAGAACAGCTACCAAAGGTTCTGAACTTCTGATATACATAAACCAAACAACTGAAGATGTACCAATATTAGATATATTCGGGACAGACATCACATTTAGGAATGAATACTGAAAAATTTGAATTCGTGATGTAATCTTTTGTATTATGGATGTCGAGCTGATCATTAAACTGACTGCAATTCGTCAGTTCATTAAACTGAGGACGGAGGAGAGGAACTGAGGAAATGAAGTTAGCGCTTAGGTTAAGTGAATGAAATTAGGGTGGGTCTATACTCTATAGGGATGGGCTTGGATAAATTAATTTGGGCCTGAGAGAGTGGACTGAGTGTTGTAAAAAAAATTGTATTCATATAGTAAATCTTTAAAAAAAAAATTAAAAAAAAATCTTCGGTTAAACCGAAATATCGAAGAACCGTTGACCCGGAACCGAACACCGAATTTGTTATAAAAAAAATCGAAAACAAACTGAAACACCGAAAAACCAAATTAATTCAGTTCGGTCTGACTTTTCAATTTTCTGTGTTTATGCCCAGCTCTACCCCAGACCAATTGACAGATCCCGAATTGATGGGATGAAAATGCCCCCAGTCCATGAATGTGCACGCTCTAGACCAGACAGTGGATCCCATATAAAAAGAATGGCCGGATTTGGACGTGAGGGGGGTGAAGAGAATATACCACATCAGTGACGAATGAGAACCCTGAGCTCCTTATAAGGCTTGGGCAAGCCTCCTCCCTTTGAGGTAGCTTTTAGGGTGTGAGTTAGATACAATGCCTAGGTTGACAACATGACATATCGTGAACTAAGTTCTTCATGACCCATCACCTTATAAGCTTATCTAGAGAATAAATGTGTGTCATACATATGCATCTCCGAGGCTAGGGGTAAAGATAGTAAATCGGATCATAAACGGGTTAAGACACCCAGTCGAACCCCACGTCAACCCGCCTTCTTCATATTCATCTTACTGAACATTGGCTTTTATACCAGTTGTTACCCTAAAATAACTGAAAGATAATCTTAACATAATAGTGTGATATTATCCGTTCCGGGCCAAATTCACACAATCTTTTCAAAAGGCCAAGAGTAGTTTGGTTCAAAATCAGGATATCCTAGGACTACATTCTGAGATTATAACCTGGATAATCAATCTCATATTTTATATGAGATAAGTTTTACCAGGATCGTAATTTAAAAATAATACTGATTTAGTTAATACCTCCAACTAAATATGGGATAAATTAAATCTCAAAATTTATATCAGAATAACCTACCTAATCTCTTCAACTAAACAGATCCTAGGAGCATATGTACTTTTGTTTCTTTTTTTCACCTATAAAAGTGAAACTTTGTATGGACATCTAATATAAAGGAGGTAAAACGCTTTTTGACAAAAAGTTTTCATTAAGTGTCGGGGAATATTAGCTATCCTACCACATTGTTTAGCGGTCCGTCTTACTTTATTTTAGTTTCTTTTAACTTGTAAATTTCTTATTTTTAATGGCCTCTAAATTAGTATCTGATGTACTCGATTGGAGCAAGAAACAAATATGGCCACCAAGTTTAAATGCAGTAGTACGGACAATAGGTGACATGACAACTATTTTAGGAATCAGCATATTCTTCACTATTTACAACTATACACATTACAGTGACGGAGCCAGTATATTTACCTAGAGGCTCAAAAATATGAATAAGTAAATATACGAAGAAGTCAGGAGGTTCAACATTTACTATATATACATAAGTAAATAATTTTAACCTTATATATACAGTATAATTTTTTGCCGAGGGGCACTATAAAAAAATGGGTAATTTGCGGAGGTTAAAGTTGTAATTCGCGGGAGTTTTAGCCTCCTCAAGCAATTAGTGGAGACTAAAACCCCCACGAATTGTAACTTTCAACCTCCGTAAATTATCCTTTTTTTTGTAGTGGGAGTTCGGATGAACCTCCTGGAGCCTACCTAGCTCCGCCCCCGACAGTATATGTTAATAATATATATCCACAAGTTCTTCCCTAGCTTTAATTTTGAGCAGTGAGACAAGTATTTGATAACAAATGCGAAAAAAAAATCTCACCTCAACTTAGTGACAGTACTACAATTATATTTATTAGGTTCATTATAATTGGAAAAAAAAAAAACTTTCTGAAATTTGAAGAATTAGGATGTCAATGAGATAAATTTGGGGGAACGGTGGGGCGGGGGGGGGGGGGGGGTTGGAGAATTAGGATGTCATAGAGATAATTTGTTAATTTGAGAGGCTGCTAACATTTGATGAGTCCAACTAGAGGTGTGCAAACCTCCTAACTGGATAATAGTCTAATTCAGTAACAATATATTTCTTCTTTATTTTCTCACAATTGCGGTGTCTGGTCAACTTACGCGTATCTCGATAGTTTTATCGAATAGCTGCTCTCCTACCAACATTGTCACATCAGCAAAGCCAAGCATTTCGTTAAAAATATTCAAGATTTATTATATATTTATAAAAGATATCTTTTGACATATACACACAATATTACTTTCTATATATATATATATAATATAATTCTTTAACTAAGGGTGTTCAACTGGTCATCCTTTCAGTCTTAAGTACCCGCCACTGTACATCAATATCACATATCACTGCTCGTTAAAGCTTAGACAGATAGAAAGAAATCGTCTAGCATTTTTTTGTCTCTGTTAAGACTTCAGTCCTAATTTCCCATGATGTTCGCACACTTCATCGACCCACAATTTTTTTTTATGCATTTAAGTGTATGACCTAGTGGTCAATGAAGTGGTTTGAGTACTGTGAGGTCTCAGGGTCAAAACTCACCTGAGGTAAAAAATTACATGATTTTACTTTTCCCCATCTGTCAAAGCATTAACGGATTGAATTCCCAGTATCTGTACCGATTCAAGATAGCAAATATCTCATAAAATCAACCGAAGTACTATAAGCTGATCTGAACATCTCGGCTATAAAAAAATCTCTCTTTTTTATTTTCCAGATTTGAACAAGCATGAAGTTGTAGATGAATATGAATATTGTATGTTGTTGTGTGGTTTTGTCGTCACATTCATATGTTGAAGGAAAGGACATTAGACTATTTGGGTGAGTGCGTGAGAAGGTTAGGCATGTGGTAATCAATGGCTGGTCACTAGTCATAGTTAGCTAATTGCTTGGGTCCCATATGCCCATCTGTTGCTGATCTGGACCTTTTTGTTTAATCCCCACTCACTGTCCACACTCCATAATTTTAAGTAATTTTTTTCTTTCTTTTTAATATTGGTCTTCATCTGTTGTTCGATATGCAAATTGGGCCCGGTTAAAATTGAGTCCACATCGAGAAGTGTAACATTCAAGGTAAACCACTCTCTAGCAAAGATAACTTCGTATGATATAGGGGTTAAATTCGAGATTGTACGAGTAAGAATGAAAAAATACTTATATTTCACTATAATTATTGTTGATCCATAATTCTCAGCTACTTTCTCTCGAGATCTCACTCACCTTCTTAATTTTGCTGTTGTTATATGATTGCCAAGACAAGGGGACAGCACATTCAATTATTTTTTTAGATTTGCCAATTTGGTGAGTCTATATATAATTTTAATAAATTGGAGATTTGAGTTTGGTGAGTGTCTTGGCGGTTGGTACGCGGTTTAATTTAACCATCAGATCCAACTCTAAAGGCAAAGTTAGAATTTCAGGTCCGTAAGGGGTCGTTTGGTAAACGGTATAAGGTGGATATCTCAGCACTAATTTTGAGATTAATTTTATATCATGTTTAGTAAATAGTATAAATTTATGTCTCCTACCAAACAAATGATAAAATGAAGCCCATACTTGAAATGAAATATCCCACCTTATCCCATGAACCTTGGGATTATTTATCTCATCTCTTAGATGGGGATAAATTAGTTCCAGGATTATAATCCATAATCCTGACATTATAATACCAGGATAATTTTATCCGCGTACCAAACCTCCCCGAAGTGTATTACTCTAAGCACATTTAATAGACAACACATGATATTGGGTGCATAAGAAATTAAGCACTCCCTCCATCCATTTTTACTTGTCCAGTATTGACTTGAAACACCTCTTAAGAAGTACTAGTAAATAAAATGACAGTTTTACTATTTCGCCTTTTGAATTTAATAAATTTAATGTCTTTGGGAAACGCATTGAGAAATGGTTATAGTTAATAATACGAGTAAACAAGAAACTTAAGCGACAAATCATGTCTTAATTTTTTAAACTAAACAAATAAAAGTTAATATTTATTTTTAGCATAGTGGATATGTAAAAGCGAACGAAGATAGTATTAGATCTTATGACGCGTTTTAAAAATTGATGAGTTGAAGTTCGGACTATATCACAAATGAATCGGACTTTTACATGGCATAAGAGTTACCCTGGGTGCAGTATTGGTCAATGGCAGGATAAACTTTAATGTTCAATTGTGCTTAGAGAAATCTCACATTAGTAAAGCACGAAGAAGATATTGGGTAATATAATAAAGCAACCATTAATCTTTAATGACACGTTTTAAGGTTACAGTGTATAGGTCCAAAACAGACAATATCATCAATGAATTGAATTTTGACCTCAACTATTAATGTAGGGCAAATCGGTTCAATTTAATTATCATAGTTCAGGAACAAATTTAACCTTTTGTCCTTTTAAGTATGTTTTAATATTCAAACTTTCGATCAGGTTTTATTGAGTAAAATTTATTTCAAATTGCAATTAGGTTTACTACTATTGATTATTTTTATTTTTTTTTAGCCTAGAGGATCGCAATCATGGTCGAGGTCAAAGTTGACTAGGATCATGATAGTCACACCTTTGTCACTGCTCCATTTTCTCGGTAAAGCAAAGTGAGCAACGTCTTTCTTTGCTACTACGGTCATATGCCACAAAGAAGTCCCATAATTGCACTTACTTCTTCTTTCAACCTTGAAAAGGTCATATGCATCCAAGGATTCTCTCAATCTCAGACGTGAATTCCTTTATAGGGGTACTGTCATGCCCCGAACCATGGTTTGGACGTAACACGGCACTCGGTGCCTTACTGCATGTGACCGAGCAAACCACATGGCTTGCTTAATCATCATGAGGCATAACATGAGCGGAATATAACATGAAACATGATGAGCCTTAATAGAACATGAGACGTCATAATACTTAACAAAGTACTTGTATAAAACGTGAATGTGGAGCTAAAGATGGCTACACAACTCTGAGTATTGACATAGCTAACTGACTAGTCTATGAAACCTCTATCATGAATCTGAACTATAAAACATACTTGCTAGGACAAATCCCCCACCATACCATAACTTGCTAAACATGACATGAATTTAAATAAAAATAACACCCCGAATGAGATGGGGCTCACCAACAAGCTAATACGAGCAAATCCTACTAAGCAGATGCGTCGTCCTGTAAATCTGTACCTGCATCGTGAAATGCAGGCCCCCGATCAATAGAAAGGGGACGTCAGCACATTAAATGTACTGGTATGTAAAGCAACTGAATGAAGTAAGCATGGCACATGAAATAATATGTTAAGAGCTGAAACTGAAACCTGGTCATGAGCAAGGACATGAATACATACCTATATATAACATGATTAAAACTATTTGAGGGAGAGTATTAGTATAACGGACATATAACCACCACGTTAACAGGCTTGGAATAGGCTTACCTTAAAGTATCTTGGAGGCTGGGAGAGAAGAGCTTCGTCCTTAGAGCTTGAGAGACTTCTTTAAGGTTCTTTTCTTTAGAAAATTGGTTTAAAACGAAGTGGGAATGAATATAACGAAGTTAGGCTTTTAAAATGTCGTGTTCAGTGCACGACCGTGTATCTGGAGGCCCAGTTCACATAGATGATCATGCAGCGAAGGCAGTAACATTACCTTTGGTGCGCGATCGCGCACCTGAAAGGCACTTCGCACAGACTGCGTAGTGTCCAGTAAAATGGGCATAACTTCTAGCACAGAGCTCCGTTTGAGATCCATAATATATGGTTGAAAAGGTATTTCAAATACCTACAACTTTCATGTTTTGAGTCTCCTCAAATTCCTATCGCAAATACCCTAAAACCGGACATAAGTACAGACTATCTCTGACTTAGACGGATTTAGAAGGCCTTAAGAACTTCACTTTTTGGTTTGACTTCAAAACGACTGTTTATCACCCGAATTCATCCCAAATGGATTCATATAGCTAAAATATCATCTTTATACTAGTTTCATACATTCACACGTACCTCGAATTTACGGGATGTTACAGGTACAACAACTACAAAAAACCTTGTCAAAAGAAGAGGAAAAACCATAAACTCGATTACGTTTTTAGTTGTTTCACTCTCTCCACCCTATAACTAAAAAAATGATAGCGATAGAGGAACCATAATAGCACAGTTGGCTCGGCAGGCCCAACAATGCGATCGTGTTGGCGTTGCAACCGTGCTTAAGGCCCGACCCATGAATGACTGTGATCACGCTAGTTACCTAAACAATATACAATCTGACAGTAACAAAATCTTACTTGATTTTTGAAAAGTAGACCTCGTGGCCAATTTATAATGTAGTGAATTTGACCTACAAGTATGAGATTGACTTCGACTAGTATAATTGATGTTGTTAATTGATATTTTGCAAAGATTGAGGCTATTGGAGCTCAATTAAGAGGTAAACTTGACATTCCGAATTAGAAAACTTGTCGGTTCTGAGGTAAGTGAGACATTTAACTTCTCGAATGCTTAATTTTTTAAAAGCCTGATTTGGAACTTGCATAATTGCCTTCAAAATACTTAACATGTTGTAGAGCGAGCACGTGCTACAATTTGTATGCTGTTTTTTTAATCAAATTTTATGCTTTTGAGTAAATCTTCTTTTAAGACTGTATTACATGCTTCTATTGTCTTTGGCATGATAGTTTTAAGATATCACAACTTGATTTATATCTGATTTGATAAACTGAACATGGCATTTCAGTTAACACTTACATGATGGATAATATGAAATTTGTCATCTGTCTATGTAATAGAATGCTCTGATTGTCTATCTGTATTTGTTATTGTTGCTTGTGTTCGGTATGATGAGTTGGTGTTAGCATCATGTTGGTTCGATATTATTAGATATTGTTGAGTTGCACAGTCTTGTATTCCATTTCGCTTATTAGGCTTTAATCTCAATTTTAATATTGTCAGTCCCTATTTCATTAGCTGATGAATTAAGCATCCACAGAATCTCTCAATAGTCAACACTTAGGGAGAAAATCTCTCCAAATCAAAGGAACAAACACAGCCGTGTAACTTTTATACCCCTTGTTTTTTGATTTCCTAGTCATTGTCTAGGTGTTCACAGAAAATCTAGGTCTATGTGGTTGAGCATTTTTAGATACCGTTTACATTTATGTGAGTGCTGACAACTTAATTTAGATTCTACTAATTGTGTAATTTATCATGTTGAATTCCAGAAGCTCAGAGTTACATGCACCCAAAGTGTGACGTAGTGGTCAAAAAAATAAGTTAAGAATTATAAGATCTCAAGTTCAAATCTCAACAGAGACAAAAATATTATGTGATATCTTTCCATTTGTCGAAGCCTTTAAAGACAGAGTTATTCGATCCATGTGTTGGTGGGAGATAACGTATATTTCGTAAAATCAATCGAACTGTGTGCAAACTGACATTAACACCATACTTGTTAAGAAAAGAAAAATTTACCTTTTGTTTGGAAACTTTGAACATTATGTCAATTAGTCACAAACGATTTGATTTATAATGCCATGAGAACATAGAATTTGTTCTTTTTTTGCTGTCATTCATTTAGTATTAATTTTGGATTGATTGGTCATCTTTTCGTGATATTTCACTTCCCGTACACATACCTTGAATCGTTTTATACTCTATTATATTACTATGGGCCACCTTTTAAAAATGTATTCCCAGATTTCAAATTATCTAGAAGATATATGGTGATCAACAAGTAAAATTCGAAGAATTTATACATAAATAGCGGGCCGAATTCAATATATGGTATATTCAATGCCGGCTATGTTAAGTTTAAGCGGTTAGGTAGGTGACTATTTAGGTTAATTCTTCTTAAAAAATAAATAAACCAAGGTGATCAAATATTGAATTCACCTATATTATAAGGTAATTATAGGAAAATTTTCATATTAAAATTAATAAATAACCTGAAAAATTCCCAGATTTCAAATTATCTAGAAGATATATGGTGATCAACAAGTAAAATTCAAAGAATTTATACATAAATAGCGGGCCGAATTCAATATATGGTATATTCAATGCCGGCTATGTTAAGTTTAAGCGGTTAGGTAGGTGACTATTTAGGTTAATTTTTTTTTAAAAATTAAATAAATCAAGGTGATCAAATATTGAATTTATAAAATCACATATATTATAAGGTAATTATAGGAAAATTTTCATATTAAAATTAATAAATAACCTGAAAAAATAATAACTAACTCGCTATTACAAATTAAATTGTACTGATAGCATAAACAATATTCTCACGAGCAGTATATACAACTTAAGAAAAATTGTGGCCGTCAGATATAGGGCAAGTCACCCCACTAGATATTCAAGGACCGTGGTTGAGGTCCTTGGACCATATTAGGAAATACTAGTGATTACATTTAAAATATATATATATATATATTCTAAAAGGAAAAGTCACCGAAATGAGGAGATGAATAGATAATCTAGGTAAATCTTGGACCAGTCTGCCAAATAAAAAGCCAAAAGAAAAGTAAATGTTTAAGCAATTTTTTCAATATTTTACCAAATTTAAGAGTTGGGAATATAATGTTTTGATAAGAACAATTTAGTTATCAAAAGACGCTAACTAAATTGATATTTTTATAAGTTTAAGTTTCAGTAATTTCTTGCTAATTTCTTTTTTTTTTCTTCTTCACATTGAGCATCTATATATCCTGTTAATAAATGGAGTAATAACTACGTGAAAAGGGAGAAAGTATGTAAAAACATAGAGTAATATTTAACTAGGAAAATGTAGATATTTTTATCACATAGGAAATACAGTAGACCTCTATATAACGGCATCTGCATTTAACAACACCTCTCTATAACAACCAAGTTTTTTTGAACCCGATTTTCTATGTTATATTTTACTTCTGTATAACAACATTTCATCTATAACAACAACTAATTTATCCCCCATCTCTTAGGATTATAATCCATAATCCTGACATTATAATACCGGGATAATTTTATCCGCGTACCAAACCACCCCGAAGTGTATTACTCTAAGCAAATTTAATAGACAACACATGATATTGGGTGCATAAGAAATTAAGCACTCCCTCCATCCATTTTTACTTGTCCAGTATTGACTTGAAACACCCCTTAAGGAGTACTAATAAATAAAATGACAGTTTTACTATTTCACCTTTTGAATTTAATAAATTTAATGTCGTTGGGAAACGCATTGAGAAATGGCTATAGTTAATAATAAGAGTAAACAAGAAACTAAGCGATAAATTAAGTCTTAGTTTTTTAACTAGACAAATAAAAGTGAAAGTTTATTTTTAGTATAGTGGATAAGTAAAAACGAACGGAGAGAGTATTAGATCTTATGACGCGTTAAAAATTTGATGAGTCGAAGTTGGGACAATATCATTAATGAATCAGACTTTTACATGGCATAAGAGTTACCCTGGGTGCAGTATTGGTCAATGGTAGGATAAACCTTAGTGTTTAATTGAGCTTAGAGCAATCTCACATTAGTAAAGCACGACGAAGATATTGGGTAATCTAACAAAGCAACTATTAATCTCTAGTGACACGTTTTAAGGTTATAGTGCACAGGTCCAAAACAGACAATATCATTAATGAATTGATTTTTGATCCCAACTATTAACGGAGGATAAATCGGTTCAATTTAATTATCATAGTTCAGGGATAAATTTAACCCTTTGTCCTTTTAAGTATGTTTTAATATTCAAACTTTCAATTAGGTTTTATTGAGTAAAATTTATTTTAATTTGCAATTAAGTTTACTACTATTGATTAAGTTTTTTTTTTATTATTTTACGGTTATTTTAGCCTAGAGGATCGCGATCATGGTCAAGGTCAAAGTTGACTAGGATCATGATAGTCACACCTTTCTCACTGCTCCATTTTCTAAAGCAAAGTAAGCAACGTCTTTCTTTGCTACTACGGTCATATGCCACAAAGAAGTCCCATAATTGCACTTACTTCTTCTTTCAACCTTGAAAAGGTCATATGCATCCACGGAGTCTCCCAATCTCAAAAGTGAATTCCTTTACAGGGGTACAACAACTACAAAAAACTTATCAAAAGAAGAGGAAAAACCATAAATTCGATTATGTTTCAGTTGTTTCCCTCTCTCCACCCTATAACTAAAAAAATGATAGCGATAGAGGAACCATGACACAGTTGGCTCGGCAGGCCCAACATTGCGATAGCGTTGGCGTCGCAATCGTGCTTAAGGCCCGACCCATGAATGACTGTGATCACGCCAGTTACCTAAACAATATACAATCTGACAATAACAAAATCACTAGTTACCTGGACAACATACAATCTGACAATAACAAAATCATACTTGATTTTTTTAAAAGTAGAGCTCGTGGCTAATTTATAATGGAGTGAATTTGACCTACAAATATACGGTAACAATTCTATAACATTGTTTTATGAATAAACTTGATTTTGGTTAGATTTGAACCATAGAATTGTGAGATTTAAGTGTCTAAAATTTTCATAGTTTTTGAATTGAAAACTAAGAATTTGATCTAACAATCTAAGACAAAACCGAAATTTTATTGTAGATTTCGGATCGGGAGCTTATGGATATACAAATCTATAATTTATTCTGAGCTTTGATTAGTTTGAGAAAGAGTTGACTTCCCGTTGACTTTGAATTTGCTTAAAAATATGAGATTGACTTCGACTAGTATAATTGATGTCGTTAATTGATATTTTGCAAAGATTGAGGCTATTGGAGCTCAATTAAGAGGTAAACTTGACATTCGGAATTAGGAAACTTGTCGGTTCTAAGGTAAGTGAGACATTTAACCTCTCGAGTGCTTAATTTTTTAAAAGCATGATTTGGAACTTGCATAATTGCCTTTAAACTACTTAATATTTGTAGAGCGAGCGCGTGTTATAATTTGTTTACTGTTTTGTTAATTAAATTTTATGCTTTTTGAGTATATCTTCTTTAAGCCTGTATTACATGCTTCTATTGTCTTTGGCATGATAGTTTTAAGATATCACAACATGATTTATATCTGATTTGATGAATTGAACATGGCATTTCAGTTAGCACTTACATGATGGATAATATGAAATTTGTCATCTGTCTATGTAATAGAATGCTCTGATTGTCTATCTGTATTTGTTATTGTTGCTTGTGTTCGGTATGATGAGTTGGTGTAAGCATCATGTTGGTTCGATATTATTAGATATTGTTGAGTTGCACAGTCTTGTATTCCATTTCGTTTATTAGGCTTTAATCTCAATTTTAATATTGTCAGTCCCTATTTCATTAGCTGATGAATTAAGCATCCACAGCATCTCTCAATAGTCAACACTTTTAAAGGAGAAAATCTCTCCAAATCAAAGGAACAAACACAGCAGTGTAACTTTTCTACCCCTTGTTTTTTGATTTCCTAGTCATTGTCTAGGTGTTCACAGAAAATCTAGGTCTATGTGGTTGAGCATTTTTAGATACCGTTTACATTTATGTGAGTGCTGACAACTTAATTTAGATTCTACTAATTGTGTAATTTATCATGTTGAATTCCAGAAGCTCAGAGTTACATGCACCCAAAGTGTGACGTAGTGGTCAAAAAAATAAGTTAAGAATTATAAGGTCTCAAGTTCAAATCTCAACAGAGACAAAAATATTATGTGATATCTTTTCATTTGTCGAAGCCTTTAAAGACAGAGTTATTCGATCCATGTGTTGGTGGGAGATAGCGTATATTTCGTAAAATCAATCGAAGTGTGTGCAAACTGACATTGACACCATACTTATTAAGAAAAGAAAAATTTACCTTTTGTTTGGAAACTATGAACATTATGTCAATTAGTCACAAACGATTTGATTTATAAGCCATGAGAACATAGAATTTGTTCTTTTTTTGCTGTCATTCATTTAGTATTACTTTTGGATTCACTGGTGATCTATCTTTTCGTGATGGTTCACTTCACGTACACATTACCTTGAATCGTTTTATATTACTGTGGGCCACCTTTTAAAAATGTATTCCCAAATTTCAAATTATCTAGAAGATTTATGGTGATCAATGAGTAAAAATTAAAGGAATTTATACATAAATAGCGGGCCAAATTCAATATATGGTATATTCAATGCCGGCTATGTTTAGTTTAAGCGGTTAGGAAGGCGACTATTAGGTTAATTTTTAAAAAAAAATTAAATAAATCAAGGTGATCAAATATTGAATTTATAAAATCACATATATTATAAGGTAATTATAGGAAAATTTTCATATTAAATAATAAATAAGAAAACAAATTGTGGCCGTCAGATATAGGGCAAGTCACCCCACTAGATATTCGAGGACCAAGGTTGAGGTCCTTGGACCATATGAGGAAATACTAGTGATTATATTTAAAAAAAAATATATGTATATATATCTGCCATTAATTCTAGAAGGAAAAGTCACCTAAATGAGGAGATGAATAGATAATCTAGGTAAATCTTTGACAAGTCTGCCAAATAAAAAGCCAAAAAAGAAAAGTAAATGTTTAAGCAAGTTTTTCATTATTTTACCAAATTTAAGAGTTGGGAAAATAATGTCTTCATGAGAACAATTTAGTTGTCAAAAGACGCTAACTAAATTGATATTTTTATAAGTTTAAGTTTCAGTATTTTCTTGCTAAATTTTTTTTTTCTTCACATTGAGCATCTATATATTACTACTATCTATAAGGGAAAACTTAGGGACTTTTGTAGTCCTCACAAGAATTTCCAATTTTTTTTTAAAACTTTTTAATTAATTACTTTTAGGTCCTAATCTTAATTATTTAAGTCAAATTTTTGTTTTTTGTTTTTAAGGTCTACTTTTCAAAAGCTATCGAACCTCCTACCTCATTTTTCATGTTCTTTGGTTTTCTATTTGGTGTTCGATATCCGCATTTGAGCCCAATTAATCTAGATAATTCGCATTGTATAACGCCCATTCGAGGGAAGCGCTCCCTCCAAAGATTTTTTCCATATCAATGTTCGAACCCTTGATCCCTAATTAAGGGAGAAGCAGCTCCATTAGTTGTACAAGTTATTTGTTTTAAAAGTTCATTAACTATGTATAGATTATTTATTTAGAGCTAAATAACTTTAGAAAATTAGGATACATAACTTATAAATGTCAAATTCTGGCTCCGCATTTGATTTGAAGTAAATAATTTCATCAAAATGGAAGTTAAAATATTAAAGGAGTGCAATTAAAGTTTTGCTTTCATATATTGAAAATATATTTATATGAAATTTAATTATTACTAACGTAATTACCCACTTGTGGGACTACAATAGGTATATGATTGTTGTTGTCGTACACTTGTACTAACACAAATTATATTTCTTTAATTAAAATATCTATTTTTTTATCTTGAGTTTGGGCCCGGGCTTAGTGCGGGCCTCACATAACTAGTCCTGTTAATAAATAATAACTATGTGAAAAAGGAGAAAATATGTAAAAATATAGAGTAATATTTAACTAGGAAAATTTAGATATTTTTATCAAATAGAAAATACAGTCGGATCTCTCAATAACAGCATCCGCAGATAACTGCACCTCTCTATAACAACCAAGTTTTTTTGGAATAGATTTTTTATATTATATTTTGCTTCTCTATAGCAGCATTTCACCTATAACATCAACAACCAACTTTATAACAGTACGTTGTTTGTAAAATTACCCCCATGTAACTATCTTATTCTTTTGGGTATTATAATAATTAACCATTTTTATAACAATATATCTATGATTACCAATAATAAGTGTAGAGATTTTGACCAAATATTAGATCCTTTAATACATTATTTATGACAAAAAATATCACATACAATCAGACTTCTCTATAACGGCATCCGCATATAATAGCACTCCTCTATAATAGCCAAGTTTTTTTGGTAGCGATTTTTTATGTTATATTTTGCTTCTCTATAGCAGCATTTCACTTATAACAGCAACAACCAACTTTATAACAGTACGCTGTTTGTAAAATTACCCCCATATAGCAACTATTTACTTTTTTTGGTAATATAATAATTAACCATCATTATAAAAATAGAATATCTATGATTACAAATAATAATTGTAGAGATTTTGACCAAATATTTGATTTTAATACACTATTTATGACAAAAAATATCACATATATATTCCTATTTTCATCATTAAAAAAATTTCCTTCGTTATACAAAGTGTGATTAAGCTTAGAATTTGGGAATTAAAAATGAAAAATTAAATTTTATGCATCTTTTTTGTCTATAACAGCGAAATATTATTCAAATATTAATGTTGTTACAGGTGTATAACAGTCATTCTCTATAACAACAAAAACATTTCGGACCCAACAATGCTGTTATAGAGAGGTTTGACTGTATATATTCCTAATTTCGTCATTAAAGATTTTTTCTTCGTTATACAAAGTGTGATTAAGCTTAGAATTTGGGAATTAAAAATGAAAAATTAGATTTTATGCATTTTTTTTGTCTATAACAGCGAAATATTATTCAAATGTTAATGTTGTTTTAAGTGTATAACAGTCATTCTCTATAACAATAAAAAAATTTCGGACCAAACAATACTAGTATAAAACGGTTTTGACTATACATTTAATTTGATGGAGGAAGGTCATAATTGGGTGCCCCATCTTTTGGAAAAAGACTGAAAATGTCCTATTTGCAATGACAAGAAAGTGATAACCCAAGAAAGGGAATAATAAGAATATAAATACATTAAATGTGAAAGTGACAGTAAAAGAATCTTCTTTTCCCATTAAAATCACATATAATTTAAAATTGAAAAAACAAGGGTCCAAGCGAGACATTCCATGTTGTCATATCTTTATGAAATAAAATAATTACGAGAATAAGCCAGCATTTGGTTAAATAATTGTTGTTTTCACTTGGATTATTCATAATTTTACTTCTTTGTTCTTTAAAAAAAAAGGTTTTTTGTAATGTTTGGAGTATGTGGACTAATGCATCTAGTAATTTATGTGAATTCAAAATCTATTTAGTCCAAGTTAATATAAATTCAAAAATGATTTCTCAACAACAACAACATACTAGTGTAATTTCACAAGTGGGGTCTGAGTGGGTAGAATATACACAGACCTTACCTCTACCTTTGTGGGGGTAGAGAGGCTGTTTCAAACATTGATTTCTCATTTTCTTAAAATAAAATCTAAAAAGTTAGAAATTGCATAAAATCATAGTGAAGATCAAACTATAACTCAACAAAAACAACAACACACCCAGTGTAATTCCACAGTGAAATATGGGGAAGATAGAATGTACGCAGATCTTGCTTCTTCCCGTGAGGCAGAAGATCAAACTATAACTCAAAATGTTTAATAACTATTCAGTACAAAATGGCAATCTAGGAAATACTATAATTTGACTTCTCTAATACTAAATAACAGTAAAAATTTACCCGCACTGCGTGTTTACACCTAATATAGTTAAATTAACCATAGATGACAAACTAAAGTATATTAGGATTCCTACTTTAAATAAATAGAATGTTTTTTAAAAGTAACTAAAATCATAATACCTTAATGTTAGGAAAGCTCGGGATTGCCATCAATATTATCTGTCTTTTATTTCTTGTTGTTCTTCTCAGGTTTAATTATGAAATTTTGCGTCATTCTTTCTTCATTTTTTAACTTTCACATTGGAAATCAGGAGACGTAGTTCCAAATTACCATGTGGTTGAGAGTTGTGATTAAGAACTATAGGCATAAAATAATTGTCATATATCAGATTGATTAACTTCGTATTTCTGTATATACATACATGTGCTTGAAAAATTATAAAACTAAGAACTATATCTTGTTCATTTTGAAAAGAAAATCTTGCATGACGAAAAGGTCATGTGCAATTTCGTGAAATTCGTATGAATTTGTTGATATTTTGTACGGAGGGTATACAAAGACAAGTGTTTTTTCTTGTTAAGGTTAAAAATGTTTATACTGCTGGATTTTTTTTTGTATTTCATAAGGGCCAGTGATAGAGGGCAAAAAATGGCCAGTGATAGCCTCGGAGTTTGAGATGTGGTTAGTGACGTTACCATTAAGAGGATAAGTGAGAATATAATAGCAAGATATTAAGGATTTTTTATATTATTAATTAAGACCATTTGCAAAAAAATATGGTAGTTAACAATGGTTAAGTGCCAATAATTGTAGTTAAATAAAGTGACATATGTCATTTGTTTATTGGCCGGGTGTAAGCTGCGGATAAGTTTTTCCCCTAAATAACTAATCTTTATACAATATGGTCATGAGATCTTCAGAGTGTGTTTTTTTTTTTTTTTGTTTGAAAGATCTTGTAGAGTTATAAAACATTTTTTTATATATATATATATCATAACAATAATTGAGTCATGTGCTTTCATTTTGAAGCCATAGCCCAATGTTATGGAGATTCTAATATGCAAATCAAAGGAATATCGGTGCTGCTAGCATACCGTATTTAGTATTTTTAATATTCCTTATTAGCTTAAACTAAGGGGAAAAAAAATGATTCTATGTGTTGGCCTTGATCACCCTTCCCCAGCCACCACCTCCCTGAAATACCCAAAAATAAATAAAAAATAATGAAATAATAATAATAAACAATTAATAATAAGGAACCAGATTCAAGATTGAAGATTCAATGATGCAACTTGTCAGACTTATTTTTTCTTTTGTTTAATAATCAGAATCTATGGCCTACAATTTATTGATATTACCGCACTAACAAACATTTTAAACGAAAACGCTCTTTATTAGGAATTTTTTTATTTTTAAAATTCAAACTTGAGATCTCTATTTAAGAGTGATGAGATTCATCCGTCTCATCACACCCCTTGATAATAACATGTAACTTTTATTTTCAAAGTTGGTAAAAGTGTATTATTGTTCTAAAAAAAATAAAGAAACCTTATTTTTTATTTTTAAAGACTTGTTCATTGATTTTTTAGTGTAGGGAAGATAATGTTTGTTTTTTAAAGGATAATGATATAAGAATTTTTATACGCTGAATAATAATAAAAAAATTATTATAGGAATTTCTTAGTTTGATGGTATTTGTGTCTTTAGATACTCGAATTGCTTATACGCGTATTTAATTTTGTTTTGCAATATATTTAAGCATTACTTATGGAGTTATTAGTACTGTTGCAAAACCAAATGTTACATTAGTTATGGAGAGTTTTATACTAAAAGCAAAACCTTGTATTATTAGTTAATAGATATTACATTAGTGATAGTGGAGTTTTATGTTACAAATTAAACATTATATAAGCTATGCAAAATTTTATTCTTAATTACTTTTCCTTATGCAGTCAACCAAGCGACCATCAATAAATTTTGTTTAACAAATTAAAATTATTACTCTTAAATGAGACGCTTCTGATTTTTTTTAATATTAGTTTATGTAAAGGGTAATTTACAAGAATGATTTTCATTGTCATCCCACGAGTGCAATTACAATCGTTCAAGAAGAATTAACTTAAATAACCGCTCAACCAATTGCTTAAATTATAAATTGTCAATGGATGTATAATATATGTATAATTCATATATAATCAGTGTATAATCTATGTATACCAAAGTCAAGTGGCTTTCCCTCCTAAGTAATAGTTCTTCTATCTAGTACTTAATTAAGGTGAATAGCCGGTAAGAAGTGCATCTTGTTTGGAAAGACCGCTGCCGAAGAAAGGGCTATTAATAGTAAAAATAAATAGTGACTTCAGCCGACTATGTGCGTAAAAATTGCGAATTGAATGCCATATTTGGTTTTACTCAAACAGGTGCCATTATAAAAGCTTTGCAGATACCATTCAGAATCAAACTAAACCACATTCACAGTTGTCAAAATATATGGCTATCAAACTAATTGAAGGGAAAAGAAATATATGGACACGTGGGTTGGTAGATGAGTGGGCTTCAGGTGGCGTTGGCTAAAGCCCACTTTCCCAAATGAAGAATTATGACACCCTTCACTTCGACTACTGGGTTGGCCCAATCTGTTATTTTTAGGGAAAACAAACTTGGGCAATTCGCAGGAATGTCCTTATTTTGGGGTGGTCTTTAATTTTTGGCCCTCAAATTGGTGGTCTTTAATTTTTGTGCTTCGCCTGATACCATAAGGTTTGGAGTTCGAAACCCGACTCAGTCAAAAAAAAAATCACAAGGCAGAATTTTGTAGCAAAGTTAGGCCTGCAGGCAGAATTTTGCCTGCTTCAGGCAGAGTTTTGAAGGCAAAATTATGTCTTGCGAATCCAAACCTCTGACTTGAGAAATTCCTTTTTTTTTTTACTGAGCTGGGGTTCGAACCGAGAACCTCGGGGTGTTAGGTGAAGGACAAAAATTAAAGACCAGTGCCTTTGAAGGACATTCCGCACAAAAAAAGGAACAAACTTCTTCCAAAAAATGTTGGCCCAATAGTCAAAACAACTCTTTCAACAAAATGTAGTTTTCACGTCCATCAAATATTATAAAGTTTTACTGACAAATTTAAGAGGTTTTCAATGTATTTCGTCTTAGGGCCCATTTGGCTCAGCTTAAAAAAACAGTTTATAAACTGAAAACAGCTTATAAGCAAAAAACAAAATAAGTTCAGCAACTTATAAGCTAAGCCAAACGGGCTCTTAAACACTGAAATTGTGAGTTGAGTTGTGTAACTTAATGTGAATTAATTACTTGTGAATTTCAGGTGGAATAGTGGTTTCTATTCACAATGTTTCAACTTTCATAAAAGAAAAGAATCAAATAAAGTTTATATGCAAACACAGCTTCAACCTTCACAAATTTGTTCTTTACTTCAACTACAAATGCTTTTTTTTTCATCCAATTTCTTCTCTGATATTGTCCAAAGGCCTACTTAGTGTGATAAGACATCCAAGTGACAATGATATAATTAAGGGATATGTGATGCCTTTGCTGGAGGCGAATCAAGCAGGACTGACAAATGTTTAGTGTTGCAAACTTCTAATAATGAGGTGTACATAACATGTTAGGCGATTTCATATCGAAATGGGAGAGGAAAATGATGAGCATTATAAAACATAATTTAAGTTGTGAAACTTAAATAAACAACTACCTTTTAATAGCTTCTAACAATTTATAGCTATTTTTTCTATATTTACAAATCGTAGCTAGTTTTTGTTGTATTCGGTTGTATTTCGCGTTTTTGAATTACACGGAAATACAAAATCCGGCAGAGTTCGTGTTTTTGAAATACACGGAAATACAAATTCTAGCAGAGTAAAAATAGGTTGTATTTATGGAACATATTCTCTTCTTTTATTTTAAATGGTAAGTCAAATTAAATCAAGCATGTATCACGCATAACGACTGTTCTTCCATAACAACTCACGAATCTCTCTCAACTTTTATCACAATCAAAACTTTTTGAATTCAAAAACCACTAAAGATCTAAAAACTTCCAAATACAGAAAAATATACACAGGAATACAATGAAATATGCTTGATTGTTTAAGAAATATAAAGTTGTAGTATGTGTATATACAATGGAATACAATGAAATATATCAGAAACTATTTCATAAATTAGAAATACATTGAAATATATTGAAACAGTACATTGAAATATACTGAAACATTTTATCAAATACTTGGTGGGCATGAAGCTCCACAACTCTCATCGGAGGTGGAGTATGCGTTGGATTCATGCCGGAGGGGCGGTAGAATAGCGTTGTTATGAGTGAGAGAAGAGATTCAACAATTATTAACAAAAAACAGAGAGCAATTCGATCAAAAGAGCACCAATTGGAATAGCCCAATTCATCGTCTTCTTCGTTGCGTTGGCTTTGATATTTTTCGACCGAAACCTTATAGAATCAATTCGACCTAGTCCAGAACTACGAATTGAATCGTATTGAAGTTTCCAGCCAAATTGATGAACACCCAGTCAATTTAGGACACAAATATATTAGATCACACATGGCAGCTTCTTCGACCGACAACAATGGCGGTTCGAATCTTTTTCCCAGGTTGCGAAGTTTCCAAATCAGATTTAGAAGCCCAAATCTTCCTCTCCTTCAACGATGAAAAGTTGATTTTGGTAAACGTTAGAGTAGAGAGAAGTGAGAACGTTTATTTTAGAGAGAAAAATAAAGTGGACAGTGTATTTTAGGGATAGAGTAGTTAATGGACCGTGTATTTAGGAGATGAGGAAACACAGTAACTGAAATATAGTGGGGTAGCTATGAAATGTAATTTTAGAATAATATAACTGCAAAAATTAAATATTAAATAAAATAGTTATTATTCATAATTAAGTCTTAGGGGTAGTTATGACAAGTAAATTTTTCATTTAAGTTCAAGTGATACACAATTTTGGGCCTCTATGTGGTGTAGCCCGAAAGACAAATCCGAACTTAGCTTAAAGCGGACAATACATGCCAAGTATCTCGTGACAAGATAATTTCAGAAATATCCCCCCTCAAGTCTCACTTTGTAACACTAACCTCCCTTATAATTTACGTTATTGGTCTACTCCCTTATTTTAATTTTTCTTGTAAAAAGGAGAGGTTAAGAAAAAAAGAGTAAAGAAAAGAAAACAAAGGGTAAGAAAATTTAACAGCTGTTTCTTTAGACACGTTTCATTTCTTTTTCATAAAAAAAAAAAAGAAAAGAAGAGAATAAAAAAATAAAAAAAACCCTCTTAAAGTAGAGAAACACAAAGTGGTTAGTGGTGACACATTTTCTCATTTCTCACAAAATTTCTTGATCGTACCTCTCTAACCCCAATCTTTCTCACATCCCCAAAACCCCGTAAATTTTGTTGGTTCTTTTTATTTTTCACCATTAATTATTTTTTCCCATAAAAAAAATTGTTAATCTTTGTGTACATTCTTGTTTGAACAGATTATTTTTGTTTTGGCATATATATATATAAAGTTGGTTATGGGAAAAAGAAAAAGAAAAGCTGACCTCAACAAGACTCCTCCCCCTCCAGGTATTAATACTTTTAAATGCTTCTTATTTATGGTCTTGATTTTTTTTTTTTTTTAATTTTAAAATTATTTTTTATTTGTTTTTAATTAGACCCCACTTGTGAGATTACACTAGCTATGTTGTTGTAGTATTTGATTGTTTATTGTGAGTTCTTGAAATTTGATTGCTTATAACCCTTACATGTTGTTTATCAAGAAACAATATTTTATTTGTTTTTAATTAGACCCACTTGTGGGATTGCACCGGATATGTTGTTGTTGTATTTGTCTTTTATTGTTGGTTCTTGGCATTTGATTGTTTATAACCCTTACATGTTGTTTATCAAGAAACAATTTTTTTGATCCTACAAGAGGAGGGGATGCACATAAATTATAATTTATTATTAATTGAGAAATGGGGTGCTAGTAGTTATTATCTTGTTGTAGTTTTTTGTTGCCTTTTGATTTTTTGGGTGCTAGAAGTGTTGGGGAATAGTTTGATAAATAGAGATTGCTTTATGTTTTTGTTAGAAAAGATTATTGTTTTTTTATAACCATGGTGTCTGGGTCCGCTTGCGCGCATCTCGACTAATTTCACGAGTAAATGCTACTTCCCACCATCATAAGTCCCGGGTAAAAAGGGCAACCTGGTTCACAAAGCATTCCATGTTAGTAGGGTCCGGGGAAGGCCCACACCCCAAGGAGTGTGATGTAGAGAGCCTACCCTAATGCAAGCATTAGCGGGTGCTTTCACGGCTCGAACCCGTGACCTATAGGTCACATGGATACAATTTTACCGTTGCTTCAAGGGTCCCCTTCCATAGGTACCTCGTAGCTCTAGAAAAAGTTTTTTTTTTTTTCTTTTTTTCTCTATTTGCAAATTTGTAACATGATTACTTCTGGAAAATATATCGGTTCAGTCTTATGAATAGTCTAATCACCTTTTAGGTTGAAGGTTTAAATTTGATCAAAATTTAGGGTGTGTTTGGTACGAAAGAAGATGTTTTCCTTGGAAAATAAGTAGGTTTTGTACTTATTTTTTGGTGTTTGGTGAGTAAGTAGATAATATTGTCCCAAAAGCATATATACATAATATGGGTAACGTTGTGGTGGGGTTGGGGGGGTGGGGGTGGGAGGGCATTGGTGGGTGGGATGAGGTATGTTGGAGGAGGGGCAGGATTGGAATGCCACTTATGGGATTTGTCTTCCCTACTTCCACAAGCGAATTTATTTTCCTCATTTTAAGGAACTTGTTTTCCGAAAATGATTTCCAAAAATTCTGACCGACCAAACATGGGAAAATTGGAAAACATTTTTCTAATCCATACCAAACACTCCCTTAATCTTCGTGAATGTTAATGTTAGTAGAAGGTCCTGTTTTTGGAAGTTCGAATCGTTGGTTTTTGATGATTTTTTTTTTTTATAACCGTGGTGTTCCAGGCTTGGGATTGCGCTCTTGATGATTATATTTGACCGATCGTGTGAAAGTTGATAAACATTGTTGAGGCATATGATTTAACTGTAAAATTGTTTTAAAAAAAAGGTCAAACTTCGTTCTTTAAAGCCCAAAATGGGTCTGGTCATTGGAAGTTCTTGCTTTCAATTATATGATATGGTTATTCAGAATTTACTCACTGCTAAGACTCATCGGTTGCCTGCATCGTGTTGTATGTTCACGACCTTTCCAACTGATGTGCATATAATTCTGTTCAAAAAAATAATATTGGTGGAAATCTTGATACTTCTGGAAGCCAAATTTTATAACAAAATGCCTTCTTGCCTCAACTTGGTTGCATGTTGGTGCCCAAATATGATGTTTAACGTGCATCATGTGCATACCCTTATCCAGTACTTGCTCTGAAGAACTTTGGTTCTACAGAGTCAGAGATTGGTCTTTAGTTTGTTATATTGCATGTGTTCAATCCTAAAGTTGCCTACTTACTTGCTTTATGTGAGATAGTAGCATGACATGAAAATTTTAGGTGTGATTTTTGTTCTATCGTATTCTATCCCTCCATTTATTCGTTAGCCATGACCAACAATTAAGTTTTTGTCACCCTTCTTCTAAATTAAGTTTCACCTTTTTTTTCTTTCTTGATAAGATCTTCTAAGTTAAGTTTCCTAGAGAAATGACTAGTGAATCATGATTCAAACTTTAATATCATTGCAGACCTGATGCCACCCTCACCCGGAATGGACACATTATCAAAACAGGTTCTCTTCTTTCTCCATCTCATAATGGAATTAAATAACTTCTTTCGGTCTTCCTTTTTCCATTTATACAAAAATCTGCTTGCTAGTCTTTGTTCAATCTTTGCTATGTATAAATGACAGAGAGAAAATAAATGGTAACTTTATTTAACAGCTGATACACTATCCTTTACAAAGGTTCGTGATATAGGATTATGAGTTGGCCTAGATTTTTGAGGTTCTGAAGTTCCCATCCTGTATAATTATAACGTAAGGGGTCGTTTGGTTGCTGCTTAGGAAGTGAATTATTCATGTATTAAAACCAGCATACCTAGTACCATGTTTGGTTTTAGTTGCTATGTATAAAATTCAGCACACCAAGTACGGTGTTTGGTTACCAGTTTACAATCTCGCATAACTAATACATGTATAAGTCGTGAGAGAATCTATGTGGAGTATTATTTATGCAGGTGGAAGATGGAGTAACTAATACATGAATAACTAAACCCTGGATAACTAATCCCTGCATTACTTATACATGCATAACTCTAACCAACAGTCAAACAACCCCTTAGATTTTCATGCACAAACAGGTTGGGAGGTAAAATAATGTTGGAGATACTTCAAGCACAAATGCACAAATAGTTTGCATGAATTGTGCTCATCTTCTTTCTAAGATTTTGTTTTTTTTGCGTTGTTGAGCAGAAGTTCTCTCATCAAGTGGACAGAAGTGGAATAAAGTCTTTTTTAACCATTGCGGGGGATGGTCCTGGGAAGGTAACACAAGGCCAACAGTCATCTATTGTTCACCGTCGGAATATCGACCTTCTAAAGTCTCTGAGGCATCCACGTCACTATGGACGCCATTATTCTCGACGGAGGTCTGCTAGTAATGCTGAGGCATCAACTTCCCATGATGAGAAGTTGTCCTTAAAGATGGCAAGCAAATGCTATACAGATTCTGGACCTGACACAGGTGCATCTTATGTTCTTTACTTAAGTCTTGTTCTTTTAATCGCCATCTCATACAAAACTAAGTAATTTCACATGGACCTTTGTGCTCTTGGAGACCGAGCTCTTGCCATGATATAAGCCAAGCGGTAATTCTGATAGAAACTCAATGTTACATCATAATGAAAATTTCTCGTTTCTTTTTGTATTGGTCTAGCATAGTGGTGACAAAATTAACCCATGAAAACATGATCCGCCCAACCTGCGGGTTAATGACCGCCTATTTATTAGCTCAGCCCATTTTAATCCATCTATAAATTGGGCTGATATGTTGCCCAATTTCACCCATAGAAATCTTGTCAAATATTTTCAAAAAAATAATAATTCTTTTATTCGATATATTATAAATAACCATAATAAGAAAAAAATTAATTTTGTTAGGTACTTAAAAAATTATAAAAGGCAAAAAAAAGAATCAAAACTTAGTAAGAATCGGGCGGGTTGGGTTATGACCCCCCCTTTTAGTCTATTTTAACCCAACTTATTTCAGCCTAAGTAACTTTTTACCCGCTCATTTATTAACTCAGCCCATTTTGACCCACCCAAATCTAGCCCAACCCGCACATTTGACACCCCTAGTCTAGCATGATTCTCGAGTTTCTGTTGTATCTACTTACAAAAGTTTGGAGCACATCTCATTTGACTTTCTTTGCATTCTCCGGTCAGAGAATAGGCAAAAAACAGTTCACAAAACAGGAGGAGTTCCATCCAGTTCGTTGGCGACGAGGGCGATATCATCCGATGCAGGGAAACTCTTTTGTGTATTATGCCAGAAGTTTCTGAAGAAGGAACCATACATCGTCCTTGAAAACAGTTTGCCTACAGGGGAGACCTCTGTGGTGGCAGTCTTATCTTGTGGTCATCTTTACCATGCTGATTGTTTAGAACAGAGAACGAACCATGAAGATAGACATGATCCGCCCTGTCCAATTTGTCTTGACTTGGTTTCTAACGTTGACGCTTCAGTAGAACAGGATTGAGTAGGTCAGCTTGTTGTGCCTTGGTACTGATAATCTTTTTGAAGATTAGATGTATTTAGAGGGATTAAGAATCATCTAGGGAGATACAATCTTGTACATGATTTTGAATGTTTTTCTTATCTGCAAATATTGTATAGGAAGAAGAAGCTGAAATGATAAATTGGGATCATGCATGGGAGCTCTTTTAAATGATGTATGATATTGTGGTTAGTTCATGCTCTACTAGATCAATGTCAATGTATATATTTTCAAGTTATTTGGGTGGGTCTAGTTGATTATGCATGCAAATCACTATGTTTCTAAACGACCAAGGCTTTGGATCAGTGGTAAGAGTGCAGTACATGATGTGTGGTTAAGACGTTACGTCACGTGTTCAAACTCAGCCGAGAACAAAAGCTTGGCATTTAAGTGGCGAAGGATACAAGGACAAACCTATTATTCAGCTCTTTCTCGTTTTCTGCTTTAAGAATGTGCTTGAGTCTCTACTGATATTTCCTTAATGCTGGTCAGAGGGCACACATTGGTTCTTTTGGGCAAGTCTAAAGACCCACAAGTTTAAGGAATTATAACTAAGATTTCTTTCAAGGTAATTCCAGTTTCATCTTCCTCAAAAAAAAGAAAAAAAAAAAGAAAAAATAAAAAGAAGAAGTAGAACTGATACTTATACACTTGATCTAGATAAATCTGTTTATTGCAGTGTGAAATAGAGTTAAGACTTCTTTGAGCAGTAATCAATATTTGTTCCGCTGTGAAAACAATTGAATGCTATTGTTATTTGTTTCATTTGAAACATACCTTAGTTCTTACCACTAATTCTGTTGATTTACTATCCTGCTTGCTTTAGCAGTCACGTGATGATTCAAGTTCGTTGTAGGTGTAGGGCGTATCGGTAGCAAAGCTCATATAATAATGCAAGTGTACAATGAGCGTAGCAGCCCCTCGGGCATACTCTTTATACAAACTAGCAATAATTAGGTTAAATAGTTCTCAAAGTCACAATTAGCACAAGTTATTGCCAACGTTGACAAATTTCCTCAATGATCAAAATGCATCTTCAAAGACCATCTTACCTTATATTAAACCCCTAAAAGGATAGCGAATTAATTGAATTGTGGTACATGAGTAGGAAGTGGGTTGTCACTCTACTAAATCGGTTCGCTCGATGTAAGTTGTTATACATCAGATGTCGTGCCACATCTCATCCCATTTTGGGGCGTGACAACATTCCTGTAACCTTGGCATGACAACATTCCTGTAACCCTCTTACTAAAGTTTGATTTCAATGTTCATGTAACATGCAACTGATCCGAAAATTGTGAACTAGTGGAATCCCTCATTGATTGCAAAAAGTATTAATAGTGAGTTTATGAAGAAATTGCACGACTAACCCTCAAATGGGCTGGTCTTTAATTTTTGTCCTTTAGCAATCAAACTTTTTCCGGCACCATTTTCCGGCCAGCCCTCTCTTTCTCTCCTTTTTTTTCTTTTTTCATTTTCTTTTCTTGTCCCCCTCTTCTCTGCTACTGTTTCAGGTCTCTGTGAGAATAATTCCGGCAGTGAACAGTGAACAGTAACTCAGGTAGTGAACAGTAACTCCGGCAGTGAACAATGAACAGTACTCGGACGTTGAACAGTGTTTTCCGGCGGCGATCAGGTTCATTTCAACTGGAGTTGGTACCTCCGGTTGCCATATCCATTATTTATCCATACACTTGTAGTTACATTTTTTGCTAACTTTAGACTTTTGAATAGTTTATTAGTTCATACTCATTTTCGTGGCTTTGCTTAGTGATGGTAGACTAGGGTCATGTTCTCGTTCGGGGACGGGGGCGAGGGTTAGGAGGGGTAAGTGGGTTAAAGGAGCGTTTAGGTTGAGAGTAGGATCTTGGAACATTGGAACGTTAACGGGGAAGTCCATAGAGCTAGTTAAGATTCTTAAGAAGAGGAAGATTAATATAGCTTGTATCCAAGAGACCAAATGGGTAGGTCCTAAAGCTAAGGAGGTAGACGGGTATAAGTTGTGGTTCTCTGGTAGGTCGAAGTATAGAAATGGGGTGGGCATTTTAGTAGATAGTAAATTAAGGGATCAGGTGGTAGAGGTTAGGAGAGTCACTGATAGGATGATGTCGATTAAGGTGGTCGTTGAAGGACTCACTTTGAACATTATTAGTGTATATGCGCCGCAAGCGAGCTTAGGCGACGAGGAGAAGAGGCACTTTTGGGAGGATTTGGACGAATTAGTGGGAGGCATACCGCCTACTGAGAAGCTATTCGTGGGAGGTGATTTCAATGGACACATCGGACCTATTTCGGGAGGTTATGATGATGTGCATGGAGGCTTTGGCTTCGGGGACAGGAATAGAGGAGGAGTCTCACTTTTGGATTTTGCAAGAGCTTTTGGGTTGGTGATAGCCAATTCGAGTTTTCCAAAGAAGGAGGAACACTTGGTAACCTTCCGTAGTTCGGTGGCTAAGACTCAAATAGACTTTTTACTCCTTAGGAAGGATGATAAAGGTCTGTGCAAGGACTGTAAGGTCATTCCGAGCGAATATCTTACAACCCGACATAAGCTCTTGGTGATGGATTTAGCGATCAAGATGACGAGGAAGAAGAGGGTCGTGGAGGACCGACCTAGGATCAGATGGGGGAGTTTGACCACTATTAGTGCCCTGGAGATGGGAGAGAAATTGAAGGATATGAGGGCCTGGGATAGTAGTGGGGATGCGACCAGTATGTGGGATAAGACGGCTAGTTGCATTAGGGTGGTAGCAAGGGAAGTGTTGGGGGTCTCGACAGGTAGTCGTGGTCAGGATCGAGGGGACTGGTGGTGGAATGGAGAAGTTCAAGGGAAGGTGGAAGCAAAGAAGGTGGCGTATGCGAAGTTGATAGAAAGCAAGGATGAGGTGGAGAAGTGGACGAATACAGAACTTTATAAGATGGCGAGGAAGGAGGCAAAGTTGGCGGTTTCGACGGCAAAAACGGCAGCTTTTGAACGCATGTATGCTGAACTAGAAGATAAAAGAGGGGACCAGAAATTGTTCAGGCTAGCCAAGGCGAGGGAGAGAAAGGCACGTGATGTGGATCAAGTAAAATGCATCAAGGACGAGCATGGCAAAGTATTGCTAGAGGAGACTCTCATTAGACGGAGATGACAGTCATACTTCTCCAAACTCTTGAATGAAGAAGGGGACAGAGACATTGTGTTGGGTGATTTAGAACATACAGGAAGGGGTCGCGATTTTGGCTATTGCAGGAGTATTAAGGTTGACGAGGTTAAGGGTGTTGTTCGTAGGATGCGCAGGGGAAGAGCGACCGGACCTGACGAGATTCCGGGAGAATTCTGGAAGAGCGCGGGCCCGACAGGTTTGGAGTGGTTGACTAGGTTGTTTAATGTCATCTTTAAGACGACATTGATGCCCGAAGAATGGAGGGCGAGTGTAATGATCCCTCTATACAAGAATAAGGGAGATATCCAGAGTTGCAACAACTATAGAGGTATCAAGCTGCTAAGCCATACTATGAAAGTGTGGGAAAGGGTAGTGGAGATGAGGGTGAGGAAAGGTGTGTTTATTTTAGAAAACCAGTTTGGATTTATGCCGGGACGTTCAACTACAGAAGCCATCCATCTTATGAGAAGGTTGGTGGAGCAGTATAGGGAGAGGAAGAGGGACTTACACATGGTATTCATCGACCTAGAAAAGGCTTATGACAAAGTTCCAAGACAGATCCTATGGAAATGCTTGGAGGCTAAAAGTGTACCTGTGGCGTACATTAGGGTGATCAAGGACATGTATGAGGGAGCCAAAACCAGGGTGAGGACAGTAGGAGGAGACTCAGAGAACTTTCCAGTTGTGATGGGGTTGCATCAAGGATCAACTCTTAGTCCGTTTTTATTTGCCTTGGTGATGGATGGATTGACACGGCAAATTCAAGGTGAGGTGCCATGGTGTATGGTTTTCGCAGACGACATAGTCCTGATTGACGAGATTCGTAACGGAGTTAACACTAAGTTGGAGTGTTGGAGACATACTCTGGAGTCTAAAGGGTTTAAGCTGAGTAGGACAAAGACAGAGTACTTGGAGTGTAAGTTCAGTGAAGCACCTTAGGAGACTGACTTGGAAGTAAGGCTTGGTACCCAGGCCATCCAGAAGAAAAGTAGTTTTAAGTACCTTGGGTCTATTGTGCAAGGCAGCGGGGAGATTGATGATGATGTCACACATCGTATTGGGGCAGGGTGGATGAAATGGAGGCTTGCTTCCGGAGTGCTATGTGACAAGAAGGTACCACCAAAACTTAAAGGCAAGTTCTACAAAGTGGTGGTTAGACCGACTATGCTGTATGGGGCAGAGTGTTGGCCAGTTAAGATCTCTCACGTTCAAAAGCTGAAAGTTGCCGAGATGAGAATGTTGAGATGGATGTATGGCCACACCAGGAGTGACAGGATTAGGAATGAGGATATTCAGGATAAGGTAGGGGTGGCCTCGGTGGAAGACAAGATGCGAGAAGCGAGATTGAGATAGTTTGGGCATGTGAAGAGGAGAGACAGAGATGCCCCAGTGCGGAGGTGTGAGAGGTTGGCCATGGATGGTTTCAGACGAGGTAGGGGTAGGCCGAAGAAGTATTGGGGAGAGGTAATTAGACACGACATGGCACAACTACAACTTACCGAGGACATGACCTTAGATAGGAGGGTTTGGAGGACCCAAATTAGGGTAGAAGGCTAGTAGATAGTCTCGTTATCCGTTCTTATTAGTAGTCGCATTATTGCAATATAATTTCTTGTGCTCCGATTTCTGTTATTATCTGTTATTTCCTGTGCTTTGATTATCCTGTGTTATCTGCTCCGATTTCTGCTATTATCTGTTATTTCCTGTGCTTTGATTATCCTGTGTTATCTGTGTCGCTTGCATTATTTCATTTCCATATCGCTTTGAATCTCTTATCCGAATCTCTTAACCTTATCCGACTTCTTTTTATGCTTTTATTGAGCCGAGGGTCTTTCGGAAACAGCCGTCCTACCTTGATAGGAGTAAGGTCTGCGTACACTCTACCCTCCCCAGACCCCACGATGTGGGATTTCACTGGGTTGTTGTTGTTGTTGTAGCAATCAAACTTATGCCTAGTGGTCATAAATTCTTTAAGGGCGAGGGCATAACTTGTTGGATATTATGATGCGAAAATATAAACTTATACCCCGCCAAAAAGTTATTTGCTACGACCAACACAAAGTAAGAGCGTAAATGCCAATGATCCCGAGGCCCGAGCTCATAGGTAAGAATGTTCCCTTTCACATAATGGGCTAGTCGTTTTTGGTTGGATTTTCGTGTTCAATTTGTAGGAATTGGTAATGAGTAAGGTTTATAAATACTTAGAAGGCACGACTCGATATATTAGCCTGGTAGAGTGCTATGGTCATAGCGGTGCCGAAAGTAGGTGCTCAAGCACTAAATATAATTGTCCATTGAATTATTTTTGATGGCCTCTTCCTAATCAAATTGGTGGATACAAAATCTTCCCAAGAATCTCCATCTTCGAACCTCTTGTTTGACAAGACCTGAAGATGGTGGCTAATAGAAGCAAAGGATAAAAAGAATTTTGATATTGTATAGCGCCAAAATAATAGCCAGCATACACACACATATATATAAAATATACATATTATATACATTAGTAGTGTATATTATTTATACATTTAACTAGAAATTATGATTATTTTTTGTGAATGATCAAATGTGTAACTTTCCCAAGGATAAATCAGGAGAGGAGAGGAAAAAGAAAAATTGTAAAGCAAAGAACAAGCCAATAATTAGATCAATAGGGAAGATGCAACCAAATTAATTTAGGAGTAAATTCCTCAACTCATTACTCAAGTTAAGATATTGTAAAGTAAAATCACTTTTCTTTGTTTTGTCACAAATCACTCAAACTAAGGATCCGTTTGCCCATGAGAAATATTCATCTTTTCCCGATTTTTTTTTCACTTTATTTGAAAATCAGTGATTGGCCATGAAAATTATAAGAATTTGAAAAACACTTAAAACCCTATTTTCACTTTCAGTACATTCAAATAACCAAATACTATTTGCAAAAACTATAACCAAACACAACTTCAATTTCAAAAATTCCATATAAAGCGAAATGCTACTAAGAAAATTATGGAATAAACTCAATTTGTTTTGTTTGTCCCAATAAAGTTACCCAATTTGTGTTTTGTATCTTAGGAAAATAAGGGCAGACGGATTGCATTGGAGTACTATTTTCCACCATTAAATTGGATTTTAATTATTTCTTTAAATCCCATATGGAGGTTTACTTGGCAAATTATCAATGATTGTACTGGAATCGCATGGCAAAATATGCTGACTTTAAAGATTGTCACTTCAAGTAGCCAATGAGTAAACCAAACTTGTTGAGAGAGCGGGGAATTGAAAACAAAAAGTAATCCTCTCTTCGTTTTGTTGCTAAAACTAAAAAAAATCGTTTTATTTATCTATGTGAGCAAATCAAAAAAAGAAGTAATCACTTTTTTCAATTTTATCCTTATCACTAAATAATCATTTTTCAAACTTATTGAAGTACTACTAGTCAAATTTTAGATTGTCAAAGCATAATTAATAAGAGATTCTCTGTGAATGCTTCAAAGAAGAAGAATCAGACGGAATCCAATTTATGCTTTTGATTGTCTTCTTGAATTCCAATTTAACTGACTTCTTCCGAAAGTCTAAAGTTCTTCAAATTTTCATCAATTCCAACCTACCTTTATTTATGGCATATTTGAAAGAGAACTTTGTAACTTCTTCAAAAAAACAAAAAAAATCTCTAGCTCGAAGAATTAATTTGATTCTCCTTATAAAAATTGTTAAGGAAAAAGGAACGCCGTTGTTAAAGATTAAGTAAAATATTTAAATTAATATTTTTCAAGGGGAGTGCAAAATACAAATAGAACAGGTGAAAAGGAATGAAGAAAGTGGTTGCTAGTAAACTTCAATAATGTATTTGATCTTGTGATCGACTTCTTTATTTTTCAAAATTAACTTTTTTATATTTTTTGGCAGAAAAGTCCAACGTATGAGGAAGACAATAGAGTATCTTATTAACCAAAAAAGAAAGAAAAAATAAGGACAATAGAGGACTGTGAAGCGTGAACACTTAAAGCGGCAACTTTTTTTTTTTTTTTTTAAAGAAAAAATTGATACGTTTCTCTCGAATATCTAAATATACAACAATTTACTACTAATAATTAAATATTGAAAGGGATCTTATAACACAATATGTTTTACATCTAAAACGATTATGACAACTCGATGAAAATTAAAAGTGTTAAATATCAAGAGAGGGAGAGATGCACCACATGGAGGAGAATGATATTGATAAGTTATGCCATTTTGTGTTTTGATGATTTGACAAACACTTGAGGTATCAGGTATTCGATCAGGTCCCCTGAGTGTCGTACAATCAACGCGCTACAACTGTAAAGCTGCGGTACTGTTACTGTGTCGACTAGCAAAACCGCAGCAGCACAGCTACAGTTTGTTAGAGGCCAAACCTACAGCTAAAGACCAATACCAAAACATGAAATGACCCTATCCATGGTCACATGCTTCTCACATGCTCCCCAATATATATACAACATGTTACAATGCTTAACCTATCATTTGCAAAATCAGAAGATCATATTCTCTTAAGTGTAGCCGCCACTGCGCCTTTAGTGCTCCTAAGAACAATGCTTCATCAAACTCAAGGACCAGATCCCAACAATTGAAGATGTCTTAAGTCCTAGGTTTGTTAAGTCTTGTCATTTTGTTCTTCATTTGTAATCCTACTATACTTTCCAGAAGTGTCATTGTAGGAAGGTTTCAACCTTTGTTATTATGGTTTCTTGCCTATAGTTAGTCAAGGTGTGCTTGGGTGCTTGGCTAGAGTTAGTCAAGGTTAGTTTGGTTACTCGGCTAGAGTTAGTCAAGGGTTGTAACCTACAATAGAGTTATTGTAAGGGGTGAGGAATTAAGAGGTTAATTTCTAGGTTGCAAGAGGTTGTAATCTTTAAGTTGCTCAGTTTAGTGAAGTTCAAATCCTACTCCGGTGAGTCGTGATTTTTAATCCCTTGAGCAAGAAGTTTTCCACATAAATATCTTGTCTTATTTACTTTCTGTTTGTTTACTTGAGGGAACAGATAGAGAACCTAGTTCTCTATACTGTTTGGTGGACGCTTAATTTCTATCAATTGGTATTAGAGCAGATTCTTTCTAAAAGGTTAACACCTAGAAATGATCTTCATCATGGCTGCTCCACCAAACCTCAAGGAAGGACAGTCAACTACAAGACCCCCAAGGTTTAATGGAAAGTATTATGGGTGGTGGAAGACAAGGATGCATGATTATATAATGGCTAAGGAGTCGGAGCTTTGGGACATCATTTGTGATGGTCCTTTTATCCCTATGAAGACTGATTTGGAGAACTCAAAGTCTGTTCCAAAAATAAGAAAAGAATACTCTAAAACTGACAGGAAATCTATGGAGAAGAACTACAAGGCAAATAAGATCTTGATTTGTGGTATTGGACAAGATGAATACAATCGTGTTTTATCTTGGGAATCTGCTAAGGAAATATGGGAAGCTCTTCTAACAGCCCATGAAGGAACTACTCAGGTAAAACAGTCCCAAATAGATCTGCTTACTACTGAGTATAAGCTGTTCAAAATGAAAGAAGATGAGTCCATTCATTATATGCACACTCGTTTCACCTCCATAATCAATAAGGTTCATTCTCTTAGAGAAATCATTCCAACCAACATGCTAGTCCGGAAAATACTCTGTGTTCTACCAGGTTCTTGGGAAAGCAAAGTGAATGCCATCACTGAAGCCAAGAACTTGCAGACACTGACTATTGACGAACTTATTGGTAACCTTAAGACGTATGAGATGATGAGAAAGAAGGATCTTCAAAGAAGGGAGCCAAATAAGGAGGAAAGTTTGGTTCTCAGAGCAACTAAAAGTGACTCAAGTAGTGATGAATCTGAGATGGCGTACCTCACTTGAAGATTTCAT
The DNA here is from genome assembly GCF_019175385.1 of Lycium barbarum. Classification (NCBI taxonomy): domain Eukaryota; kingdom Viridiplantae; phylum Streptophyta; class Magnoliopsida; order Solanales; family Solanaceae; genus Lycium; species Lycium barbarum. The sequence goes on from NC_083343.1 coordinate 11,153,564, forward strand.
AAGATGATTCGAAGAAATAGTGGGATCCCAAATAAAGGAAGCTCCAGCAGGAAATTCAAAGGAAATGATTGTTGTCACAAATGTGGAAGACTGGACACTTCATCAAAAAATGTTCTCTTCACAAGCATGATTATTATAAAAATGTTGATAAGACAGCTAAGAGGAACCAGGTCCCTGAGAAGAATTTCAACAGAAAAGATGCTGCTGACTACTTGGTAAAGCAGGCTCTGGCTGCTTGGGGAGATTCCTCCAGTGAATCTGAAGATGGAGATGATTTAGGCGATACATCCATGCTGGATATCGACAATGAACCTTCTGAATATGAGTCAATCTTTGAAGTCATGGCCAGATCTGACGTTGATAATTATAATGAAAAAGATGAGGTAAATTTTTTGATGTTCAGAAAAATCTGAAAAGTTACTCTCAGAAAAAATTGATATCTTTAGCAAATGTGTTGATTGATGCCTATCATAGCCTTATTAATAAGAAAAATTCTCTAAATGAAGAAATTAGTGATTTAGAACAAGTAAGGATGTTTGGTAGTCAATGTTGTAGATCTGAAGGAGCAAGTTGAGGAAGTAACTAGAGAAAATTCTCTGTTACAAAGTCAAATGAAAAAATGGATGAACACTCCATCTAAAGAAAAACAAGTGGCCAGTGAGACTTACTTTGAGCTTGAAAATGAGCTTAAGAAAAAAAAAAGTCCCATAGCTGAGCTAGAGAAGAATAGGCAACTTTAAGAGGATCTGAAAAGGGTTAAAATTGATCTTAACAAGTCACTTCATTGGACTTGGTCCTCTGATGTTGTTGCTGCTATGTACAACAGTAATAGTGGAAGGCAAGGCATTGGTTTTCAAAAGGCCAAAGCCCCCTATAATCCCCATAGCAAGTATGTTACTGTGATTGATAATTGGCATTGACTGGAAGAATGGATGATTTCCTCTCACTCAAGCCTTCCAAGGTGAGAGTGTGTCTTATGGAAATGGCAAGAAAGGACTTATTCTTAGTATTGAAAAAATTGGAAATACACTCTCCCATGTGATTGAATGTTTACTATGTAAATGGCTTGAATTACAGTCTATTAAGTGTGTCCCAAATCTGTGATAAGGGAAATGAAGTGAAGTTCTTGTCCTGTCACTAATCTAAAAACTGGTGAAGTGGTGCTGATAGCAAAAAGGTTCAAGAACATCTATGTTGCAGATTTTGATTCATTGAATGGTGGTGATTTGAAATGCCTTAGTGCTATAGATGATGATGCTGAGCTGTGACACAGGCGACTGGGACATGCAAACTTCTCTCTACTGAACAAGCTTGTTGCCAAAGACCTGGTCGGTGGGTTACCAAATGTCAAGTTCAAAGATCACAAGGCCGGTGATGCTTGCATAAAAAGAAAGCGGGTCAGATCCTCCTTCAAACCAAAGAAGGAAGTGAGCACTTCAAGGCCATTAGATCTTCTTCACATAGATATGTGTGGGCCAATAAGGGTTCAAAGCAAAGGAGGAAAGAAGTATATCTTTATTATTGTTGACGAATACTCCAGATTCACTTGGACTCTGTTTCTGTGAACCAAGGATGAAACATTCCTTGTGTTTGTGGCCTTTGTGAAACAGATTCAAGTGACGTTGGGAAATCAAGTTGTAAGCATTAGATCTGATCATGGTACTGAGTTTGACAATGCTAAGTTTGAAAAATTATGTGCTGAAAATGGTATAAGCCACAATTTTTCTGCTCCTAGAACACCTCAGCAAAATGGTGTTGTGGAGAGGAAAACCAGGAGTTGAAGATATGGCCAGGACAATGTTGATAGCAAGTGGTGTGTCTAGAAGTTTTTTGGCTGAGGCCGTTAACATTGCTTGTTATTTGATCAATAGGTGCATGATCAGGTCTTTGCTTGAGAAGATTCCCTATGAATTACTAAATAGGAGAAAGCCCATGCTGACTTACCTAAGAACCTTTGGATGCAAATGTTTTGTTCTCAACAATGGTAAGGAGGCTTTGAGAAAATTTGATGCAAAGAGTGATGAAGGAATCTTCCTGGGGTACTCTTCTTATCGCAAGGCATACAAAGTCTTCAACAAAAGAACTCAGTGTGTAGAGAAATGTGTGCATGTGATCTTTGATAAATCAAATGATTTGGGTGATAAAGGGATACACAGTGATGAAGCTGAAGATGGGGAATTTTCAAAAATTTCTGATGAGGCCATAGAAATCTCAAATGGAAAAACTGAAATGATGAGCCAAGTCTAGCAGATCAACGAAGAAGATGCATCAGAGTGTCTAAAAGGCACAAATGAACCTGGTTCCTCCATTACCTCACCTAAAGAAAAACATCGGGTAGCTGACGTTGTTTCAGGCACTCCTGAGGATGAGCAAAGAAGCAGAAGTCATGGCTTTGTAGATGTCAATGACAGATCAAACATGGAGGAACCTAGTCCCATGAATCCTGAAGTCCAGATATCCAACTGGAATCACAAAGGTTCTCATCCATTCCACAATGTCATTACTCCCTTAGACTCGGGTATTCAAACTAGGTCTAGGGCGAGAAAAATGTTTGCCTTCTTAGATTTCCTATCTCAAATTGAACAAAAAAATATCAAGGAGACATTGAAAGATACTGACTGGATAGTTGCTATGCAAGAAGAACTCCATCAATTGGAGAGAAACAAGGTGTGGCACCTGGTCCTCAGGCCTTCAAACAGAAAAGTGATTGGGACTAGGTGGGTGTTTCGCAATAAGCTTGATGAATTTAGAAACACCACAAGGAACAAGGCAAGACTGTTGGTTTAAGGCTACAATCAAGAAGAAGGTATTGACTATGATGAGACCTTTGCACATGTTGCAAGAATGGGATAAATTAGGATTCTTATTGCTTTTGCATCTTATATGTAATTCAAATTGTTCCAAATTGATGTCAAAAGTGCCTACATTAATAGGTACCTGAAAGAGGAAATCTTTGTCAAGCAACCTCCTGGTTTTAAAAGTCATGAGCATCCTGAGCATGTGTTCAAGCTTGACAAGGCTCTATATGGTTTAAAGTAAGCTCCTCGGGCATGGCATGAGAAATTGTCAAAAAAATTTCTTGAAAATGGCTTCACAAGAGGAAAAATTGACAACATCTTATTTCTGAAGAAAAGAGGAAGGAATCTGTTGATTGTGCAAGTTTATGTCGATGATATCATTTTTGGTGCCACCAATGATTCCCTCTGTGAAGAATTTGCCAAGCTCATGGTAAGTGAATTTGAGATGAGCATGGTGGATGAGCTAAATTTCTTTTTGGGGATGCAAGTAAAGCAAATCCCAAAAGGCACCATGATCAGTCAACAAAAATACGTCAAAGAGCTGCTTAAAAGATTTGAGATGGAGAATTCTAAGCCCATTAGTACACCTATAGCCACTGCGACTCGATTAGACAGGGATGAACCTGGATCTCCTGTGAATGAAATCATGTATAGGGGTACCATTGGGTCACTAATGTACTTAACTGCTAGAAGACCTGACATTGTCTTTAGTGTTGGGTTGTGTGTAAGGTTCCAATCAAGTTCAAATGAATCTCATTTGAAAGCTGCAAAAAGAATCTTGAGCTATCTAAAAGGGACTCAGGACCTGGTTTTCTTCTATCCTTCAGAAGATAATTTTGACTTGGTTGGATATGTTAATGCTGATTATGCTGGATACTTGGTAGATAGGAAGAGTACATTGATAACGTCAAATTGATAACGTCCAAATCCACTCCTCAAAGAGTAAGTGTACACGGTCGTCGCAATATAATTTACCCAACTATGAGTCGGGGTCGATCCCATAGGGAACAATAAACTAGGCGATTTAAACAAGTAAGGATTTATCACTTTCTACGCTAAGCCAAACACTTGATAATGTTTTGGTTTTTGAGAAAATTATACCTAATGCGAAAATATAAACTAATCTAGAAAGCGGGTAAAATGATCAATGACCACAAGCATGGATACAAGGAACTCTCAAGTAACGATCCAATATCTTTTATGATTTTACAACTAAGAGTGGACTTATGTTAATAGATAATGGTTTCTAACATCTCATTGAAAGTCTTCCAACCAAATCAATGAATTTCACTCTAAGCTTTTCCAAGCCTTAGAGTGTGATATCAAGCACAACCAAATGAATCTCAAGTAACTTTCCTATTCCTAACTCAAGTTATTAGATGAGGGTTATGCCTCAAATTTTTGTTAATTAATCTTTTTCACCTAGATTTTCTCTTCCGAGCTCAATCAAAGTAAATGGGCGAGTCTTAGGGTTAGCTACTCCCTTAAGAAACATTCAAGAACAAGATTAATTAAAGAAACAATGACCCACTTCATTAGATATAAACATCATTCAATATATAAGCATAACAAGAGTTTGATCCAAAACTTTAACAATGTATATTTTCATAAACAAGTTTCAAGTAATGGAATAAAATACAACACACTTAAATATGCAATACAAAGCAAGGAGTTGAAGAAAGGGTTAAGAAATTTATCATTAAAGAGCTCCAATCTTCTCCTCCAAAGGTGTGGTGTAAAACCCTAGCTCCAAAGCTTGTAAAAATGGCCAAAGATGAATATAATTTCTCCCTTGTCTTCCTTTTGTAGTTCCCAACTTTTTCCAAGTCCAAAAATAACAAAATAAGCCCCAAGTTTAAAGATTTGCAAAACTGTCCCGTTTTTGCAAAACTTTCCAGTTTTGACAGTTTTGCAAAACCGTCTAGTTTTTCTCCAATTTGGCCTCTTTTTGACTTTATTTTCACTTGGTTTCTTTCGATCACTTCTAAATCACATAAAACCTGTAAAATAGATGTAAACGATATTAAATGCACTATTTTCTCAATCAAACATAGTAAAAATATAAGATTAAAAAAGAGATAAATTGGTAAAATACCAACTTATCATACATCTGGAATGACACATTTTCTGGGGTCATGCTTGATCTCCTGGGGTACAAAGAAACAAAATTTTGTGGCACTTTCTACTGCTGAAGCTGAATATGTGGCTGCTGCCTGTTGTTGTGCTCAACTGTTATGGATCAAACAATAGCTTGAGGATTTTGGTGTTCTTACTGATTGTGTGCCCTTGTTATGTGATGATACAAGTGCACTTAATATGGCAAATAATCCAGTACAACACAAAAGGTCTAAGCACATTGATGTGAGGCACCATTTCCTAAGAGATAATGCTGAAAAGGGCTTGATCTGTATAAAGTTCTGCAAGACAGAGGACCGGATAGTAGATATCTTTACCAAGGCACTGAGCAGGGAGCAATTTGAAAGAAATCGTTTGGAGTTGGGCTTGATTAAGCTCAACTAGTTGCCTCTCCTTAAAATTCCCTCAATGATTGGCTATGCTAAGAGGAAAGATACAATGCTAAAAGTGTTTTGTGGTGGTATCTAACTCACTCATATTGTTACACCTCGAAAAATTCCCTTACATGTACTGTGAATAGGACAACGAAGGTCATGACGTATACGGTGTTTTGATGAGTAAGAAGTAGTATTTGACGATCCTAAACGAGAATTTGAAAGCATGGGAGATAAGGAGAGATAGATGCTAAGAAAAGCAAACCATATGTGGTGTATCGGGTAAGAATAACGAGCAACGATTTTGTGATGGCATAATGATGTCTTAGAGAAGTGTAATAACGCCCTTTAGGTTGATGTTGAGATGTTAAACAAGTGCCAAGAAGGTTCCATAAGGATCGGAGATCAAACGAGACAACGAGAACGAAAACGGAATCACTGGGCATTATACGACCCAATCTACGGACTGTATAATTTATACCAGCCGTAGATTGGACCGTATAATTGGCCAAGAAGGCCACCATCCACTGGACCAAATGTACGCCCATACATACGGTCCGTATAAATAGTACGGACCGTATGTTGGTCCGTATAATGTTGGTCGGCCAGCTTTTTAAATCACTTAAGGGATCATTTTTCCATTCCATCTTATTTCATCTTCCACTCTCCAACTCAAGAATTCTCTCGAAAAGTCTTCAAACACTTCAACCAAAAGAATACCAAGGAAATCAAGGATCAACAACATTAAATTCATGAAACAAAGTGTGTGAGACTCAAGTAAAGTTCATCCAAACTAAGAAATCCCAAAAGAGGTGAAGAAGGGTTTTGGTGCAAAAGGAAGGATTCCACTCTAGACTTGTTCCACCAACATCTAAGGTATGTTTCATGACTATACCATGTTGTTCAAGGCATTGGAAGGCTTAGATACTTGAAATGTAGAAGAATATAGAAAATGGGTCATTACTGAGTGAATAGTGTCACAATTGAATGATAGTGGAATGGAATCATGAATGTTGATGCATTATGGTTATGAATACGTTGTAAACGATGTTTAGACCATGCAATGAGTATTATATAAGAGGAAACGCGATAACGAGCTATAACCATTAAATGTGGAAAAATTGGAGAGAAATGGTGGATTTTACTCAATGTATATAAACGATGATTGTTGGTCTCTATATCGTGGATGTTGTTGTGAATGTTGGGAGTTGATATAGAATATGGGAAAAGTAGTAGAAATAAAGGAAATGCTGCCCAATTTTCCCTAGAAATCACGATGCGTTCTTGTAGTCAATTAACTAACGTTAGTCCGAATTCTCTCGTGAAGGTAACGACGTGATATCGAAGGAGAACAAGTGGATGATAGCTTAGCTAAACGACAAAGGTATGTGAGGATAGTCCTTTCTTTCTAATGGCATGAATCCTATATCATGAATTCTTTTCCTCTTCATGAGTGCCTATATTCCGAAAAGCTAAAAGCCTATATCCATAAGTGCTCATATAAGATAAAGAGATATGATATGATGATGCCATGTTGATAATGATGTTATTTATTGCTCACACTCACCTTATGCACTACTTCCTTCAAGGTGAGGCAGAATGTTCATATATATGTCCATAATGGAATCGAGGGTTCACGACCTTACGTCACCTCGATAGAGTGCAGTTGTCTAGAGCCTTTATGCATGTATGATGACAAGTATATTTTGATGAGCATATTATTATAAGAATTTTATGATGAGCATGACATGATTGCATCACACCGGGCCTAGTTGGCCGGGCAGTCACCGCCAAGGCGGGCAGCTATACGGATACACCATGACCTTTTGGCATGGGCAGACACCACTAGTGGGCGGCATGAGATGGTACCCCGGACGCGGGAAGCCTGGACGCGGGCTAATGTTATTGATTATCACACCGTTCCGACATGGACGGGAAGCTTACATATTATGCATACATGACATGATAATGAGTATGAGTAAGACAGCATGCATTACTTCCTTTATGATGGTCATTCGGATCCAGATGTTTCATATTGATGTTTTCATTATATTATTGTTGTCTTTCTTCATTGTTTATGTCTCTCATACTTAGTACAATATTTGTACTGACGTCCGTTTTCTTTGGACGCTGTGTTCATGCCCACAGGTAGACAGGGAGGCGAACTTGATCTAGATTCCTAGGAGCTGTCAGTTGATTGGAAGCACTCCATTGTCCGGAGGTGCTTATGATTATTCTTTGGTATATATATGCATATTTTGGGCACGACGGAGTCTTGTTCCGTCTATGTATACAGTATGTCAGTAGAGGCTCGTAGATACGCAGTGTGGGTTAGATAGTCTCACAAGATGTTATCATACGTATATATATTTTTGATGGCCGAGAGGAAAATGTATATAAAGCATCTATGTTTCTATATAAAATGTGTTTTCCTATAATTTCATGTACAAGTTGATAAAAAGGGCATTAAATGAGTAAGATGAGTAGTAGACCAAGGGTGCTCGGTGGCTAGCTCTGGGTACCCGTCGCGGCCCTTAGCTGGGTCGTGACACATATACTGTTACAGGTATACACGTATGGCATCTTCAGGACAACTTAAGTATTGAAGGCATTGCATTTTCAAGAATTTTTGCCTACATCTTAAAAGACTGTCAAGGAACCTGGTTCCTCTGGCTCAGGTTAGTAGTATCTTTAGTACTTATATTCCTTTTAAACTGTCTAAAAGTGCCATGTCATTAAATTTCTCCTGCCTCCAATTCAAATTTAGAGCACAAATGCTACATCTTTTCTGAATCGACCCGGCGTGCACGAAAAGTTTTTTTAACCAATCAGAAACGATTCCTTGCATCTCTATTTAAACCAAAGATTTTTTCTCTCTCCCCACTTAAAACTCACTTCACCTTCTCTATCTCTGCTTGTGTAACATTCTTAACCCTTTCTCTTCTCCTCTCCTGTGTCGATTTGTCCAAAAATTAACCATGTCTCAAAATGATTCCACTCTCCTACCATACCAGAAATGAACCCCACTCTCTTACCTTCCAAAAACCTAACTCCATCAGATCCAAAACTACCAGAATCACCTCCATACCAATCTCGACTGACCAAAACCCATATGTCTAACCACCAAAGCCCATCATTTTTGGTCCCCTTAGGACTTGCAAGAGTCAAACCCTAGAAAAATTCGTCTCTTCCTCCACAATCCCTGCTCTAAATGAGAAGCCTGACTCAGAAGAAAGTGGTCAAACTCTTCCTGTCTCAAAATTCTTCTAAAATACTGAGGAGTTGAGGATAAAGATGATGGAGTCGAGGTTTCAAGCCAAACTATGGCTACTGAGGATATGCAAGGATCAAAGTGGGGCTGCATAAAATCAAGTCCCACTGTCATGCATAAGTCTGTTGGTGTTGGTGGTACAAAGGAATAAGAAAATGTTGAAGAATCTGAGGAAAACCCTCCAAAATCAGGTAACTCTAACCCTCTTGATAGTGATAAAGGGTAGAGGATTCTACTTTTGAAAAAGGAGTGAATTTGTCTAATATTTCGAAGAGTGTGGTAGAAAATGTCTCTAGTTGTGTTGATGCTTTACAGGATGAGAATGGTGGCGCAGGGACTTAAGGGGAAAATGGTAGTGAAATAGGGGAGTTAAACGAGGAACCTGGTCCCTCTAAGGAAAATTTGGCTGATGTTGACCCTGGAAATACTTTGTCTACTATAGTTGTACCTTTGGGTGACCCTTCACCTGAGAAGGAACCTGATTCCCATAGTCCTTCTGAGGAAGTTGAATCGGATGATGACCTTGTTATCAAGTCTGTGCTATGAACCTCTGGTGCTGCAAAGAACGGTGGTGGCATTCGACAAAAACATGTTTCTTTTAAGCCAACCAACACCAGGCAAAAGAGAAACTTGAATCTGCCCTCAAGGCCAATAAAGAGAAGAATGTTGGGCAAAAAAGAAGGAAATTAGTGAAGGGTAAGTTGAGATATGAAGAGGTGCAATCACCTGAAGATATGGTGACTGTACCTGATGAAGAGGAGGAGGTGGAGAAATCTTCACTTATGAGGAAAGATTCCAAAAAAAAAAGAGGAGAGACAACTGTTGAAAAAGAGATTGTAGTTGATGATGATGAGCAGATTGAGAGGGAAGAGAGTGTGTCTCGACCCACTAAGAAACGAAAAGGCAATGTAAGTGAGGAACCTGGTTCCTCAAAGAAAAGAAAGAGCAGTGTGAAACAAAATGTGAAACTTGGTTCCTCCAAAGAAAGACAAAGGCTTAGGGTCTTGGAATTGGAGAGGCAAGCCAACTTGAAAGATCAAAAGGTGCTACTGGGCAGGGTGTTTGACTCTGATATTGCTAAAAAATTTGTGATGAAAGAGTTACGGAAGGTTGTTGAATTTAAAAAATGGGGTCATTTGTTTGTCTTCCCTCCCCCCGGTGTCTTTGAGAATGGAGTGGCAGAGTTTTATGCCAACTTGTTGTACACTGATGACTCCATTTTGATCTTGTCAGTAAATGGGTCAGAGTTTAAGATGGATGAAGAAACTCTGGGTCAAATACTTGGTGTTCCAACTGGTGGACTGAAAACCATTGAAGGGGAGGCCTCTGACGCCTTCAAAAATATGATTATCAAAAGGGAAGGGACTGCAACTGGTGCCAGGCTCTTTAAGAAGCAGCTTCAACCTGAGTATCACCTCATGTTTGAGCTTGTCAACAAAGTACTGCTTCCTAGGGCTGAACGGAAATCTATTGCTTTTATTGCGGACCTTGTCCTTCTTGAGGTCTAGCAGGTTTCCAATCCATCAGTCTGCCAGCTATAATGATTGAACATATGCTAAAGGTTGTCAATGCCAGGGAGGTTAAACATGGTTTTCCATATGGCTTCTTCTTGACTAGGGTCTTTGAGCACTTTAAAGTACAGACTGGAGATGCTACTATGGGCACTCGAAAGCAGATGGTTATTCTGAGTACTCTAGAGGAATCTGAGTGTGTTCCCAATAAGGGTGGTGTTGGAAGTAACTCGACCATATCTAGTCTTATTAAGTCTCAGGAATGGGCCATTGCAGAAATTAAGAGTCTTCAAGCTGAAAATGCTCTCCTGAAGGCAAAGTTGGTTGAAAAGGCAGAGGAACCTGGTCCCAGTGCTGAAATGGCGACTGCTAATGCTGAATTAACGGCTGACAATTAAAGATTGAGGCAAAAGATCGATGAGCTCCGTGACCAAATGGTCCAGGATCAGAGGAATGCCAGTGAGAGATTTTATAATCTCCTCAAGGCTTTAGCCCACTAGATCCTTCCCGTCTTATCCTTAATCCCCATGTCCTTTTAGCTCATTCCTCCCCTTTTAAAAGTCTATTCGGTTTCCTCCTACCTTTTTGATGACATTGGTACTTGTAGCATTTTAATTATCTAATTTGTACTGTTTTGACTGCTACGTTTTAGATATGATAAATTTTTACTCTGTTTTATGGGAAATTACTCTGATTTATGCAATACTTCTATATATAGTTCTTGTTTTTGCTCATGTTGTGTTTCCCCAGTGGCCATGAGTTAATGTCACTGAATTTCTTTGTGCTTGTGCCACTTTTATGACTCTTTTCAATGATGCCAAGAGAAGGAAGTTTTCTAGGGGTAAATTGATATGAGCTGAACGTTCAAGGGGTAAATTTCAAATGAAATGGATGTTAACATGTTGTTTAAGTCTGATCCGCAGGGGGAACAAGTGGGGAACCTGGTTCTCGGGGGGAATTTCATTTATGGGTTTGTCATCATCAAAGAGGGAAAAATTGATAAGTTATGCCATTTTGTGTTTTGATGATTTGACAAACACTTGAGGGAGCAGGTACTCGATCAGGTCCCCTGAGTATCGTACAGTCAATGCGCTACAGCTATAAAGCTACGGTACTGTTACTGTGCCGATTGGCAGAATTGCAACAGCACAGCTGCAGTTTGCTAGAGGCCAAACCTGCAGCTAAAGGCCAAGGCCAATGTCAAAAGATGAAATGTTCCTATCCATGGTCACATACTTCTCACATGTTCTCCAATATATATACAACACGTTACAATACTTAACCTATCACTTGCAAAATCAGAAAATCATATTCTCTCAAGTGTAGCCGCCACTGCTCCTTTAGTGCTCCCAAGAACAAAGCTTCATCAAACTTAAGGATCAGATCCTAACAACTGAAGATGTCTTAAGTCCTAGGTTTGTTAAGTCTTTATAATTTTGTTCTTCATTTGTAATCCTACTCTACTTTCGAGAAGTGTCATTGTAGGAAGGTTTCAACCTTTGTTATTATGGTTTCTTGGCTATAGTTAGTCAAGGTGTGTTTGGGTGCTTGGCTAGAGTTAGTCAAGGTTAGTTTGGTTGCTTGGCTAGAGTTAGTCAAGGGTTGTAGCTTATAATAGAGTTATTGTAAGGGGTGAGGAATAAAGAGGTTAATTCCGAGGTTGCAAGAGATTGTAATCTTTAAGTTGCTCAGTTTAGTAAAGTTCAAATCCTAATCCGGTGGGTCGTGGTTTTTAATCCCTTAAGCAAGAAGTTTTCCATATAAATATCTTGTCTTGTTTACTTTCTGTTTGTTTACTTGAGGGAACAGATAGAGAACCTCGTTCTCTATACTGTTTGGTGGACACTTAGTTTCTATCAGATATCAACTTTTCACGAGCTCAACAATTATAGCAAACTAAGAAAAAGATGTAAAATTAATACGTTTTCGTTTCATTTCATTTTGTTTGACACTATTTTCTTATTAGTTCATTCTAAGAATTGGTATATTCCTACATATTCTTAATGAGAATTCTTTTTCGGCACACAAATATTATGACATATTTAAAACTATATGTACAAGTATAGAAAATGTATAGACACACAAATTGAAATGACTTTGACTCAACACCATAATAAGAAAACGGATGTTGAGGCTTTCTCAACCAGTAATTTAGCTCACGAGATGAAGATTATTCAAGATCATATAAGGAAATCAAATAACAGGAACTTTGACAAATATGTGCAGTTCAGGCAAGTTAAATTTATACGTTTTAGAAAGAAAAAAAGTCATTATTCTGCCAAATTTATCTTTTCTGCATTATTAATAGTTTGGACAAATACATTTAAAATTGAAGTTATTAATTCTTCTTTTTGCGAAGTGTGCAGGAACCTTAATAGACGAATAAAATGTACTATGAACTAAACTAAATTTAGTATTGTAGAAAAAGTAAGATATCTTTTGCTGCAACAACAACAACAACAACAACAAAAAAAAAAAAAAAGGACTAAACAAAGCATAAAACACATCAATCAATCTATAATTGAATGAGTGATAATGTTATGAGTAGCTCCCACATTATTTTGCTTTATAAAGATCCGGATTTTAAGATCCGCCCAAGAGTGATTGGTAAATATGTAGTATAATCTTTTATATATGCATTAGCGCATCAATTCTATACTAATTTTATTGTTAAACTTTACACTTTTGAAAGCTATATAGCATGGTATAAATCATTAATTTCTTATAATTAAAAATGTTTGAAAAAATAGTAGTCAAAGAAACTCTTTGACTCCCAAGTAATAATAGAGTCATTTGCCAGTATAAAATGGAACTAAAAAAAAGTAACAAAGTCCAAAAGAAAGTGTTATTCTTACAAAATTTTCTGCTAAAATAAATTTAATATGCATCTGACATTTTGTTGATCCAGATAGAAAACTATAGAATCGATAATGATACTAGTTCACACGATCATATCAATTTTGTTGTACTATGGAAGAAACTTATTATAAGGTGCAATTATGGCTTTAGAAAACGAATTTTTTTGACACGAGACAAGCTCTTTCCCTTTAGTGTTTTTAAGCGGCACGAATATTGATTAGTTGAATCAATTGTATTGCGTGTGTAATTTGTTTTTTGTTGTAAAAGTATCAATCAAGAGGAAGCAGCAATTTCTAATCAAATTATCAGAGCTTAATTTGTCCTTATAAGATAGATTGATCAAGGGGCTTTATTTTATAGAGTCATCTATTTATTCCACATGCAAAACGTTTGGAAGAAATATCCCTTTACATGTGTAAAATACAAGTACGTGTTCCTAACAAAATCTTTTTTTTTAACTCTATGGCTTGTCATAAAATAAAGTCTGAAACACGATATGGAGAACAGTGGCATGAATTAAATTGTAAGTATACTTTTTTTTTAAAAAAAAAAAACTTTTTTCTCCCTCTTAAATAAGTAGCTAAATGAATGAACATTGTCCATCACTTGGACCAATTACAATTTACATTATGGAGATGGATCAAATCATACATATAGGAAATTAAATCCAGTGACCCATTTTGACCCTACCGTCCATAAAAAATAGTGGCTTCACATGAATCACATCTAATATCTCATTTATTGTAATACTATCCTCTAAGGGTGTTATGGTGATTACATTAGAATTGGTTGATACCTGTCATATTCCATTTTTTTGAGAAGTAAGATAGACATTGAATTACAAGCCCATGTTGATTATGTGAATTGTGAATTAGGTGGAATGACCAACTTTTAAGGAGGCAATTAAAATTTAGCCACTATTTTAAATATAATTGAAAGTACTTACGTTTTAATATGAAAAATAAAATACCCTAGCTAAAATAAGGAACAACTCCATGTGTTTGTTTGAGTTTGAAAATTCATGAACGATTATTAAAGTTCAAATCTTTATCAGTTGAGCTCAAACTTTCATAATTTAATTTAAATGTGAAAATTTGATAGAGTTTGACCTTTATCACTTTAAATTTCAAGAATAATTCATGGAATTAAAACTGATAAATTTTCAAATTTCAGTAAAAGTTTAACTTTCTTTTCTGTTCCAACTCGCGGGATATTTTTGTTAAAATTTTATTTTTCACATTTAAAGTGACTAGATACGGAATCGTCGACGAAAACTTAATTAGTGGTTCAAAAAATGACTCTTTGGCAATTTCTTTCTGATGTGAATGTCATAACATATCTGGCCGACTTAACTTCCACCAGTAGTCAATCATTAGTCAGAATTAGAAGTGGGTCTCATGGACCCATAGTTAAATATTCAAACAACATGGACCCCTTTTGAAAATGGGACTACTTTAAGGGATGGTTTGGTATAATGAATAGGTAAAAATAGAGATGAGATAAAAATTTAGTACCATCTTATCCTTTGTTTGGTTACTAATCGTGGGATAAGTTATTCCAGGATTAAAAATAGTGCTGAGATAACTTATACTCATCAGAGGGTGAATAGTAATCTCGGGATAACTTATCCCAGGATAAAACAGTGAAATTGACTAAAATAGCCCTGAGGTTCTCAAAAACCTTTTTCTACCACATAAGGTGGAGGGTATTTTTGTAAACAAATAACTTTTTCTTAAAAGTTATGCAATGCATGTTACTTTTAATACAACAAACCAAACAATCAATAAGAAATAATATCAGGATAACTAACCCCAGCATAAATAATCCCAGTATAACTTATCCCAACATAATTAATCCCATCATAACTTGTGTTCAAACCAAACCCTTAAGGCTCTATATTACAAAAAAAGGTATTTTTTTCTTATTTACAAAATATACAACAAAATTATAAAGTATACCAAATTTAGGCTTAATGGGACACCCACGATTTTGTTTTAAGGAAGAGAATTTGATTTTAAATGTGGCTAAAGACTAGGATAGTTACCAATCAACTTCTTCTTCTTCTTTTTAAAAAGATTTATCTCTCTCTCAAACTAATATTACAAGTATTTTTATTACTGACCTGTGTATTAATTATATATAAATACCGGTTTGTATTGTTTTGAGATGTGATCATTGTGTGTTTGAAATTTGTATAATTTATATAAACTGTAGTTTTCAAAAATATTGAAAACTAAAATATGTACGAAATGCGTATGGAATATGCTATATTTCATTTTTTTTAGATATATGCGGCACAATGTGTATGAAATGCGAATAAATTCGATATGAATTAGTCTTAAAAATATTGAAAACTGATATGTGTATGGAATCTGGTTTGTATCAATCAGAAAACTTATTATACATATATACTTTCTCATAATCTATACATACTTTGATAAGATTTTATACAATTTATATGTACTTTATCATAATCAAAATATACATACAACTTTTATACATATTCCATACATAAAAATTATAACGAATTTATACAGTTATACATATTGCATACAAAAATTTATACATATTTATTTTCTGGTATATGTACTTTGTGTGAAATCTGGTTGATTTACAAATTTATCATACATATTTTCCAAAATTTATACATACTTTGATTAAATTTTATACCTTTATATGTCCTTTATCATAATCAAAATACACATACAATTTTTATACATATTTCATATATAAAAATTATAACAAATTTATACAGTTATACATATGGCATACAAAAATTATACATATATGTTTTCTAGTGTATGAACTTTGTACATAAAAATGACCAATTAGAATGAACTTTTTGAGTAAAAGTTGGAGTAAATTAGGGAACAATATCTCTTAATTTTGAATGGGGAGAGAAAAGTGGGTGAAATAAGGAAGCAAAAGTTGGAGAAATCAGGAACAATATCTATTAATTTTGAATGGAGAGAAAAAAGTGGATAGAATAAGGAAAGCAGTTGCCTTGCCTTATTTAATGTGTTTTTTTGCTTCTTTTAAATTTACCTGATTCGTATAGATTTTGTAACAAATCTATTGATATATTTTGTAAACTGAAAGTTATCGTCATGTTCCGTAAATATACCATCTTAATATGTACATTTATATTTTTTGCCCTTTGAAAATTTGTATTATCTTAAAGTCAATATATTGTTGATATTTCAAGCATTTTAAGACGAGTTAAATCATCATCAACAACAACAACATACGCAGTATAATCCCATAAGTGAGACTTAAGGAGGTTAGAGTGTACGCAGACTCTATCCCTATTTTAGGAAGTCACAAGTTGATTCAGATTGGCCCTTGGCTAAAATAAAAGCAATTCAAAAAGGAGCAACGACAATGAGAAAAAAAGCCATGTCAAATCACAAATTTCACTTTATATATATGCCTTGACAGAAAAGAAACGTTATGTTGCACATATTGCAGAGGTCAATAGTATATGAATATTCCAATTGCAGGCATTTTAAGAGGAGTTAAATAACAAATTCCAATTTAAAGAACAATTTATGTATGTTGTTATGAGAAAAAAATAAAAATAGCACACATTTTTTTTTTAGCATCAAAATAGCACACATTTCGGTTCTTTCAACTTCTAAAATAATATCAAGAGATTGTCCTGCAACGAAATGAAGGAATAAATAACAGAATATTTGTCTTCATAACTTATTTGAATTGTTTTATTCGACGCGTAAACATATTCTATAATGATATTAACAGTTTAAAGATACTACTAATAAAAATCAATATCATCGAAAAATTGTCCAACTAATGAAAACTTAATCATGCCCCATGAAAGCTATACATGAGAAAAACTATAATTAGGTATTAATAAATGGAAGGCGACAATTATAAAGCAAATAGTGATATTAATAAATGGAAGGCCACAATTGTGAAAATTACCCGCAAGAAATACAAAGCAAAGAGTGGACGCCACGCCAATGACTCATGGGCTTAACGACCGACTGTAATGGACAATGACTAAAGCAAACTGACAATAAACTTGAACTATAATTTCCATACAAGTAAAAAGACAAAATTCCACAAGAAGGAAGGGCAAGATCGTAAAAAGATAACAAATACTCACGTTGTTTAAATTTTGTCGTAGTTTGACTTGACACAAAGTTTTGTAAAGAAAGGAAGACGTTTGATTTGTGATTTTAAATATTTTATAACGGAAAAGGTCCAAAAATACCCCTGAACTATTGAAAAAGGCTCATAAATACCCTCCTTCCACCTTTTGGTCTAAAAATACCCTTAAGGTTTGTTTTTGGCTCAAATATACCCCTCAAACTAACAAAGTTAAAGTTAACTCTTTTAAAAAGCCAAATGGCATTTTGTGATTGGACACATATATTATTTAATTTAAAAATTAAAAAATATGAACAAAACTGATTTTTTTTTTGCATTTCGTGAATTAATCAACGAATTTTTTTTATTTTTTTTTGCATTTCGTGAATAAAAAAATGAAATAGGAAATTATAATTTTTTTTTGCATTTCGTGTATTGAAAAATGAAATAGGATAAAAAAATTAATTTTGTTCATATAAAAACAAAATTGGAAAATATATTTTGTCCAATTTTCCAATTTCGTTTTTATATGAACGAAAAAAAAAATTATCCTATTTCGTTTTTATATGAACGAAAAAAAAAATTATCCTATTTCGTTTTTTAATACACGAAATGCAAAAAAAATTATAATTTCCTATTTCGTTTTTTTATTCACGAAATGCAAAAATAAATAAAAACAGTTTCGTTCATATTTTTAAATTTTTAGTTTTTAATTTTTAAGTTTCCACACAATTTTTTTTAAAACAAATATGTAAATTACGGAATTTTATTATTGGCAATTTTTTTTTTAAATCTGGAATTTTAAATTACTGGAAATTTATTATTGGCAATTTTTTTTTAAAATTTGGATTTTTTTTTAAATTACGGAATTTTATTATTGACCAATTACAAATTGCCATTTGGCTTTTTAAAAGAGTTAATTTTAACTTGTTTGTTCATTAAACTATGATCTTAAGCACGCCGTAATATTTGTGTAGCTATTAAAGCATCTCATTAAAAAAATATAAAAATATGACATTTCTTTTTTATGGACTAATACGAAAATAGTGTCAATAGAACGGATGGATAATTTCTTTTCTATGACACACATTCTATTTTAATGCGACACACTTTTTTTAATGTGTGCTAAATTATGAAATTAACAAAGAACAATAACATATCCAGTGTAATTTTACAAGTGAGGTTTGGGAAGAATAGAATGTGCGCAGACCTAACCTCTACCTGGGGAAGGAAGAGAGAATGTTTCCGGAAAACCTCAGCTCATAGAAAGACGAAATGAGCAAAGAACCTTATTTCAAAATTTTGAAATTATTTAAAGTTTCCATTTTTCAAATTGGTTTACTATTTCAATTTTAAATTTTGAAGTTTGAAAAATAGATTTTCGCAGAGTTTTCAATTTTTTAAAATTTTGACTCACAAAAGTATGAATTGCATTTTCATGTTCAACATAACTTCAACTTTCATATTCTTTCTGTTTCAATTTATTTGAACCTATGTTCTTTTTAGTCCGTGTCAAAATGAATGACCTATTTTCTAACTCACTTTATGAAATGATTTACAGCCACATAAATATTCAAAACTTATTTTGAACCATAAGTTTCAAAAGTCTTCCCTCTTTTTTAAATGTCGTGCCGAGTCAAATGAATTAACATAAATTAAAACGGAGGGAGTATATTTTTAAAAATTTAATTTCAAATATCACACTACTTATTTCAAATATCACACTATTTATGTCGGAGCGAAATAACTCAAATTACCATTGGTTAGTACCAATAGTTGTGTGACAAAAAGATTCGAATTTTCCCATACGAACATTCGAAGTTTCCTACCCAATATGCGAATCATTCCAAATTTCTATTAAACACGATGAATCCGACGGCTATAAATCCTTGAAAAGTGAATACTCCGCCATAATTGTTTCTTCTTTATTTTTATTTTTTTGAAGTGAAAAGCATAATTCCAGTATCTAAAACAGCACATTCCCTCCTCTTCTCTCTCTCTCTTATTATAACAGAAAAAACCACCATATTTGTACTGTCCTAACTCTTTAGTCTCCATTTTCTGTAAAAAGGGTCTTAAAGGGTGTCCAAATCTTTTTTTTTTTTTTGAAGTTTGTTAAACCATACTGTTTCCTCCATTTTATGAAAAAGGGTCTTAAAGGGTGTCCAAAAGTTGATTTTTCTTTGAATTTGTTAAACCATACCATTTCCTCCATTTTATGAAAAAGGGTCTTAAAGGGTGTCCAAATCTTGAATTTTCTTAAAATTTGTTAAACCACATCATTTTCTGCTAAAGGGTGTCCAAATCTTGATTTAAAAAAAAAGAAGAAGTGTTAAACCACACCATTTCTTCCATTTTCTGCAAAAGGGTCTTAGAGGGTGTCCAAATCTTGATTTTAAAAAAATAAAATTGTTAAACCATCCCATTTCATCCTTACTTGTGTTGTTGAAGTCTCTGATTCCATTTTTAGAAAAAGAGTCTTAAAGTGTGTCAAAATCTTGGATTTTCTTAAAAGATTTGAAGTTTATAATGTTATTGTAACTTTACTCTACTTCTTTTTTTTGACGTTTGCCTGAAATAGAAAGTTACCTACTAAACTTCATCTTCTTGTCTTAAAGGGTATCCAAATCTTGAATTTGGCAAAAAAAGGGTAGTTGAATTGTTACTTTCTTTTACTGGTTGGTATTTGACCCTTTGGAGTACATTTTCAAGTAACCAATTTATATATTACAGAGTTGGTGCGAAAAGAGGTTAAAAATATGGTGACTAAGGTGACTTCTCCTAGAAAATCAATACACACTGTTTTAGAGAGAGTTGGTGTTTATGGATTTGTTGGAGGTAGTAGCCAAAAGAGATTAAAATATGATTTTCAAGAAGATGAAGATGATACCATGGAAATGGTGCAAATTGGTGCTGAAAGAACCAAAAATGTGCTTATTTTGATGAGTGATACTGGTGGTGGTCATAGAGCTTCAGCTGAGGCTATTAGAGATGCTTTCAATTTAGAATTTGGTGATCAATATAGGGTAAGTTTTTTTTTTTTTTTTTACTCCCTCCGTTTCAATTTGTTTTTGAATCTTGTATTCTTAATCGCGTATAATGAACCAAAATGTCCTATGAATCTTGTGGCATTAAATACTCCCTCTGTCCCAATATATTTTTCTTTTTAGTATGTTCTAAAAAGAATGATACATTCCTATATTTAAAAATAACTCAAAATTTCCCCTTTTATTTTAAGGAAATTGTTTACGGCCACACAAATATCTATTATCTGTTTTAGATCACGAGTTTCAAAAGTCTTCATTTCTTTCTTAAATTCCGTACCAGTCAAACTATATCAACGGAGAGAGTTCGTCATATAGGATGTTGGGTGTAAAGAGTAACCGCTAAATATAGAAAGTGACATATTTTTAAAACAGATTAAAAAGTAAGACAAATAAATTGAAACGGAAGGAGTAATTATTTGCATATGTTGATATTTTTCTTGTTTTTTACCAGCTTGGTTTTTGGTTCTTGAAATTTTTTGAGTTTCTGTGATCTGTTTGCTTAGTTGTTAAGTACTACATATCAATGGTGTGTGGTCCCATTGGGCAACTAATGAGATCAAATTTTTTTATTCTTAAAATGAGAGTTGTTGAGTAAACCTTGTTTTAGATATTCACATTGCGTGTTTGATGTTAACAATGATGTTACAAGGTTTGAACAAAATCATAGTTTAGCCTCTCTCCTATTTGTTTTTAGGCTTATTTACATCCACGGTCCTTAAATTTGTTAGTAAATTTTATTTAGACACTCGAACTACGGCTTGTTCCAATTGAACACCTGAATACATGATAAAGTGTTTATATTACACACTTGTGGTTAAATTTTGGAAAATATTTTACGCATGTTCTCAAGCATCTATTAGGTAGTTAACTACATAAAATGAATCAATCTCTTTGAATTATACACATCACCCTCAGTTGAAAAAAGCCTTAAGTTTTATAGCTTATTGAGGCTAATGCGTATAATTAAAATTCTGAATTTTTGACAATTTTGTATTTGGGGTTCTGAATCATGCAATCATATGCCTTACAGAGGTCTTTGCTGTATTGGACCTACCATGATTTCAACTAAGTCTTGCCTAATACATGCAGATTTTCGTCAAGGATGTTTGGAAGGAATACACAGGCTGGCCATTGAACAACATGGAGCAACAATACAAGTTCATGGTTAAACATGTTGGCCTTTGGAGCGTCGCATTTCATGGCACGTCCCCTCGGTGGATACACTCCGTCTATCTTGCTGCTATTGCCGCCTTCTATGCAAAGTATGTTGTTGTCTCCTCTGCTTTTAACTTTTTCTGCCTTGTCTCAAGTTATAGATATTTTCTGTTGTTATATGTCCAATGTTGTTTCTAGGGGAATGCTCATTGAGTTTTATTGCTTTCTAGATTCTTTTTGTACTGTAGTTAGGCCATACCTATAACTTTGTCTACATTTAATTACACACTT
Source organism: Lycium barbarum (assembly GCF_019175385.1). Taxonomy (NCBI): domain Eukaryota; kingdom Viridiplantae; phylum Streptophyta; class Magnoliopsida; order Solanales; family Solanaceae; genus Lycium; species Lycium barbarum. The sequence continues at coordinate 11,175,116 of NC_083343.1, forward strand.
GCCTTTTTAGCATCCTACTTCCACAGGGTTTTACTAATTTCTGTTTGCATTTTTGAATTTATAGGGAGGTAGAAGCTGGCCTGATGGAGTACAAGCCAGACATAATCATTAGTGTTCATCCTCTTATGCAGCACATTCCTTTATGTGTTCTTAAATGGCAAGGCCTGCAGAAAAAAGTAATTTTTGTAACAGTTATTACGGATCTCAACACTTGCCATCGCACATGGTAAATTATTGACGAACTCTATAAAAGTTTAATGCATTCATCTCATATAACAATCCGATATATGAAATCTTTCTATTTCAGGTTTCATCCGGGAGTCAATCGTTTGTACTGCCCCTCAGAGGAGGTAGCAAAGAGAGCCTCACTAGATCGCTTGGGAGAATCTCAAACACGTGTTTTTGGTTTGCCCATCCGGCCTTCTTTTTGCCGGGCAGTTCTTTCCAAAGATGACCTTAGAATAGAACTTGAGATGGACCCCACATTGCCAGCGGTTTTGCTGATGGGTGGCGGTGAAGGGATGGGTCCTGTGAAAAAAACTGCAAAGGCTCTTGGGGAAGCACTCTTCGATAAGCAACTTGGCAAACCTATAGGTCAAATGATTGTCATATGTGGACGCAACGAAGCCCTAGCATCCACATTACGATCACTCGAATGGAACATCCCCGTCCAGGTAAATGGAATTGCAAAACTCTGTTAATACACTTTCTGTAGGCTTGACAATGGCAAGTACAGCCACACCTCTCTATACCAGTGTCACTTGTCCAGATATTTTTGACTGCTATAGCAAGATGTTGTTATAGAGAACATATAACATAATACGAAAGTCGGTTCCAAAGAAAATTATCCAGTTATAGTGAAATGTTAAGATAGAGGATACCTATTATAGAGAGGTCTTACTGTATCTTATATTTGTTAATGTTCAGATCAAAGGATTTCAGAAACAGATGGAGAAGTGGATGGGTGCTTGTGATTGTATTATCACAAAGGTATGTCAATCTGTCGCCTAAATTTCCGATGACTATTGAGATAATTGGACTAAAAGTTCTGTTTCTGCACTTCATAGGCTGGACCTGGTACAATTGCGGAAGCATTAATCAGGGGACTTCCCATTATTCTGAACGACTACATCCCTGGACAAGTTAGTGAATTTTAGAAGTTGACTTTTCACTTCGAGTCCTGGTGGCGTATTTAATCTTGTTATTGATTTGTACTTTCTTGTGTATTTACAGGAGAAGGGAAATGTTCCCTTTGTAGTTGACAACGGAGCTGGTGTTTTCACGCGACGCCCTAGAGAAACAGCTCGGATCGTTGCAGAATGGTTTACCACCAAAAGCGACGAGCTGAAAAGGATGTCAGCGAACGCGCTTAAACTCGCACAACCTAATGCTGTATTTGATATTGTGAAGGATATACATGAATTGGCATGCCAGAGAGGTCCTCTTGCCAACATTCCTTATATGTTAACATCTTCATTTTCAAGCCTAATTTAGCATAACAGTCTCTAGTTTGTTTGCTTTCTAGTAGCATATTATGTAGAGAGTAGGTTCATTCTTTGGCCACAAAGGCTTGGTGCTCATTGTAAGATGTAATTATTTTGCTAGTCAAATTCTGATCCATGGGTAAAAAATATAAGAGATGGAGGATTGCCAAGAAAAAAGAAAAAAAAAAAGTGAAGGTGCATTTTTCTTGGAGTTTTGTGTGGAAATAGAAAAGTGTGATTATGATTTTTTGACTCTATTTTCATATAATTGTTTTTTGTATATATTCTTCTGTGTGGCTTTCTTAGTTTCTTTCAACTGGTGACAGTGTCATTGTCACAATAGAGGTTGCTTGTGTTAGAGGATCTCTATGAAGAGGTGGCTTCCAATATTGAAGAAAGATGTCATTTGTCCAACAACTTCCAACAAGACTGGATATTTTCTCACTTAGTTACTAGACAAGTGTTGGATCATGTGACCTTCTCATTCTCTTTTCTCTTTGGTTTTGCATTCGGCATCCGAAATCTATTCGTCTGCCTTATCAGATTTGCCTCTCATTTAAAAGTTAGTCACAAATATCAACACGGATTTCGTTCAATTTATCAAAGTAAGTTTCTTCTTTTTAAAACTTCGAGGACTATTAGTACTCCTTGTACCTTGTAATTATAAAAGTATTAGCAATTAGGAACCATTTTAATTGAAGTTCCAAGGCTAAGGGACGACTTTTTATTTTCTTTTTTCTCTGAGTAGAATTTAAACTATCGACGAGTGTCACTTGAAATCACTATTGGCCATGGTGGATGAATATGATCTTTCTACCCTTAATCAGAGATTTTAAATTCGAGTTTTAAATATATAAAAAATCTTAATAGAAGCGCATCTAAATCAACCGAGGCTTCAATACAAGAGAAAAGGACCAAAATCATACATAATGTTTGGGTTTGGATCAAAATCATACATATTCTTTCACATGGTGCATTAATAGTACATTAAGTTTACATAAGTGGTGCACTTTTAGTCACAATCCCAAATAAATTTAACGGAAAAGAACAAAAATGCCCCTGAACTTTTAGAAAAGGTATAAAAATACCCTTTATTCATCTATTTTGCTAAAACTACCCCTCAATTCAACTTTTTGAGAATTTATTCCCCTTGACTAACGGACAACACTAATTTTTTTTTAAAAAAATTAATTAAATTGCACATGACATTTTATTACTGAAAAATTGATTTATTCTTTTAAAAAGAAATCTGAAAAATCGTTATTTGTAGAATAAGGAAAAATAATTTTTCAACATCCATTTCTTTAAAAAAACAAATGTAGTAAGCCTTTTATATATATATATATATATTAAAAAAAAAACATAATTGGATTTTCATTAAAACATGTGGAATTTTTTTAAGTTTGGAAAAAAAAAATTAACGGGTGGAAACCCCATTTTTTTTTTAGAAAATTCAATTTTTAAATCTGAAAAACTGATTGTTTTTTTAAGTAAAATGTGCAAAACTAATACTCCATAATTTTCTTCTAGATTTAAAAAAAGATAGTTTTCTGGTTTTTTTTTAAACACAGTTTTTCCATAAAAAATTTAATTTTTTCAGATTTTTATAAAAATCCAATTTTTCACATTTTGAAAAGAAAAAAAATTAGTGTTGTCCGTTAGTCAAGATTTTACTCGTTAAAAAAAAGTTTTCCAAATTTTAAAAAAATCCAAGGTTTCAGATTTCTTTTTAAAAGAATAAATCAATTTTTCAGTAATAAAATGTCATGTGCAATTTAATTTTTTTTTTTTTAAAAAAAATTAGTGTTGTCCGTTAGTCAAGGGGAATAAATTCTCAAAAAGTTGAATTGAGGGGTAGTTGTAGCAAAATAGATGAATAAAGGGTATTTTTATACCTTTTCTAAAAGTTCAGGGGCATTTTTGTTCTTTTCCGTTAAATTTATTTGGGATTGTGACTAAAAGTGCACCACTTATGCAAACATAATGTACTATTAGTGCACCATGTGAAAGAATATGTATGATTTTGATCCAAACCCAAACATTATGGATGATTTTGGTCCTTTTCTCTTCAATACAATTATCGAACATTGAACTGGTACCAATTTTTTGTACCTTCGTTAATGAAATTGCAATAACTTGAAGTTTTGATATGTTGTTGTTGGGGGTTGGGTTGATTGAATATGCTTTAAGTATATGACACAATTGATGTCTAAGTTTTGTTGGTGGGACTCTACTAATTTTATACATGTCTATTAATTTATTCATTTTTGTAAGATATTCTACAAGGAAGATCTATACATCATTAGAGGAAGCAAGTTGCCAATTAATTTTAAAAAAAATATATTGCTGTTTTTTATTCTTTTGCATATTGTCAACAAGAAAACAAAAATCTAAAATCTAATTAGATGAAACTTGAATTGAAAACGTTGTAATTGACATTGTAATATTTGGCTGTTCTTTTATCCTTCGGGACATATCATGCATATAAACTAAGGGGAAATATTTAATACTGATGCATCTAGGTAATTTTCAGCTAAACTTCAATAGGTAGAGTTACAGAACTGCTATGCCGATAGAAAATAGTAAGTACTTATTGAAGTAATAATTGTTATATGAAAATAATAATAGTAATAGTTTAGTACAGTGATGTGAGAAAAAGCTTTATATGTGCCAAGCTGTGTTCTGATGATTCAATGTCAAGTAACTTGCCTTTGTCCGATAAATGTAATGGTGCCACGTGGAGGGACCAGGGTGGTTCACATGTTATCAACTAGGTTGGACTTTGATTAATCTGAGGAGTCTTTTTCAATTCGTTTATTAGTGGAAATTTTATGATAGTGAGATAGATGGAATTCTTTTATCGTATGATTTAATTAACGGTCTCGACGTTATAGTGGTAAAGCAATAGTGACAAGTACTTTTTTTTTTAATAAATTTTACTCAACACGAATCTAAATTAGTCAAGACCATTAGAGGAAGATACTCTACAAGGAGGATATATACATCATTGCACATTGTCAACAAAAAGGTTTTTTAAAAAACTAATTAGATACTAGTGCTTAGATGAAATTCGAATTGAAAACGGTGCAATTAAAATTGTAATATTTGGCATATTCAGTTTTCCTCAGGGGAATATCATCCATATAAAATTAGGTGAAATTTAGTATTGATGTAGTAGCTATATTTTGATGCTAGTGCTTAGATGGGTACTACATCAATACTAAATTTCCCGAATGTTGGTTCGATGATTCATGCCTTTGGCTCTCCAATTCAGTCAGTTGGGAAACCAATCATCGCTAAAGCAATTGCAGTTAGAGAGGCATTGCAGATTGCGGTTCACAAAGGATGGAGGAAAGTGCATATTCTATCGGATGCAAGGGAATTGGTAATGATAAGTCAAGGACTGAAGTCAGCACCTTGGCCGGTGCAAAATGTATATGAAGATATCATGCAGCTCAGGGACATCCTAGATGTAGTTCGATTTTCTTTATTAGAAGGAACAAAAATAGGTGTAGTCACCGTCTTGCTAGTTTTTCAAAGACTTTAGTCGATGCAGTTTCTTGGGATGACCAATTTCCTATATGGCTTATACATGAAACTCGTGACTCTTTTGCTTTGCTATCAAATGAATGAAAAGGTCAGTCTTTTGATGGGGAAAAAAAAGAGTTCCCGAATTGCTAATATTAAGGAAAAACAGAGTTACCCAAATTGAATTAATCAGGTGCGTACAAGTCGTTTTAAATATTGTCATTATAGAAATAATTATAATAATAATAATAAGTTATTAGCGGTGTGAGAAAATCTTTATACGTGCCAAGCTGCGTTCTAATGATTCAAATGTCAAGTAATCTGTCCTTGTCTGACATGTGTGATGGTGCCACGTGGAGGGACCAGGATGGTTTATGCATTCAATTCGGTTGGACTTTGTTTAACTAAGGAGTCCCTTTCAACTCTTTTATTAGTGGAAACTCTATTATTTTAGTGGGATTGATAGAATTCTCGTTACTCCCTACATTTGAGATTTTGGATTAGAATTTTGGGAATGAAAAAAAATATGATAGAGAGTGCTCTCATTATAGTAGTTTTTACGCAACACGAATCTTAGATTAATCGAATCTAAAAATTGATATCGAACACTTGGTAATACATCGAAAAACCAATAACTGATAAATTAATGGGTCATAATTATTGTTTTGGCACATGGCAGGTAGGTCATTAACAAACCATGAGGACAATAAATAGATATGAATTTGCTGGCGTTATGGACCACTAATGCTGGAATCTAATACCTGAGATATTTTCAAGAATTGGATTTCACTATCATTAAAAAGGAAGTCTTGTCTTCATATTAGTCTTCTTAACTAATTATATTGATTTTGCCCCATAAGTTTTTGTTAATACACAGCTACGTCACACTGATTTGTAGAATTACACTAAACACACTATGTTGATCATTTTGGTTCACATAAATTTGGTCTAAAGGTCTTCTATAGGTCTTTTCTACACACCTTAAATCTTTTAATTTACTAGAAGATAAGAATGTTTCTACAACAAAAAGTTGAGAAAGAAAAAATTAATAAAGTGTCATATTCATGTTTTTTTCCTGACTAAAACCAACAAGTAGTATAAATTTTCATTAATTTCAGTGTTTTTACATATTATTTAATTTTGAAGGGGGCTCTAACTATTGTTATGTAATCTTCTTAATTTAATGTAGTAGAATTTAAAAAACAAAAGATAAGCATTTCCTTTGAATTATTAAATTTGGTGGAATATATCCATATCTCAATTCAAAATCAACCAAGTAATTCAAAAAAGCACCAAATTTGTTAGCAAGTTGAACTGGTTGGAGCCAAATAACTTTCTGATCATGATTTACTCCTAAGACAATGAGGACCACAAATTAAAAGGAAAAACTAAAGAAATGTTATTTCCAAGATAATGTCATTGTCAAAGGTCTTCATATATACTAGCATCATTCTTGGAATTATTCCTTCTTTGGGCATTAGGTTATTAATTATCATCATTGTTGGTGGATTATAAAGTAGGGTATTTCAACAAGTCTTTTAATTCTGGACACCTTTAATAATACTTACACCATGATCATAAGTTGGAAGAGTATCCATTAAATTAGGTAAAGTTTCAATAAGATCTTTAAGTAAGCACTTAAAAAGTAATACTCCTAGAAATTAATTGGATGAGCTTAATTTGAGAATATTAAGATCTAAGAACAAAAAAGTTGTTTTCACGTATAAAACAAGTATTGGTGCGGTGGGAATTGATGCTCATGCCTAATTCAATCAGCCAATAATTGCTGAAGTTATTGTGGTTAATTAAAAAAGTATTTGCACATTGTCATTCGTAAAGGTTGGAGGAAAATTCATATTATATTGAATGAGAAAGAATTGGTAATGATATATAGTATAGAGTTTGATACAATCATCAGCTCGGATTGTGCATAGCATATGTGAATATATTGGTCATCTGAGGAGACAACCTAGCTATATGTAGTTCCTTTTTTTTTTGTTATTGAAAGGAATAAATGTCGTCATGTTCTGTCTAATTTTTCGAAAGCTTTGGTACATGGGATTCTTAGCCAAATAAACAGTTTCCCACATGGCTTGTATATGAAACTTGTGACTTTTTTGCTTTGCCGATGCATGAATAAAAAATTTATGTTTGGATTAAAAAAAAAAATAGCCATGTAGGGGAGTAAATAATACTAGTCTGAACTCGAGAATATTTGCTCTACGTAAAGTTTACTGTTTTAATTATTTGCTAAGAACATTAATAAGTTGGCAAAATAGTAGTGCAAAATCCATTATGTTCCATCAATTTCAAAACAAAGAATCATTTGGATACAAAGTGCCTAAGAGAACTCATTTGCAAAGTAATTTGCCAAAATCATCATCATAGTTAAATCATATAGCATCGGACACGAGTCCAAATCAGAGGCGGAGCCAGGATTCGAAGCTTGTGGGTTCGGGGTTCTAATTCTTTAAAGTTACTGGGTTCTTAATTAATAATTTATACATATTTGACAAAAAAATTAATATAAATATATGGTTCGGACAAAAGCTACTGGATTCGGCCGAACCCACACCCGAAGGGCTGGCTCCGCCCCTGGTCCAAACATCCATATGAAAATGCAACAAAATATTTTTCACAAAGAGTATCATATTTTATTGCCAACAAATAAACATATGACTGCATCGGACAATATAAAGATAAAATTTTAACTTATACCAACTGATAGTAAAAATTACTCTATTAATATAATTTAACTTGTTATAACAGATTACCCGCTTGATCTCGTCAGGTTATGGCAACAAACACATTTACATAAAATGCCATAAGCATATCTCTGAGTCACAAAGACGATATGATCTCCTATTGATTCAAATAGATAGAAATAAACATTTGAAAAGAAAAAAAAAGAAAAAAAGAGAAATAAACATTTGCATATCTTATTCATACAACTGGTTATAGTGTACGCAGTTGCTCGTTTGCAAAATAAAGAGATCAAGTAGTTGTTGTTTGGAGAGACCTTATTAATAGATAAATCTTGTTGTATGGAAAAGGAAAAATTACGGGACTTGACAAATATTTAGACTGTATTTACGATACATAGCTATAAATTCAAAAAATTACGAAACGTAGCTACATTTTGTGTTTTGTAGCACGCGTAACTGTATAGCTGATGCAGTATGTGCTGAATGCAGCTCTTTTGCGCGATTTATGCTGATACAGTATGCGCTAATACAACTGATACCCGCCGCTTGATACAATCTCCGGCGTGATACAACTCTTCCGCCTGATGCAACAACTGTAGCTACGTTTCTTAAATACGCAAACTATAGCTACGATTCATAATTATGCCGTAAACTATAGCTATTTATGAAAATTTTCTCGAAAACTATGAGGATGATTGGTCCAATGTAAGTAAATTGGTTACAAGAAACGGCCCAATGAATTGGGTCCAATTAAATGAGAAAGCCTAATAGCTTCCATCATTAAGCCCATCTTCAACTAATTACACCCAAATTCGTTTGATTCTCATTCACTTCTTCTTCAGTCTCAAAAGTTTGGTGCAATTACCTCTCTCTTCTCCCAAATCCAGTGAGTAAAATTACTATTATGCCCTCGTAGTTCATTTTCCTATTTTCTCTTTTGGTACTCTTATGATCATAATTTCACATTAATTAATTGATGATTGCCGTTGAAATTTTTTCTGTTACTGGAGAAGTATTTAATTATGATGATACTTGTTAATTACAGCTGTGATTACAAATATTTTTTAAAAATCTGGGAATGTTCAATTGATTTCATAATTCAGTTAGATCTTAAAATTAGGGAAGAATGCTAGTTTAATGATCCTACGTTCGTGTTTTTATGGTGACAGATGGAACTGTTATAATGTGTAACAAAAGAAGGCAAGCAAGCCTGTTTTTATAAATTGATGTTATGTGGAATATAAGTTTAGCAACTTTCATGATTTGCTAAACCATGTTTAATCAGAGTCGGAGGTAGGATTTTGAGTTTATGATTCGAGAAACACAAATATTAAGTGGATTTTAAACACAAATACAAGATCTGAGCCAAAGCTACTCTAGTAGCCACCATGAAAATGACAACAACATACCCAGTGAAATCCCACAATGTGGGGTCTGGGGAGGGAAAAGTGTACGCAGACCTTACCCCTATCTCAGAAGATAGGAAGGCTGTTTCCGAAAGACCCTCGGAAAACGACATGAACAGAATGATTTGAAATGAAAGGGCGGACACGTCTTGGAAACTTGAAAAATAAAAGGAACAAGGGGAGAGAGGGAAGAAGATGTAGGACTAGATGGAAGAGTATTTTAATATTACTTAGATGCATAGCTAGTTATCTGATGTAGGTGAAGTGAATTGTAAATTTTGATGCACATCCTTTTATACTGGAGTCATGTTAGTTGTATTTCAATTAATTTTTCTTTTTCAATTATTAGTTATCTGATGCTTGTTGAGTGCATCTGCAGATTGTTGTTTTAGCAGCTGGAAAGTGTAATTTCCCATCTGGTGCTACGAAACAAAATTTTCGGCAAGGAAAATGGTACGGAAAGCAATTTTTGTTTACATATCTTCATTGCATTGGTGACAATTATCTCTCTCTGAGTTGACAGTGTGAAAACAGCCACACATGACGAAAAGTCGAAAACATACTGTTTTTCTTTTCGTTTGGTAATTGAACTCGGACCCCTTTTCATGGTTTGGTGCACTAAATGAGCTACATGGCTTACATTTCATATGTTCAACATTCCACTATTTTGGAGTTATACTTTGGTTTCTTCAAAGATAAATAAATAAATAAATGACAAATGGTATATTCTGTTTCCAACACATCTTGGCAATGAGGATCTGTTATTGACAATATGCGATGGATTGCAGTCTTCTTTGATTTGTACTCATTTAAAAAGTCTATAGTCAAATGATGATAAACAACACAATAACTGATTTAGAGACGGGACCTGGATACAATTTGGATACACTCAAGCAGCATAATAGATTATAAATTGATTAATGGAAATAACACGACATAAATTCCAACCAAAATTGAAGAACAGAAACAATCTCAGGTCTAACTTAATGTCTATATTAACAATTGATAGATGAAATCAATCATCCCCAAAGAACGACAATAAAGAACCAAAAAAAATATAAAGATTTAAAAGTAAACAGAATTACCACCAAGATTCAAGCTTGAAAGTAATTTCGAAGTTCAGCCTGATCAAAGACCGTTCGAACGTCGGAAAGATGTTTATCAATCTAAAAATATGTTAAAACCTCTCTAAAAAACGAGTTCATCCTTATATGTAGCTAATACCTAAGTCTGAGGACAGACAAAATTGCCCAAAACTGAAAAGCCTCCCAATTTGTCAGACCAGTGCGTCTCGCTTGACCAATTCCTCAAGTTCAGCGCTTCGCGCTGAGTCGTAATTTCCAGCCCACTTAACTTTTGTGTTTCGGTGCAAGGCATCCAGCCTTAGTTCCTCCGGTCCACACTCAATGCCTTCGCCGCGCGCTGGACTTCACTTTCCACCAGCTTCTTTTTTCAGCCTCTTCCAAGCACTCCTCGAGCCTTCAAACATGATATGCTTTGCTTGAATCTTCGAAATGGCTCTCCAACCATCTTCTAACTATCTCTTGGAGATCGTGTAACTCCTGACGTCCAATCCTTGGACGCTCTTGGTCTTGGAACGGGTAGATGGTTCTTTTGATAATTCAGGATCTTCCATAGTGTGCATTGTGCTATCCAGGGTTGTATGAGGACTCTATTTGTCTTGACGATTTTCTGTATTCAACTCCAACGAATTTATCCGATCTATTTAGTCACACTATTCTTTTTGTTTTACAGGGTGTCTAAACCCAATAGTTTGCCCCGTTTAGAGCTGTAACCTGATTTTGATTCAATTGCAGGTTTATCACTCCAGCTTTGTTGACGAGGCAGGAATTAGTAAAGCTTGTGGATGCCCTTTATTACCTCTGAAAAGCCATATAAGGGGACCTGCTCCAGTTTCAGAACAAGGTTAGTCTTGCTAGTCTTTTCTTTCTTAGGACAATGTCTCCACATTCTTATGGTGATGGTTATCTTATTTTTGAGCAGATACAACCGATATTGTCGATGAAGCAATCACATTCTTCCGAGCAAATGTCTTCTTCAAAAACTTTGATATTAAAAGCTCATCTGACAAGCTACTTATCTATTTGACATTGTATATCAATATCGCTTTAAAGAGGCTTGAAGGTTGCCGAACTTTAGCTGAAGGAACCAAGGCTATCATCAACCTAGGTCTGGAAAATGTTCCTGTACCTGGAGAGGCAGGTTTCCCGTTCCCAGGCTTATTTTCTCCAGCCCAATCTCTAAAAGAAGCAGGTACATTGTTATATGAACTAAGCAACTCTCCTTTTTCTATGTGAATAAACCACCAATAAATGATTTTGGTTGATGTTGAGTTCGCTAGTTTGCTTGCATTTTTTTTTTTTTTTGAGATTCTAAAATGAAAACAAACAAGTTCACAGCCTATAATTCTTCAATCATAATATTCTGGTCTAATTGTGCCAAGTTGTTCTTCTGGAATTTTCATGTACAGTATATTTGTATGGCTCGATTCCTCTTTGACATTTTACAACACTGCATCTGGTTCTAAGTGGAGAAAGATTATATGAGCGGGAAGACTTTCTTTAATAGGGTAAAAGAAGTTGGGATCAGCTATCTCTTTCGTAAAGATTGGGATGAGTCAATGTCGGTTGATGGTTTGAAAACTTCCGGATGCCAATTTCCAAAAAAGAAAAAGGAAAGGCCAAAACAGAAAACTTTTGTGGACTCCATTATTTTTGACTGAATTTGATGTGTTTTATCACTTTTGCCGAGTAATGTATATCCAGACCCTGTCAAAACTGCAACTTTTATTTTATTCCATTGTCCTCTTTTGCCAAAATTATGCAGCCTCGCCTCGAAAAACACTCAGCAAGACCTTGTGCTTTTTTCTCCTGTCAATCTTCTCCTAAATCATTTTAAATCCCTCTCATCTGAACTCTCTAATCTCACAGAAGGTATTTTCTGATGAAGGGTTGGTTAGTCTTTGTACAACCACTTTTTGAGAGTTATGACCTTGTATGAACGTCTCTGTTCTCCATGCTAGGATTGTCAGTAGAAGTTGGCTTAAAAGATTTAAATATGTTGGGATTTTTGTACACTTGTATACAGGTTGAGTTCCCTTTGGGTGTTGTCTAATAAAACTGTAGTCTGTTATAAAAGAAAAACCGGATTATCATTACACAAACTTTGTAGTAGTGTTGGTCCAAAGCTTGTCAATTGTGGTGTTATTTGAAAAAGTACTTTGGCGAAATTAGGAGAACCTAAGTATGGTTGTTAGTGTCAACTCTGAGCGCCTCAGTGACTTCTATTGGAAAAAAGAACGACCACCTGGCTGAAACATACTTGCCAACATCCATTGTGATCCGAGAAGACAGTGGATAGTTGTCATCTTATGAGCTGATCATTGACAGAAAATTGCGGCTAACAATTTGGAGATCCCCTGAGTTGTTCCACGCATCCAACAACAACAACAACAACATACCCAGTAGAATCCCACAATGAGTTGTTCCATGCATCCATGTTCAATATTTTCAATCACCTCCTATGGCCTCAAATTGTTCCAGAAGTATATGAACAAATGTTATGTTGGAGGAATCTGAAGGGAGGAAAGAGTTGTTGTGTGTTAGTCTAGAAAATGAATTCCAGCTTAGGGTGTCTGAAGTTGACAGAGTGATCGGATTTAGAAAGTGAAATGACTATTTTTTGTTTTCTCATTTATCTCTTTTTCCCTTTTTTTTTCCTCACTTTTCACTTAAATATAACTGTAAGGGCTCGTTTGGTACAAGGGATAAGGATAAATAATCTCGGGATTATATTTGAGATGAGTTTATCCCACGTTTGGTTGGGATAAAATGGCAGTATAATTAAACTCGGGATTAGTTATCCCTGGATTGTAGTGTTATTTTATCCCTGTGGGAAGGAGGCATAACTAATCCCAGGATAAGTTATCCTGGGATAACTTGTTTCCAACCAAACGATCCCTAATATTCTTGTTTGAAGTGATGTGCTATATTGCACGTTTATGCTGTCACGCCCGTTTTGAAATATAGTTTGATTGTATTTTGGTACTCCTTCTGTCCCAATTTATGTGGCACACTTTCCTTTTTAGTTTGTCCCAAAAAGAATGTCACCTTTCTATATTTAGAAACAATTTAACCTTATGAGATGAATTACAGCCATACATTTATCTAAGGCTTGTTTTGGACCACAAATTTCAAAAGTCTTCCGTTCTTTCTTAAACTCCGTGCCTAATCAAATGGTGCCACATAAATTGGGACGGAGGGAGTATTATTAAACACATCCTTATCATGAAATTCTGTACTTCTGTGGGATGTATTGAAATGGTGCAGCACCTCTTCCTTTTGTGAAACCTTTGCGGTATTTGGCAACTGACTTACAAAAAAATCTTATTCTTATATGGACTGTGACACAATGTCTCTTACTTTAATTGACATCAAGATGCCGTTTTGCATTTGTTTTATCTCCTCAGTAAAATGTATACTCAATATTAGACAACTTTTACTCTCTTTTTGTTGTCTTGTTCTTTTTCTTCTTTTCTTCTGTAGTTGTTTGGCTCTCAGACTAATGGATTTTGAAACTTTTTTTTTTCTGGCTGTCACATTGAACTCAGAACTATTCAGGAATTATCTGAAGCAAATAAGGGAGGAAACTAGCGGGAGATTATTAAGTGTTGCTTATCGACCTAATGGAACTCCTAACAAATGGTGGTCAGCATTTTCCAAGAGAAAGTTTATGAACATGGTTCTTCCTTGAATAAGGATCTAGCGATGGCCAGAGCTTCAACTTCTGCAGAGGGTGATTTTGCTGCAACGGAATTCTTAGACTACCTAGTGAGGTTGGTTTTGTGATGAACAATGACTGGTGATGCACAATGTTTGGCAGGACAAGACTTTCTACAGGAACATGTAATATGCTTACCAAAAGAATTGCTTTTGTCTCATTTCATGTGTTATCAGCGAATAATTGAACTGAGAACACACAAGATTACCTACTTTCCGCACTTTGTAAATTACTTACTCTACTTGTAATTACTCAAGTAGGTGGGGATTCATACAACCGAACCCAACTTGCTTGGGATTGAGGCATAGCTGTTGTTGTACTTGTAATTGCTCAAGCTACATATATTATTAGTGTAAATGTGTGAAAGAAGTGTGTGCTAAATAACCCAATTTGCAGTTTCTATTTATCTCCTATGATCTTTAGAGTTCTTTTCCATTACTACAAGTAGTTTACTTTATGTCTTCTATGATCCAGGAGATCTGAAGAAGAAGACGAAGAAACTCCTACTTATATGTGGTCTCTTTTAGCTCTTTGAGATTTTTGGGTGAAGTCTGCTAAGCATGGTTTTGAGTTTATTAGAGAACTAAACATAGCAACAGATCAGTGTTATTTGTCCTAATCCTAGAACAATAGAACATGTACACCTAACATGAGAAGAGAGGTTTACTCAGTTGGTAAGACCCCAGGAGCTAAAAGGGTTACATGGTAACTTGGAAGTACTTTGTTACAATTCTGGATGGTGGGGGTAGAAAAGGACACTTGATTTGTTCAGTCTTTAGTAGGTAAATCTCTTAAATGTGGGTAGGTTGATGTCTTTTCTTGGATAAAGGCCAACCCTATTCCAGATTTGCATGTTTAAGGAAGTAAGAAAGGAATATAGACAAAGGTAAATAAGTGGTCCAACCAGACATGATTTTGTTTATTAATACTTGCTACCTCCCATCAGCATAAGTGCATGATCAGTATAATTCTGTCCACTAAAACTTGGACAAAACCAGATATGACTTATGAGTTCTTTTACTATTCAAGTCATTAAAAATAATGAGTATGGTGTTTTATGATGATGTAGAGTCAAATAAAACCATGCAAAAACTACTGCTTGTGTCATTCGGTTTCCTTCCAGATTTGAAAATATTATTTCGTAATAAATTTCTATTTTGTTGGTGACTCTTTTCAACATTGAATGAAAGAACAAAAGAAAAAATTATCACCAATTTTTTTTGGTGTCTAAAAATATGACATTTTTCTATATTTAAAGCTCTTTAGGATTAATTTTTTTATTTTACCTTTAATGATATATTCTTTTATATTTTTTCAAAAAAAAAAATCAGTCAAATTCCATCATATAAATGAAATATAAGGAGCAATAAATAATTAAAAATTATTGCAATTGAAAAGTTAAACAAAGGAATAGCTTTTGGGGTTATTGAACAAGTTGGAGAAGGCCTTTTGACCATAATGGAGCCTTGAAATAAGGATCCATTGATAGGACCATCTACTTCATTAATTCATTTCTTTGTATTGGTAGGTCCTTTCTTTGGTCCCCAAAACTATGAAATTATTTGCTCAAAGAAAATGTACTTATTAAGGTCCCTGATTCTCAAATTATTTGTCTTGCACTTTGTGTCATAGGATTCTAGACTTTGGTTAAGATACTTCGTGAAAAGAATATACACCAAAAAAAAAAAAAAAAAACTTTTAAGTCAGTAAAAAGTTGGTTATAGAGTTTGTACCAAAATAAGTACAAATTCATTTTGTACAGTAAGTTTTATATGCTTTTGACAAGGGTTTTCTTAAAAAATACTTATTACATATTTTTTATGAAACTAAACTCATACTATCTTTTCATCTTGCCAACGCGTGTGGAATGAGATTATTGAAATTTCTTTGTCCTTAATTTGATTTTTCGGATTAAATTTTAAAAATTCAAAATCTTTTATTTTTTGGTAGGAAGTACTTTATCCCCTTAGTGAGTCTATCCAATACGAATCCGAATTAATTATGAGTTATGACAATGAATGTTGATATTGAATGATTAAATTGAAAAAAATACATCTTTTCTCCTTTACTTTAGAGGAAAAATGTTAATCAAATAGGAAACATGCAACAATCCCCTTCACTAAAATTTTCATGACACTGTCTCAAAAGTCGATATTCTAGAGTTAGTAATAGTCCACATTTCAAGCAAACAACTACATGGAAAAGAGAAAGAAAAAGTTCATCATATATTGACCTTGAGAGTTGAGATTGTCGAATTTAGTATCACTAAGATAAATTTGCCTACAAATTATGGCAATCTCTATAATCTTCAACATAATCTAACACTAACAAATCCAGTCCAATTTAAAGTTACCACATCTATTCATTCAAGTACCTCAATTGAGATTATTTTTTTACAATGTCTATTCAAAATGTGTAATTTTCACTTAAGTGTGTGAATAATTGAAATGTACCGTAATTTTTCTCTTTCGTTTCTAGCCAACTACATAAACAAACTCCTAACGTTGCTATGTCTTTTCATTTAGACACATCAATTGTCGTTATTTCTTATAAGACACTTAGCGTGTATCCAAAATGTGTTTATTGAACACCTTGTGCAAACATGTCATGCCGAATGTTTTTTGCTTAGAGTTGAGCGTGCAAATATTAAAGTAATTTTTTCTTTCTCTTTATTCTCTAGCTAAAATAGACAACCTCCTAAACTTGTACAACCACAATGACATACCCACAATAACAACAACAATGACATACCTAGTAAAATCTTACAAAGCGGGGTCTGGAGAGGATAGAGTGTAAGCAAACCTTATTCCTACCTTGGGAGGTAGGAAGATTATTTCTAGTAGACCCTCGGTACAACGACAAACAACCTCCTAAACTTGTCATGATACAATTATAAGTGAATTGTCAATTTATTTGGCCAATTAAATACTTAATTAAACTTTTCATAAAGAAAAGAAAAAGGCAAAAAGGGGTAATAACAAATTAAAAAGAAAAGAAAAACAACCCCAAAAAGAAGCAAAAGTAAAATTGTCTAATCCAATTCAAGAAAATACAAAGTTTCCCCAAACAACCTCCTTCCTTTTTGCATCAAAACTCTTCACAAATACCACCAAAAGAAAAATCACCTTCACCCCCCAACCCCCACCCCCTACCCCAACCCCAACCCCACCCCCACACCCCAACCCTCTCCTCCATTCTTGTTTCTATCAGTGACTGAAAATTTTTATTCACAGATCCAAACTTGAAACACTTCGATTTTTTTTATTTTAAAAAAAAAAAAAAACTCCATAAATGTTTTTTTTAACTTTTACTTGTTTAATTTGATCCATGAAGTTTCTTAACATTCATCTATATGATCTATTAGATTACAAAAAGCTTCACTCTCTAATACTAATTGTTCAGTTTATTCCCATTTTGCCCTTTCATTTCCATCTCCAATGTCTAACAACAACGAGAATCATCATCTGATCCATTCTTCAATCGGTAATACCCGACCCGAATCCGAAACGGAAAACGGATCTAGTACTGGTTCATGTGAGCATTTATCGGAGCTCCGATCTAAATTCGGGTCAAACCCGTTTCGCAACTTCCCTAACTGCGTCAAAGTTAAACCATTTGGCCGCGCGTCAATCCTACGCGATCCAGAGTTGATTCGTTGCGGCGCGTGCGAAAAAACTCCTCCACACGCGCCGTTGCGATTGTACGCTTGCGTCACGTGCGCTATGGTCTTCTGTCCCGTCCACGCGCCGTCTCACGCGCCAGATTCCGATCCTTCGCTCCACAACATTGCGGTCGACATCTCACGCGCCGAGCTCTACTGCGGCGCGTGCGGTGATCAGGTCTACGACCGAGACTTCGACGCCGCGGTCGTGCTCGCCCAAACCGAGGAGCGTGGGGAGCACGCGCAGGAGAACACGCCGAAGAGGCGGCGCGTGGAGTACAAGCCGTGGACACCGGAGGTGCAAGAGCAAGTCTTGATTGTCGGTAATTCGAGTCCATTTCCAAGTCAAATTATAAGCAATGATGAAACAACAACAACACAAGAATTAGTACAATGGGGTTTAAGAGGACTTAATAATCTTGGAAATACTTGTTTTATGAATTCAGTATTACAAGCATTGTTACATACACCACCATTGAGGAATTATTTCTTGAGTGATAAGCATAATAGATATTATTGCCAGAGGAAGAATAGTAGCGTCGTAACGAGGAGTAGTAGTAGTGGTGGTGGTGGTGGTGATGGTGCTAACAAGAATAATAACTCTATGTTGTGTTTGGCTTGTGATTTGGATGCAATGTTTTCGGCGGTTTTTTCAGGCAATCGGACCCCGATTAGTCCAGCAAAGTTCCTCTACAGGTCTGCATTTCGTCGGCTTTTGTTTGTTTGTTTTACTATATGTTGCTGCAGTTGTTTTGTATCTTGCTGTTTTGCTGTTTTATTTTTCGTACAATCCTGTGTTGAATACATTTCTTTTGAGCCGAGGGTCTATTGGGAACAACCTCTCTACCCCACAAAGATAGGGGTAATGTCCGCATACATCCTACCCTCTTCAGACCCCACTTATGAGGTTACATTGGGTATGTTGTTTTTGTTGTTGAGATCATGTTTGGCTTTGTTGTAGGAACTGTTGTATGATTGCATAGAATAGAGGCGAATAATGTATATATAATAGACTACACCCGCTCTGAATTCCCTGACTCCAAATTTTGGATCCACCTCTGGCATAGAGAGTGATATTTAGTCAAAGGGTTCATTAGTTTAGGTTGGTTGTGCTCTTCTTTTCTAATGATATAGGGGCAAGATTAAATTTTAATTGTTGGAGTTGTATATATTACCCTTTTTACCTCAATGACAACAACTCACCCCGTGTGATCCTACAAGTTGGGTATGGGGATGATGGGGTGGGGTGTACGCAGAGTCGCAGACCTTACCCTTACCCTAGTGGGGTAGAGAGGCTGTTTCTGATAGACCCTCGGCTCAAGAAAAGCGTTTTCGCCCTTTTTTACCTCATTAACAAAAGTTGTGCATATCACCTTTTTCCATGAATAAAAGTGAGATTTTCTGGTAGTGTATGTGATATAATGCGGATGTAGTTTGTTTAATTGGATGTAGATTTTCTTTTTTGAGTATCTAGTTGCAGTCTATGTTGTATCTGATTTTGACAGATGTAAAATTTTGTCCGGAACAGCTGGTGGAAGCATGCATCAAATCTTGCAAGTTATGAACAGCAGGATGCTCATGAGTTTTTCATTTCCGTGCTTGATGGGATTCATGAAAGAATGCAGAATGATAAGGGAAAGACCCAGAGTCCAGGTAAATTGTTTGTTGCATTAAGTGTGTCTGTTAGTTGCCCATCCTTTCTCCCCCATCACCTAAAATCCCTGTTATTCGGGTATGTTAGTTGCTTTTTGGCAGTCTTTTTTGTTGTATGCATATCTGAACTTGACACGAGTTCTTGTACAAAATGCTGAGGCTATTTTCAATTGTGATAAGTAATGCTGTGCTGTAAAAAAAATCTTTTTCAATGAAGTATGCTGTAAGAATTTAGGTTCTGCTGTCAGAAACATAAGCCCTAGTACCTAAAGCATTAAGTAATACTCCCTCTGGATAAAAAAAGTGTCCGCTTAGCCATTTGCACACCCCTCAAGAAAATATCAACTCCTAGAAAAAATAGGTAATTTGACTAAACTGGCCCTAATTAAAATGGTATTGGGATTTGATCACATAGCACTTAATAGGGGCGAATATGGGAAAATAAGGTTAATTCTTTTTTGATTTGATAAGTGGGCACTCTTTTTGACTCTCTTTTTGATCCGGAGGGAGTATATATCAAAATGAGTGTGATGGGCACACACACAAAGACAAAAAAAGAAAAGAAGCTAAAACCACTAAAGGACATCTAAATGTTTTAAGTATTTAG
This sequence comes from Lycium barbarum, assembly GCF_019175385.1. NCBI lineage: Eukaryota > Viridiplantae > Streptophyta > Magnoliopsida > Solanales > Solanaceae > Lycium > Lycium barbarum. Next base: position 11,194,960 of record NC_083343.1, read on the forward strand.
ACATTTCAAGACTTCCAGAGTTTTATAGGCTTTTTTTTATTAGTAGATCACCAAAATACGATATTTACATTATTTTTCCTTTGCAGTAACAAATTCCTTACTGTAATATGCTTGATTAGTAGAGTTAAATTTGAGAAGTCTTCAATCTTTCTCATGATACCATAGATGGAAAGTTTGCTTTTGGCTTTCTAGCCTTATGTTTCATAGACATATGGTAGTTGCAAAGTTTCTATGTGTTAGACTCGATTTTTCATTGTTATAAAATTGGTCTACATTAACCAGTTGGTAACCTTATTAGACCAATCATTGAAATCAAAATTTATTTTGCTGTAGAGTGAAAATATTGTTAACATAAATCTAAAAAACTCAAATAACTAAATAAGTGGATTACTGAAATTTTAGGAGTTACTTGCAAAGGTCTGGTACCTCAGCAGGTGAATTGAATTTTTCTTAGAGGGAGGAGGGGGTGAAAGGGGCAATCTCTGCCGAAGTAGAATAATGTATTCAAGCATCTTGATAGGAACTTAGGATCTTATCTTTGTTGTTCTAGAATCTCATCTCTCATGGCGATCCAAACTTCCGTCGTCACTGAAAAAGGATAGTGATATTTGACTGCAGGTTGTGGTTAGGTCCTTTCTTTGCCATAGGCAATAAACCAGTTGACATTTGCTATCAGGCTTAGAGATGTTTCACAAAAGCGAAATGATTTCCTCCTACTCTCCTGAGTAAGTCTCAGTTTGGTTAGTCTTTTTGATTTCAACATAGGAGTTTTCTTTTACTACAATAATTCTCGTATTAACTCGCACTTTTACTATGTTTTAGGGTCTTACTGTCAAGAGAGCTGATCACAACCTTCAAGAAAGCTTGAAGTCTTTACTAGGTTGACAACTATGCTTTGTCATTTTGTCTAAAGCCCCATGTCATATTGTTCTTGTGGATCGTCTTGGTACCTTGCATTTCTTTAGAAGAGCAATCGTTAGAGGGCTGACTCTTTAGCAGCAATTCATTTGTGATATGGTAAATTTGTTGCGTTAATTTTATTTAAGTTCTATGTTGCTTGGACTCTTCAAAAATGCCAGCATGTCGGATTCTCCAAAAGTAGTGCATTTTGGGAGGATCCGACACAGGTGCGGCAACATTTTTGAAGAGTCCGAGCAAGATAGCTCAAGCCATATGTACTATGATTGAGAAAATTCAAACCTATACTCATTCCTCTTAATTGGAGGATTAAGTAATGTACAGAGCTAGAACTGAGAATCTGAGATAATAAGATAGTCTGCTCAGTTTACAAAATTTAGCTGAAACCTGGTTATTGCAGTTAAATAATGAATACAAGGAGCAATAGCCTATAGTTTTTAGTAATAGAGTTTTCAAGGCAATTAATGTGCCTTGCAAGACAATACTTCTTTTTCTGACTTTTTTACGTTAATGTCATATGTACTTCCTACTATGTGGGATTTCACTGGGTATGTTGTTGTTGTTGTAATGACAAATGTACTCCATTAATTTTAGCTACTCATTGTGTTGATTGCCTTTCCACTTAGGAGTATTGTTGTTTTGTTTTGCAATAGCTCAGAAAACTTTATGACATGAATAGAGTCTTTTGCTTTTTATGAAGTGTGTCGAGCATTTTAAGCGGTGTATATAAAGTGTGTTACTATATGTAACTTATTTGGAGTATTGCCTTTTGTCATTTGTGAGCTTATCTTACCGGATCTTTTTCTTTGGCGCAGGAAGCGGGGACTGTTGCATTGCTCATAGAGTATTTTCTGGAATCTTGCGGTCTGATGTCATGTGTACAGCTTGTGGCTTCACATCTACTACATATGATCCATGTATAGACATCTCATTGGACTTGGAACTGAGCCAGGGGAGTTCAACAAAGATGACATCAAAGAAGTCTCACAAAAAAGAAGCAGAACCCGGAAAGTCTAGCCAAAACGGTCGACTTTCTACGCTGAGGGGATGTTTAGATCATTTTACAAGACCTGAGAAATTGGGTTCTGATCAGAAGTTCTTCTGCCAACATTGTCAAGTGAGACAGGAATCTCTTAAACAGATGTCGATAAGAAAGCTGCCTTTGGTTTCTTGCTTCCATATCAAAAGGTTCGAGCATTCCGTGATTAAGAAAATGTCAAGGAAGGTTGATCACTACCTACAGTTTCCTTTTTCCTTGGACATGTCACCTTACCTCTCTTCATCGATATTAAGGAGTCGATTTGGAAATAGAATCTTCTCCTTTGACGGGGACGAGCAAGACGCGCCCTGTGAATCGTCCTCGGAATTTGAGCTGTTTGCTGTCATCACCCATACCGGTAAACTTGATGCTGGCCATTACGTAACATATCTGAGGTTAAGTAACCAATGGTACAAATGTGATGATGCTTGGATCACTCAGGTGAGCGAGAACATCGTCAGAGCTGCACAAGGATACATGATGTTCTATGTGCAGAAAATGTTGTACTACAAGGCTAGTGAAAAACAAGGTTAGCTAGAAAGAAACCAGCAGCAGCGTACTATTCGCGAAGTACCAATGCAGCACCCATAAGATCGGGTTATGTAGACATTGTTTGCCAAAAAAAGGGATCGAGCTGATATTTTTGTTCCAGAGCGCTGCTGTTTTGAGTTTTCGATGTTCAGTTGGAGTGTAATCTTAGCCTGAATTTTAAAGGCGCACTCTCCTACATTCAGGAAATTTTGGCAACAGAATATGTTATCCCTTGCAAAAGAGATAATTAGTGTAACCTTTCTATTTTTTGTGACTAACCATAGAAAAGTAATAATAGCAACTTCAAGGAGAAGAAACCTGTTACACCTTTCATGCCTTTTTTCTTGGATATTCAAGTTTCAATCTTTTTGGACACAGTTCTTGTCCAGGCCCTCTGGCATCTCAATGCTACGTTGAGCTGCTGGTGAGTGGTTTTTTGAACTTTGCCTTTCATTCAACAAGCAATGGATTACCAATAGATCAGCAATATAGCAAATTATATATCCAACATTCTGACAATTAAGGACCGGTTTGACAATTTTAAAGCACTATGGGGTCATTTGGTTGCTGATTAGAGTTATGCAAGTATTAATAATGTCATGATTAGTTATGCAGGGTTTAGTAATTCATGTATTAGTTATTTTTATCTTCTAAACTGATGCATTTTCTGGTAGCTCAGAAGAAAAAAAATGACTTCTTCAGAGACACAGCATGTCATATTAAACATACCTTGAGACACTATTATCAAATTTTAACACCCCTTGAGACATTATTATCAATTTTTAACACTAAAATTTTTTTTATCAAATTTTCAATGCAGATTATTCTCCAATTCAAATATTTTTTTTTATAAAATATTGTTCAGTTACATCTTCATTGAAAAATATTATTTTAAGAAAACGTTTGCTTTAGTGTCAAATACATGCGTCTTTAAAACATGTTTAACATGGAGCCTTGAGAAATTGACAAATGGCTCCATGTTTAAAACATACTTTCTAATGTGGCTTAATGCATATTCGGCTCCCTAAACTTGTCCCTTTTTTCCATTTTGGCATCTCAACTAAGTGTTGTTCCTATTGAACTCCTGAACTTGTCATCAAATGTGTCTATCAAACACAATCCGACTTATATAGTATTCCATTTTTAATGTAGCAACATCCTAATATATATTCTAATTTAATTATGTCATATTTTAGCTAATATTAACATCAATTGAAAGGAAAAAAAAAGAGTAGCTCTTAATTAAGCTGGCAGTAGAAGAGCAGAACCAACAGAAACCGATACATCCATGACCTAAAAAATAGCTTAACACATGTCTAAAATATTACTCCACCTTCATTTCCCGAATTTAGTTTTTTGCTTCTAATAAAAATCAGATTTAGGGGGTTTGATAGACACACTTGAGGACGAGTTCAGGGGTTCAACAGGAATAACACTTAGTTGATGTGCCAAAATTAAAAAAAAAGATAAGTTTAGGGGGCCGCATATGCGTTAAGCCTTCCAATGTTCTATTATCTCCTCAATTACTAGTTATGTACATGAAACAAATTATGAATGTCATTTTCAAAAAAATGAAAGTTATTCTCTAGTATTTATTAATAGTAAATATTGTAATTTTTTTTAAAAATACGTTTATATTACGTTATTCTAGACTCCAACTAACACTTGGACAATAATACTATCTGATTTCCTCATATCGTGGTTAATCTTCAACATACGCTTTTGTTTGAAAAATATATTCTACTCGCTAATGAAACTATTGAAGATTATTTCTGAAAAAATATTTTACATGAAAAATATATATATATATATATATATATATATTTTTTTTTTGTGAAAAATACAAGTGCAAAACTTCTTTGAGCTTACACCTATTTATGTGTTGAAATATACCCAATGCATTGATAATTATTTTGGGTTCATATTTCATATGCAAATGTAGGCGAGATTATATGTGGTATGGATATGTATTACGGGAATAAAAATACCCCCTTTTTTTTTTTTTTTTTTTGAATTTTTGAATCTTGCTCCAAAATATTGTGATTTAGTACTTATGAAGAGAGAGTTATGAGTTATCCATCATGCATGTTGATGCCTTATTAATTTGTTGCAAGGAAAAGTGTGGCAAGTAGCTAGCTTTGATGACACATTTAAGTCTCAACTACCTAACTCCTTAGTTAAGTTTAATAATAAGTAGGCTATCATCTTAATTAAGTGTAATAATAAGTAGGCTATCATCTTAGCTAAGTGTAATAATAAGTAGGCTATCATTCTCATCTCCTTAGACTAATCTTTGTTTTGTGACTCTTGTTATCATGCTAAAAAATTTCACAGACGAATGACTTTGGTTTCCTTTCCTACTCTGATTGATAGGGGATATTTTAGTCCTTCTTGTATAAGGAAACCATATGTATATTGGATGTTTAATTCTCTATTATATATATGAGACCCAGGATTCCCAATTGGTAAAGACCTTCCAACCATCTCATCTTTGATTCTGTCACATGGTATCAGAGCCACACTTCAATTTTTTTCTTCAAACCCTGGCTAGCCAACCCCCGTTTCAATTGATCACTGACAATTCTGGCCATCCTCATTCAAACCTGGTGTATAAGCAATGGCTTAGTGCTGATCAAACTGTTTGTTCATGGCTTTTTTCCACAGTCTCAGGTGATTATTTGGTGGAGGTATGTGATCTCACACATTCCTATCAAATTTGGGATCACCTACACAAACGATTCCTAACTGCAAGCATGGCTATAACTATGGAGTTAAAGAGAGAACTTTCTAATCTCAATAAACTTTCAACTGAATCTATGGAGGCTTATCTTCGTGAAGTTAAGAATATTGGAGATTCTTTGGCCGCTATTAATACTCCACTAACTGAACAACAATTGATTGAATATGTGTTTGAAGGCTTGGATGATAAATATGATAACTTTGTTACTGCTGCTACATATTTTGGAGGTTCGATTAACTTTGACGATTTGCGGACAAAGTTAATTATGTATGAGCAATGCCTTGCTCTCACTTATTCAGACGCCTCCATTACACACAAGCACTAGCTACGACCATAAATTCTAACTCCTCCACAAAGTTTAATCCTGGAGGTTCTGGAATAAAACTCATCATCTCAAACAAAAATAAATCTCTAAATACAATGTTAAAATATTGGGTAATGAATATTTTGTGGAGGAGGAAAAAAAATATTGTGAAGTATTCCATCTTGTTTTCGTAACTGCTTTTTCTTCTCCCTTTGTTCGATTTTTTTTTTTGTTTTTGGTCTATGTCCTTTTCATTATAGAATCAGAAAGCTATTTCTGGCATTTTTGATTTTGATCAGTGATAGAAGAAGAACTAAAAAGAAGGAATTTGGATTCATATTAATTTTAAAATGTCAAAGCATATAATTGTCTGTTCAAAATTGTAAGGATTATTTCTACCATCTCACCACAAAACTTTCATTTTTGCTGAGTTTTCAACTCGAAGAATTAGAATTTGGTTTGAAAATCGAATCTAATTGGTTTGCTCTACCATGTCACTGGCGAGTAAATATCATGCTCTCTAGTTTGTTTAGAATTGTTAAATTTGTGTTCAAATGACACAGTTTTAGTAGACGTCAAGTGTTCAATAGAAACAAGTCTTACTATAGGTGTCTAAGAGGAAAATTCGGTCATGTTTAAAGGACTACATGTGTATTCAACCTAAAATATAAGGTAATCTATGTAAAATCTCACGTTAAAACCAAAGATAGCGTGAAATAAAAGAAAAACTACATGTAATTATTGTTTATAGCCCCATTCATTCATTTCAGTTACAAAGAAAATGAAGCATTCTACCATTTATTACTGCACTCAAATGTCATAACTAGAGTACGAATCCATAAACCATAGAGTAAAACAAAAAATTGTGAGAGATTCTTGGACTCGTTATAGTTAGTTCATCTTCACTTTCTAAGAGACTAAATGAAGCCTAATGTTTTTTTTTTTTTTCAATGTGGAAACAGGACAAATGAAATGAAAAACAAGAGATAATGGTAAAAAATATATCTATTACTTTTTTATGAGTTTCTACTCGAATTATCAGGAGTTTGTGTTTTCTATCTAAACTATCACTAACTATTTATCAAAAATACACCTAAAGTATCACCAACTATTTATCAAAACACACCTCGACTATTATCATGATGATGCTGGAAACTCGCAAAAAAGTAATACTTCGGGTGTCTTTTAACCCATTATCTCTTACTTTTTAAATTATTTTTTTCAATTAGTTCCTTTAATTATTTGCGTGAAGTGTCCTTTGATACTTTCTTTTAAATAAAAAAAATGAGCTACACATTCAATGTGTGTTTTGATAAATAAATAGTAATAGTTGAAGTAAAAAATGCAAACGCCCGGAAATTCAAATAAGAAACTCGCAAAAAAAAAAAAAAAAAAAAAAAAACTCAGGTGCATATGTTTTTTTTTTTTTTTTTTTTTTTTTTTTTTTAAATCATTATCTCGAAGAACAAAGAAAAGAACAACCATATGCTAAAAAAATTTAGGGCGGAGAATGCCTACAACAAAACATCGTGATTGTGTCTTATCTCATAATAAAAAAAACCAAAAACACGTATCTCCAAAATCAATTTCGATCCACGAACCCAAATTCTAAAACTCTCCTATAAGTTTGGTATTTAAATCCCCTTTTTACCATATTCTCTTTTTCTTTTTTGAATTTCAATACCCTTTAGTTTCATTTCATTGTTTTTTTTTCCAGTTTTTAACATCTGGGTTTTGTTTTATCTTGATTTTGTGAAATGGGTTTTTCTTAATTAAGTAAATAAACTAGAAAAAATAGATTCTTGGTATTAAAATTCCCTTTTTTGAAATACCCATTTCATTTTCAGTTTCAGTTTCAGTTTCAATACCCTTTGAGTTTCACTTTGAATTGTTATTTTGAGTTTTTTTTTTTCTTCCAGTTTTAGCATATGGGTTTGGTTTTATCTTGATTTTTTGAAATGGGTTTTGCTTAATATAGTAAATAAACCAGAAAAAGTAGATTCTTGTTTATTTTTGGGTTGTTTTGAAGCTCTTGTTTAATGGTGATTGGAAGTTAAGTATTAACCAGGTATGTATGTGACCACTTGTTCTTTACTCTTCCTGTTTTCTTGGATGTTAAAATCTAGAAGGAAATTGATGATTTTTATGAACTTTGCTTATTTCTTGCAAATAAATTGTTGAAGATTTATATAGCTAACCCCTACTAGTTTAGCATTGAGACATAGTAGTTGTTGTATTAAGGTTTATTTCAGAAAGCTGCCTTGTACTAAAATTAAGGTGTAAGGCATTGAAACACCCCTAAACTATGGCGAAATAGCCAACTACACGCCTAAACTATGCGGGATCCTATGGACCCCTGTGAACTTATTTTTCATAATATTTACCCAAAATTATTTTTTTTCGTATTATTTACCTCGTTCACTAATTATCTAGTAAAGAAAATAAGTTAAAAAAATTGGTCTTAATGGTTTTTTTTTTTTATTTGATTCTTTCAAACTCAAACGACCAGACCCTCATAAAGTGACTCAGAAAAGAAAAAATCAAAAGAAGAGATGGAGATCGTAACAGTAAAAGGAAGAGGATGAGGGTCCAGTCGTTTAAGTTGGGAAGAATCCAATGCAAACAAACATTAAGACCCCTTTTTTAAGTATAAAATAAGCGCGCGTTTGCACATGCTGTGCTTTTACTTATTTTCTTTACTAGGTAATTAGTGAAGGGGGTAAATAATACAAAAAAATAAGTTCGGGTTTTTTTTGGGGGGGGGGGGGGGGGGGGGTTATAGGACACCCACATAGTTTAGGTGTGTAGTCGGCAACTTCGCCATAGTTTAGGGGGTGTTTCTATGCCTTATCCCTAAAATTAAACTAGGTCTTGTTTTCTTGATGGTTATGTATTTCTTGTTTTGTTAAGGAAAAGGCCTGGATTAGAAGTGTAGTTTTTTTGGTTTTGACATCTAAAATTGAACTAGGGAGTCTTTATTGTTTTCTTGGTTGATGTTTCGCCCATTACCATGTAGGTATGGTTTATGCAGGAAATATCACTCATCAAATAAATCCCAAGTCTGAAATATTAAAAGGGCAGCTCGCTGCACTGAACTCCTTCTATGTGTGAGGTTCGGGGAAGGGGTGGAGCACATTGAGCTTACTGTACATAGCCTTACTTGGCATTTCTGCAACTGTGAAACATTAGAGTGAACTAAGATACTGATAGTATGAAGGAGACTGATCCACAGGATCAATACATGGTGAATCACCATATTTGGTCCAATAATTTGGTTGAAATATCCTGGAATTATTTTGACGTAGCGTTCTTATTCAAGCAGTTTGAGAGTCCCCCCTCCTCCTCTTCACTTTGCCCCGAAAAGTAACTAGGACCAACTTAGGGTGTGTTTAGTATGAACCAATTTTCCCATGTTTAGTTGGTCAAAATTACTCCCTCCATTCCGTGATAAGTGGTGTTTTAGGCATTTTAATTTTTTCCAAAATAAGTAGTGCTTTAGGATTTCAAGAAGACTTTGGGCAAATTCTTCCAAGATTACCCTTATTTAAATAGTCAAGATTCACTAACTACATTTTCTTTTTCTAGAAAGTAGTAAAACTTGATTAGGGGTAAGATAGTAAAAACACTCCTACTTTTCTAGGAGTGAGCAATTTCTTAAAGGACGTGAATGAGCTTAAAAAGTCACTTATTATGAAATGGAGGGAGTATTAGAAAACATTTTCTCTAGGAAACAAGTTCCTGAAAATGAGAAAATGACTTCCCTAAAGGAAGTAGGGAAAACAAGTCCTATAAGTGTCATTCCAAGTTCATTATCTCCTCCCCACCCACCCAACGCCCCCACCCCCCACCCCTTGACTATCCCAACCCCCACCTTTTGACTATCCCACCCCCCAACCCCCGAACCCTCACTCCCGACCTCATCCCACCCCCATAGTGTTTTGCTAGATTACATGTAAATGCTTTTGGGATAATATTCTTTTGCTTACTTACCGAACACTAGAAAACAAGTAAGAAAACCACTTGTTTTTCAAGAAAACATTTTCCTTCGTACCAAACACACCCTTGCTCACATATTCACATTCCAATTGAACATTGCGTGTTGTTTATTATTCTCAAATGTTGAGATTATTCCCTTTACCAAACGGGTCCAATCACAACCTTCTATATAAGAAATTCTCTGTAGTTATTTATTGGAGCATGCTATTACTTTCTTTAGATAATGCAATTCTATGTGCATCTTCAGTTGGTGTTGTCACCTAACGAGGCAAGCTGAATTAATAGTAAGAAGCTTTGTCCTTGTGTGCAGAAAACATGATGAGCTTCAAGGACTGGGTCCTATCACAGTTGATAACCAAGTCAGTAGCCTCGTCAAGACCACTTTTAGTATCGGATAGCTTTTTATCAGAGGAACATCTTGATCAAGAGTTTGATCACCCAGGTAATTCTCCTTCATGTACTATTATATATTGTTCACCTATAATTTTCTTGCTATTTCATTGGAATATGACTCTATGTTAGTGTGGCAACGGTGAGGAGGTGTGAGAGGGTGGCCATGGTGGGCCTGAGGAAAGGGAGAGGTAGGCTGAAGAAGACTTTAGTGGAGGTGATTAGGCAGGATATGACACAGCTTCAGCTTAGCTGGGACATGACCCTTGATAAGAGGGTGTGGAGGTCGAGTATCAGGGTAAAGGGTAGTAGGTCGCCGCGCAGATCTCTTATCCGTACCAGGAGTATTAGTAGTTTTTTACGTCTGCTTATTCTTAGATCTCTAGGGCTACCTGCTTGTTTCTTTCATTTTGTTTATCTTATTATCTTGCTCCTGTTACTGCCTTTGTCACTGCTTCCTTTTCATCTTTCCTTAAGCCGAGGATCTATCGGAAACAACCTCTCTACCGTTACAAGGTAGGGGTAAGGTCTGCGTACACTCTACCCTCCCCAGACCCTACCTGGTGGGGGTGGGACTATACTGGGTATGTTGTTGTTGTTGTTAGTGTGGCTACGGTGTTTCGATTGTCTTCTAGCTTCAATTCCGAAGTTAATTTCTTGTTATTGGTTTTTGCTTTGCACTCTGGGTATATACAATTATTGGTGGCAAAATTAGCCCATGAAAACTTAGACCCCCTCAACCCGTTCAGGCCATTTATTAGTTCAGCCCATTTTAGCTCAACCCATTTCAGCCCATCTAAATATTGGTCTGATATGTAGCCCAGATTGACTCATGGAAACCTTGTCAATATATTTACAAAAAGGCATTTTTTTAATTTGATATATTATATATAGCCATAATAAAGAAAAATAAATAAACATTTTTATTAGGTATTTAAAAAATTACAGAAGAACAAACAAAGAAATTAAAACTTAGCTCATTCAAAAAAAAAATAAAAAAAAAATAGTAAGAATTGGGCTAGTTGGGTTGTGACCCGCTTTAGCCCATGTCAGCCCAGTAATGACCCGCCCAGTTACTAAATCAGCCCATTTTGACCCGACCAAATCTAGCCCAACCCACCCATTTGACACCCCTATATACAGTAGTGTAAGCATGTCTAATTTGCTTGATGGAGTTTGATGTAGACTTTCCACCTGATGAAGTTGCTCTATGCTCTTAAGCAGAGATCTTCTGAAGGTTGATGCAAGAAATGGTGTTTTTGTGCTATAAAGAGAGAGCTAACAAAATGACCTGATATTTGGTTATGTTCTATAGATTCTATTAGCAGGTGAAACTAAAGTTTTGGTGGTTGGATCAAGTTTCTGAACAATGTATGAGTTTTAGAAACTCTGACAAGTTTAGAGTGTGGGTAGCTTTTTTCGTTTATCTATTTATCTATGTTGGTTTTCCAAAAAGTGATAGCATGTTGACCTGAAAAATATGTCGTGCATTTATAGTGTTTTGTACCCTTGCGCATGATAGTTGCATGCTTAATAGTAATTCCCTACTTAGGACCATTTCAAAGTTGAAAGAAACAAAAAGCAGCTGAAGATTTTATTATATTAAAAATAAAAAGGGAAGTACTTAATTTCGTTCCAATCATGTGGGATTCAAGTTGGTTTATGCTTGGTTTTATGTTATTTGCTAGATGGTTAGCTTTTTCAGATGTTAGAAGTTAGATCTACAACCGTTTAAAAGAAACATAAGGGAAGTATGACATCGTTTCTCTTTAAAATAGGCAAAAGAAATTCTACCAGTTTTTTGAATGATATTCTACATTATCTCATCTTATGCTTTCTGACTCCAAATCTTGCCTTCTCATGCAAGTTGCAACAAGGAGTACGGGATAACTTTTTCGAGTAGCTAATTGTTAAACTTTTAAACTGTTTCCTTGTAAGGTAATGCCATCTTTAGGCTTTATAGGTTTTGTTACATTATAGAAGGAAATAAATCCAAATGGTCCTAGGCTTCAAATTGCTTAGTTAATGAGTTCTTGTTTGGCTGAAAGAGGAGAGCAATGTATTAAATTATACTCTATATAATCATAGTTAATATCATTGACCCCTGCAAATCAGTCATAACATATTCCTCGAGATCAACTAGTTTGCTACTAGAAGCACATATAGGTCGAATAGGCAAATTATGGCTACAATTTAGACAAATGATTTAAAGGAGACTTCTGTTTCATTAGTTTACTATATATTTCTAATATTCTTATATTGATTAATATCGATAAAAATGAAGTTTTGGTTTTTGCTGATCACAAATACTGTGTCCAACTTAACAATTACTACATGCTTGGCATTTTAGATTACAAGAGTAAAACCAATTGATATTCGGTTTGAACCCAAATTCCAGATGCCTAGCACCCCCTGCAATCTATTTTATATGATGGTACTTGAATCCTGGTGTTTAAGATGTAAAATTTGACATATATATCATATTGGTTATAGTAGAAGCAAATAAATAATGGTGAAAAAGATAGTTTGATAGAGAAAATATCATGATAGAGGTCATCATGATCATTGTTTTTATCAAAAATTAGTCTCCTAGCTTCATTGTTTGTCATCCGCATGTTGTTGTGTGTTTATTATTTGTGTAGACCTTTCATCAAAATTATTTATGTAGACCATTAATGTGTGCGCATCCGAAGTGCAACGGTCTATTGGGGCGGTACTCTGTAACTGCTATAATTCCATAATTTTGTTCTTAAGGCACATTTTACGTGTTTAGATAGATTGGACACTTTCTTTTGTTGTGATAAGGAAATTTATATACCATTACTGCACCAAAGCTTAAAGATCTGTAGTTCCCTAGAACATTAAGTAATGCGAAAACAAAAAGAAGCACCAATAGACCAGAATTATTATTGACGTGTGTAAAAAAGATAATGACAGCAAATAAAAACATGTATCAGTGTTTTATCTGTTGATAAGATCGGGCCCATATGCATATCATGCAGATCCTGTCATGTAGTATTGGGCTTCCCTCGTTAGTGTCAACTGAAATAGCATCTTACTCTGGCATATCCTTTTGGACTTTATTGTAATAATCTTCTGAATGTTACTCCCTACATTTAATTTGTTTGTCTTAGAAAGTAAAAAACACTTTTGAATCATGTGGTCTTAAACATGCCATGTGGGATGTTGAAATTAAAGAGTTGCCAAATTAGGAAAGAGGCATTCTTTTTTAGACAAACTAAAAAGGAAAGTAAGACAAACCAATTAAAACAGAAGGAGTATATAATAACACTGACTCATATGCACTTCACTATTAATTAATTGACTGTCAATTTCCACATCTATCACTATTGTATCAAATCGTTGATGGCATTCTTTTCTCTTTTTGGTTCAGCTCACACTGCCGATTTGGTTACAACATTAGCCAATACAATCCAATCTTCCGATGATAATCAGGAGAATACACAGAATACAAATAATTTCCATTCACAACAAAGGATGGATGAAGATTCTTTTCAGTCGGATTTTAGGGTTGATGAGAAGCCTAGTCCAGTGGTAAAGATTGAAGCCCTTCAGATTAAGTTCTTGCGCCTTCTTAAACGTTTTGGCCTGTCCGAGGACAACCTTCTGGTATCAAAGGTCTTATACCGGATCCAGCTGGCATCACTTATACGGGCAAGAGAATCAGATTTAAAAAGGGCAAATCTTAAAATCGAGAGAGCTCGTGTAATAGCAGCAGAACAAGAAGCTGCTGGCCGACCACAATTAGATTTCTCATTTAAGATCCTTGTACTGGGTAGAACTGGAGTTGGCAAGAGTTCAACCATAAATTCGATATTTGACCAATCAAAAGCAATAACCGATGCATTCAAGCCTAGTACCGACCGTATTCAAGAGATCTCGGGAACAGTAAATGGCATCCAAGTATCGTTTATCGACACTCCCGGTTTATTGCCCCCCTCACCCAGTAATGTCCGGAAAAACAAGAAGATTTTGCATTCTGTGAAACGATTTCTAAGGAAATCTAAGCCTGACATGGTACTGTATTTTGAGCGCCTGGATTTGATCAACACGGGATACAGTGATTTTCCTTTGTTGAAGCTTATAACGGAAGTCTTTGGTCCTGCAATTTGGTTTAATACCATCCTTGTTATGACTCATTCTTCCTTCAATCTTCGCGAAGGAACAAACGGATATCCTGTTAACTATGAATCTTTTGTCACCACGTGCACGGATTTGGTGCAACATTATATTCACCGGGCTGTCTCTGACACGAAGCTTGAAAATCCCGTAATTTTGGTGGAGAACGATCCCAATTGTAAGACCAATAATGCCGGAGAGAAAATTCTCCCTAATGGGCAGGTGTGGAAGTCACAGTTATTGTTGCTGTGCATATGCACCAAAGTTCTAAGTGATGTTAATACCCTATTGGAGTTTGAAGACAGTCTGAAGGTGGGACCCTCAAATGTAGGACGATTGCCTTCTCTTCCTCATCTTCTCTCATCCTTTCTAAAGCATCGTGCTCAGATAAGGCATGACGGAGCTGAGAATGAAATTGACGAGGTTTTTCTTTTTGACTCGGATGATGAAGATGAAGAATATGATCAATTGCCTCCTATTCGGATACTGACCAAGTCTCAGTTTGAAAGGTTGAGTGGTCCCCAAAAGAAGGATTATCTCGACGAATTAGATTACCGGGAAACCCTATATTTGAAAAAACAACTGATAGAAGAAGCCAGTAGAAAGAGAGAAAAGAGAGTTTCTTCTTCTTCGAGTGAGGGAAAAGCCGTGGATGATGGGTCTGAGGAGGGCCCGCCAGAGCCAGTTCTGTTGCCAGATATGGCTATTCCTCCAAGCTTCGATTCAGATTGCCCTATCCACAGATACAGGTGTCTCGTCACCAGTGAACAGTGGCTCGCAAGGCCGGTCCTCGATCCCCATGGCTGGGACCATGACGTCAGCTTCGACGGAATTAACCTCGAGAGCAGTGCAGAAATACGAAAAAACGTATTTGCCTCGGTTAATGGACAAATGAGCAAGGACAAACAAGACTTCAGTATTCAATCTGAATTTGCTGCGGCTTTCACCAATCCAGGTGGGCCCACTTACGCGGTTGGTCTTGATGTTCAATCTGCCAACAAAGAGCTGATCTGCACTATTCACAGTAACGCAAAGGTAAAAAACCTAAGAAATAATGTCACTGAATGCGGTATTTCTGTAATACCGTTCGGGGATAAGTATTTTCTCGGTGCCAAGTGTGAAGATAGTTTTACAATTGGAAAGAGACTGAAGTTTAATGTGAACACTGGTCGGATGGGGGGTGCTGGACAAGCAGCTTATGGCGGAAGCTTCATAGCTACTTTAAGAGGAAGAGATTATCCAGTGAGAAATGAAAGTCTGAGCCTCTCGATGACAGTTCTTTCTCTTAACAAAGAAACGGTTTTGAGCGGAAACTTGCAAACTGACTTCAGAGTGAGCCGAGGTACAAACATGTCAGTGAGTGCAAATCTCAATAACCGGAAACTGGGCCAGTTTTCCATCAAGACAAGCAGCTCTGAGCGCATGGAAATAGCTTTTATCGCACTTTTCTCCATCGCAAGAGCCCTGTTGCGCAGAAAGAGAAACGACCAACTTGTTGAAGATACCCTGGAAGCGGGATGAATATTAGGGGGCCTATCAATTTTTCTTTAGGCGCCATCTCCAGGGCTTCAAGGTGCGAAAGTAATTTCTTACTTGTAGTCTACATATTTTTAGGGTGGTGTTTCTCATGAAGCAGTTCAGCGATGAGCGAAGGTTGCTATGTTTTCGTTGTTGTTAGATCAGTATTATCAAATCCAGGGTAGGTAAAAAAGACACTTCTTTTTGTTGTCAGGTAAAGTTGAGATGGCTGTAGTTTGTATCAGAGTAATAAACTGTATAGTATTGATTTAGAAGAGCATACAAAAGTTTTCTGCGGTTCTTGTAATAACAATTAGCTTGGAAAAGCTAGCAGGATTCTAGTTTTGATGCCAGAAGGATGATTTTTTTTCTAGTATCAGATGATTTATTGTTCTTTTGGGCAATGACATCAATCTTTCTCCTTCCATGATGTTTTAAGTCTTATTCAATCAAAGATATAGTCTTCTTGTATTTGAATTGCTGCTGAAATGAACGTGGGGTAGGTAGTCAGACCAAAAATTTGCAGGAGATATTTCCGGCAACATTTGATGTGTGAGCTAGGCACAAGTCACGAATTTGAACTAGATGTAGGGTGAGGTGAGAGGACCTTCTATAATTTGAGTCTTCATATATCTTCATCATGAAAAATTGATGGTCTATTTTTTTCTTAATTCATTGCTTTTATTTACATGGTACTAGTATTCACTATAAAATTTGAGACAACTAATTTTCAGGCTGCTTTCAGGTTTCTATCTTTAGGCTGTAGTTAGAAGCATTTATTACTTAAGTAGGTTCACCCTTACTGCTCTAATTAGTGGTGTCAATTAAGTGAAATTTTTTAAGACAAGAAAAATGATAGTTCAAACAAATTCTTTTATTATCAAGACTATCAGATAAAGAGCACAAAAACCTTTAAAGACATATAGTATGGACGTGAGGCAGTATTTTTCTGGATGAAAAAATAAGAATGCTAACTAAAGCCAAGTTTGCACGGGGAAGTGCGAGATATCCGGTTTTGTTGTTACTGTTTAAGTTATGGCTAAGTTTATAAATTTTCGGTACATCTATTCACTTTGGGATAACTTTAGATATGTGGTGTTAATGCATAAACTTCAACCATATGAAACTGAAGACACCGAATGTCTGATGTTTGTCTAATGCTAGTACATATTAGGATATTCTATACCAACGAGTGGCTAAATTTGTAACGGAACAGGTATCTATAGTTGCCTAATGACTAATCGACTTGTGTCAAATTCAAGATTGCTCTGTGTCATTTGGTTCACATATGACCAAATCATTTTTCTACTATCGTTTTATTTTATTTTCTGATCATATATCATGTGATTGCAAAAGTGGCCCCATAAGAGAATTCTAATTCAAAACAAAGATTATGATAAGCTTTTTTAAGTTTACCTTTTTATAATAAAAAAAGATTGCTCGGTGCACAAAGTAATATGTTTTATGCGAAGTTCGAGGATAGCCTAAGGGGCTGACAAGTTATCTTGACCAAGCATAAGTAGTTGATTTTACTAATTAGAAAGTCAACTAATTGCTGGCAAAAACATAGATACCAAAATGATCTCGAATGTGATGGTCAGTTTTTTCTTTAAAAAATGAATTAAGGAATATTCCT
Source organism: Lycium barbarum (assembly GCF_019175385.1). NCBI lineage: Eukaryota > Viridiplantae > Streptophyta > Magnoliopsida > Solanales > Solanaceae > Lycium > Lycium barbarum. The sequence goes on from NC_083343.1 coordinate 11,212,172, forward strand.
GCAAAATCCTTTTCTTTGTTGGCAGGATATATAATTGTAAGACGTCACAAATATTATTATAGTATAACAAGAAATCCATCATTCAAAATGCCAGCATACAAAAGGACCAAATGTGTGATTTTCATTGTCTTTCTTGATACAATAATTTCTTCTCTTTATAAGCCACTCGTCTTGTCCCCATTGACACATGGGACCTTTGACTATTTTGGCCTATGATGTCACTTGGTAAATCAAAAGGCTTAATACTTATATAGCCCTCAAACTTCCTAACAAATACTATTTTGACACACTGCTTGTTCCAATCGATTTTAAACACATAATAAAATGTTTTTATAAAGCACTTGAATTTCTTTTTCGCGCATATCTCAAATGTCCATTACATAGATAATGTAATCACTTAAAATATGTCACCTCCTTTAATTATACGAATTTGTCTCAATAAGCCATAAAACCTCATGCATTTTCCAATTGAAGATGATGTGTAGTATAATCAGAGGAGGTGACATATTTTAAATAGTTAACTTATCTAAGTAATGGGTATTTGAGATCATGCACAAAAAGATTCTCAAAATTTGAACCGAAAGTCCTTACTAGGAACATTATATCATGTGTTCAGATACTAAATTAAAATAAATAATAGTTCAAGTGTCTAAATGAAATTTGCTGGCAAATTTGAGGGGTTGTCCGATCCATGTATTAAGCTAATCGAGAAAATAGAGACAACTGGTTGTCTTTTCTAACCAAGACAATTACGTATTTAGCTTTGCTAGTGTTTTTTTCCACCGGTCTATTCATACATCGCCAAGTTATCTCACCATTTAGTTTTATTTTTTTGTATTTTATTGTAGGATTCAGTTTCAGTTTTTGTGGCATAAAAAGGCTGACTTCTTGTTACTGCATAATCAATCCTTGGTCTGGGAAAAATAGAGTGGGGAGGGAGATAACTACCAGATTTCAAATAAGTAGATAATATAATACTCATATAGTCACAATTTATTTATTTTTATAGATTTTTTAGAGAGATCGATGAAGTAGGTTGAGAATTATTAAGTTTCAGGTTCAAAATCTGACACAAACAAAAATCCTACATAATTTCTTCCAACCTATTTAAGCTTTGGTGGACAAGTTATTCCGTACTTGTGCTAATGAGAGGTAACAGGTACCCTTCACGTGAACACCATGTTATAAAATAAAAAGCCACTACACTTTTTTGTGATAATAAATATCTATTTTGTATACAAATATACTTTCGACAAATTTTAATCATATAATAGTGCCTGAAAGAGCAGAGGCAGAGCCCACAATTTTAATTTTATTGGTTATGAATTTTAAAATAACGATATTAAATATTTAATCACTGAGTTTTAAATTTAATATATGTACATAGGTAGGGGTAAGGTCTGCGGACATCCTACCCCATTAAACCGCACTTGTAGAATTACATTGTGTATATGATTGTTGTAAATATTGAATGATTTTTTAATACAAATATAATATTTGAACAATAGCTATTGGGTTCAACCGAATTCGTACCTGGACTTCTAGTTCCGTCCTTATAAAAGAGGGAATGGAAGAAATAATTTATGAGATGTGCGAACAAAATCTCGCATCGATAATTAAAAGAAAATTAATCTCGCATCGATAATTAAAAGAAAATTAAGTTATATAGTATTTTTGGACTAGTACGAGATCCTCAAAACGATATCAAAACCGATGGTACGAGGATGATGGCATGACGACGTTAAAGTTTGTTTCTTTTGTTTCAACTAACCCGTAGAGACACACATATGGAAAAAAAAAAACTTTAGTGGTTGTATATATTCGACAAATTAGGAGTAATACTTAACAAATCTACTGATAAGACTCTCGATAAAAAACTTCCACAACAAAAAGGAGCTGAATAAACCAAGGAAAATAAATCACTTTTCCGGCATGAATCATGTTTTTTATTAATACAGTACTATATATAACTTTTGGAAAAATTTCATAAACCTCCCCTCACGTTTGCAATATTACTGCTACCTCCCCTATTTTAACTTTTATGTTACAACTATTTTATTCTATTTATTACTAATAATGAAAATATAATATATCTGGACTTATTTGCCCTCCCCTAAAATCATTCTCTTTTGATTAATTATTATTTCATTAATATCTTCTCTAAAAGTTTCTTTCTTAGGAATATTAAATGAAGACCATCTTCTTCTTTTTTTAATTTATTCTGTTAGGTTTTACCCTAACAGTAATTTTGTATAATAATCAAATAAGTCTAATAGCAAGAAAAAGAAGACCATCTTCTCTTTAATATTAAACAATTTGTCTAAGAAGACCATCTTTTCTTTTCCTTCGGATTACAATTACAATGAAGCATAAGAGTGACGAACTTTTCAGTCACAACGAAGGCCTCTCTTCTTTTACTCTCTCACACTGCAATATATACTCAATACAAACTTATTAATAAAATAATAATTAATCAAAAAGAGATGGATCTTAGGGAGGACAAATCAGTCCAGATATATTATTTTTTATTAGTAATAAATAGAATAAAATAGTTGCAACATAAAAGTTAAAATAAGGAAGATAACCGTAATATTGCAAATGTAAGAGGAGATCAATAAAACGAAAAAAAATGTAAGGGAGGTCTCTGAAATTTTCCCATAACTTTTATTATGACCCAAAAAGCGTGTTACATGTCTTAAATTCTTCTCTGTATTTGACATGAGAGAGGGGGGACAGAAAGATGCGATGTTATTGTAATTTTTAAGTACAAACGTGATTATCATTTGCTTGGGATTAATTCCTTTAGTAAAATCAACCAATTAAGAAAGTACATTGGATGTCGATGTCTCTATTATAAGGACTGCTTAGAAATGATGAGTGTCATGAGAATCCTAGGACAGAATGATTGCCACAGCCCACAGCCATCTTTAATTGATGTCTATGCCTTTTACGAACATAAAATAAAGTACAAGTGTCTATAGCATTTCAATGGATTGAAACTCTTTTTCTTTTGGGTGCTGCTATTTGGCACAACCCAAGTGTCTATAGCATTTCAATGGATTTCAGCTCTCTTTTTTTTTTTTGGATGCTGCTATTTGGTACAACTCAAAATGGCACAATTTGGCACAACTTAATTTATTAAAAGTCCTAATTATCCTTAATGAAGATTTAGCTTCACTAGGTGGTCTTTCCCTCAAAAATTTTCCTCCAAGACAAAACAATTATTACACATAGCATGTTTAAGCTTTTCATTCTTCCAACACCTAGAACCCATAAATTTATCTTGGATAAAGATTTACTTCAATTTTTTTCCCTCTAATATTTTTATATAATTTATACATACACCTAATTTAGTTATTTGGTCAACCTATATATACGGTCTATCAATACAAATTACAAGTTAATGTACCCAATAAATATCTTTTAAACAATAGAAAAAAAGTCCTAAATTACATACAAAAATTGTCTACTTTTTTGACGAAATTGCATTTATTTTATATAAAAAATGATTGAATTGAATCAAAACTTAGTAAAAATATTTACTCAATCCTATATAATATTTAGCTAATAATTCAACATTTCAATTACAGTCAATCATAATATTGATTGCTTGTTTCATCCAATTTTTGTCATTTTTTTTAAATTGATTGAATTAAATCAAAACTTGCTAATTGTTTCTCAATTATATCTAATACTTATCTAAGTTCTTGCTAGAATAAATCTTTAATTCAAAGTCAACAATAGTGTGACTACCTGTTAAACCCACTATTTAAAAAAAATGATTGAAGTAAATCGAAATCTGCTAATTGTTATTCAATTCTATCTAATACTTAGCTAAATTGAGATAATTCAATGTTTCCATTAAAGTCAACTCAGTGTTGGTTAATTGTTACATTCACTGTTTTTTTTATTTTCTTAAATTGATTGAATTAAATCAGCACTTAAAAAATATTTATTCGATCTAATCTTATCTAATGCTTAACAAATTGAGATAATTTAATGTTTTAATTAAAGTCAATCACAATGTCAACTACTCATTACATCCATTATTATTTTTTAAAAGTTGATTTAATTAAATTAAAAGCCGATGATTGTTACTCAATCATATCTAATACTTAGCTAATTTGAGATAATTTAATTTTTCAATTAGAGTCAACCATAGTGTTGACTGCTTGTTACATCCTTTTTAAAAAAAATAATCATGGAATTAAATCAAAACTTGCTAATTGGTACTCAAATTTATCTAACTCTTAGAAAAACTAAGATAATTCAACATTTCAATTAAAGTCAATCATAGTGTTGACTACTTGTTATATTCACTTATTTTTTAAAAAAAATGATTGAATTGAATCAACACTTGGGAAAACTTTTACTTAATAATGGTTGATGCTTAGCTAAATTGAGATAATTCAACTTCAATCAAAGTCAACCATAGTGTTGACTACTTGTTACGTCTCTTTGTATCGTTTCAATTTTATCGAATGTCTACGAAGAGAAACTACTTGTTACATCGTCTATTTTTTTTTTTTAAAAAAATCGAATTAAATCAAAACTTGCTAATTGTTATTCAATCCTATCTAATGCTTAACTAAATTAAGATAATTTAATATTGCAATTAAAGTCAACCATAGTGTTTACTACTTGTTACATCCGTATTTTAAAAAAATAATTGACTTAAATCAAAACTTGTTAATTGTTACTCAATCATATCTAATACTTTCCTAAATTGAGATAATTAAATATTCCAATCAAAGTCAACCATTATCATAGTGTTAACTACTCGTTACATCCACTATTTTTGTTTAAATTGAATCAATTATATATGAACTTGCTAATGGTCACTCAATTCTATTTAATAATTAACTAATTGAGATCATTCATATTTCAATTAAAGTCAACGATAGTAGTGACTACTTGTTACATCTATTTTTTTTAATTGATTGAATTAAATCAAAAGTTGCTAATTGTTACTCAATCCTATACTTAGCTAAATTGAAGCAATTCAATGTTTCAATTAAAGTCAACCATAGTGTTGACTACTTGTTACATCCACTATTTTATTGATTGAATTAGATCTAAACTTACTAATTGCTATTCAATTCTATATAATACTTAGTTAAATTGAGATAATTTTTATGTTTTAATTAAAGTTAATCATAGTGTTGACTACTTGTTACATTCATTATTTTTGTTGAGATTGATTAAATTAGATCAAAACTTGCCAATTGTTACTCAATTTTATTTAATATTTGACTAATTAAGATAATTCAATTTTTCAATTAAAGTCAACCATATATTGACTACTTGTTGCGTCTACTTTTTAAATTAAAAAAATTGATTGAATTAAATCAAGAGTTGTTAATTGTTACTCAATCCTTTATAATGCTTAGCTAAATTGAAGCAATTCAATATTTCAATTAAAATCAACCATAGTGTTGACTACATTTTACATCTACATTTTTTTAAAATTGATTGAATTAGATCTAAACTTGGTCATTGTTACTCAATTCTATTTTATACTTATCTAATTGAGATAATTCAATGTTCCAATTAAAATCAACTATAGTATTGACTATTTGTTACATCTACTTTTTTTTTTTTAAATTGATTGAATTAAATCAGAAGTTGCAAATTGTTATTCAATCCTATCTAATACTTAGCTAAATTGAAGGAATTCAACGTTTCAATGAAAGTCGACCATATTGTTGACCACTTGTTACATCTTTTATTTTTGTTTAAATTGATTGAATTAGATATAAACTTGCTAATTGCTACTCAATTCTATTTAATACTTAACTAATTGAGATAATTCTATGTCTCAATTAAAGTCAACCATAGTATTGACTACTTGCTACAACTACTTTTAAAAAAATGATTGAATTAAATCAAAAGTTGCTAATTGTTATTCAATCCTATATAGTACTTAGCTAAATTGAAGCAATTCATATTTCAATTAAAGTTAATTGTAATATTGACTACTTGTTACATCCACTGTTTTATTGATTGAATTAGATATAAACTTACTAATTGCTACTCAATTCTATCTAATACTCAGCAAAATTGAGATAATTTATTGTTTCAATTAAAGTCAACTGTAGTGTTGACTACTTGTTACATCCACTCTTTTAAAAAAAAAAATGATTGAATTAGATCTAAAGTTGTTCATTGTTACTTTTTTCCATTTAATACTTAACTAATCAAGATAATTCAATGTTTCAGTTAAAGTCAATTATAGTACTGACTACTAATTACATATACTTTTTTCTTTTGAAATTGATAGAATTAAATCAAAAGCTGCTACTTGTTACTCAATCTTATATAATACTTAGATGAATTGAAGCAATTCAATGTTTCAATCATAGTGTTGAATACTTGTTACATCAATTGTTTTATTGATTAAATTAGATCTAAATTTACTAATTGCTACTTAACTCTATCTAATACTTAGCTAAGTTGAGATAACTCAATGTTTCAATTAAAGTCAACCATAGTGTTGACAAACTCTTACATCCACTTTTTTTTTTTTTTTTAAATTGATGAAATTGAATCAATAGTTATCAACTTGTTTTACGTAATCTTATATAATACTTAGCTAAATTGAATCGATCCTATATTTCAATTAAAGTCAACCATAGTGTTGAACACTTGTTACATCAACTTTTTTTTTTTTAAAAGTTATTGAATTAAATCAAAACTTGCTAATTATTACTCAATTATATCTAATCTTAGCTAAATTGAGATAATTTAATGTTTCAGGTAAAGTCAACTAGCTGCAGCAGCAATGGCTACGCCCTCAGGCCTCCGTGTAGAGAGAGAAGAGAACGTTAAGTTATAGATTAGATTATGTTCTAGTTGATTAATTTTTTCATCCCAACCATAGTGTTGACTACTTGTTACATACATTTTTTTAAAATTGACGAAATTAAATCAACGGTTAGCAATATTTTTTTACTCAATCCTAATTTAATCTTAGTTAATTTGCACTAATTCAATTTTGAATCGATCCATAAAACAAAACAGGCAAAAACATCAATTTCCAAAAAAAATAAAAAATTAATCAAAATAAAAAAAACGAAATCTATACCCTTCTGTTATATTGAAAACCATTAGTCTTATTAGCCGGTACAAAGTTAGTGAGAAGCATCTGATCACCAACACGATTATTATAAGAAGGAAGAAAAAATTCCTTAGTCATTGAATTGAGCTTGAATTTTTTCAACATGTCAGCAATATGTTGCATATGATAATTTTCTGATTTATCCAATGAAGATATTTTTGGAGTCATATTTAAAAAAAAATAGGCATGCAAATATGTACTTGGAATAGGTGTATTGCACGTTTTTTCTTGTTGAATGTTATTGGGAAGAAAAGAATAATTATGGTGTTGAAGAAAGAGAGAGTAAAATTTGAATTATTTTGACTTTTCCCTCTAACTTTTCAGGAAGGATATTAATGGAATAGAAAAAAGAGAAATTTACTGGTACACCCTCAAAGGCCACGTGGAATTACATTAATACCCCTAAAAAGGTGGAGTTGTGCCAAGTTGTGCCATTTCTGTTTAATGAAGAATTACTATTTGAAAATTTTAGTGAACAATCCTATTTTAGTATTATTATATGATTTACAAAATTAATTAATGCCGGAGGTATTGACTAAAATTTTAACGGAAAGCAAAATTATTTCGGTACAAGCAAGAAAGGAGGTATGAGATTAGTTAAAGGTAAATAAGCTAATAATATGGGACCCACGTCTCCATTTGTCTATGTGGGACCCAATATAAATTTTATTGGAGAGTTGCGGGTGGGGGAGTATGGGGTTCAGGGGTTCACGTCCATGGACACATTATTTATTTTATAGGAGTATATGTTTGGTTCTTACTTTTCATAAAGCACCTTTATAATTGAGCAAATTAATTTCATCTTCTTTTAAATTTACACGTGACATCTTGCTATGTCCGACATTATATAGTATTTGTTAAGGATTACATGTTTGGAAATGATTTTTTGTATATTTCATTAACAAGTAAGGAAAAAAAGGAGTATAAAAAATTATTGAAAGTAATTCAAATCAGAGATTCATATTTATAGTCGGTTTACATAAGAAAGATTTTGTTAACCTTTCATGCAAAATTGTATCAAGATGATAGGTTTATGTGTGGTTAGAGTTGCAATAAACACATATTTTCACATATTCTTTCTTCGGAAAAAGGCCAAAAATGTGTCTTGACTTTTTAAAAAGGTCTAAATATATTCTTCATCTACCTATTTTGTTAGAAATACCCAATTGCTCACCATTTTGGCTCGTTTTTGCCCTTATATTAAAACTAACATACATACATACATACATATATACACACATACATCTTCTTTTTTAGGTGACAATTGACGCTTATATCCATCTTGTGCTCAGGCATAAATTAAATTTTAATTATTAATATTACATGTTATAATCCTATTGAACGAAATTAAAACCTTTTCCCGTTAATTAAATCTGTCCTAGACTTACAAACCTAATGAGACAATGTAGTGCCGTCACAAAGAGACAAAAAGACACGAACAATTATTAGCATTTGTAATATAAAAAATGTGATAAGTTAAACATTAAAGTTTGTTTGTTTTTTCACCTAACCCGCAGAGACACACGTCCGAAAAAAAAAATCAATAAACTTTAGTGGTTGTAAATATTCGACAAATTAGTAGGGAGTAATACTTAACAAATCTACTGATAAGACTTTAGATAAACAACGTCCACGATAAAAAAGAGCTGAATAAATCAAGGAAAAATAAATCACTTTTCCGCCATGAATCATGTTTTATTAATATAGTACTATATATAACTTTTATTATGACCCAAAAAACGTGTTACCTGTCTTAATTTCTTCTCTGTATTTGAAAAGAGAGGGGACAGAGAAGATGCAATATATGTTATTTTAAGTACAAATGTGATTATCATTTGCTTGGATTAATTCCTTTAATAAAATCAACCAATTAAGAAAGTCCATTGGATGTGGATGTCTTAGTAAGCGGGAAGAATTAGCTATTGAAATTTTCATAGGTGACTCATAGAGACCACTTGAAAAAAAAAAAAAAAAAAAAATTATTTGCTTTTTCATCAGCCACACCCCCCCGGCTCCTCCTCCTCCCACCCCTCCCCCAATTTTTTTTTAAGTTTTGATTTTCTTTATTTGTTTTTTCACCCTCCCAAAAAAAAAAAATTAAAAAAAAAAATTAGTTTTTTTTTTAACCAGTCCCAATTCCTCCTCCTCCCACTCCTCACCCCCTTCCTCCATGCCACACCTCAAAAAAAAAAATTAATTTTTTTTACCGGTCCCCACTCCTCCTCCTCCCACCCCTGCCAACCCCCCTCCCAAAAAAAAATTATTTTTTAAAAAAAAGTTTTGATAAGTTTTTCTTTTTGTTTTTTTTTTCATCCCCCACCCTTCCAAAAAAAAAAAAAATTTTAAAAAAGAAGTTTTGAAAAGTTTTTATTTTTTTGCACCACCACCAAAATGATTTTTCTTGAAAAGAAGTTTTGAATTTTTTTTTTTTTTGGTTTCTTACTTCCCCCACCCACCCAAATAAAAAAAAGTTTTGAAAAGATTTTTTGCACCCCCCCACCCCAAAACACACACACGCCAAAAAAAAATCTTGAAAGGAAGTTTTTTTTTTGTTTTTTTTTGGGGGGGTTTAGGATGGATAAAACCCAGGTTGTTGTTGTTGTGTGTTTGTAGTGGAATAAATAGTTTTTCTATTGCTGTCCTGGTATGGTTCAAGGTTTAGGAAAATATATCCAACAAATAGTTTTTTTGTTCTTGTCCTGGTATTTATCTGGTTATGTTTGTAGAAGATAACCAACAGATTTGTAGTTATTACAACAAGTTCTACACTTTTTGCAACAAGTAGACAATCTAAAAAATTTGTGTATACTAAAAAAGTTTTAAAAATTGTAGCAGCAAGAATCGAACCAGCGTCCCTGGGGAGAAGAATCTAGCATTTCACCACTGGTACCACAGACTCGCTTTGATATATATATATATATATATATATATATATATATATATATATATAGACACACACACACATACACACAGTTTCAACCAAGGTGTCTAGGTGGCGTGGCACCCCCACAGTCCTACATAGATTCGCCCTTGTTTTCACCGAACAAAGGCAATTTACGATGGTTAAGTGATTTAATGAAATGAATGTATACCTCAACTAATTGTGATTAAGTGCTAATTGTATATCTTAGGAAACATGTGATACATCCATTGATTTGGTGTAAACACCCCCGGTGTGGGTAAGGGAGACAATTAAGGAGATAAATATGATAGTTTAGATAAATATTCTTGTGATTGAGACAATTAAATATCTTTTCTTAATGGGTGTGCAAAAATGTTATAAAACAACTAATATGGATAGTAGATGGTATGAATTAAATTTTATTTATGATTCACAAGGCGGAAGAGGGCCAAAAATGCCATTAACTACTAGAAAAACCAGAATTACATGGGGATTTTCTTGGGATTTTGAAGCAAAATTTGCACGTAAAGAAATTTCCTGCGAATTTTCCTGCCAATAAAAATCCGTTGGAAAAAAGCTCGTGGGTAATTATTACCTGCGGATTTAAAATTCCCCAGGTAACTTACTTGGGGATTTCAACTCCGCATGTAAATTATCTACGGATTTTTTCGCATGAAATACTAAAAATTCGCAAGTAATTTTTGGTAAAAATTCGTGAAATAAAGGAATTTTCTTGTGACTTTTTTGGCAAATAATTCCGCATGAGAATTGCGAAAGAAATATTAATCATTTTAATTATTCTATTTAATTTATTTCTTGTCTACAATGTTTTTCCATTCTATTTTGTCTTGTTTTTCTCTATATTAAATGTATTTTCTGGTCTACCAACATTTTTGTTTGGAATTTCATTTTTACCTATTTTAATGTTTTTTTGTTTACCAAAAAGAATGTACAAACACCCACCCAAACCATACCTAAGCTACCCAGTGCCCTGCAGCAACCCCCTCTTTTAATTATAATTAATCGGTTAAACGCCCTACCCTTAAATTTATTAGAAAGATATTTGGATTACCAACTTAATTTAATTCGTTGAAGACAGCTAACCGCTAATAGCTTTAGGCGGAAGCATTATAAGGCGAAATTTTTATGCTTAAATATTCGATGAGGTACAATGCCATCTCCCAATTCCCTTCAATAAATCTTTAATACCCTTCAACAAATCAATATCTAAGATATTTATTTTGTCTATTTTTTTTTCAAGAATTGTAAGTAATCAAAAATTCTAATTTCTATCTTTCTATATATTTCTTCAAATATAACCAAGTGAATAAAATTATGTCCATTTATTCAATGATTAATAGACCGTTCATACAATGTATGTTTTTTTTTTCTTTAAAAGAAAAATAAGAATATAATTTTGGGAATTAGATATTTTAAATAAGAAATAATTTGATAACGTTTATAACTATACCTTGAATAAAACATTAGATACCTTTAAAAAAAATATTATCTTCTTAAAGTAGATCTCTCTATTGAAGGAGACAATTAAACTTCACGTTAATAATAAATATAAATGAACTTTTCTCTACTCAAAAGTTATACTTAATTACTCAATAATTAAGCATGGATTCCAAAATTTAAAATTGATTTTTTCTTCAAATATAACCAAGTAAATAAAGTTACATCCCATTCTTCGATAACTAGTGCACCGTTCATACAATGGGTGTTTTCCAAGAAAAAAACCTCCCATATCTAAATTCAGCCATTAGAGCAGCCACATTTGCTATGTAGCAGGTTTCTGAAGATTTATTAATAGTTAAATTTCTCTTTTGAAATTCTATACAATTTTATGGAGTTCAATTAATTTAAAATTTTGAAATTCTAGATCATGTGCACAAAGAAGAGAAAGCGTGAACAATTAATTGAAATATTACCTAGCTAATAGTTCTAGATCAATAAAGTCATAATTAAATAAGTTGGGAAATCTTATAATCTAAACCTATCTTGAAGCTACTTTGCTACTTATCTAAAGTTAAAAATTAAAAATACAATGTATATGTTAATTAAATTAAAAAAGAGATGACATATGTAATCTTATGAAAGCTATATTTACAATTGTAAGTTCTAGCTTGAAGTCCAAAGGTAAAATAATATTAATGCTTAATGACGTCTATATTAAATTGAAAAAGAAAACGTGAAAATATTTAATGATAAACAAAAATTAGCATGATAGTGAACATGTTTGAAAAATACAAGAGTAAAAAAGCCATGACGAAAATTTTAAAGAAAGAAAAGTATCGAAAACAAATCAATATATTTAAATTCATGTATAGATAGGATAAATTTTAAATAAAACACAATACAATACACACTGAACACTCTTCTTTTACAGAAGTAAATACGAAGAAATTTATTGGAATTTAAGGTAATAAAAGAATTAAAAAAAACTAACAGCCCCCTCCATCACTTTTCTCCTTATCAGCATACTTTTGAAGCGCTTCACCGTACAACCTCCCATATCTACACTCATCAAACATTTCAACTCCCATGTCCATGTATAAATCATTTACCTTCTTATTCCAAGCTGCACTTATTCCCTCCACCGAAACGAACCCGTTGTTAGCAGCAATGGACACAACAGTTCCAAACAACAGTCTTCCCATTCCCAACTAATTACGATAACTCTCCCTGAAGTAAAAATCCTCGAAATGGAACCCAGGTTTATCATAGAAGCACGAATAATTCGCGTAAAAGAAAGCATATCCCGCCATAAAAACATCATGTTTATCGTTGCCATCATCATATTTGGACCTGAATTCCTCCGCCTGTCCTTCAACAACGGGGAATTTAAGGTCGAACTTTGTAATGACGGGCTTGAACCCTTGGTCCGTGGTATGCATGGATTCGGTAAAAGGGGTTGGTGAGACTTCGAGTAGAAGTATGGTTGGCCCGTAATACAGGGGAAGAGGGTTTTCTTTAAAGAGCAAGTTCCCTAAGGAGGATTCGGTAGCTTTATAGAATGAGCGTCGTTATGGTATGCATGGTTTTGGTAAATCAGTTGGTATATATGGTGAAGGTCAGCTTTCGTAGCCAGACGGAGTCTTGTGTAGATCTTTTCCTTGATCGTAACATTGTTTTCCGATGTCGAGTTGGTGGTTATGGTTTCAGATAAAGTTGGTTGTTGAGGAGCAGCAGCCATGGGATATTCTTAAGTTATACTAGTATTTGAGAGGGTTGAGCTAGGTTTCAGATAAAGAAAATAAGGCAAGGAAATGTTGAAAGGACTATATATAGGATGAAGGGTTTGTGATGGGATACTGTTTGGAAAGATTGTAGGATGAAAATGGTTGCTGGATATTAGATTCCTTTTTCCATTCTTTATACTCCCTCTCCCTTATTTTCTATATTTAGAAACAATTTAACTTTATAAGATAATTAACAGTTTATCCCAAAAAGATCTTTTTTTTTGGTAAACTGGCATACGATGTCACTTGTTAATACGTATATAGCCCATCAAACTTGCCGGCAAGTTCTATTTTGATATACTACTTATTCCAATGAGCACCTATTTATACATATTTAGCAACTATTAAAATGAAAAATGCTAATTAATCACCTAAACGCATGATAAAATGTTCATATTTGGCGCTCTTACTTTAAATTTTAATTTTTTTCGCAGATCTCAAATGCCCATTACGTAGATAAATTAACCATTTAATACGAATTAGTCTCAATAAATCATAAAACCTCATGCATGTTCCAATTAAAGATAATGTGTAGCATAATTAAAGAAAATGTCATATTTTAAACGGTTAACTTATCATGTAGTGACATTTGAGATCATGCATAAAAATTATTTTTCAATTTTGAACCGAAAGTATCTAATAGGAACACTTTATCATGTGTTCAGGTGCTCAATTGGAACAAACAATAGTTCAAGTGTCTAAATGAAATTTATTGGCAAGTTCGAGGCGTTGACAGTGTATTAAGCCAATAAAAAAAGAATATAAATAGAATAGACATCATAATTTCTTTTGCTTAGTTAATACAGAAAAGATAAAAATTTATAGTACCTAAAATAAAACAAAATTAACAATAAATATATAATGTGAGACATGCAAATTAAAAGAAATTATAAATCATATGTATAAGGAAAATACATATAAGAAAATATAACAAAAAAGCAAATCTAGATAAAAGCACTGTACATCTTTTAGTAGGTTTATGGGGAGGAGTTCTTGTGAAATTTTCTACGGAGAAGAGAAGTCAAGATAGTAATATAAGTCCCTCTCATGTTCTTTTATGTTTTTCTCCAGTGTTTAGTACTTGCTTTGAATTCGCATAATAAAGCTCATTAAATGATTTATTCTACTGAAACCCTGACCTTCTGTAATTTTGCTTTTGTGAGCTAACCGCCTTCTCAATTATTAGAAGACTAATCTCATAGTCGTTCTCCCACACTAACTAATTAATGAATAGTTACATTTTGTAAAGACATTAAATAGAAGAAGGGGAAAAAGAAACTATTAAACTTTCTGACATATTATAATTAGGAGAAAGGTAACAACTTGATTAAAAATATAAACATGTTTCTTGTCTAAAGAAAGGTGTCAACCACCTTTATTAAATTATTCACAGATTTTAATTAAACTCCATACACAACAAAGTTATAAATTGTGAATATTACCCAACTCCCCCTTAATTATCTAATACAAAAACTTTATAATCAAGAATTAAAACTTATAGTCATGAAAGGAAGATCTTAGGTTTCCCCTAAGCATCCATTATAATTACTTGAAAACTCTACTTCTATAATCTCAAATGGCTGCAATTGTCATTAGGGGAAATAATTAACATGCATGTCAGAAATAAAGGATAAGTCTGAGAAGACAAATACGCTCACGCAAGAATGAATCATATAATGGAGTAGGCAATTAAAACATTTGTATCTTGTTATAAGGGACAATCGTACAATCAAACACATTGTTCAGCTCCCATTACAATGTCGTTGTAATTGTCTGGTATCTTTCTGCTTTAAAATTTTAAAACACAAAACATAACCGGTAAATTTTCTTTAATCCATTAGGAAAAGATTGATGTGGATTTTAATTTATAAAACATGTTATAAATCTACTTATTTTTCATATTACAATCTACTTTTTATAAATAATTACTCATATTTATGCTCTGGATATTCTGATAGTGCGTGCAAAAATTCTTCCATATAATTTTTTTTTAATCTTTTCCTTTAGAGTTCAACTTGTGTACACTTATAGTGTATAATAGTTTTGTTATTGCATCATATTAGAATTACTTTCACTACATGTAACAATTGATAGTCGATTTAGTTTGATAACATAAAATTGACCTGACTTTAGTTTCAGAGTAGAGGGCATTCAAGGCTTTAAGCAGCAGTCAGAATTTGCTTTTGACCGAACCAATTACACTAAACTACACAAATATAGAGCCCCCCACTTTTCTAACCCAAAAAAAAAAAAAAAAAAAAAATTGGAACCAAACTAACCCATTAAAAAAAAAAAACCTAATTAGGCTTCACGTACAGAATCTGTGCGTGAAAGGACCAAACTGTAACTTTTTAAGTTTGGTCCTTTCACGCACAGATTCTGTGCGTGAAAGGGGTATTTTTTTTCTTTTTTTAAGCTATCAAAAATCACTTTTTTTTCATACTTTGGGCAAAGATTAGTTATGTTTCAAAACCCCAAAATATCATATTTTATATAGAACTTAATATATTTTTTTTGCATACAATAACGTCGGCTCATTACATCAAGTATACCTAAACGTTTGGATCGTCGTTTTAAGGGTTGTAGAGTGCCCCGAAATAAGTTTTGTTTGAAAGGAAACTTGTCATCTTTAAATCTAAGTGTCATATTTTATAGGATTTTGATTTAAGTGTTTTGAAATAAAAATATTATATTAAAAAATAATTCATCCAATACGAGAGGTTCAACCAAGTTATAGTATATCTCATTAAATGCTCCCACCAAGGTTTGATCCCATGTTGTTGGCATAAAAAAGAAGTGAGTAAAAAAGTGAGGCTAAACCACCAAGTCAAATTGGTGAATGTTACAAAATAGACACTTTTTATTTTTTATATTGTTCACTAATGCTATCTAACTCGATTTCATAAATTGAATTTCGAACCTCGAAATTGACATTCAAAACATCATTACCACGGGATTAGCATCTCGAAATAGATTTTTTATCATTAGATTTTTACTAGAGAAGAATGAAATTTTTGCACAAATTGGGGGAAAATACAAATTGAATGGGGTAACGGGCGTTTTTTGGAAAATCGGCTGGGCCAAACCGCCTTGCGGCGTTTTTTTCGCGTAGATCTCGAAAAAATACCCTGAATCAAAAAAAAAATCGCGTAAATCGGATATCTGAGCGCAAAGTTATGACCATTTAAAGTTTCAACAATTTAGAACTAGTTTTCCACCTATGCTCTGGTCCTTATTTTTTATTTACGTGAGTGAAGAGGCATATGTATACTTGATGTAATGAACCGATATTATTGTACGCTAAAAAAAATATTAAGTTCTATATAAAATATTTATATTCCAACGTTTTGAAATGTGACTAATCTTCGGTCAAAGTATGAAAAAAAACTTAAAGATAACAAGTTTCCAAACTTAATTCGAGACACTTTACAACCCCTAAAACGACGATCTAAACATATATGTATACTTGATGTAATGAGCCGACATTATTTTATGCTAAAAAAAATATGAAGTTCTATATAAAATATTTATATTCTGGTGTTTTGAAACGTGACTAATCTTCGGTCAAAGTATTGAAAAAAGCTTAATTTTGAGTTTGATTTCCAAAGATGATAAGTTTCCTTTCAAACAAAACTTACTTCGGGGCACTCTACAATCCCTAAAATGACGATCCAAACGTTTAGGTATATTTGATGTAATGAGCCGACGTTATTGTACGCAAAAAAAATATATTAAGTTCTATATAAAATATTGATATTTCGGGGTTTGAAAACATAACTAATCTTTGCCCAAAGTATGAAAAAAAACGTGATTTTTTATAGCTTAAAAAAAGAAAAAAAATACCCCTTTCACGCACAGAATCTGTGCATGAAAGGACCAAACTTAAAAAGTTACAGTTTGATCCTTTCACACACAAATTTTGTGCGTGAAGTCTAGTTTGGTTTCAAAATTTTTTTTTTTTTGGTTAGAAAAGTGCGGGGCTCCACAAATATATGACTACTCCATTAGAGAGACCGGGGCAGGACGCTGTAGTATTACAAGCAATATAATTCCGTCCCAATAATAATAGTATAAAGTATATGGTGTCAGATCATAATTCATAGCTCAGCAAGACAGCAACACCTTCACCATTATGTCTTGAGAGTACTATGCCCTAAATGTATAACATTAAAGAAAGAGAGGAAGAAACTCATTTAGGGGAAAAGAAAGAACTAATATTTGCTAAATGACCTAACAAAAAGTTAAAGTTAGAAGTATCTGCTACTGAAACAAATTTTAATCCAAAGCAATAATACCTGATCAATATACAGCACCATCTTAAAGAGCTGCAAGCCTGCAACATGCATGTATCATCAGCCAGATCCTTAGCAGGCGAGAGGATAATCAAACTCCCGTTAAAATGACAGATTCAACACATTCATACTATAAGAAGAAGAATGGATGATGGGTTTCAATGATATGTAAGTTACAATTTAGGGAGTAAGTAATGAGAGTTAATACTCAAAATAAAGACTCTAAGCGTTCTGTTTTTCTCTGCAAATAGGGATTAAGGAATATGAAAGGTTAAGAAGTTATTCTTGGATTAACTGCAATGAGTAATTCTTTATGCTTGTATTAATTTTTTTATTTGCGTTTCTTCTTTACATAGTAACATGTGAATGCTGAGCATTTAATTGCAATAAGTATTATGTTTATGTTTGCATTAAATTTTGTTTAATCCATAAATATATTAAGACTTTTATCAAAAAAAATGAAGTAAAAGCCCAAAAAATTGAGAAAAAAGATAAATGGTGTTATAGGCTATAGAGAGGTATCACATCACCTTATCTATGCCTAGTTTTATATTATATATAGATTCAGTTTCAGTTTTTGTGGCATAAAAATATTGACTTCTTGTTAATGCATAATCAGCCTTCGATATGGGAAAAATAGAGGAGTAGGGAGAGAGAGATAAACTAGTACAAGATCACTAAAATGAGTTGTGAATTATAAGGCTTTAGGTTTAAAATCTAACAGAGGCAAAAATATTAGTTAATTCCTTTCAATATATCTGAGCTTCGACTAACAGAGTTATCCGATACTTATGGTGTGAGTGATAGCAAATACTCTGTAGAATTGGTCAAAATGTGTGCAACCTTACCCCAACACCACAATTATTAAATAAAAAAACAAATTGCAACTACTCTTTTTGTGATAATAAATGTCTATTTAGTATACAGATATATTTTTCAACAAATTATTAATCATATATATATATATATATATATAAACTAGATGTTATTGGCTCGTGCTGGCATTTTATGTTGTATATTACATCGGGCAATTCGCAGGAATGCCCTTATTTTGGGTGGTCTTTAATTTTTGCCTGTTAAATTGGTGGTTTTTAATTTTTGCTCTTTATTGGAACCTCTTGGTTTTGGATTCGAATCCCCGCTCAATCAAAAAAAATTTAAAAAAAATCACTAGGCAGAGCTTGGATTCGTAAGGCAAAGGTTTGCATGCTTCAGGCAGAGTTTCAAACTCTACCTTAAGGTAGAGTTTTGGGCAAAATCTGCCTTAAAACGGAATTTTGCCTTCAATATTCTGCCTTAACTTCAGGCAAAATTCTGCCTTAAAAATCTCAAACATTACCTGAGTGTTCTCAATGATGTGTCTATTCTCATCCCTCAGCCTATGGAAACATATCAAAAAGTTACTTAGCTGACACAAAGCAAAATCGCCTAAAGTAAGTCCAAATTGGAGAAGAACACTATCAAAATGAATTACCACTCACATATATGCACAACATATGCCCCAACATCAGAGTTTCAAACTCTACCTTAAGGTAGAGTTTTGCAGGCACAGTTTTGAAGGCAAAATTCTGCCTTGCGAATCCAAACCTCTGTCTTGTGATTTTTTTTTTACTGAGCTAGAGTTCGAACCCAGAACCTCGAGATATTAAGCGAAGGGCAAAAGTTAAAGACCACTAATTTGAGGGGCAAAAATTAATAACCACCCCAAAAGAAGGGCAATCCGCACAAAAAAATGTATTCCTTCAGTTAAAAAAGAATATGTCTTTAGCCCTATCACATTCATTTAGAAACAAGTCAATAACTTTAATTTAAAGGTATTTGGGCTACAAGGTGTCAGCAGAATGGGGCCCACATGAAAAAAAGTAATTGGCATCTGGGTCTTTTGTCCAATTGAGGAAAACATACACCTACAAAGCATTTTAGTACAACAGCTTTCAAGCACGATAACAATAGAAACTGCCAAAATGTTAGCTCTGAAATTACCTTTTTGCCCTTGGTTGTCCAATTCTTCATCTTTCAAACTTAACATTACATTATTCAAACATCTTAATTAATTTCAAATGTTTAAAATGGACAAATACAAATTTGACTTTTTGTTTAATGAAGAATTACTATTTGAAAATTTTTAGTGAACAATCCTATTTTAGTATTATTATATGATTTACAAAATTAATTAATGCCGGAGGTATTGACTAAAATTTTAACGGAAAGCAAAATTATTTCGGTACAAGCAAGAAAGGAGGTATGAGATTAGTTAAACGTGAATAAGCTAATAATATGGGACCCACGTATCCATTTGTCTATGTGGGACCCAATGTAAATTTTATTGGAGAGTTGCGGGTGGGGGAGTATGGGGTTCACGTCCATGGACACAGTATTTATTTTATAGGAGTATATGTTTGATTCTTACTTTTCATAAAGCACCTTTATAATTGAGCAAATTAATTTCATCTTCTTTTAAATTTACACGTGACATCTTGCTATGTCCGACATTATATAGTATTTGTTAAGGATTACATGTTTGGAAATGATTTTTTGTATATTTCATTAACAAGTAAGGAAAAAAAGGAGTATAAAAAATTATTGAAAGTAATTCAAATCAGAGATTCATATTTATAGTCGGTTTATATAAGAAAGATTTTGTTAACCTTTCATGCAAAATTGCATCAAGATGATAGGTTTATTTGTGGTTAGAGTTGCAATAAACACATATTTTCACATATTCTTTCTTCGGAAAAAGGCCAAAAATGTATCTTGACTTTTTTAAAGGGTCTAAATACATTCTTCATCTACCTATTTTGTTAGAAATACCCAACCGCTCAGCATTTTGGCTCGCTTTTGCCCTTAAAACTAACATACATACATACATACATACATACATACATCTTCTTTTTTAGGTGACAATTGACGCTTATATCCATCTTGTGCTCAGGCATAAATTAAATTTTAATTATTAATATTACATGTTATATTCCTATTGAACGAAATTAAAACCTTTTCCCGTTAATTAAATCTGTCCTAGACTTACAAACCTAATGAGACAATGTAGTGCCGTCACAAAGAGACAAAAAGACACGAACAATTATTAGCATTTGTAATATAAAAAAAGTGATAAGTTAAACATATACCTTTAAAAAAAAAATCGAGTTGAAAATATGCAATCTTCTTTTGTGTTTTAAGTAAACGTAAATAAAGTTATGTATCTTTTAAGGACATTAAGAGATATACTGTATCTTACATGTTACTTCTAATTGTAATGTTTAAGAGTTGGCTGTTGAACAATTATCGTGGAAAAACCACCTGGCACCAAATGAGGAAAAAAAAAAGAAACAAATCTCATCATTTGAATTTAACTTGAAGTACTATATATCAAATAGTTATATAAAAAAGAATTAAATATCTTGAGGTTTAACAAATTTTACTTCTTAAATTAGATATATGAAAATGTCAAATTTGAAATTTCTTTTCAAAATATTTACACATTTTTTACTATTATATTACAATTTTGTACGACCCAATGTGCACGTAAAAATTAATTAGAAAACAAAAACAAAATGCTTTCCTTAATATTTATGATATTATTTGCTTAAACGAATGGCACTAAACTTGATCCTATAGGAAAAGAGCAGAAATGAGTTTTTGTAGCACTTAAGAAAGAAATGCAGATTGTTCTAGAGTTCATTTTCACCATTGCTTACAATTACTGATTTGCCCTTATATTAAGTTAGATTTGCCAACATGGCCTTGGTCGTCCATGGCATGGGCTTTTCTATAAACCATAAAGTATATATATATATATATATATATATTAATGAAAGTATCTTTGGACTAGTACGACATCCTCAAAATGATATCAAAACCGATGGTACGATAACAATGGCATGATGGCTTTAAAGTTTGTTTCTTTTGTTTCACCTAACCCGTAGAGACACACGTACGAAAAAATAAATAAACTTTAGTGGTTGTAAATATTTGACAAATTAGTAGGAGTAATACTTAACAAATCTACTGATAAGACTATCAACAACTTCCACAATAAAAAGGAGCTAAATAAATCACTTTTCCGCCATGAATCATGTTTTATTAATATAGTACTATATATAACTTTTATATGACCCAAAAAACGTGTTACATGTCTTAATTTGTTCTCTGTATTCGAAAAGAGAGGGGACAGAAAGAGCAATATATGTTATGTTATTAAGTACAAATGTGATTAGCTTGGGATTAATTCCTTTAATAAAATCAACCAATTTAGAAAGTACATTGGATGTGGATATCTTCTTTATTATAAGTACTGCTTAGAAATGATGAGTGTCATGAGAATCCTAGGAAACAATGATTGCCACAGCCCACAGCCATCTTTAATTGATGTATATAAGCCTTTTACGAACATAAAATAAAGTACCAAGTGTCTGTAGCATTTCAATGGATTGAAACTCCTTTTCTTTTTAAGCTTTGGTATCGGGGCTTGCTAGTTTGTGTGTATATGCTGACTCTACAATCAAAGTTTAAACAAATAAAAAGAAAATTACGTAGTGTTGCTTGTTCTGCTTTTTTTTTTTTTTTTTTTTTTTAATTTGAATTTGCCACCACATAATTTCAATCCACTCCATCGATTACTAAGTCACACTCTTTAACTGTTTTAATCGATTGCAAAACTCTTATACATGAACAAGGCAAAATAATGTACATTTCGGTATTATTTATGTTAAGGTACTCGATTAGGTATGAAGTATGAGAGAAAAAGATTTTTAAAATTTGTCATTTTAAACCTATCATAATATTTTTATAATTATACTATATATACTATAATTATACTACATAGCTAGAGACATACACTATGTAGTTAAGAAAGTTTCTCATGCAACAACACAATAGCATTTATTACTTTTTCTCCTCAAAGTAAATTGATCCTTACTGCTCCAATGAGTGAAGAGTTAATTAAATTAAACTTTTTAAGAGAAGAAAAGTAGTTTAAACACATATTCTTACTATGAAGGTTATTAAACAAAGAGTGCAAAAACCTTTAAAGACATGTAACATGAACGCGACGCAGTTTTGTTCTGGATGAAAAAAATAAAGTATGCTAACTGAAGCTAAGTTTACATCGGGAGGCTGGAGAGGGTTTTTGGTGTCATTGTTTAAGTTATTTCCCAAGTTTATATATTTTTGCACGTCTATGCACTTCGTAACAACTTCAGACATGCGGTGATTGAAGTGTCATATGACTTGCCTGAACTTCTTTTTGCCTGAATTTCGGCAATATGAAAACTTTAGACGACAAAACCTAACTTCAGACATCACATATCTGATGTTTGTCAACACTGAATATTGGTTAAATAATCCTAGAAAGGTACATAATACTACCCAAATAGAGCACCCGGGAATTTTTTACTGTTTACACTCGCTGCTATAATTGATGGGACATAGAGAAAAACGGGCTAGGAAAGAATATTTGGGCATATGCCAAACTGTATACAAGACTATTTCATAAAATGGGTAAATTAGGATATTATATAACAACCAGGTGATGTACAACCAGTGGCTAAATTTATCAACGTAACAAGATATCTAGGGTTCCCTAATGACTAATGAACCTGTGTGGCTGTGTCAAATCCAAGATTGCTAATTGTATTTCTCAAGAAACTCATTTAATTCACATATGGCCTAACTCTTCTAATATCATTTTATTTTCTTTCTTGATCGTATTTCATGTGATTGCAAAGGTATCCCACATAAGAGAATTATAATTCAAAACAAAGATTATCATAATCTTTTTTAGGTTTGCCTTTTTATAAATTAGAAAAAAGTAGCTCGGTGCACAAATTATCATGTTTTTATGCGGAGTTCGAGGATCAGTCCAAGGTGTCATTCTGACCCAAGCATCAGTAGTTGATTTTACTTTTTTGCTTATTTTTTTAATGGGAAAATACATTAAAACCCCCCCAAACGTGTAGTCGGATTAATTATGACGCACCCAACCTTTGCGGGCGACCTATTACCCCCCAGTCTTAATTTTTCAGTATTTTAGTAGCATTTTCGGCTGACGTGGCAAAAAAAAAAAATGGCAAGTGAAAACGATTAAAATGTGATATTTTAATAAAAATTAATATTTAAAAATTTATTTATATTAAAATATCTCACCCACCCCCACCCTCCCTCTCTTTCTTCTTCTTTCTCTTTTTTCTCTTTCTTCTTCTTTCTCCTCAACCATCGCCGCCTCCACCGCCGTCGTCACATCGCCGCACCACCGCCACACCTCCACCGCCGCCGCCGCACCGCCGCCAGCAGCAGCAGCAACAACAACAGGCGGTGACGTGGGGGTGGGGGTGGGTGAGATATTATTAATGTGTTAATTTAATTATTAATGTGTTATTTTAATTATTAATGTGTTAATTTAATTATTAATGTGTTATTTTAATTATTAATGTGTTAATTTAATTATTAATGTGTTATTTTAATTAGTAATGTGTTAATTTAATTATTAATGTGTTAATTTAATTAGTAATGTGTTAATTTAATTATTAAAGTGTTAATTTAATTATTAATGTGTTAATTTAATTATTAATGTGTTATTTTAATTAGTAATGTGTTAATTTAATTATTAATGTGTTAATTTAATTATTAATGTGTTATTTTAATTTGAATTATTAAATGAAAAAAAAGTGGCGGTGACGTGGCGGAGAGTGTGCAACACTCTCCACTGTGCAACTGGGATGCAATTTTTTTTTGCCACGTCAGCCAAAAAATGCTACTAAAATACTGAAAAATTAAGACTGGAAGGGTAATAGGTCGCCGGCAAAGGTTGGGTGTGTCATAATTAATCCGGCTATACGTTGGGGGGGGGGGGGGAGGTTAATGTATTTTCCCTTTTTTAATCATTTAAATTTATTATAAATCAGTCCGGGAAAGGAAAAAAAGCTCTCCTCCCCAATAGTCACTAGAAATCATGATATTTAAAAAAAAAGACTTCAGCAACTCTTGGTGATTTCTATTACGTCTATAGTTCACTAATGTTATAGTGACGAAATTCTCTATATATTAGAAAGTCAACAAATTGATCGCAAAAACATAGATACCAAAATGGTCTCGAATATGCTGGTCAGTTTTTTCTCTTAAAAAAATGAATTAAGGAATATTCCTGCAAAATCCTTTTCTTTTTTGGCAGGATATATAATTGTAAGACGTCATAAAAATCATAGTAAAACAGGAAATCCATCATTCAAATCCCAACATACAAAAGGACCAAGTAGTGATTTTCCTTGTCGTTCTTTAATACTACAATGATTTCTTCTCTTGATAAGCCACTCGTCTTGTCCCCATTGATACATGGGACCTTTGACTATTTTGGCCTACGGTGTCACTTGTTAATACGTATATAGTCCATCAAACTTGCCAGCAAATTCTATTTTAATATACTGTTCGTTCCAATGAACACCTAGTTATACATATTTAGCAACTATTAAAATGAAAAATGCAAATTAATCACCTAGACGCGTGATAAAATGTTCATATTTGGCACTCTTAGTTCAAATTTTAATTTTTTTCGCAGATCTCAAATGTCTATTACATAGATAAATTAACCACTTTAATAATACAAATTAGTCTCAATAAATCATAAAACCTCATGCATATTCCAATTAAAGATAATGTGTTGTATAATTAAAGGAGATGATATATTTTAAATGGTTAACTTATCATGTAGTGACATTTGAGATCATGTACAAAAATTATTTTTAAATTTTGAACCGAAAGTATTTAATAAGAACATTTTATCATGTGTTCAGGTGCTCAATTGAAACAAATAATAGCTCGAGTGTCTAAATGAAATTTGCTGGCAAGTTTGAGACGTTTTCCGTGTATTAAGCCAATAATTAAATATATATATCTTATATAATAAGTGAGGAAGCATGGGCGAACACAGCTATAAAAGTACTACTGTGTGCTCTATTGGTAAGACCAACAAATTTCTTATTACTTTCTATACCCTCAATATAGAGAACTGGTTGTCTTTTCCAACTAAAACAATTACGTATTTAGCTTTGCTAGTGTTTTTTCCCCACCGGTCTATTCATGTACCGCCAAGTTATCTCACCATTCATTTATTTTTTGTTTTTATTGTAGAATTCAGTTTCAGTGTTTTGTGGCATAAAATTGTTGACTTCTTGTTGATGCATAATCAGCCCTCGATATGGGGAAAATAGAGGAGTAGGGAGAGAGAGATAAACTAGTAGAAGATCAGTAAAATGAGTTGTGAATTATAAGGTTTTAGGTTTAAAATCTAACAGAAGTAAAAATATTAGTTAACTCCTTTCAATCTACCTGAGATTTGACGAACAGAGTTACCTAATACTTATGATTTGAGAGACAGTAAATATTTTATAGAATTAGTCAAGATGTGTGCAAGCTGAGCTGAACATCACAATTATTAAATAAAAAAGAAAAGAAATTGTCACTACTCTTTTTTGTGATAATAAATGTCTATTTTGTATACAAATATATTTTTCAACAAATTATTAATCTCATATATGTGCATATCATGTATTTATAATTAATGAAAGTATCTTTGGACTAGTACGCAGTGGCGTGTCTAATATTATAAATGAGAGTTCAATTGAACTCTTAACTTTCGATATGGAGCATAAATTTATATGTAAAAAATTTATAAAAATTATAATATGTAGTAGATATGAATCCATAACTTTAAATATATTAATGATTTTAATCCTAAAAATTTTAAGATTAAATTCATGAAATTTAAATCCTGAATGTGTTAATATAAGATCCTCAAAATGATATCAAAACCGATGGTACGAGGATGATGGCATGACGACGTTAAAGTTTGTTTGTTTTTTCACCTAACCCGCAGAGACAAACGTACGAAAAAGAATCAATAAACTTTAGTGGTGGGGTTTTGGCGGGGGGGGGGGGGGGGTCTGAACACCCATTTTCATTAATTACTGAGACGAAAATGATAAAAAGTAATGTGAAGTCATAATTGGCTTGGCTACTACATTTATGAAGGCCGGTATACCTAACCCTAATAGGAATTTTCCTACTGCACACCTTTGGCCGATTTGATTAGCTGGAATGTAAGTACGTTTAATTTATCGATTCTACCACAAAATTTGAAGGATAAGCTTTTTTTATTTTTAATTTCATCATTCTGTGTATGAAAAATATAGACATGCGTATCTGAAGTTTAAATATTTCTGTGTAAGTTCAAACAAAAATGACTAAATTTTAACATATGCATGAACTTCGGACAAAAGAGACTGAGTTTAACTATATATATAACTGAAATTTAAAATCCTATTCGTAAACCAACTAAATTTCGGAAATCTATTACCAAAACACAAGCCTTGAATTAACTAAATGTAATCTGAAAAAATAATAATCTAAGAATTTATTTCAGGACCCCTTTACAACAACTGGTACATACATACACAATTAAACATAAATTTAATCCACAAAAATTACCCCAATTCCAAAAATACCAATGCCTCCCACCCAATTGTTTTCTTTACTCTTCATGTTCGTGTTTGATTAAATAATTTCAAGGTGAAGAACCCCACAAAACCTCAGCAACAATGGTAGCAGCTTCAGCATCAGTATCACAAGCTTCTCTAATCTTCTTCAATATCTCTTGTTTAAAACCCCTTTTTTCTCTTTGCCTTAATCCTTCTCCTACTTGTAATTGCACTGCAAATCTCGCTACACAGCTAGCAAATGGATGCCTCTCCAAATATCTCTTTTCTCTGTAACCCCTTTTCTTCTTCACACCTGTTGGGATTGAAATAATCAGGATGACATGCGAAAGGTATGAATACTAGAGATGCATAATACTAATTTAAAAGAGTTTAATCAATCAATCTACATATGAAAAACTAATATAAAAGAAAATATTAAAACTACAGAGAGAGTAACAAACTGTCTTAACGACCATATTCTGGATGCTATTATATTATTGTATTAGAATAAATGATCTTTTATTTGTAGAAGTTTACTATTAAAAAAAAACGAAAGATCTTATAGATTACTTTTCCCAAAAAAAAAAAATACTCCCTCCGTTTTAATTTATGTGAATACATTTGACTGGGCACAATATTTAAGAAAGAGTGAAAACTTTTGAAACTTGTGGTTCAAAATAAGTCTTGAATATTTGTGTGGCTGTAAATTATTTCATAAAGTGAATTTGTTTTCAAATTATGAAAGAGGTCATTCATTTTGACATCACATAAATTGAAACAGAGAAAATATTATTTTGACGTAAAACACAATTATAGTAAAATTCAAATGAGATAAGAAAATTCACCTTGTTCTTGATTTTCTTCTTCAATTTTCTGATGAGCTTTTTCTAAATCAATCAAATCACCACCTACTTCCGACCTCTGTAATTCCACTAATTTCTTAATCAGCCCACAATTCAACATGGCTTCTACAGCTTCTTTTCTCCCAAAATACCCGATTTCAAGAACACAATCCATTGCCATTACTCTAATAACAAAATCCTCCGAATCCAAATACGAAATTACCTTCGAAATCCCATTAAGAGATTCGATTACATCAACGAGAGGACTTCTAATTGCTTTTATAAGTGAAGTTAAAACTTCCAATGAACACAAAGAATCCATTGAAACTAAAGCTTTTATAGTTTCACCCATTAAAACTTGCCCTACAAAAACATCTTTATTGAAAAGTACAACTTCTTTTAAAGCATACCCTGCTTTTTCACGCACTTTTAGGGACACATTACAGTTACATAACAAATATTCCAGCTCGGAAAATATTTTCGATCTTAACAATAAATCCTGAAGGTTTATGTTAAAACCTTGACTTAGTCTATCATGCAAGAAACCTAGTTTCTCAATAACTTCTTCTTCTTCTTCATATGACGACGAACTTGATTCTAGCAAACGTATTTGCTGGAGTTGCATGGTCAGATTCATGATCGATTCTCTGTCAATCCAGGCTTGGATTTCTGTCTCGATTGACTCTGCAACTCGAGTAATTTCATGAGTTTTGACTCGGCGAGTGAGGAAAGATTTGATCCTACCATGTTTGTTGTGTTTGGATTTTTGGAGGGATGATATTAGGGTTTTGAGATCGGAGATATGGTGAGAGAGGTTTAAGAGGTTCGGGTCGGATGAAAGGAGTGAGTCCGACCCGAACTCTGTGTCAAGCTCGAGTAAAGCTTTAATGGCGGATGAATCTGATGAATCAGATGAGTTGGATTCTGGGTTGGTTTGTAGTTGTTGTGAAGCTTGTTTTAGTGCTTCAAGAACTTTTAATATTTGTTGTGTTTCTTCTTCTTGATTTATGGAGAATTCTTCTTCGTCCTCCATTTGATGTTTTTTAAAGCTTTTGGAGAAAAGAAAAATGGAGGTTTTGAGAGAGCAGAAATAAAAATGGAGACAAATGACTGGTCTTACATGGACTTTGGAAGGATATTAGATAAGAGGTGGGTCCAGCAGATAATATTATAATAATTTTAAAAAATATATACATAAAATATCTAATTTTTTAGAGATTATGTGTTCACGTGCCTCAAATATTACACCTGAAATCGTCCCTGTATTAGATTATGAGAATGAATGGATTTGACTGGAACGGGGAAATGCCGGTAGGAGAGGACTTTACAAGAGATTCCAGCATGAATAGGGGTGCTATTAGCTATTTTCTTTTTTGAGTTAAATTAGGATTTACAGTCAAATTAGTATAGAAATAGATTTTTCTGTTTTGAGTTAAATTAGGTTTCTTACTATTATAAATAGGGGTGCTATTAGCTATTTTCATAACAAGAGAAAAAATAAGAGAAAATAAAAGATATTGTAGAGATTCATAAAGTCTATCAATAAAATATTTTATATCAAATTGGTATCAGAGCTTCTACGATCCTGGTAGAAAATTAAAAAGCTCCCGCTGCCGGTGAGCGGTTATAACCCATATGTGCTGCCCGTCTGGCCAAGAATTATTTAGGCAAATGTCGGGCCAATATTATAAGCATGAAGATAATCACGCTGAGAATGATTGAGAAAAATATTGCATGTTTCAATAGGTGCAAACAAATATGCACAACAGGAAGAAAAACTTTCCAAAATCCAGTCTTACAACAAATTAATGAATACATGACATGACATGTATTTATATACAGTTTTATTACTTAACTATAATTAACTAATGTATATTTTTATCTCATATCATTCAGTTATGATTAAATAACATAGTTTGTTATAAACATTTAAATTTCTTTCATAGAAGCAAACGGTGTTCACATTTCAACTGCTATAAAGAATTAGGAATGATAGATAATGACCATAGCCATTGCATAAGATGAGTCAAATTAAAATATGTTTAACAAACTTGAGTAGCATATTCGAATCTACGGATAGGCCTCTGGAATATGTCATTATTATTTATTAAATTATACTCCCTCCATCTCATAATAAGTGTCATCTTAGTAAAAAAAATTATTTCATAATAAGTGTCACCTTAGGAAACCAAGACATAAATTGACTAGTTTTTTCCAACTATACCCGTAGACAAATTGACAAGTTAAAGTAACATCTAATGATGATTGAAAAACCCACATATAATTTGATATTATTGGATTTTCAATGTTAAAAGGATTACAACTTGGGCATGTTTTTTGGGAGAATTGGATTTTTGGTCCTTTACAAACTTTATTTGGTTTTATAACTTTTTTACAAGAGATCTTCATTTTTTACACATAAGAGATCTGAAAAATACACATAAAAGATTTGAAAAAACTATTTTTTCTATTTAAATTATAAGAGGGCAAGAGATTATATTTTTATGTTTTTTATTAAGATGACACTTATTATAGAACGGAGTGAGTAATATGTTTTGTCCAGCCTTTCAAACTTGAATTAATTATGTGATCTGTCACAGTCATACGACCAGGCTATTTGGTGGTTTGTCTTGTGGGACAGTTACTTGAGGTCATGCATGAGAAAGTTTGATGAACAAATTTAACGCGTATTATAATTATATTAGTATAATAATAATAATTAATAGAAATATTTTCCTAGACTTTGCGAATAGAGAAAAAGATTGACCCAAAATTTGTGGTTTGGTGGTTGCCACGTGTGTATCATGCTTTTGGTATATAAAAATGTTACGGGAAATATATGCTTGCGCTACAAGAAAAAGGGAAAAACTTTTAGAATAAACAACCATATTATATTAACACATAATTGATCTTAAAGGGAAAGTAACTACATCACTTACAATATTACAATTCAACTAGGAAAAACAGAAATTCAATTAACATTACGTAAAAATAGAAAATTTGGTTAAATTGTGTGTTAGCATATTCCATAATCTAAAATATATACCATATGTACATCTTTAAATAAACTCACCAGCTTTCAAATATCTTCACAAGTAGTCTTAGATCTATCTTCCATGATACTAAGTACACTCCTTTTTTGTATCATGTCCACTACAATTGCGTTAGACAAGATTTACACTTTTGACCATCAATTTTTAATTAGTAGTGTTATGCCTTACGAATTGTTAGTGCTTCAACGATGATGACATCCTCAACAAATTGAATTGGGGTGTCAAAAGGCTTGAAGGAAATGGTCACAACAAGCCGCCACTCCAATGTTTAAATCATTTTTATATTCATGGAAAAAAAATTGACTTGTTTACAATTTCACCTGATTCACGTATATCCCCATTAAAGTTTATTGAATTCCTTCCCTTCCAAATTTTCCAAATGATTGAAACACTTAGTTTAGCAAGCTCAATAGAATCAGGATACTGGTTAGTTTTAATAAAAATATCATTCCACCATCTAGCAAAATCTATTGTATTTTCTATATTAGGCCAATTAATGAAACATATTCTTCATACTAATTGTGCTTTAGAGCATTAAAAAAACATATCATCAATAGTTTCACTTTTGATACCCAAACCTTATGCACATTACAGATACGTTTTAATCTATTTGAAACAATAAAATTAGCAAGTAGCACGTGAAGGATACATTTTTAAATAAAATGCTTATACTTGTTTTTTAATAAATTTCGATTCATATTTTTCATAAAGAATCAAACTCTTCTACTTAATTCCTCTTTTGGCCATATATTTTTTGGGCAAAAGAATATGAAATCTTTTTCCAGTTGTTTTTCAATAGTCTGTTTTTGCATTAATAGCTACTTCATTAATCTCACTGATTAGCGTACCTATATATTTGCTTATCTTGCTCAAGTAACAAATTATCAATACTATATGCATACATACTAGTTAGGGATAGCCCCTGCGGAGCACGGGCCCAATAACATGTGAGACATGAGCAAATAGTCACTTTGTGACCGTTAATCAACCTTTAATTAGGACAATTAGTTAAGTTTTAGTCACTTTTAACGCGGATTATCATTTAAACAATCATATGATTAAAATACGAAAACTCTATTTTTTTTAATGCAACTTAAAATATAAGGGCTCAAAAAATGTTCCTGGAGTTGAAACTGGCATGACTCAAATTAAACTCCAGAAAAAAGTTTAAGATGTGCGGTTTAAATTTTTTTAAAAAATATTGTGGAATGATTATCAGTGTAACTCTGAAATTTGAGTTTACTTTTATAAGTTCGAACTCTATATTTTTTACGTAACTCTATGACAAAATCCTGGAGTTTCAACTGTATAAGTTTGAACTCCAGGACACAATCTAAAAGGTTCATTTATCAAAAAAATATTTGTAAGCTTATTCGAATTGTAGGACACAATCAGAGGGTTTCAATTGACGTTATCCTTGAGTTCAAACTTAAATATTCTATCATTATTTAATTCGTGATATCTCTTTTAAAACTTTATCATTATTTCACATTACGATACCTATATGAAACTCCATAATAAATTCGTGGGAGCAATGACACCCCTTCTTATAAGAATAACTTTTTTATGTATATATACTATGTGTTGAATCCTCTTAATTTCGTTGTATATTTACTTTTTTATATTTTAACACCCCTTAATAAGAATCCTAATTCCGCCACCGATGATAATTGCACAAACAAAATAAAAAAATCATGGTGCTTCATCCAACATAAAGTCCCCACCCAGTTGATAAGTTCATTTCAAATAATTAAACTTCTTTTTGAATTGTAAATTCAATCCAGTGATCAACTTAAGTCGTGGAGTTTCGTAGAAACTAGTCCAACAAAATCGATTAAACACAAATAACAAAAAGATGCCTCCAATTGTTCCATCGAAATATTAATCAGTGCAATGTACACCGTGATATAGAACCACATAATTACAATAATTTCTACGAATAAAGTTAAGATGAGCTCTAATCACGCACAAGAAGAGGGATTAAATAGTCAAACAATAAAAAAGGTTTACAAAGAAGTTACAGTAATTTTTTTTTCTAGCCGATAAATTATTTCATTCTCGGCTAATTTGACACAAGTAGCCTCCTTCCAAAATAAAGACTTCAATGAACAGAACCAAAGAGAAAATTTTCAATTTGAATGCTACTTAAGAAATCATAAATAAAAGATATATTTTATTACCTTATTCTTATCCTTTTCAATAAATATATTATAATCAATATTGACTATTTTCAAAAACATTAAATACTAAAGGTAAGATGAGAAATATTTAAATTAATTTTATCTTGATTCTGTAAATAAATAAGTAATTTGGGATATATATTTTTAGTAATATGACCAAATATTATGGGTCGGAGGGAGTATAAATTTATGTAGGATTAGGTTGCGAGATTTTTTTTTTTTTTTTTTGTTTTTGTTTTGGTTGAATTGACTAAATCGAAAGAAGAGTTAGTTTCAGTGCACCACACAACAGTAGTCTAAAAAACGCCAAGAAGAAATTGAACTCATCAATCGACATTTGTGGTGTTTGATAGCATGACGGCTTCCCACTTGGCATTATTTCGCTGTAGCCAATTAAATCAAGGTGTTCTACCTTTTATTCATTAGGTACAAAAGTCTGCAACACACAAAAAAGGTTAAATGTCTGAAATACCCTTGCAATAGCTGGTTAATTCCAAGGACAGATGTGGTAATTATCATAAAGATTTTCTTTTGTACTGTATGACTTTTAGGGAAAAACGTACAATGCCATGAGCTTAGATGTACAAGTTGATGATGCAAACTCTATGGTGAAATCCTATTATGCCCTTGACCAGGGTTAAACAAAGAGTTCAACTGTTGCTTCTATATAGGTAGTAAAGTAAAGTAATAATAGTTATATATATATATATACTAGTTATGTGAGGCCCGTGCTAAGCCCGGGCCTAAACTCAAAATATAAAAGTAGATATTTTAACTAAGAAATATAATTTGTGTTAGTACAAGTGTACAACAACAACAACAACCATATACCCATTGTAGTCCACAAGTGGGTAGTTATATGAAAGCAAAATTTTCATTCCACTCCTTTAATATTTTAACTTCCATTTTGATGAAATTATTTACTTCAAATCAAATGTGGAGCCAGAATTTGACATTTATAACTTATGTATTCTAATTTTCTGAAGTTATTTAGTTCTAAATAAATAATCTATACATAGTTAATGAACTTTTAAGACAAATACATAATTTAACTTGTGCATCGAATGGAGCTGCTCCTCTCTTAATTAGGGATTAGGGGTTCGAACATGGATATGGAAAAAATCTTTGGAGGAAGCGCTCCCCCCGAATAGGCGCGATACAATGCGAATTATCTGGATTAATTGGGCTCAAATGCGGATATCGAGCACCAACCAGAAAACTAAAGAACATGAAAAATGAGGTAGGAGGTTCGATAGCTTTTTTAAAGTAGACCTTAAAAATAAAAAACAAAAAAATTGACTTAAATAAATAAGATTAGGACCTAAAAGTAATTAATTAAAAAGTTTTAAAAAAATTTGAAAATTATTGTGAGGACTACAAAAGTCCCCAGGTTCGATAGCTTTTGAAAAGTAGATCTTAAAAACAAAAAATAAAAAAATTAACTTAAATAAATAAAATTAGGACCTAAAAGTAATTAATTAAAAAAATTTAAAAAAATTAGGAAATTATTGTGAGGACTACAAAAGTCCCCACATTTGCTCTTATATATAATAGTAATATATATATATATATTTTTTTTTTTTAAAAAAAAAAATCTTTATGGATTAGATTATTCTTTCTATTGGATATCCTAAATTCCCTCACTTTGAACAGAAAATATAGGGGAAAAGAAATACTCCATATTGAGCTTAACAAAATGATATTTAATTCAGTTGGTTCAGAATGGGGCCCACAACTTTGGTTGAGTTCACAAAAATAGATCACCAATCACATCTTGCCACGTAACCACACTTCCCTCCTGACATTTCTTCATTTTTAAGCCATATAAACTAAGTAATGAACCCCACAACAACTGACAGAGACACTGTTCCCTTGTGAAATCCACGTTTTCTTTACTAGATTTGTACAAAACTACCATACCAAGTTCAAAATATCATCTTTTTAATACACCCATTTCAAAAAGATTGCATTTTTAGTACATATAAAAGCTCTGCTAATACAAACATTACCAAAGACTTGTATGTTTCAGCCTTTAAGGTACAATACTCTTATTTCTTGATGTTTGCTTTTTATGAATAGATTGTGTTTTGATAGAGTTAAAGAATTATATATAATCTCAATTTGAGTGAATTTTATGTTCAACTGTACTATAAATGAGACAAGATACACTTATTAGATTAATAAGGATTCTAGTATAACCAGTTCAAAAAGATTGCATTTTTGGTACATATAAAATGTTTGCTGATACAAAAATTACCAAAGATTTGTTGGTTTCAGCCTTTAACGTACAGTAAATACTCTTATTACTTTCTTGATGTTCTAATCACATACATTTCATATGGGTATGATTTGTTTTTATGAAAGATTGTATTTTTACTGAGTTAAGAACTATATATAATTTCAATAAGGGTGAATTCATACATTTTCTGTTAGGTTTGTGATGATTCTAGTACACCCAATTCAAAAAGATTGCATTTTGACATAGTTAAAGACTTAAGAACTGTATATTATTTCAATAAGAGTGAATATCATTCATTTTCTGTTAGGCTTGTGATAATTCTAGTATATCCAATTCAAAAAGGTTGCATTTTTTTTATATATTTATAAATGATATGATCTTCATTTTCTTGTTCGTTCCGAAATTCGAAGAAATATTAAATGATATAGCCGATCCTGACTTGTTTGGAACTAAGGGCAGAGGCAGAGCCATGATTTCAACTTTATGGGTTCTGGATTTTGGAACGACGATTTCAAGTGCTAATAAGTAATAGTAACTAGGTTCTATATTTAATATACTGTTTGAGCAAATGTTACTGGGTTCGGCCGAACCTGTATCTGGGTTTCGACTCCTCACCTGTGGGATTACACTGGGTATGTTGTTGTTGTTGTTTACTTGTTTCAAGGAGAAGGGGTGAGAGATCAGGAAAAACAGCATTGTCTTTAAGGATGGAAGATCTTTCAACTTTCCAGAGCATTGTCTTTAAGGATGGAAGATCTTTCAACTTTCTATAAGTATTATTTCTATAACAAAAAGATCTTCTGGTTTTATATGCTTTGAGTTTGGAATCAGATGTATATTCTCATAAATATGTAGTTATGTCATTTCTTTAACCTTCTGATTATTGTGTTGGTTCTTCTTGGATGCAGTCAATTGTAACTGGTGTAGCCTGAACTCTCTTTGATTGAGCATTGCTTATCTTGGAAGTTAGTGGAGAGGAGCCAATGTTGCTTCATCTCTTATTTTCGGTATCTCTCTTTTTGACATTTATAGACAATGGGAGTGCGGGTCTAACAAGTGCATTCGTTCGAACTCAGTTTCCTTCTGTGGATATTCCCCTCGAAAACGAAGTACTTGCAGTCCCAAAGGGTTATAACGCTCCACAGCAAGTAAGCTTCCTGTCTTGAGACTTACTATTATGTTGGGTCAGTCAAAGCCATTCTTAACAGATTATTCATTTGGCTATAGTCCTTTCGTAGTCAATTCTTGTTTAATTGCTTTAAATCCAAGTTTATAGCCTGTTTGGCCAAGCTTTTCCAAGGCCAATTTTTTTTTTCCTTTCAAAGTTGAGGTGTTTGCCAAACTTTTACGAGAAGAAAAAGTTCTTTTGAGTAGAAGCAGAAGCTGTTTTTGAGAAGCTGGAAAAAGTAGCTTCTCCCCAAAAATACTTTTTTTGAATAGCACTTGAGAGAATACACTTAGAAGCACTTTTTAAAAGCTTGGCCAAATACTAATTGCTGCTCAAAAGTGATTTTTAAATTGATTAGCCAAACACAAACTTCTTCTCACCAAAAGTATTTTTTTTGAAAAGCACTTTTCAAAATAAGTTGATTTTAGAAGCTTGGCCAAACAGGCTATTAGTTCAATGCATAATATTCAATCTTCTAATTGGCAAGTTCTCTACAACCACTTTCTGGAGAACGAGAAAATAGTGATAGTAAAGAACAGTATAATATTGCTATAAATTTATAAGTAGAAATTCTTGGTAATGCTCATCTGTTTGCAGAACATGAGAAGCTCGAACTCCACATTTTTGTTTTCTCTGCCAAATTTTGAACCTCATGGTTGCATCGAGACTAGTTTAGAGTCTTTAGACGATAAGCTGTGTTCAATTCAAAAGTTTTGCTCCTATATGCTCTTTTTTTAACATGATTTTTGAGATGATAATCGGTTTATATGTCATTTAAAGTGCTAATGACTTTAGTCATTCTTCTAGGTGCATATTACACAGGGCGACTACCACGGGAAGGCTGTCATAATCTCATGGGTAACTGTTGATGAACCGGGGTCTAGCCAAGTGCGATATGGCTTATCTGAGGGGAACTATAATTTTACTGCTGAGGGGACTCTAACAAACTACACATTCTACAAATACAAGTCCGGTTATATACACCAGTGCCTTGTAACTGGCCTTCAGGTAGTCAAGACCAACATTTTCTTATCCTTCTAAAAAAATAAAAAATGACAGCGTCATCATTTTTATCTTGTTGATTGTGGGCTAATATACATCATGCAAGTGTGTTCTCATATACTTTATCGACCAAATAAGTACTGCTTAGTTTCTGTTTGTGGGAGGAGTATGGTATTTCATTTTTCTAGCAGTAAAATTGGTAATCCTAATCTCTCTTCTTAGTTCGTATGAGATGATTTCCTCTGTTTTATTTCCATGAGGAGAAGATTGGCACAAAGACTAAGAACGATGGGCCTTATTAGGAAAAAGAAGATTAAGGAGGATAGGTTGGCTAACATATTGATATTGTAGCATTTGAAGAAAGTATAAGCTATCAAAAAAATAAAAAAATAAAGTATGATTTAAAGATTTTGTTTCTCATATTAATTTTAAATACATGTTTGTCAGATTAATTTAGGCATATGAAACTCCCTAACAATCTCTTTGCATGGTTATGATGGCATATGCATGTCTTGAATGTTAACCCCCCCCCCCCTCCCCCCCCCCCCCCCCCCCCACACACACACACACACACACACCTTCTTTCTTTTCAATCTGTTTGATCAATTTACCTTCTGGTTTAGTATGACACGAAGTACTACTATGAAATTGGAAAAGGCAATTCTGCTCGGAAGTTTTGGTTTGAAACTCCTCCAAAAGTTGATCCAGATGCTTCTTACAAATTTGGCATCATAGGTAAGTAGTTTAAAATTCTATTTGGTAAGTTAGCTAAGTAAATTCATTTCAGGTGTCTTATTTTTTTCAGCAGGATGAGCTATATTCTTGTAAGTTGCTATAAGATGTGTTATACACCATGAAAATCACATAAATTTGTTATGAGTTTATATGTTTTCACAAATATAGAACTGAAAGAAAATGGATAGCATGCTAGAGATCCAAAAGAAAATCAGTCTCTAACTTTTTCTTTCGTGTAAACGAGATGGAATTTTCTTGCTAATGTAACACAAGTCCAACCATTATTGGGAAGCAAAATTGAAAACCTTTGACTCTCTATCTTTCATTAAGTATGAATTTTTTTGTATTTTTTATGCATTGAGTTAATGACATTATTGTGGCAGGATTCTGATACAGTTTGTCTAACGTCCTTTGTAGGCGATCTTGGTCAAACATATAATTCTCTTTCAACCCTTCAGCATTATATGCAAAGTGGAGCAAAGTGTGTCTTGTTTGTTGGAGATCTATCTTATGCTGACAGATATCAGTATAACGATGTCGGAGTCCGCTGGGATACATTTGGCCGCTTAATTGAGCAAAGTGCAGCATACCACCCATGGATTTGGTCTGCTGGGAATCATGAGATCGATTACTTTCCGTATATGGTAATGTATTGGAATACGGTTACTGAGTCATAAAAAATTTCTCCCATCCTAAGGGCCTTTGTATTATGTTTGTGTAAAATAGTTTGATGCCTGCTGACTATATTTCTCATCATGTTCAGGGGGAAGTAGTTCCATTCAGATCATTTCTAAATAGATACCCTACACCTTATAAAGCTTCAAAAAGCAGTAATCCCCTTTGGTATGCCGTCAAAAGGGCATCTGCTCACATAATTGTCCTATCAAGCTATTCCCCTTTTGGTGAGTAATTGTTTCCTCTCTTGTCTTGTTTCTTTTGTTTCTCTAATAGCTTGGCCAAGCTGCTAGGAAGTCAAATGTGCTTTTTTCTTTTTCTCTTCAGCAGTGCTTATTTTAGAGAGTTGAGGTGTTTGGCCGAACTTTTAGGAAAAAATAAGTGCTTTTCAGTAGTAACAGAAGATATTTGAAAAAGTAGCTTTTCCCCATAAGCACTTTTGTAACCTTGACCAAGCACAATTTGCTGCTCTAATATTGTCAAAAGTGCTCTTGAAATTGATTAGTCAATCACAAACTGTTACTTTCTGAAAGAACTTTTTCGAAAAGCACTTCTAATAAAAGTGCTTTCAAAGTAAGCAAATTTTGAAAGTTTGACCAAAAAAGCTGTAAGCGGATATAGTCAGGTGAAAGTGTTATAAATCAAACATCTGTCCCTTTACTCTCGCTTTTGTACGTGCTATGCTATATTCTGATACCTTTGCCGTTAAAAACAAATTATTTGTATTGGGACAAAGAAGTTTTGGCTGGGGATCTTTTTTTTTTTAAAAAATTCTTCATGTACAAGTCTCGTCAAGTTTAGGCTAGTAGTTTTCTTGGTCATTTTAGAAGCTTTACGGCATGTTTTTAGTTTTATAGAAACCTGAAAATGCTTTCTTGTTCTTGTTGTTTTACTATACCTTTAAGCATCATCTCCTATAAATATGGATAGTTTTATTCAATAGCTGCTGAGCCGCTGCGTCTCTTGTCATGCAGTAAAATATACTCCTCAATGGCATTGGCTGAAACAGGAACTTAAAAAAGTGAACAGAGAGGAAACTCCTTGGCTTATAGTCCTTATGCATGTTCCTCTCTACAACAGTAATGAAGCCCATTTCATGGAAGGGGAAAGCATGAGATCCGCCTATGAAAGATGGTTTGTCAAATACAGCGTTGATGTGATCTTTGCTGGTCATGTCCATGCCTATGAAAGATCAGTAAGTTGCTTATCTCATCATCTCTGTTGTTCGGGCCCTTCAAAATCCTTGTTGCACCCATGTCGATCTGACACTACTTGGGTGTGGGTCCATCCACACCGGATTTGGTCAACTTACCTGGAATGTTTTAATTACATCAATGACCAAGAAGTATGAGATTGGTATATCTTATTATTAAATAAAAGGGTATTCTTTAAATTTTATTAGTTTTATTCAATAACTTAGATTAATCAAAATATATAGTAATATTTGTTGTAAGATACAGCATACAAGCACCCGTGAACCCTAAAATATTTGTGATAGCGAATCCGACTTCTAGATCCGCAACCTAGTCCAAGCAACATAGCTTATCATACTTGTCTTTGCTTCTTGTCTCTCATAAAAAAGATTACATTTTGATATACATTCAAATCAAGTAACTTTTCTATGACTTTTTAGGTGGAACTTTAGTCATACCAAAAATCAACTCTGGAAAAAGAAAAACTCAACTAGAACTAACAAAGATCAATAGGAAGCTAGGAATATATCAACAAAGTTCAACCCACAATACGCGTCACTATATCTTTGAGTAAATCATGGTCTTCTCCACGTAATAGTGTCAACCAAAGAGTGGATCATCTTAGCAGACAAATAGAAACACGTAACTGAATAGCAGAAATAGAGATTTTAGGCACAATAGAAAAGAATGCTGATTTAGCCCCAGAAGCAATGCTTTGTAATTCAGTAAAAAGTATCATGTTTATTTCCAAACTGATATATTCCTGGACGGTCTCGCATTTTACTCGAAAAATTGAGCCTAACTTGCAGTAACACGAGGACTATCAGGATATAGGCTAGAGAGGCGTAAGTGCTTTCTTTTTCTTTTATTGAAGACGAAGTTTAATAGTCACTGTATATGAGGCACTGTTGCCTTAGAGAGAATTAGTCGTAGATATCAGTTACACTTTTCTTCCGTCTTCTCTATTTCCGTTTTCAACTCTATTTGTATTGTAACTATTAAGATGTAATAAGACTAAGTAGGTGTTTGGCCATGCGATTTGGAATCATGATTTCATATTTTGGTTTCAAATCAATGTTTGTTTATGAAATTTGCACAAAATTTCAACTTCAACTCATATCATGATTTGAAATCCCATATTCTCTAAAAAGTAGGATTTGAGATTCCAAATCATGATTTCAAATTTTTTAAAATGTAAAACTTGACCCATAAGTTTTTATTTTGTGAAAAAAAGAGCCATAAGTTGGCTAATATATTTTTTAAATGTAAAACTTGACTCAAAGTAACAATATTAGTTAGTCTTCTAGGTCATCTAATCGGAAATGCATGCTCGACGTAAAGTGATTGTCCGTACCATGTGGGAGGATTATATTAAAGAGTAGTTACTCTACAACTCAAGTTCAATTTTCATTTTTTCTTTATGACATGGGAACCCGCAGCCGTTACCCTTTGGGTGCGCACAGGGTAAACCCAGCTCCTGTGTAATAGCTCGCAAATCACACAGGAGGGATAACCAACACGAGACAAGCCCCGTGTGATGAGCTCGACTCAGAAGGCAAATCCTCTGCTATCGTATGCAGGGGGTTTCTAACCTGAGACCTCCATTATGAAAGCCTCATGCTCAACCAAATGAGCCACCCTTGCGGGTTCAATTTTCATTTTTATTGAACTAAAGTTCAATCAATAGATGATGTATTTTTTAGAAATGCCTTCTAGTAGCGTATTAACTTTGTTATGAACTATGGTTTGCTTATTTGACAAGATTGTATAAGAATTGGGAAGTTTCGATAGTTTTCACAACTTGTGGGGTTTTCATGTTTGTGAGAAAAAATACAATTTAAGAAATCCAAATTGCATGTCCAAACAAAACTTCAACTTCAAATCAACCTGATTTCAAATCACTGATTCCAAATCATGTCCAAACGGGGCCTAAGTTTTTTTTATTTTTTTTTGTTAATATCTTTTTCAGTATCGCATATCCAATATACACTACAATGTCTCGGGTGGTGATGCTTATCCCGTACCAGATAAAAGAGCTCCTATTTACATAACTGTTGGTGATGGGGGAAATTGCGAAGGTCTTGCTTCAAGGTAAGTTACATGATAGATTACAGTTAATATCCCTAGTTCAATGAAGCCTGATGCGCTCTTGCTAAATTATGTGATACAACTTATCTGAAAGTTTAGCTATGTTTGGAGGGAGAAAAGGCATATGTTTTTCTTTTTTTTTTCATTTTGCTTTTTCTCCCTCCAAAATGTCTTCAACCACCAGAAT
Source organism: Lycium barbarum (assembly GCF_019175385.1). Taxonomy (NCBI): domain Eukaryota; kingdom Viridiplantae; phylum Streptophyta; class Magnoliopsida; order Solanales; family Solanaceae; genus Lycium; species Lycium barbarum. Next base: position 11,254,560 of record NC_083343.1, read on the forward strand.
GTGCACACTGGATCCTGGCCAAGGACCTTTGCCTATTTTACATGTAATCTGCTTATGGACAAAGTGCATAGATGTCTGATTTTGGTGCCACTCTTTAAGTTATGCCCTAAATTTATAAAGTTTTGCACATGTACCCACTTCGGAACAACTTCAGACATGGGGTGTCTGAAGTTAGTCTTGACAAAGCCTTCATATGGCTGAAATTCATGCACATATGGTTGAAGGTCAACCATTTTTTCCAGAATTAATGCTTGAACTTCAGTCATATGAAATTTCAGACACCGCATGTCTGAAGTTGTTCCGAAGTGGCTAGACGTGCAAAATTTAAAGTATTAGGTACAGGTTAAATAGTGATGTCCAAATAGGGTATCCCGTGAAATTTGTACTCAAGTTTATGTGACTCTGCCTCTATTAACAGCCTGAGATTAGGTAATTTATTTGTTACTATCCAACTAATATCCCTTTCTATTTGCTGTTCAACTATATTATCTTTGGCCTGTGCAGATTTAGAGATCCCCAGCCAGAATATTCTGCTTTCCGTGAAGCCAGTTATGGTCATTCGACACTAGAGATCAAGAATAGAACACACGCATTCTACCACTGGAACCGAAATGACGATGGAAATAAAGTTACAACCGACTCGTTCACATTGCAGAACCAGTATTGGTCAGTTTCATCCTTTTCTAGCTTTTACTTGATAACATTGAAGAACTTCCAGCCCATATAGCATTCAGTTTTTAGATCCATGGCATAAAATAGTGAATGTATGTGGTGTTTCTACTATATTTGTAATCTTGAAATCATTCTCAAAGCTAAAAGTTGCTTTTGTTGACATTTTTTTTTTTTTTTTTTTTTTTTTTTTAAAATTAAGTTTCCACTAGAGTTCTACTCTCTCAAGTGAAGAGTCATTTTTTACTGATAAATCTTGAGAAGTTAGCACTTGTTCCTCAGCTATATGCATTCACCACTTACTGATTCTTCCATGATTGCACTTGTCACATTTGTCACTATATGCCTTAGTTCTACTTCTTACAACCATTTTATTACTTGAAATACAAATTGGTTTTGCCATCATTTTTATATAACTGTGACGTCGAGGTCAACTTGCGTGCACCTCGACCGTTCCACTAGGCACTAATTACCTCCCATCAGCACAGGTACCGGATAACTCTGTCTAGTAACGCTTAAGCAGATGATAATAAATCACCTAGTGTTTTGTTGGATTCGAACCCTGATCTCCCATAGTTTTCATTCATTGACCACTTAGCAGTAAATGAGTCCGGCTGTTCACTGTCGATATCTCCCATTGGCTAATGAGTGCAACTCATGGTTATGCAGGGGAAGTGGTCGTCGCAGGAGGAAGTTGAAGAAGAATCATCTAAACTCTGTCATTTCAGAAAGGGCCTCCACTGCACGAATCTGAAACGCAGTTTTTTCAAGCATGTTCTCAAACTATGGGTAATTTAATGCCATGATCCTACCATGCAGTTTGAAAAATTGATCCACTTTGTTGGAGAGTGGGTCCTAATAGCTATTTTCCCAGTGTATTGGTCATGTAAAATAAGAGTTTATGCTGTTTATTTATGGCAACATCATGTCATTATGGAAGTATTAAGCCCTTTTAAATTTGAAATAGCTACATATTCAATTTTTATCCTGTGTTATAAGGTAGAATAAATTTTCTGCAGACTTATGCCACCTCTGAATTTAACTTCAAAAACTGTTGCAAGTTTCAACTGATTTCATAACACTTGATGTTGAACATACTAACTATGTTAGTAACACAGCGATTTTGAATACATAGATTAAAATAGCTATCAAATACTATATTATTAATGCAGAATTAAATCCTGATGTTATTTATAATATAATAATGCATCTAACCACCAAGGTTATGGTGGGATGGATATGAGTTCGAGCCCCGAGTATGGAACAGAGATCTCGCTTACACAGCGCTAATCCAGCTTAGTCGGGGACCCAATACTGGTACCAAATACAGGTGAGAAACCAAAGAAAACATCTAACACAAACAAAGCCTATAAATATAAAGCTCCTCTAATTTTATTCTTGTCCAGCTTCAGCTAAGAGAAGTTTTTGAGCTTTACATTTCATCTCAACTCTGCATTAATCAAACAATTATCTACAAAAATGTATAATTCAACAAATGTCTATAGCCTACGACGTACAGAATCGAAGTAACTTCTTTCTGTACAAATCTTACAACAACAAAAACATATCCAATGATTCTTTTATCATTAGGAGTCCCTGTATATGGGCTGTGGTGCCCATTTGAGATGCAAGTTCAGTTTCCCTGATTTAACTCCATCTAGTTCAAAGGTTTCTTTATATTCACCTTCCATTAGTACTCTTGTCAATGTCAGTATGCACCTTCCCATGTAATCCTGCCAACAAAAAAAATTGTAAGCATTGGTACATTAGATATCCTCAGGAACACCATTATATATCTTGATCTATAGGATTTGTTCTTAAACAAATTACTTACATGGATCACCTTTGACCATTCAATTTACTATTACGAATAACCCTAATGTTTCAAAGTACTAAACCCTTCGGATGGAGAACCTTTTGGTGGTGAGCGCTTTACCCCCTTAGTTAACAGACCCAGCATGAATTTGAGTTAGTCGGCCAGTAGACTTCGGATATTGGATGGGTAAATGGAAAAAAGAATAATAACTATTTCCCACACAAGGAATAGCATAAACGGTGAAAATGATTTTTATCCCCCAACTTTGCTTTAAAAATCAAACCCCCCGTTCAACTATGAAGAATAGACATTCTCTCCCCTTTATCCTATGCAATGTCTATTTTACCCTTGACATTGTCAATCCTCAACCTACATATTACCTTTTTATATTATATAAAATTGATATTTTAAACCTAGGTATTTATAGATTTTATTTAAATTCATATTATATAGAATAATCCTTTTATGATTGGGATTTTAATATATATATATATATATATATATAGATATATACAAACACACACATACATATATGCATATTTAAGTTCCACTTCTCTCTTATGAGATATTGCCAATATATAAACGAGTTTTGGTTGTCATTAATGAAATATTTTAAATTATAATTTAAAATTCATTTCTAATATAAATGGATAATCTTTTAGGAATTTGTTATAGAATAAACCTTTATTTTTATTAATTATTTTGTATTACTTGCATTGAAATATATTTATAAAGTTATTATTACCTGTTATTTTTACTTGTATAAATAGATATCATAGTTTTGATTATTATTATAAAAAAATTATTATTCTCATTTATTTCATTATAGAACGGCATGAAGTTATATACTCAACTAGTATTTCTCACTTTTCTTTTTCCATCTCAACAATAATATTTTTTGTTTATAGGAAATTTATTACATAGATTAAAGAGATTAAAAAAACAAATCATGATTTTAAAGAAGTAAAAGAAAAAGAAGACAAGTTGATAATGTAAGGGTACAATAGGAATTTGAAAAAGTCAATTAGGATAAAGGGGGGAGAATGACTATTGTTCAAAGTTGAGGGGGGAATTTGATTTTTAGATCAAAGCATAAATATATCAAAGAAAAAAACAAAAAGAAAATAACAAAGGCCTAACCAGGAATATAGTCTAGTTGTTAATGTAGTGGAAGGAGAACCATGAGGTCTGTAGTTCAGATCCCAGTAGAAGCAAAAACACACTAGAGGATATCTTCATATCAAAACGAGGGCCTATCGGAAACAGCCTCTCCACCTCCCAAGGTAGGGGTAAGGTCTGCATTTATACTACCCTCCCCACACCCCCACTTGTGGGATTACCCTGTGTATGTTGTTGTTGTAGTATCTTCAAATCTGCCTAAAGCTTGAATTGAAAATCAGATATATTTGAGTTCAAGAGGCACGACACCTTCAATCAACCATAAGCCTTGGTGGGCCAAGTTACTCGGTACCTGTGTCAGTGGGGTGGTAGAAGGTACCCAGTGGAATAGTCGAGGTGCGCACAAGGTGGAAAATGCCAATGAACACATTTGTAATATCGAGGGCTAACTTTTTAATGTTTCAATTGCCAGATTGTTGCTTTTATCAGAACTTTAAGCCTTTAGATTTTCCAAAAAGATTCTAGAATGTCCCAAATCATCTGAAAACTCAAAACAAGGCATCTCAATGTAGAAAACTTTACCTGTTCTAAATTTAAGAAGAAATTAGCATGGATTAACGAGGTTATTTCAGCTCAAGAAAATCTCACATCAGGAGACATTGGTGTTTGAATAGATATAATAAGTACTGATTTATCAACGTTAATTTCGTAACAAGACCAACAGTAATAGGATAAGTATTTGGAATTGATTAAACAGAAAGATACTCTTACCTTTCCAAAGGTATCATGGTCCCAAACTTCTAGAATTAGCATATCGTGTAATCCATCCTCAACGACAAAGTCAAAAGTCTGATTCCACACTGGATTTAAACTTTCCGGTACAACCTAAAAATGAAAAGAATATTTAATCAGCATTAAAAGAATATTTAATCAGCATTATACATAGTTATTGGTTATGAGTTTAAGGAAACTACTTTAGAAAAGGATATTCTTGTTCGAAATATTAGATGGAAAATCCAAGAAGAGATCACAGCTCAAAAGGTCCTTTTCTCTACTTACCGAAAAAAGAAGGCAATGGACGAACATTTCTAACTCTAACTAAACATTTAAATAATAAGAAATGATACCCTGGTTTTGTTTTTGGTTTCAGTCTTCTTCATAGTAACCACAACATAAGGGTCAGCTTTCCCCATTAGATCAGTTGGGAACAGATCTTCAGCTGATATCACGGTTACAGAAAGTACACCTCGTACTATTATGTCCTTCCGCCTGTTGATTTCACCTCCATTTTGGGCAGATTCTTTTCCTTCTGCTCCACTTTTAAGAACCTTCTCCAGTGAAGTCATTGACAAATTAGGGGCAAAAGGGTTAGTAAACCCATTCTTCATGCCATAAGGACAATACAATAGCTCCAAGTGCACCTAAAGCAAAGATGAACGGAATAGTTCAGACAGAGAGCTAAAAATAGTAAAACAAAAAGGGCTGCCCAGTGCACTAAGCTCCCGCTATGCGTGGGGTCCGGGGAAGGGCCGGACTGCATGAATTTGTTTACATTAGCAAGTGAGAAATCGACATTTCTTAGCTCTCCTACACGAAAGTTTATTGGAGTGATTGAGATATCTATAATATGATTGGAGGTTTTACCGCAGTCAACTGTCTTGTTTAGTGGTATAAGTGGATTACATTGAATCAGCAATAAGTTTCATTCAAAAAAGGGCTGCCCCGTGCACTAAGCTCCCGCTATGCGCGGGGTCCGGGGAAGGGCCGGACGGCATGAATTTGTTTACATTAGCAAGTGAGAAATCGACGTTTCTTAGCTCTCCTACACAAAAGTTTATTGGAGTGATTGAGATATCTATATGTTGATTTGGTATTAATGACTAAGATTGAGATGTTGATTTGATATTGATGATTAAGATTGATAGCTTAATTTTAGGAATATATTGTATTGATGTGAATGATTAGGAATTGATTGTGTAATATTGTCTTTCCTTATTTAGTCTTAGAACTCATGTATAAGTACCCATTCTTATGGATTGTATATTCATTCAGAAATACAAGAAGCCCTTTCTTCTTGCTAAAAATCTTCACTATAATATGATTGGAGGTTTTACCGCAGGCAACTGTCTTGTTTAGTAGTATAAGTGGATTACATTGAATCAGGAGGGTGGGGGTGGGGGTTAAAGTCTGCAGGATCAAACTCAATAAAATTCACCTAGACTGTCTATGGCACTCAATCTACAACAATTATATGCAGTTTGATCTGATTATTGTTGAAATGAACCACTTAGGGTTCGTTTGGTTGATGGTTAGGAAGCGAATTATTCATGTAGTAAAACCAGCATAACTAGTACCGTGTTTAGTAGTATTTAAGTTGCTTTGTAGAAAATTCGGCACACCAACTAAGGTGTTTGGTTACCAGCTTAAAAACCCGCATAACTAATTGGAACAACTAATACAGGAATAACTAAATCCGGAATACTCCCTGCATTACTAATACCTGCACAACTCTAACCCGCAACTGTCAAATGGAATTGTATAGTATCTTTCTACTTTTCGTGTAAAGAAATAGGATTAGAAGATATAAATCAGTTTGTAGATTTATTAAAGTCTCTGTAAGTATTTCTATTTCCCATTTTTATGTTCCTGCTGTAACACTTTTGAAGGTCTCCAGCATGTCCTAAATGCTGATGAATACACAATTACCAGTTTCAAAAAAAAAAAAAAAAAAATTCTAACCCGCAACCAAATGACACCTTAAATTACTAATACTTGCACAACTCTAACCTGCAACTAAATGACACCTTAAATTATGAATTGATAGGTGTTTAAAAAAAAACTTTTTCTCCATCATTACTGATTAGTACTCCATTTGCATATATATGTTCCATTAAAATTGAAGTTGTGTGTACAATAAAGTTGATAGTACCAAATTCCAATAAAGAGAAGGATAACAGAAAACAAAAGGGGATGAAATTGTCACCTGGCCCCTATTCTTTTGGTCTCTCTGGATCTCCAAATCTTTCACCAACTTCAACCAGACATCCTTCACTTTACCAGGTTCAAGCTCATTCAAACGGATATGTGCACATCCAATTAGTTCAGCAGCCTGAAGCCCTTCATCATCAAATATCTTTACCACTAAGTGTTGTGTCAATGGATCTTCAACTATAAACTCGAAATGCTCATTCCACACTGGGTTCAATTGGTTGTTCTGGAAAGAATAATGGCCACTTAAATGTTAACTTGATAGGCGTATTGCCAAAACTCCTCCATAATAAACATATGAAAAACTTACAATTGTTTTGCTCTTCTTCATTCTATCTCGTACAGGGCGGACATATAACTCGGCAAAAGGATCAGATTTACCAATGAGGTCTTTGTTTGTTAATTCCTTTGCTTGGACAAGTTTCACCTCCAATACTCCAGTAGGCTTCAGTTCAAGGTCACTAATAACAACAAAAGTATTTCAAATAGAAAACTGTACCTCAGACCAGCAATGTTAGATAATTATAGAAGAAAGTCAAAGAATACATGCTTTATTCTTGATTCAGAGAAGCACAAGATTCGGTTAAAGGTAAGAATCATAGATATTTCTAGTAAATATTTTCCCTTGACAGGTTGACTCTCATAGGACTTTTAAAATGCAGTTAAAGTCCAAGTTTCGCATTAGAAATTAAAACATTTAACTTGTCTTTTTACTGTCAATGTATAGATAAACATCTAGTACAAAGTATAACTTTTACAGCTTCCACGAAGATATGAGGTCATTATGAAATTAAATATATTTAACTTTTCCAAATGGATAACCAAATGGAAAAATGGAAGAAAGTCATCTCAATTACTCTCCCAAATTTGGGGGATGTCTCCCAAATTCAGATTCCATGTTCTGACATCTTTATATTGAAGAAGTTTCTCATAAGATTTAATTAGAAAGTAAATGTGCTAAACTGGAACCAAAATTGGGACCGAAAATGACAATGTTTAAAGTTCCCTAAATAAAAGGAATACCTATAATCCCCAGGCAATATGGGAATAATTTTTCGAACTGGCCATGTGATAGAGTCTTCAATGGCATCGCGGATGGTGCCCTGTAGAGAAAAATTCAGTTAGTACACCTGAGTGGTGTCAAACCGTAAGAAGCATTTATAGAACTTTCTGAAACCATCAGGGCAAAATTGCACAAATTCAAACAAACGAACAGTTTGCCCTCCTATTCTTACAATTACAATGTGGACAGTGTAATGAAATGCAACAAGGGAATAAAGAGTTATTTTGCTTGAAAGTTTTCATCTTTACTCTCATTACATAATTGTCATTAATGTGCCATAGCTACATTATGAAACCCATTCAGAAAAAGAGATTCTGATGGCACTTTTTTTATTTTTTGGTTACCTGTCTAAATCAGTAAAGATGAAGTAATGTTGTTTGGCCGCTTACACTAAAAAGGAAGACATGGGACCACTTTATAGAACCTTACAAATAGTAAGAGCTCCGTGTTATATGGAACATCATTACAATAATAGTATGTGAATCAATTCCCATGGACCTAGTTAAATCAATTTCCATGGGGTGTGTTTGGTATGAAGGAAATGATACTTATTTCTGATGTTTGGTAAGTAAGCTGAAAAAACATCTATATCTAATCTAGGCAAACACTATAGGGAGTAGGGTGGGAGTGATGGGTGGTGAGTAGGAGACAATTAGCACGGAATGTTACTTATGGAACTTGTTTTCCTTACTCCGGAAAGTCATCTTCCTTAAACTTGTTTTCATAGAGAAGTATTTTCCAAAACATTTTGACCAACCAAACATGGAAAAATGTTTTCCTCTATACCAAACACACCCTTAATTTATATAACATTAGCTATATGGAAACAAAGATGTCTTATTGCTCACTGCATTATGCAAGATGTTTCTCACGAGAGATACTTTTTAACTTGTTCCACAGTTAGTGCCAAAATAGGCAGGAAGATTGAGAGCCGCAATTTCCTTGAGAAAGATGAAAAAGGCTATTTGTAAACAGATAAGATACCATTGTACTAATCAAATAGAAAATATCCTTGTACTAAATACATAGATACTTATTATTCATTCGGTTTTCCACCGTTCCAAGAAAAGAAAGAGGGAAAGCAATGTAAAGCTTGGACCGCGTCAGCATTATCCACTTCCAATAGTAAGAATATCTATGGGCCTTTGTGATATTTATTTAAGCTGCATCAGAAGTTATTGAGTGGCAAAAAGATTAGAGTAACAAAATTAAATGGTATAATTTTGGCCAAACCTCAATTGCATCAGAAATTCCAGGTATTGCTGTCATGTCACCACCAATCACTTTAAGCGTAAAATCCAGCTTTTTCTGCAGACAAGAATAGATTTTATTATCATTCTTTTCCTTACATAAGTTAGGAAAATGGTATTAGGTACGTAGGTGTGTGGCCATCCAGGTGAGCTTGCAATGTGGACCCTACAGGGCTACACCTCGACAAAAACCAATTACAGGATGACTAGTTTTGGATATGTTGGGTGTCATGCATGTCCATCAAGAAACAGATTTGAACTTAATTCTCCTTTTGGAGGGAAAAAAAAAAAAACTTAATTTGTAAACATTAACATCTAATCCACGAATCAGTTGGCTAATTCATGAGCTATTGACCAAGCTGGTGTCAGATAATCATCCAAATTAATAATTTACCTCTAAACCTTAGCTTTACATATAAAAGTTTCTCCTTCTGTATTGTTCAAGGAACATTCATAAGCTGACTTTGCAAGTGTATGTACACACCTGTATTATCAAATTATTCAGTGTGCAAAATAACCTTAGCGGGATTAGGGGTGTCAATTTTTATTTTTTTTTGGCGGGGGGAGGGCGGGGGGGGGGGGGGGGGGGGGGGGGGTGGTGTAGGGCTGAATTTGGGCTGAAAAAGCAGGTCATAATCCACCCCCACCCCACCCCCAAAAACAAATTCTTACTAAGTTTTAGTTTCTTTCTTTATTCTTTTATAGTTTTTTAGTACCTAAAAACTATTTTATTTCTTCATTATGGCTATTAACATACCAAATAAAAAAGACTTTTTGCAAATATTTTGACAAGATTTTTCATGGGTCAATTTGGACTACACATCAGCCCAATTTTTGATGGGCTGAGAAAATAAATGGGCGGGTCAATCACCAGCCCAAACTTGGATGGGTTGGGCGGGTTATGTTTTCATGGTCTAATTTTGCCACCTCCAAGCAGGATACAAGTGAAGTCAGAAGTATATATAACACCTTTTTCCTTAGAGAATAACAAACAGCTCCAAAGCAAGGAAACTCATCAACAAGCGGCCTGAAGATCAGCCTGAAAATCCCAGTAAATCCAATGTTTTTCACCTAAAACAGAAGGAGACGTTAAGCACAATGTGAAATAAAAAAAAATCCTGAGAAAAACTAGAAATAATAATGGAATACATTGGAAACAAAAAGAAAGTCAGAAGATAGGTAGCAAAATAAACATGAAAAAATCTAAGTTGCGCGGACTCTTCATTTTTGCTGCCGAACCCATGTCGTGCCGGTGCGGGGTGCAGGATTTGCGTGTTAGGTCCATCCACGTCCGATACTTTGACCAGAGTACATGGACAAATTTCGGGGGGAAACTGTGATTTTGATGTCTCCAAATAAAAGATAAAATAGATTTAAGACATGGGAAATGGCATACCTTCAATCCTTTTTAGCTTTTCCTCTTGGTCAATATTTGCTATTTATAAATATTTTCTTTCTCATAGAAAAGATGGATAATTTCTAAATTAATTATTATCATGTTAAATTTTTTGACAATTAATATATGTTTTTTAATGCCCATCTTGGAGAATGAAAGATTGAATTCTACAACATACACAAGTTTTCCACAGAATATCTCTCAAATTTAGAATATCTTTATCGCTCTATTTTATAATTTTGAACTTTTTTAGCTGAATCCCCGCACCCGTATCCATACCTGGATCCATACCCCTGAATCTTAAAATTTAGATTTTGCTGAATCCGACCCTCGGATCTGCATCCGTGTCGGATACCCACACCCGAGTCCGAGCAACTTAGGTTAAAATGGACAAGTTAAGAAGTGAAAATCAAGGGCAACCATCTAGTTCTTGAACAAGTAGACTCTATAGGGGAAAACGGAAAAAACTATACCAGGGAACTCTTGCAATATAGAATGTCTGATGGATGGTTAGGAAGACTTATTAATGGCCTTGTCTGTGAAGCTGACCCACAACCACGTAAACAAGAAAACCATAAACAGGCAAAAGCTAATCCTGAATACTTAACATTATACAAATATTGTTATTGTAGTAAGTAGCTACAGCAAATTGAATTCATACGCTACACAACAAAAAGAATGAAAGGGTTCAGAATACAAAGGTCGGCCTCAATTTGGATATCGGTTCCTTAATCCTTTTAAATAAAAAATGTAGATAAAGAATCAATTACAACTTCTTATAATTAAAAAATATTCAAAATATTCAAATAAATATGAAGAAGTTGTAGTCCAAGAAAAAGTTGTTTGCTTTCCAAATTATATATGATTTTATGTTTGCCATTCTAGATTTCAAGTTATGGACTTATGGTACATATGTTGGTTGTTGGTATTTTGTTCTGGGTCTTCAGAAAAGAGACCTCGTTGATCTGACACTGAATGTCTCCTAGTTTGCACTTCAAATGGCATGAGTTGACGTACATTACCACCTGATTGAAAAGTACATTTGAAGCTATAATTATACTGCTTATGTAAGCTATCTATGCTACATATTGTATTATCAACTTTATTCTGGAGATTTTTCTCTCGGGCTATACTTCGTTCCAAATTTATACTTGTCCGAGGTCAAGTTATGCTTTTTTCTATCATTCATACCCAAGAATGAGCTAACGAGGAGTTGAGGCTTTCTAGTGAACCCCACACTTGTTCAGTGGAAGTTAACGCTTTATGTATTTCAGATTTTTTTTTTCCCTAGATATTGTTTGAAGGAGAGCCCTGGAGCAACGGTAAAGTTGTCCCTGTGTGATCTATCGGTCACGGGTTCGAGCGGTGGAAGCAGCCACTAATGCTTGTACTAGGGCAGGCCCTTCCCCGGACCCTGCTAACACGGGATGTTTCTCTAGATATTGTTTATAGTTGTATAAGTTACTCCAAGATTGCCTCATGTACTTATATTGATCCTTGTTTCTGTTGAGTACTCTGTTGTAGATATTTATTTTTGCTTAAATATGCTCCATTGAAAATTCTGTAAAGGTCTTCTCTTGTTGTGAATATTGGATCAGCTGGTTTGCACGGTAGAAACGTGACAGTCATGGTCCAAGTTTGGGTCATGAGAATAATAAATACAGGCATAAAGATATCAACAAATAGCTGTAACATTATAAAGTAGAGTTATTAACAATGGAAACAAATTGATATATCAGAGGCAATTAGCATGTCAGCTCGAATTTAAGATCATACAAGTGTGGCAATGAAACAAAAATGTCACAACTCTGAGGAGCAGAAGCTATTTAACATAATGTTTAAGCTGCAAGTACCAACTAAATTACCTGCACTGGTAATGATACACCAACATATGTCTTGATATCGAGTACAATGTTTGGGTTCCCATCCCAATTCATCTCTAATTCCATGGTAATACCTTCACTTCCATCTTCAAGAATAGAAACTCCTGAAAGATAAAGACTATTATGTGTTTAATAGAATTGTCTTCTTCATCCTTTTGTCTATCCCAATCATTCACATTTTGACTTCTCAAAAAGACTACAGTACTGGAGAATCGTCATGACTACTCCGACGGTGAGGTTAGGGGTAATGAGTATCAGTTTTTTCAAAGGCGTTTACTCGCAACGCCCCAAGGCGAGGCGGGCTTCGCTAATAATGCACCTACGCGGACTGGTTGGGTGCAAGTATCGTGGGGTGTAAGTCCCAACCCTTGTGGCCATTTGCTTAGGCGTAAGTCCAACCTTCTGGCCATTCATTTGGGGCGTAAGCCCAGAGAGCTTTCCCAAACTGGAATTAAAATTGCTAAATAAGTACTAATTAAATACTCAAGGTCAATTCATGATAGATTCTCAAACCAAAAAAACTCAAAAGTCGAAGGCCTTTTTAACTGTTACCCCAGATTTTATAATCATTTCTCTTTGTCATTTACAAAGTAACCAAATACTCTTTGGCTTTTTCTTTGCAAAGTGCAAGCTGCAAAGTAAGAGCTTTGTCCTCCAACACTTTGCTCTGCCACGTGCTTCTCACTTGCAGGTTCACTCATCATGTCTCATTTTCGTCAAGTGTTTCTTTTTTTGTTGTCTTTTTATTCTTTGCAAGTGAGTGTTTTGTTTTGGAATTACTTTTGGCATCACTTTAGTTTAGTGTTTAGATACTGTTATAGATACTTTATTTCAAAAAATGCTTTATTTATGTTATAATGAGTATTGTGATTGATTTTCTGAACTATTAGGAAACAATTCTAAGTATGTTCCATTTACCATATTATAGGTGTAATGTAATGCAATTTTTTGGTCTTTCACTGAAAAAGAAATTTGTAATTGTCGTGCACATGTTAGCATGTTTATTTACATATATACGTTTTCCACAGCTTTATAATTTTCTTGAATTTTCTACTCTATTTATTTAATTTTACTTTTTTGTGATTTTGATGCCTCGCCCTTTGTCAGGTAAAAGGTCTCGCCTCAGGCCCACAAAACACTGATGAGTATGACTTTTGGTTAGGATAAAACTGGTCCAATGTAATTTCTTAGGTGGTCTAATAATGCAAAATTTTAGAATAATTAATTAAAACAAGAAATTTTCCATCCATGGAAGTTGTCAAATTGCTATCTTTTGGAGTAGTCAAAGCTCTCGGGCTGATCAAAGGGGAAAGTAGAACAACCAGATCAGGTAGGGGAAATAAAATCTAATATGTTATGCTCGAGGAAAAGCAACAAATAGAACAAAAAGAAAAGCATGACCTGCAATTTCTAACGATGAGCACAAAGCTTGATAATTTCTCTCTTTACTACTCCATGACCACTATTAACTCTTTTTATCCTTTTCAGGAAATATAGCCACTTATACTAGGAATCAACACACCAAGCACTCTATGTGCCCATTGCAATTTTTTATACATTGATTGACTGAATAAGCTAAATGTAAATCTATGATTTAAAAAAAACAGCAACTGGTTTAAGGAAAAGCATGCTTAAAGTCATTTAATACAGGACCAATATGGTGTAAGGAGTCATCTTTGTTAGGGAGAGTTGTCCCCCCCCCCCCCCCCCCCCACAAATCCCACCCCCAATGTGGATCTTCCGGCGAGAATCCGGATTTAGTCGGGCCCCAATGTGGGTACTATACACCGGGGGAGAAACCAAAGAAAATAAAGGATCAATAACATTTAAGAGATCTGTTCAAGAGGACAGAAATAGCAAATTAAAAGGAGAGGCAAGAAAAGGGAGCTGGGCCATCACTTGGAACAATATACTAACAAAAGAAAAGGGAGTTGGGCCATAACCAGGAATAATATACTAACAATAGTTGCTCCGATAAAAGTCCTCCAAGTTCTTTTCTTTTTTAAATACGATATGATAGTTTTTCAACTTAAGGAATTTAATACTCTAATGTGTTTTCAAATCATTTCTGTCTAATCTTTAAACTTTGTGTACCATCAAAGCAAAGATTGGACAAGAAGAGTATCATAGTAATATGAGAGCCAAAATGAGTAAAAGAAAAATGTAAGAAGATGTTAGCTTCTTTTACACAGTACATGGCAAAGTGTGAATTCAAACAAAGATGAATGAAAGCTAAGTAGCTAACTAGAGGTGGAGATAGATTTGAAGCTTATGAGTTCGGGATTCTCGCCCTTTTACGTTACTGAGTTCTAGATTAATATTTTGTACAATGAATTTCTTAAGACAAATATAGAGTTTGGACCAAAGTTACTGTGTCCGGCCGAACCCATATCTTAAACACTAGCTCCGCCCCTATAGCAAACTATATCTTCATGCAAGTTGAAGCTGCATTAAAGCTCAGTGGCCTGGATGCTGAGGTGGCACAAGTAGTTACAGTAGTTAAAAGTTACTTAGAGAGTTAGTTAAAGTGGTTAAGCTGTTAGCTGTGCAGTTAACAGTAGAATTAGTTACTGATTCCAGGATTTCATTGCATATATACATTGTAATCTTGTAAGAGCCTGTTTGGATGGGCTTATTTTAAGCAAGTTGGGGTAGCCCAACTTATTTTTTTTGGCTTATAAGCTGTTTTCAGCTGCTTTAGATAAGCTAAGTCAAACGGGCCCAATTATTTTTTTGAGCTTATTTTAAGCACAAAATGACTTTAAGCTGGCCACCCAAACACTCAAAAAAGCTGAAAACAGCTTATAAGCAACTTATAAGCCAATCCAAACGGGCTCTAATTCAATTGATTCATGGATCATAATACAAATCTCTACTTTCTCTCTCTAAACAACTTCTCTCTAATAGCTATATTCTCGGTTAATTCCCTGGTTTAGCAATCATCCTCTTCGAGTTTCATACTCCTAGATTAACTAATTCCACTCAATTATACTTGATTGCATCAATTGGTGTCAGAGCTTTCGATTCTCGTCACTGAAATCATGACCAGAAGTAGCGAAATCATGACCAGAAGTAAAAATCACGAGCACCCACCGGAGGAAATGGAGGATAAATTGACACAGATTCAAGATCAATTACAGAAATTGATGGAGGGTATGACTAACATGAATGATCGCAATCTTATGGCTGCTAAGGAGATGATGGAACTAAGAACAACTATAAATCATTTGAATGGGAAAGGAAAGGAACATGAAGTTAGAAGGGCTGAATCTTCATCAGTGGATAGGAACTGTTCTATTGAAGTTTTGCCAGAGACGAGGAGCGAAAATCATGCCAATCACACCCATACACATACTGGTAACTTCTTTACAAGATATTCTAGGTTGAAATTTCCCAAATTTTCTGGCCGTGATTTGAGAACTTGATTATATAAAGTAGACCAATTCTTTGTTATGGATGAAGTTCGTTTTGATCAAAGGGTTAAGGTAACTTCAATTCACTTAGAAGGAGAAGCAATTTCTTGGCATAGGTCATACATAAGAGCTAGGAATTCAGTTTTAGACCTCACTTGGACTGAATATGTATTAGCTTTGGATGAAAGATTTGGTGAGGAATTTGAAGATCATATGGAAGATTTGTTGGATGAGTTGGGTGGTGCAGTAGTGTTCTCTAAGATAGATCTTAGAACTGGTTATCACCAGTTGAAAATGACTGAAGCAGACACAAATAAGACAACTTTCAAGACTCACGAGGGTCACTATGAATTTTTAGTTATGCCTTCTGGCTTAAATAATGCTGCTTCTTCATTTTAGAGTATCATGAATTCAGTTTTTAAATCATTGCTCAGGAAGTCAGTCTTAGTTTTCTATGATGATATTTTGCTCTATAGTAAGAGCGTGACTGGCCATCTTAAGCATGTCAAAGCTGTATTTGAGCTAATGAAACAGTATCAGCTTTATGCTAAGATGGCTAAGTGTGCATTTGGTGTGCCTAAAGTGGAGAATTCAGGTCACTTCATTAGTGTTGAGGGTGTGTCAACTGATCCAAGGAAAATAGTTGCGGTACAAGATTGACCCGTTCCTACCAATATCAAACAGCTGAGAGGTTTCATTGGGCTTGCTGGTTATTACAGAAGATTCATCAAAAGATTTGGTGCTATATGCAGACCACTACATGACCAGCTCAAGAAGGATGGGTTTTTGTGGACAGATGAATCCACTATAGCTTTTAATAAACTCAAACAAGCCTTAGTTTCTGCTCCTGTGTTAGCCATGCCTGATTATTCTAAACCTTTTGTTGTTGAAACTGATGCTAGTGGTAAAGGAATTGGGGCTGTCTTGATGCAGCAAGGGCACCCAATAGCTTACATCAGTAAATCCTTGGCCCCTAGACACTAAGCCATGTCTGTTTATGATAGAGAACTGCTAGCTCTTATTTTTGCAGTTACAAAATGGTTTCACTATCTATTGGGGAGGCATTTCATTGTTAAAACTGACCAAAAGGCATTAAAGTACTTGTTGGATCAGCATATTCACACTGATTTCTAGATTGCTGGCATTTCAAAGCTTATGGCCTTTGATTCCTCTATTGAATATAAGAAAGGAGCTGAAAACAAAGTTGTTGATGCTTTGTCTATGCTGCTGAACTACTAGCTATTTCATTGTTGACCCCCAATTACTCTTTATTTGAGCAAATAAAAAATACTTGGCTTACTGATCCTGCTTTGCAGTTGGTGATTGCTAAATAGCAAGTGCAACCCTTCAAGTCCTATACTTGGAGTAATGGTCAGTTGAGGTGGAAAGGAAGACTGGTGGTTGGAGATGATGCTCAGTTAAGGCACAACATTATTGAATTATGGCATGCTTCTACTCAAGGGGGTCATTCTGGTATGGATGCTACCATTAAGAGACTTCAGTCACCATTCTTTTGGAAAACACTGATTCAAAACACTAGAGCCTTTATCAGCAAATGTGACATCTGTCAAAGGCATAAATATGATGCAGCTGCATCTCCTGGTTCGTTACAACCATTACCAGTTCCTGATGGAGTCTGGACTGATATTTGCCTTGATTTTATTCAGGGTTTGCCTAAATCCAACGGCCAGGAAGTAATCCTAGTTGTAGTGGTCAAACTGAGCAAATATGGCCAGTTCATGGCCTTGTCTCATCCCTATACTGCTCATTCAGTTGCACAATGTTTCTTGAATAACATTTTTAAGCTTCATAGTATGCCAGTCACCTTGACAAGTGATAGGGATCTAGGTTTTCTCAGCCACTTCTGGCAGGAGCTATTTACTTTTCAAGGTGTTAAACGGCAAAGATCTACTGCATACCATCCCCCAACTGATGGTCAAACAGAAGTTTTGAACAGGACCTTGGAGACATATTTAAGGTGTTTTTGCTCAGATAAACCTAAGGACTGGACCTCTTATTTACCCTTAGCAGAGTGGTGGTACAATACATCCTATCATACTACTATCAAGTGTACTCCTTATGAGGTCCTTTATGGTCAAAAACCACCTATACACCTTCCTTACTTGACTGGTGAAGCTAATTCTGAGATGGTGGATAGATCTGTTAAAGCTAGGGAAGCTGTTATCCAGTTGTTGAAGTTTCATATTGCAAGAGCCCAACAAAGAATGAAGGATATTGCAAACAAGCACAGATCTGATAGATGTTTTGAGGTGGGAGATTGGGTTTACTTGAAATTACAGCCCTACAGGCAAGTTTCTGTTGCTGTGAGGCCCTTCAATAAACTTGCTGCTAAATATTTTGGACCTTATCCTATTGATGCTAAGATTGGAGCAGTTGCCTATAGGTTGTTAGTACCATCTGATGTTCTCATTCATCCTACCTTCCATGTGTCATAACTCAAAAGATGTCTTGAGGTTCCTAATATCATTAACTATCCTCCTGTGTTCCACTGATCAAGTCCTTGCTGTCCCTTCCCTGAGGCTATACTAGACAGAAGAATGGTGAAAAGGGGTAATAAGGCTGTGAGTTGAGTTTTGGTGAAACGGACTGACATTGATGCTTCAAAAGCTACTTGGGAATACTGGTCTGAGTTGCAGCATAGGTTTCCTTCATTTCATCCTTGAGGACAAGGATCACCTTTAGCAGGGGGTATTGATGCAAGTTGAAGCTGAGTAACATGGATGCTGAGGTGGCACAAGTAGTTACAGTAGTTAAAAGTTAGTTAAAGTGGTTAATATGTTAGCTGTACAGTTAACAGTAGAATTAGTTACTGATTCCAGCATTTCATTGCAAATATACATTGTAATCTTGTAATTCAATTCATTCATGGATCATAATACAAATCTCTACTCTCTCTCTAAAAACAACTTCTCTCTAATAGCTATAATCTCGGTTAATTCCTTGGTTAAGCAGTTATCTTCTTCTGAGTTTCATACTCCTAGATTAACTAATTCCACTCGATTATACTTGATTGCATAAAAGAGTCACTTTAAGTAGTGTATACTATTTATTTCCTTCCTTTGTAACAATAATACACATAAATAGAAAATGCAAATGCGGAAGATCAGTAATACTAGTCATCATCTAACCTGTGAATTGAGGAGCAACAGTACCAAGAGTGAACTTGGACAATTTCAATGATGCCAAAATCATTGGCTTGTATTGTTCCAAAATTGGCTCCACACTTGATTTTACCAGTTCTGATGCTGCCTGAATTACAATTACCAGAACAAACTCACTCGCCAAAAAAAAATAAAAAATAAAAGGAAAAGACCCAAATTTAAAAACTCAAAGAAACAAAAAAAGGCTCATACCCAAGATATGAAAAAATCGATGGAAAATTGAAAACTAACGTGACCAAACATGCATGGACATTTAGACTAACCTCATCCACATAAGGCCAGATCTTTTCAAGAAGAGAATTAAGCCATTTCAACTGTAAGTGTTCAACAAAAAAAAATCACTTCATTTTCACACAGACATTAATCATAAGTATAAAAAGGCTTAATACATAGCCAACCCCTTAAACATGCTAGCATATTTCATTTAGACAATCGAACTAAACCTTGTTCCAATTGAACACTTCAACTTCTAATAAACTGTTCCAATTAGACACTTTCGATTCAAATTTTGGAACTCTATTTGCGTGTTTTCTCATGCGTCTATCAGGTAGTTAAGTTAATCATATATATATATGTCATCTCCTTTAATTATACGCATTCGCCTCAATAAGTCGTAAAACCCCAAGCATTTTCTACCTGAGGTTGATGCGTATAATTATAGGAGAGGACATATTTATATGATTAACTTAACTACCTAATAGACAAATGAAAAAAACACGAGCTAACCTTCTCCCAAAATTTGAACCAAGCGTGTCTATTTGGAACACTTTATTAGGAGTTGAGGCGTTCAATTGGATTAGGACTTAGTTTGAGTGTTTAAATGGAATATACTGACAAGTTTAAGGGGGTTGGCAATGTATTAAGCCTTAATCAAAAGTATCATAAAATTAGCATTAAAAACATGTTCAAAAAAAAAAAAAAAAGAAAAATCACCTTTTGCTGATTGGAGAAAACAACCCAAGAAGGATAATGCTCTGGCATTAAAATCTTTCTAGAATCTTCCACTGTCATTCTAGCAAACGCCGCAATTGTAGTAGCCTGACACAGTTCAATTCAACAACAACAACATACATAAAAATGCAACCAAAAAATTCAACAATAACATACCCAATGTCATCACACAAGTGAGGTCCCCCTGTGAGGTCTGGGGAGGTTAGTGTGTACACAGCCTTACCCTATCTTGGGAGGATAGATAGTTTGTTTTCAATAGACCTTCGGCTCAAGGAAATGCATTTCAAAGCAGTTCGATAAAAAAAATGACAAAAGTGAAGAAGCTATGGCAAAATACTAAGAAAGCATGAACAGTAACTACGACAAAACAATACGATAATCAAAGTACAAGAAATAATAACAAAACAATACGATAATCAAAGTACAAGAAATAATAAATGGTAACAGAAATCAAAGAACAAGAAATTAGAAGAGTAATACTACGACCACAAGTAATCAGGGGCGGAGCTAGTAAGGGTCCAGGGGGTTCATTTTGGTGGAAAAATACATGGTATATACAAGGTTAAAATTACTTTATATGTATATATATAGTAGATGTTGAACCCCTTGGCTTCTTAATGTATTTAATTCTTTATACTCTGTTAGAATATTTGCTTTCGGACTGCAATAACTTTGTTTTATTGTTAGTAATTAGTTAGTTAGAAGATATATTCTGCAGAGATATTCTAGGCTAGGTTAGTTAGAGATATACTCTGCAGAGATATCCTAGGCTAGTTTATGATTATCTTTTTTACTGTTTTTCCCTATAAATGCAGAGCTAAACATAGCTAAATAAAATAATTCTCTTTGACTGCATTGCAGTATATTTATCTCTCAGTATTTTTTTCTCTGTTAGTTCCTACTTTTCTTTGCTAAAAACCAACAATTGATATCTAGAACCATTGTCTTGAGGGACCTGTGAGTGAGATGGATCCTGAAAATAGCTTTTTTCAAATAGCTACTCCTGTCTTTGATAGTGAGAATTATCATCTATGGGCAATAAGAATGGAGACTTATCTTGAGGCTTTAGATTTGGGAGCCCGTGGAAGAGGATTATGATATTCTTCCGCTGCCAAATAATCCCACCATGGCCCAAATCAAAAGCCAAAAAAAAAGAAAAAAAATCAGAAAATTAAAGGCGAAAGCAACTTTGTTTGCTGGTGTGTTCACAACAATTTTCGCAAGAGTTATGGCTCTGAAAATAGCAAAAGAAATTTGGGATTATCTGAAGGAAGAATACACAGGAGATGAAAGAATATGAGGCATAAAGGTGTTGAATTTAATAAGGGGATTCGAATTGCAAAAGATGAAGGAATCTGAGACCGTCAAAGAGTCCTCAGACCGGTTTCTTGGCATTGTTAACAAGGCACAAGAACAAAGGAGGCTTATGAGGCAAGATGTTATGGCTGAAGGAGCCTTGATAGCCAACCACAGAACTCAAAGCAAAGTTAATAATTCAAATAAAAATTACCCACCTTGTCAGCACTGTGGCGAAAAAGGTCATCCTTCATTTAAATGTTGGAAGAGGCCAAATGCAGAGTGCAAGATCTGCAACCAACTTGGTCATGAAGCAGTGATTTGCAAAAACAAATCTCCAAAATATGAAGCAGATGCCCAAGTCGTCAATGAAGAAGAAGAATAAGAAGACCACTTGTTTTGGCAATATATTTTTCAACCAAAAAATCTGATTTTTGGATGATTGATAGTGGTTGTACAAACCACATGACATATACAAAAATCTTTCTAAAGAGTTTATGTCTACGAAAAACAAGAAAGTCAGAATCAGTAATGGTGACTATGTTCTTGCAAAAGGAAAAGGGACGATTGCAATCAAAATAGGTTCAAGTACAAAAATTAATTTCAGATGTTCTTTACATGCCTGATATTGATCAAAATCTATTAAGTGTTGGCCAGCTAGTGGAAAAAGGATTTAAATTTATATTCAAAGACAAGTACTGTCGAATCTTTGATGCCACTAAGCAGGAGGTTTTACGAGTTAAAATGAGAGGTAAAAACTTCTCATTTAATCCAACAAAAGATGAACACATGCCAGAATTTGTTGATAATCAGGAGCTGCAACTTGGAGATATGGATCAAGCTAACTGCAAGACCAAAGATGAATTGGCAGATTTGTTCACGAAGTCAATTCCAGCCAAGTCTAGAATTTGTGGTTCCAAAACCAAGGAGGAGCTTTAGGAGCCGTTTGGACATGGTTTGAAACCATGATTTCAAACCATAGTTTGAATCCATGTTTGGACATGTAATTTGGATATCTTAAGTTGTATTTTCTCTTATAGACATAAAAACCCACAAGTTGTGAAAACTATCAAAACATTCCCAATTCTTATACAATCTTACCAAATGAGCAATTCATAGTTCAGAACAAAATTAATACGCTACTAGAAGGCCTTTCTAAAAAATACAACATCAATTAATCAAATTTTAGTTCAATAAAAATGAAAATTTAAAATGAATAATAATGTAACTACTCTTTAATATAATCCCCCACATGGTAATGATGCTGGTAAATGGTTGATGGGAGTAATTGTTAAAAATATTTACCAACTTATGGGGTCTTTTTTTATAAAATATAAACTTATGGCTGGGTTAAGTTTTATATTAAAATTTTTGAAACCATGGTTTGAAACCCCAAAATATGCCTTTTTGGATGATTTGGGGTTTCAAACCATGAGATAAAATGCATGTCCAAACACTGATTTCATCTCATAGTTTCAAACCGCATGTCCAAACACCTTAGAATATTTGTTTTTGGACTGCAGTAACTTTGTTTTACTGCTTTTTGAAAAACTTTGTTTTACTATTAGTAATTAGTTAGTTAGAGACATATATTCTGCAGAGATATGCTAGGCTAGGTTAGTTAGAGATATAGAGCCCATTTGGATTGGCTTATAAGTTGGTCAAACCAGCTTATAAACCATTTTTAATTTATTTAGGTGTTTGATAAAATATAAAATAGCTTAAAAAAGTGCTTAAAATAAGCCAAAATTAAGAAGTTGCTCAACCCCAACTTTTTTTTTTGGGCTTAAAAGCCATTTTGTTTTGACCAACAACTTTATGCTTTTATGTCTTATATTTCTGTTAATTCCAATACTACCCTTACTTCTAAAAACTCTTTAAGCACTTTTATCCAAACACGTTACTGCTTATTTATAAAATAACTTCCAGCACTTAAAAAGTACTTTACGCACTTATGCTTAAAAGCCACTTTTTTCAGCTAATCCAAACAGGCTCATACTCTGCAGAGATATCCTAGGCTAGTTTATGATTATCTTTTTCACTGTTTTTCCCTATAAGCAGAGCTAAACATAGCTAAATAAAATAATTCTCTTTGACTGCATTGCAGTATATTTTTCTCTATTATTTCCTACTTTTTTTTTTGCTAAAAACCAACATACTCCCTCTGTCCCAATCAATGTGACACTTTACATTTTAATCTGTCTCAAAAAAAAAAAGATACATTTCCCTATACTTAATGATTTACAGCCACATAAATATCTATCCATTATTTTAGATCACAAGTTTCAAAATCCTTCCTTTATTTCTTAAACTTCATATCTAGTCAAACTAGATCACATCAATTGAGATGAAAGGAGTATTTTTGAACCCCTAGTAAAATTCCGGACTCCGCCACCACTAGTAATGAAACCACAAAATTCAAAAAAAAAAAAAAAAAAACTAGTAGCAAATGAAGTAGAAAGCTAAAAAGAACACCCTCTGTTCTTAATCACTAAGAATTCAAGCTAAAAGATCACTTAACTCAAATAAACAGAAATGAAGAACCCATTTTTGACTAACCAGTTCAGAACGACGTTTGGATCTTGCATTTTCAGATTTAACAAAACCAACTATTATACCAACTCCAACTATAATCCCAATTACAACACCCAAAACAAACGACATCCTTTAGCTCTTCTTCTTTCAAAGCTCCTCTTTGTTTGTTGAACTAGTACTTTTTTCTTTTCAAGATTCCAGTAAAAGAAGAAAACAAATAATAATGAAAAGAGACTAATGAAACATGTTTTTGTTGGGTTCTTTGCTAACTCTTGATGAAGATTAGTGGTTTAATGGAGGGACTAGAGTTTAAAGTCTTAAGTCTTAAGATTTGATTTTTTGAAGTTAAAACAGCTTTCTATGCTTTCTCCTTTCAATGATGTGGATTTACTATGTGGGCACCAAATTTTAAGAAGATATGAAAATAATTTTAGCTTTTTTATTTTTAAATATGATATACTTTTTGTGTAATTATAAGAGGTCGTTTGGTTATAGGAATTAGATAGGAACCCCGACTTAAATAGCACAAAAAAAAAAAAGTTGTACATTCAAATATAATAAAACACTTAAATCAAAACCCTATAAATATTACAAGTTTTAAAACTTGCTTTGGGGCACTTTAAAACCCCTAAAACGACGATCCAAACGTTTAGGTGAATTTCATGTAATGAGCCGACATTATTGTACGCAAAAAAAAATATTAAGTTTTATATAAAATATTGATATTTTGGGATTTTAAAACATGACTAATCTTTGCCCAAAGTATGAAAAAAAACGTGATTGGAAAAAAAAAAAAAAAAAAAAAAACTCCAACATTAACGCACAAAATTAGTGCGTGACTAATAATCTTCTCTTTTTTTTTTGGTGACCCCATTCACGCACAAAATTCGTGCGTGAAAGGCCAAAACTGTTTTTTTGCAGTTTGGTCCTTTCACGCACGAATTTCGTGCGTGAATACTACTTATGTTTTTTTTTTTTTGTACTAGTTTGGTTCAACTTTTTTTTTTTGTGTTATTTAAGTCGCGGGTTCATTAGATAGCCATCTTAGTACAAAATTTGAAATTAAATTTGTTTAGGGGTCGTCTGGTAGCTGGTTTGAATTATGCAAGTAACAATAATACATGAATTAGATATGAGGAAATTGTTTGTTCAACTAATTTTTTTCAAAATTCAGTAAAATTGGGGTTGTTACAAAATTAGCACTTGATGAAGATTAGTGGTTTAATGGAGGGATTAGAGCTTAAGTCTTAAGTCTTAAGATTTGATTTTTTGAAGCTAAACAGCTTTCTATACTCTCACCTTTCAATGATGTGGATTTATTATGTTGGCACCAAATTTAAGAAAATATGAAAATAATTTTAGCTTTTTTATTTTTAAATAAATGTATGATATACTTTTTGTGTAATTATAAGAGGTCGTTTGGTTATAGGAATTAGATAGGTATCTTAGTCCAAAATTTGAAATTAAATTTGTTTAGGGGTCGTCTGGCAGCTGGTTTGAATTATGCAGGTAACAATAATACATGAATTAGATATGAGGAAATTGTTTGTTCAACTACTTTTTTTCAAAATTCAGTAAAATTGGGATTGTTACAAAATTAGCACTTGATGAAGATTAGTGGTTTAATGGAGGGATTAGAGCTTAAGTCTTAAGTCTTAAGATTTGATTTTTTGAAGCTAAGCAGCTTTCTATACTCTCACCTTTCAATGATGTGGATTTATTATGTTGGCACCAAATTTAAGAAAATATGAAAATAATTTTAGATTCTTTATTTTTAAATAAATATATGATATACTTTTTGTGTAATTATAAGAGGTCGTTTGGTTATAAGAATTAGATAGGTATCTTAGTACAAAATTTGAAATTAAATTTATTTAGGGATCGTCTGGCAGCTGGTTTGAATTATACAGGTAACAATAATAGATGAATTAGATATAAGGAAATTGTTTGTTCAACTACTTTTTTTCAAAATTCAATAAAAGTGGGGTTGTTACAAAATTAGCACTTGATGAAGATTAGTGGTTTAAAAGAGGGATTAGAGCTTAAGTCTTAAGTCTTAAAGTTTTGATTTTTTGAAGTTAAACAGCTTTCTATAGTCTCACCTTTCAATGATGTGGAATTATTTTGTTGGCACCAAATTTAAGAAAATATGAAAATAATTTTAGCTTTTTTATTTTTAAATATAATATTCACTTCCCTTACTTTTCTTTTTAGTCCGTTAAAAAAATAATATCTCTTCTTTTAAATATAACAAGTCATTTAAATTTAAAACCCCAAGATTCAAAAATCTTATTTATTTTTTTAAACTCTGTGGCACAAACGACATCGTTTAGCTCCTCTTCGTCTTCCTCTTTCAAAGCTCCTCTTTGTTTGTTCAGCTACTTTTTTTTTCAAGATTCAGTGAAAGTGAAGTTATTGGAGAAAACAAATACTGAAAATTGTTTTTGTTGTGTTCTTTGGTAGTGGGATTTTCACAAAATTAACACTTTTTTGAGGCATGAAGAATGTGGTATTTAATCCAAAAAAACAAAAGTGGTATTCTTTTTTAAACAAATTAAAAAGAAAAATAAGACAAATAATTTGAAACAGGGAAAAGTATATTTTTTTTTGTAATTATAAGAAGTCGTTTGGTTATAGGAATTAGAGTTATTCCTGTATATAATTTAAAATTAAATTTGCTTAGTATTTGATTGTCGATTATCATAAGGCTTTATACTAAAGTTTTGAAATTTTGATTGTTCAACTACTTTTTTCAAGATTCCCTAAAAGTGAAGCTATTGAAGAAAACAAATACTAAAAAGTGTTTTTGTTGTGTTCTTTGCTAGTGGGGGTTTTTCACAAAATTAACACTTTTTAAGGCATGAAAAATGTGGTGGGGGAATGAAAATTAGAGGATTAATGGGGAGTTTAGAGTTTGGCTTAAGATTTGGTTTTGATTACACTCATTTTTTGAAGTTAACACCTTTCTATACTCCCTTCTTTCAATGAATGTATGTGAATTTATTACGTGGGCACTAAATTTAAGAAATATGAAAAATACTTTTTAGTTTTTCAATTTAAATATAATACTCACGTCGTTTTAATTTGTGTCTTACTTTTTTTTAGTCTGTTTAAAAAGAATGTCGCTTTTCTTTTTTGACAACGCTTTACTTTCAATTTTATACATGATATGTTTGAGATCATAACATTAACAGGCATTTTGATACATTCTACTTATCTTTAATTTAAGACCATAAGATTTAACAGTTTTCTTACTTTTTAATATTCGGTGCCAAGTCAAAACATGACAAATTAATTAAAAAGAAGGGAGTATAATACTTTGTAATTATAAGAGGCTGTTTGGTTATAGGAATTAGAGTTATCCAAAAAATTTGAAGTTAAATTTGTCCAGTATTTGATTGTCGATATTAGCTAAAATCTCATAATTATAATTGGGATAACTTTATTTTGAACCAGATGAATCCTAAGATTTATGAAATTTATAGTATTAGGTGGTTATGAAAACATTTCTTTAAAGAAAAACTTATGAATTGCTTTTAAAATTTGAAAAGGATCATTGTTTAGACGGGATAAGAATAATTACAATCACATAAATAAATGAATATAAAGGGAATAACACATAAATGAATATAAAGGGAATAATATATATTTTATTCTGAAATATTAAGATCAATGTACTTCAAGCATAATCAATAAATGTTTTTCTTATTTTATTGTATTCATTCTGCTTTCCAAAGGTTTGTTTGGGTTGTAATCAAAATTTGTGCAGACAGCGCCAAATCTGAATCGAAAAGTAAGGAGAATTGCTACTTGCCGACAGCCTGCTTGGACACGTGTAGGGCTCAGATCTCATCCCAATCATAATATTTTTCTTTGGCCATGACATTTACACAACTCTTCTTAATATTTTCATTTACATAATATGACTGACAATGCATTATACATTCATAAAATTTTCTAAATGCACTCATAAAATAAATACTTTGGACCATAAATTTTCGTATTATATCCGGACAGATGGAGTGTTTTATTTTTAACCCAAATTTTACAGAAAAATTTATCTCCTCATTTTTTTTTTAATTTTAGGTCCTATAAATAATTTATAACATGGATATATAGATTCTATTTGTTTGTGGAAAAGTTTGTTTTGGGATCTCTTTTTGAAGAATAGTCTTTTAAGAAGAAAAAAAGATGCTCCATGTGTTCTTAAGAATTTTAAAAGATTGCATGTCACAAGAATATATGTCTTCACTGTGTCTTTTTTTTTTTTTTTTTTTTTTTTTTTTTTTTTTTTTTTTGTGTGTGTTTCCCATTCGATGTCGGTACTTTCATTGAAGTCCGACTGACCCGTATGGTCCATTGGGAAAAAACGCTTCCTACCAAGAATTTTTTCATATTCAGAACTAAAATTCGAGATCCCATCCACTGCACTACATCCTTTGATGATTGTCTTCAGTGTGTCGACTCACTCCTTAAGGTATACAATAGTAGATTACAATAGTTCATGCATTCAATGTTATTTGAGATTGAATTAATTGAAGGTATTAATTATGTTTATCTAATATTTTAATAGTGGCCAGAGACTGATAGTACTGCAATAATTTATGAAAATTAAGTATGCTTTGGATATGTGTAAAAACGTAGCATATGAAAAAAAGTTTGAAAAATGTCTTTGAAAATTGAAGTTATATTTCGACATGCACTTAATTTGAAAAAAAAAAAGGAAGTATAAATCTTGTGAGTGAAAAACAAATCCACTTTAAAAGCTGGTAAATCACTTTTTCAAACTTTATACTCATCTTAAAAAGAATTACAAAAAGTCAATACATGTATAACCAAACGTTGTTTTGATTTTTTTTTTAATTATCCAAACGGGTCTTTAAGTTTGATAGAAAAATTTGCGTCTAACTATGATATGTGCTTGAATATGAATATTTAAAAAAATGAAAATAAGACAGAATTATAAGTGAAATAGTATTAAACATGTGGGACATTTGAAAGTGAAAAGAGCATCATAATATGAATATTTAAAAAATGGAAATAAGATAGAATAGTATGTGAAATAGTATTAAACATGTGGGACATTTGAAAGTGAAAAGAGCATCATTAAATTATTTTTCGACGGCAACAATAAGCCACTTAAATGATAAATGTGATCATACTATATAAAGGTTTCATCTAGTTTGATATCCACTTTTGATATGGAGGGATTTTATAAAGGAAAAAGTTAAAATTATGAAATGGTTGATATTAATTTAAGAACACATGGGTCATATACCAATTTTTAATCTGAAATGAATAGAATAGACGATAAAAATATATTTAAAGAGAAACTACTAGTAGGTGATTTAAACTTTTGTGGTATTTAATGCATCAAAACTTTTCATTTGAAGGAAGTAAGAGAAAACAAAAGACGTGCATTCTTGGCACGACGTATAATATTTTTATGCGTGGTTTTAATCTATTTCTTATAGGTCTTAAATTATTGCAAGTAATTTCTTTTAAAATATTTCTCCAAATAGTTTGTTTGAAGATTCGAGAAAAAGTGAGTTTTTACTTTTTGTACAAAAAAAATTAGTCTGTGTGAGCTTTTTCAAACTCAAATATTACACAGCTGCTTTGAAAAGAGTCGTTTGTGGTGTCTAGTGATACTCTTGATGTAATAAAAATACCAACTTGCTGGATTTCATGTATAATTTTACTTTCTACATATCTAATTTATTAAAGTAATTGTTACCTGTTGCTTGTTGGACAGCCTGCAACATGGAAAAGAGTTGCATCCATCTGATATGGTAATTATCTACATCGATAGTGCACTATAGGATTTCTTATTCATTTATCTGTATACATATACTTGACTTCTCATCCGATCCTTAATAAAAGAACATATCACCTTGTAAGGAAAGAACAACTTGCAATGATGAAGAAGGTAATTTCAGTTGCAAGAATATTTATTGTGCTTGCTGATTTATACAAATGTGATTTTCTTTACATACTCAACTGAATCTTGCTGGAAGCGTTATTTGTGAACTGTAGATGGAGGCATGTGATAGATGAGGTAGCTCTTGTTGAGCATCTGAGAAAAATGACACATTCTATCTGCCTTGATGTGTTTGAGTCTTTGAGGTAATCACAACTACTTCCAATCTATATCACTAATTCTCATGATTTTTGATAATGTTACTATTTTGTTAGAAAAAATTACATATCTTGATTCTTAATGCAGTGAACTTGTGAGGGAATGATAGGCTACTCCGAAATGCAGAAAACTCAAACATTATAATAACTACTTTGAAAAGAGTGTGGTTTATGAGTCATATTCACGATGCAAATAGGATTTTCATCTGGCTCTAGAACACAGGTGCAGCAAAAATATAAAATATTATGAACATTCTGGACTTCACATATAATTTTAGTTTCTACATATTTGGTTTATTAACGCAATTGTTCGATTATACTAAATGTATTAATAGATTTCATACTGTGCGCTTTGCTAAAATTAATGTGGCATGAAAGCAGTAAAGGAATAAGAATGTTTTGAGGAGAATTTCCTCTGCCTTTGTATTCACGTAATGACCTCCGTATATCAAGTTAGTCACCTCCTTAAACCCTATTATAATAAGGTAATCCTATTCTAATAGGACTATAAAACTTATGTTACCATAATTACAATTGTCCTATAATTATAGTATTACACTTAGTCTAGGATTCTATTACACCGACGTGACCGGTCTAATTCCGGTCACAATAACACCACCCCCCGCCGCGCCCCACCCTCAAGTTGGAGCATGAGGGTCTCGAATGCCCAATTTTCCAAGTAAATATTCATACTGCTATTTTTCTAATGCCTTCGTAAATACATGAGCCAACTGCTCACCGGTTGGCACATACCTGGGGGATATAGTTTTGAACTGGAGCTCATCTCAGACATAGTGATAGTCTACTTCAATATGTTTGGTCCATTCGTGAAACACCAAATTTTAGGTAATATACTAAGCCGCCTGACCATCACAATACATTTTCACGGGATTATTATGTTCGACTCCTAAATTCTGCAAAATTCCTTTTAATCATTTCAATTCATAAACCGCCATTGCCATCGATCGGTATTCTGCCTCTGCCAAAGAACGGGAGACAATATGTTGCTTCTTGTTCTTCCAAGACACAGGTGAATGCTCGAGCGAGATAAACACCCGGTAAGAAATTTTCGGGTCAACGAGCAACCTGCCCAGTCTGAATCACACCATCCGTACAAACGGAGATCACAATCTTTCTTTATAACTATTCCTTGTCCCAGGTTTTTCTTTAAGTAGTGTACCACCCAGAGAGCCGCGTCTCAGTGTGCTTCCTTTGGTTGCTGCATGAATTGAGACAAAACATGCACGCAATATGATAACTCTGATCGGGTAAAACATAGATATATTAGTCTTCCCACCAATCAATGGCATGGTTTCGGATCTCTCAAATTGGCTCCACTGGCCAATGCCAAATTATGATTTTATTCCATTGGAGTGTTGATGGGTTTAGCTCCCAACAATCCGGTCTTAAAGATTACATCCAAGACAAATTTTTGTTGACACGGGAATATCCCAGTAGGACCTGGGGCACCTTCAATTCCCAGAGAATACTTCAAGGAGCCCAGATCCTTCATGTGGAAACACTTTCGGAGGTAGTCTTTGAACCGTTTAACGACACTATGCTTGTTTCTAGAGATAATCAAGTCATCGACATAAACCAAAACGTTAAGCTGCATACCGTTCTGGTGCATGGTGAAGAAAGAGTAATCAGAGTATGACCGTTTGAACCCATATTTAGCAAAGTGCTTGGCAGTTTCCCAAACCAACACCGTGGAGATTGTTTTAATCTATATAGAGATTTCTGGAGATGACACACCTTCTCCGGACTGGAGAAACGAAATCCCTATGCTAATTTCATATAAACTTCCTCCTATAAATTCCCGTGCAAGAAGGCATTATGAACATATATCTAATGCAGTTCTCAATTCTGAGCAGCCGCAACTGCTAAAAGTCCAGAACGGTCACCACCTTAGATACCGGAGCAAAAGTTTCATTGTAGTCAATTCATTCTTCCTGTTTATTTTCGAAAATAACCAAATGAGCCTTATATCGCTCGATGGTACCGTCTGTTGTACTTGATCTTGTACACCCATCTACATCCGAGTGCTTTCTTATCGTATGGCAATGTCTTCAGTGTCAACGTTCCATTATCTTCCAATGCTTGTATCTCTTGATTCATTATTTTTGCCATTGTTCCTTCTTCACGGCTTTCGAGAAATTTCTCTACTTGTTTTCAGTGATAAGTGTTGCAAGAAAATTTTGGTGTCGCAAAGAGAAATTATCACATGACATATAGTTAGCTAAAGGATAAGTCGGAGGAGCAGGTGGACGAGTTGATGGACTTTGTTTCTCAAATGTATCAATGACATAATCGCGCAAATGAACTTAGTTAGATTTCCATAGTAATCCACTATGCTTTTCCCCTTCTGCTTGCACTTCGCAAGTTCTGCCTTCAGCTGCCACATCCGGGGACCGTTCATGACCCCGAAATGATCCCGGATCCTTGTCCACATTTCCTCTGCTTCCTCTCTATGTGAGATGGTAGACCAGAGGGTTGATTCTATGGTGTTGCAAATCCACGACACCAACAATGAGGTTATAGTCCACCAATCTTGTAGATCTGGCAACTCCTCATTCAGCTTCTTGATCATTCCATCAACGAAGCGGAATTCCTTGCTATTAAGGCCGCCCTCATGGATCTATCCCATTATTCATAATTCTCATCCTTCAATTGGACTTGTGTTATCACAATTTCAAGGTTGTCATTCGACGTAATGTCATATGGAGATATAGTTTTCCTCTGAATTTTGTCTTCTTCACCGGCAACTCCTTTGCCTTTATCACCGGTTGTTTCTTTGCCTTCACCTGGTATTATTTATATGTATAAGATTTGGTGTTCTTTCTAACAAGGCCCTGATACCGTGTTAAAATTATTGTGGCGTGAAAGCAGTAAAGGAACAAGAATGGTTTGGTAGAATTTTCTCTACATTTGTATTCACATAATGACCTCCTTGTATACAAGTTAGTCACCTCCTTAAATCCTATTATAATAAGGTAATCCTATTCTAATAGGACTACAAATCCTATATTACAATAGTTACAATTGTACTATAATTACAATATTACTTAGGCTAGGATTCTATTACACCGACGTGACTGGTCTAATTCCGGTCACAATACACGTTTGTAAACACATGAATCAAATAATTCACATTATACTAACTTAATTTTGGATTGCAGGAACATACGTGCCGAGGACAGACCTCTGTCTCAGATAACTTAGTCAAGTATGGTCGGTCTTTAACTCAATCTCACCCTGGTTTGATCTTCGACGAGAGGCCCGCCTTTGTTGTAACAACTATGGAAGAAGATATTTGACTTCACATATAATTTCAGTTTCTACATATTTGATTTATTAATGCAATTGTTTAAGTGTAATAAATGTATTGAGAAACTTCACACGGTAGGCTTCTTTAAACAGATAAATGATGCCGAACATTTGCTGGAAAATATGATTCACAGTTGCAAAATTTAGTTGACATAAAAAATTTCTATCAAAGTGGCACCTTATATATAATCAAGCAAAATTTTACCAAGACATAAATTCTATAATGAAATTAGAATAAAGCATTTAGCTAGCAGCATTTTGACATACATGTTAAGATTAGACTTTCAAATTCTATTTTAGCTAGTTTCAAGGTCAATCAAGTTTCATGTCACGCTGACAACAAAATAGATAAGAAAAGAGCTTTACATGTTATTTAATTTGTGCAAATCTTGAAGGTGAT
This sequence comes from Lycium barbarum, assembly GCF_019175385.1. Classification (NCBI taxonomy): domain Eukaryota; kingdom Viridiplantae; phylum Streptophyta; class Magnoliopsida; order Solanales; family Solanaceae; genus Lycium; species Lycium barbarum. The sequence continues at coordinate 11,287,986 of NC_083343.1, forward strand.
TCTTAAGAGCGAATTTTAAAACATATACCTAAATCAAAATTTGATGTTGAAGATTTTGGTAGAAGAACACTTGGGCTTAGGATTCAATGTACTAACATGAATACTGACCCATAATTTGTTTTCCTAAAATGCTTAGATATCGAAGAATGTGATTGTTTGTCTTTATTCATTTCACTTATAAATTTTTTTGACTTATTTAGCAAAAATGGGATTTCATACTATATAAGAAAAAGATATTTTTTTTAAGTATAAACACTTAGGGAGTAACTTAATACTACATACTTAGTCACTCTCTTTTTTGTTTTCCTTACCAAATATATTATTGTACTACACATTATTATTTTTCTATTAAAACTGTTTTGACTCTTCAGAAGAAATTGAAGCTCATACTATATAATAACACCTTCCTACGTAGATAAACAACAATAACAACAATATAATTTGAAAGAAAGGATGGGTAAATTGAGTAGTTTGTTATTTTCAGTCCTACTAGTTATGTTGATAGCATCAACAGGTCAGTTTCTTGTGTTTACAAACATTTAATTTGTTGTTAAAGACTAATATAAAGGTTAACTATATTCTATCAGAAAATGAAGTGCGGGAGTGATTACTTAAAGTTACAAAACAATGCCAATGACTTTTTTTCAATTCTAGGATATAGCCAATTAATTTGCTTATATCTTTTTTCTCATATTGCCTTATCTTAGAAGATTTTGGATATAGATATGCAAAAACCTATAATGAAATTTAATTTCAGGTTTGGTTCAAGTAGATGGTTTGAATTGCTGCACCGACAATCACATCGGGAGATGCATTCCAGGCTCGAGCGATGATTCCAAGTGTGATAATATTTGCAAGAAAAATTGCAAGGGAGGCCACTGCAAAGTCATGGGAAAAAAACCACCCAATCATTTTTGTCATTGTCTTTGTTAATAAGCCTTCAGAGTTGTTTTGTATACACTACTGCTTTTATGGAAGAGAGATTGTTAACTTTTAGTATACAAATACTGAAAATTATAAATCTATGTTAAAACAAGTGTTATCTTGAATTTATTTTTTTATCACATCACAATTATTTTTCTCTTTTTCACTAAGTTCATTTTCAATATTATGGTAATGGAGAAGTTAATGGTCATTCTTTTAACTAGATAATCTTCAAATTGTCAACAAATCTCTTTTAGACTTTGGGATTCTCATTTTAGGTCGCGATGGAAACTCTACCATCAAACTTCATGAAAAAAAAATTAAGATAAATAGAATGATCACCACTTTTATAATCAGAGCACTCCTCCTTAAACAGAATAATTTCAAATTGAGAGACAAACAAATATCTTCTCAAGTTCACTTTGTTTATCATAGTCTAATTGACGTAAAGTTTATTAAAGAATGAGGATTTTTTAAACATTTAACCTCAAATATGTCATAACATTTTTATGAATATAAATTTTTTATTCTAAATATGTCATAGTATTTCCGCAGCTATAAAAGTTTCTCATTAAAAAAATAAAAAATATACCTTTTTATAGAATAGTATTATCAAATAAAGTGGAACAAAAAGGGGTGATATATAATAGGGCATTCCAGTTCTCAGAAAATTGAATTATGTGATAATGTTGTAGTTTAAACTAGTTAGACTAGACTATGAAGTAAATAATCCTTAACAGTACACAATTTTCAAATTTGTTATAAGACTATGAACTTGAAGAAGATGACTGTTTTCTTTATTGGTTCTTGAGTCTACTGGAAAGGGTCTCACTAAATTCTTGATAAGAATAGGAACCCCATGCAACCGGACTATCTCAAGAATGTAAATTCTAGTCAAATTCTGTGAATCATAGGTAGTCTGAACCGGAAACAAGTGCATAGACATGGTCAATTTGCTAACTGTGACCCAAGTAGCATTAATTTTTTTTCAAACTCAAGAACTTCCATTTTTTTTTGTTTTGTTGTTGAATATATATAGGAAAAAAAAAATTAACTTCTGTTTTGCCAAATAAAAAACCTCGAATAAGTAGAGTAAATTCAAAAATTACAAATACTGTTATAAAAAAGTGTGATTTGTGAGCCATATTCTTGATTTTGAAAGGATGTTCATTTGGCTCTAGAACACAGTTGCAACAAAAATAACGAATATACTGGACTTCACATATAATTTCAGTTTCTACATATTCGATTTATTAAAGCAATTGTTTAACTGTAATAAATGTATTGAGAAACTTCACACAGTAGGCATTTTTAAACAGATAAATCATGTTGAACATTTGCTGGAAAATATGATTCACAGTTGCAAAATTTAGTTGACATAAAAATTTTCTATCAAAGTGGCACCTTATATATAATCAAGCAAAATTTTACTAAGACATAAATTATATTATGAAATTAGAATAAAGCATTTAACTAGCAGCATTTTGACATACATGTTAAGATTAGACTTTCAAATTCAGTTTTAGCTAGTTTCAAGGTCAATTAAGTTTCATGTCACGCTGACAACAAAATAGACAAGAAAAGAGCTTTTCATGTTATTTAATTCGTGCAAATCTTAAAGGTGATTCTTAAGAGTGGAATTTATTATCTCGAATTTTAAAACATAAATCTAAATCAAAATTGATTCAGGTAAAAGAACGCTTGGGCTTAGGATTCAATATACTAACATGAGTATCGACCCATGACTTCTTTTCCTAAAATGCTTAGATATCAAAGAATGTAATTGTTTGTCTTTATTCATTTCACATATAAAAAGTTTTGACTTATTTAGAAAAAATGGGACTTCATACTATATAAGAAAAAGCGTCTTTTAAAGTATAAACATTTAGGGAGCAACTTAATACTACATACTTAGTCACTCTCTTCTTCTTTTTTTTTTTTCCTTAAAGAACTAATTTACCAAATATATTATTGTACTAAACATTATTATTTTTCTATTAAAAATGTTTTGACTCTTCAGAAGAAATTGAAGCTCATACTATATAATAACATCTTCGTATGTAGATAAACAACAATAACAACAATATAGTTTGAAAGAAAAGATGGGTAAATTGAGTAGTTTGTTATTTTCCGTCCTACTAGTTATGCTGATAACATCAACAGGTCAGTTTCTTTTGTTTACAAACATTTGTTTTATTGTTAAATATTAATATAAAGGTTAACTATATTCCATCAGAAAAAGAAATGCAGGAGTGATTACTTAAATTTACAAAACAATGCCAATGATGTTTTTTTTCAATTCTAGGACATAGCCAATTAATTTGCTTATATTATTTTCTCATATTTTATTATATTGCCTTATCTTAGAAGATTTTGGAGTTGGATATGCAAAAACCTATAAAGAAATTTTAATTTCAGGTTTGGTCCAAATAGATGGTTTGAATTGCTGCACTGACAATCACATCGGGAGATGCATTCCAGGCTCGAGCGATGATTCCAAGTGTGATAATATTTGCAAGCAAAATTGCAAGGGAGGCCACTGCAAAGTCATGGGAAAAGAACCACCCAATCATTTTTGTCATTGTCTTTGTTAATAAGCCTTCAGAGTTGTTTTGTATAAGCGATTGCTTTTATGGAAGAGAGATTGTCAACTTTCAATATACAAATATTAGAAATTATAAATCTATGTTCAAAAAGTATTATCTTAAATTTATTTTTTATCACATCACAATTATTTTTCTCTATTTCACTAAGTTCACTTTCAATATTATGGTAATGGAGAGTTAATGGTCATTCTTTTAACTATATAATCTTAAAATTGTCAACAAATCTCTTTAGACTTTGGGATTCTCATTTTAGGTCGTGATGGAAACACTACCGTCAAAATTCATGAAAAAACAAGTTAAGGTAAATAAAATGATCACCAATTTTCCAATAAGAGCACTCCTCCTCCTTAAAAGAATAATTTCAAATTGAGAGACAAACAAATATCTTCTCAAGTTCACTTTGTTTATCATAGTCTCATTGACGTAAAGTTTAATAAAGAAAGAGGATTTTTTAAACATTTATACTTAAATATGTCATAACATTTTTATGAATTCAAAACTTTAAAACTTGTTGTTTTAGATATGTCATAGTATTTCCGCAGCTATAAAAGTTTCCCGTTAAAAAAAAATATATATACCTTTTTATTGTAACGACCCGCTAGGTCGTTATGTCCGTTTTGACCATTTTACCCCTACTAGTTCCTTTTCGAGACTAGGAACGAATCTAGTGATAACTTAGGGAGCTAGAATTCTGAAATAAAGGCCTTTGATTGTATTTGTGCACTTGTGTGAAAACCTAACTTATTTCCCTTGGAGGGTTGACTTAGTAAATTAGACCTCCATTGTGAATTTCGAGGCCACGGGTGAGTCCGTAGTGAGTTGTTACATATGTGTGCATGTTTGGTTTGTGTTTGTAGAGCCTCAGATTGGTGTTGGGATTTTGAGTGAAAATCTGGCAGAAAACCAGAGGTCACTGGTTGGATGTGACCGCTACAGTGGGCGGGGGGCCGCTGCAGTGAGTCCGCCACAGCGGGCCACCGGTCGCCTCCGTGGGAATTCAGGTTTAATGAGGTCCGTCATAGTGGTGGGATTTTCTGCTACAGTGAGACCGCTGCAGCAGTCGACGGGAGACAGAAACCCACTATTATTTTGCAAATTTCGAAGTCATTCACCACATAACACCAAAAACAGTTCCCAAGAAAGTGAAATGTGATTTTCTATGGCTAGGGTGAAGTTCCTCCTTGAAGGTAATGTCACGACCCAATTCGCGAGTCGTGGTGGCACCTACACTATCCCTCCGAGTAGGTGAACCACATTACTGATAACAAGTTAAATAAGCGAAAAATTAAATAATAAGAAGTTATTAAGTCTTAAATACTTATCATAACTAGAAATGTCATAACAACCCCAAAATCTGGTCAAAGGGTACAAGAGCACTAAACATAGTCTGGAATAAAAATCTGAAAATACCCGAAGGCTACATACTGTCTATCGAATAAAAAAAATAGAATTAAATAAGAGCGTCCTTCAGGGGCCACGGATGATCAACTAGCTCACCCTGAATGACCGAAAGATGTCACATTCGCGTATCAGCAATGAGGCATAGAACTGGAGCCTGGATCGTACTCTGCACTCAATAAAAGTGCAGCAAGAGTAGTATCAGTACAACACTAGTACCGGTAAGCATCATAGGCCAACAATGATTAGATAACGCATGAAGAAGTGGAAATTAACAAGTAGCACATAGAGCAAACAAGTATGGTCACGTATCACATACAAGTAATATGTAAAGGAATCATAAAATCGACCAAGACAGATATAGTTCACCAAATGATTCGTCAAATATATGAGAGGATGAATGCAATGCAGTGCAATAGTGACCTCTTTTACTCCACTTTCGTACACACATGCTAAGGGCAGTGCATCAAAGTCATGACCCATAGGGGCCCGCGAAGTCCATGTACCACTCGTGCTCTCCGGCAGAAACCTCGGAGGCTATCAATCACTCTCAATCTCCGGTAAAGACCTCGGAGTCTCTCTGACACTCTCAATCTCCGGCAAAGACCTCAGAGTCTCTCTGTCACTCTCAATCTCCAACAAAGACCTCAGAGTCTCTCAATTACTCATCTCAGCAATCATCACAACAATAATATTGAAAGCATGTCATGCATGATATCAGTCTCAATAATATCACCAATATAAAATCAACAAGTACAAGTCATATTACTATCTACTGTTCAATTATCAATATTACCATTCCTTTCATGTGATAAGTGAGCTAGTATGTGATGGAGATACAAACAGGTGATAATCACGGAAAATAACACATTTGGCGACAAGCTCACATAACCAACCTAATTAGAATTCACCTCCACTTCATGCTCGAAGGCCTATCATGCTATCCCCGTCACTTTTTACAACTACATACGATTCTGTAATCCGAGTCTAACTAAAGTAGACCATAACCTACCTCAATGCCGAGCGGTGACACGATCGATCAAACGAATGCCTTTCATTTGCGTAGAGCCTCTGAACGATTGAAATCTATCAAATGTGTGGTTTACGTTAGAATCCGAATTTAAGGACACCCATATTGCTATATTTATATTCAAAACCCAAAAACGCACCCCGAAAAGTGACCTCGGGCCCACAAGGGCAAAACGGGAACTTTCTTTAAAAATTATTTGACCCATAACTTAAGAGTCATATATTTAGAAAATTAGTCAATTAAATCCACAAATGGACTCTAAACTCATAAATTCCCATTTCTTAAGACTAGGCTCAGCACTTTCAATTACCTCAAAATCTTAACTTAGGATTAAAATTAGCTTCCCACATTTCAAATACCATGAATTTAAAGTTGTACATATGACCCAATACACCTAAAGTACAATCACATAAATCCATTATATACAAAAATGGAAATGGAAACATAGCAAGCATAAGACAATTTTGAAAACCATAAGCAAAAATAAGAAAACAGTGACTTTACATCTAAAAAATGGAAGCAACGTACCGGGAACATAACCCCAAATTAATTCTATCAATATTGCCTAGAATGATTTGTAATCATTACTCTATTATTCGTTCTAATCATCATGTCATCATTATGCCATCCACTTCACCGATTTATAAAATTCACACGAACTGTACCAATGGTATCATTGAGATTTAATCTCATTCCTTCTCCAAATTATCATATATAATAATTATCTCATCATCATTATCAGCCCACCAACCTTTCCAATCATTACCCTATAATAACCCAATCATTAAGCTAACCAAAACATAAATGAAACATACCTAATTTTGCCTTAACTTTCTTCCACGGAAACTGCTTCCTATTGCCTCTTTCCCGTAGTACTATTCTCCCTTATCCTAGCCGAATATATGTAGCCTTTTTTTTTTATTAGTATACTAGGTATAAAGAAAAAAAAAGTTTGGTTATTCCCAATACACTCGTAAGACCCATGACGTAAAGAGAAGGGATGGTGGGCTTGACCCACTTCTTTTACCATTTAATAACCAAACAATTGCACTTTAGCCAACCAATCCATTTGCATATTAGCCAAAAATAAATAAATACTCTCACCTTATGACTTATATATATGTGCAAATAATATTCCCATTAATAAATAAAGCATAGAAAAAACAAATATTTCCAAAATTACCCGTCAACTAAATCACCGTACCACCAATTCCCACAAGTCAAGAATACCTTTTAAAACTACGGAAAGGGTGTTTTTGCGGAAATGAGTTCAAAAGTGCTAAACGACCAAACGGGTCGTTATAGGTAACTTCTAACCTTTATGTAATTCATTCGCCTTTCTTCTTCAAGTCCCATGACTAGCCTAAGGTCCATTAATGGTAGGTGAAGGACCTAGAACCTTAGAACTGATAAACCCTTGAATAAAATATGGAATGTTGATTTTGTTACTATTATATCACCTAGGAGTGTAGATTATCACTTTCTAGGATGAAAATTTGATTAATTATGATGAGGATGGTGTATTGATACTTAGGGTTCTAATAAAAATGAGAACTTTGACCTACAATCTATTTTGAAAGGGGTAACTTGATTAGAAAACCCATATATTGGAAGATTATGATTGTTGGGATTGAGATTACAACGAACTCATTATTAAGTGATAGTTAACCCATTTAAATAGGGTAGAAGTAATTAGGTCTTCATCCCCAATTGTTGTTCTTATTTGATTAGAAGGTCTATTTCTTACTTAGCATTGTATTATTATACTTTGAGCGTTCCGAAGCATTGCGAAAGGGAAAAGCTCTTGCGGAGTAGCTTGCATTGTTTCAGTTCTGCATCTGAGGTAGGTTATGATTTACTTGAGTTAGACTTTGATTAGTTGATTGTGTATGTAGTAAAATTGACAGGAGACAACATGATTAGGTCTTCGGACATGATGTCGAGTTGGATATTACTTAGGTTGGTATGATTGCTGCTTAAATGGGCTTGTCCCCATTGCTTTATATACCAAAACTTGAGGTGAGATTGTTATGTTATGAGAAGGAAGGGGTAAATATATACTCTTCTTGTTGATTGAGATGGTTGCATATTCTTGTTGTTGTTGAGTTGAACTATATGAGTCATGTTGTGACTTGTGGCATGGTGCCTTGTATTTCTTGACCTTGACATTATTGATTGACCATGTTCCATATTTACTGTTGTATCGGAAATACGTTGAGATTCATATTGTGATCAGATACTAAGTTATATATATAAAGGCACATTTGACAGAGTGTGAGGATGCAGCCTAGTTATGGGCTCGTGATCCGAGCTCAGTTCCGCACACTACAAAAAAAGGGTAATTTGAGGAGGATGAAAGTTGCAATTCGCGGGAGTTTTATCTTCTGCTAGCAAACATTGGAGGCTAAAACCTCTACGAATTGCAACTTTCAACCTCCGCAAATTATCTAATTTTTTTAGTGGCAGCAAGTAGTACAGGACACCATGGGTCACCCGCAGATTATGACTATTGCGCGAAAATCGTCAATAATACGTGTGTACAGTTGAGATACTATCATTGGCTGCATTGCATTGCATTGGACTTATCTTATTCTTGTGGTGTATTGTGGACTGGTTGATGATTGACTCTTATGTTGTTGTGTTGTTATGCCTATATGCCTATTTTGTTGATTTTACAATGTATGCACGATACTAATCTTAGTTGCCCTATGATATCTACCGGTACATAGTGTTTGTACTGATACTACCTTGTTGCACTTTTTATTTGAGCGCAGATTGTGTGCCAGAGACTTCGTTCGGACCTCACATCTAGCTTGAGGCTACTTCCTGTTCATATCAGTGGGTGAGCTCCTATCCATGCCATGCCGCCTGAAGATCTTTCATATTCTGATGTCTATTTAATATCAAATATTTATCCTATTTCAGACAGTTATTTATTCTTAGATAGTTTATTGTTTTAGAGTCCTTGTACGATGAATTTTCGATTTTGGGGTTGTAATAGTTAGACTTCCGCATCTTTATTTATTTGTGCCATGACTAGACAGTTTATGGTTTTACTTCATGATTATTGATTTATAATTGGGTTATTGATTGAATGATTAGTTAAGGGGATGGTTCGCCCACCAGGGGAGTTAGTGTGGGTACCATCACAAAGGTGGATGGTTGGTTAAAGGGATTGGTTTGCCCACTAGGTGAATTAGTATGGTGCCACCCACGACTATTTGGATCATGACAATACGGGAAGGTTTCAAGAAAAAATGGCCATAACTAAGGTAATTAGTGAATTAAACTCCTTAATCAGTGGCCTAATGATTTAATTAACCAATTAACTTAACTAAAGTACACGGTTAATTATGCAAATGGTCTTAAGTTGAAATATAGCCTAAATTGACTTTAAACCATGAAATTGGTCCTTTCAATTATGGCCATAATTAGCCTAGCCAAACAATTAAAAACTAGTTTTGCAATAATGACCTCAATCGACTTAAACCATGAATTTGGCTATTTTAATTAAGGCCAAAATTAAACTTAGCCAAACAATTAAAAATCTATTTTTGCAATGATGACCTGAATTGACCCCATGAATTTGGCTATTTCAATTAAGGCCAAAATTGGCCAACAATTGATTATTTCAATTGTGGCCCCAATTAACCATTTAGTGAGCAATTTATGAAATTATCCACAATTAAGTGCTTGATTAATTAAGATCAATTCAAGAAATTGCACAAATGCAAATTGAATATGCAAAATTAAGAATTGAGGTAATTAAATGATTAATTCATTTAATTAATCATATTTCTTGAGTTTAACAAAGTAAAGTGCTTGCCAATTAATTTTTTCTGATAATTTTAACAATTTAATAAATAATGGTTTTAAGTCATCTTCTTGTTTCATATTAATTATAAAAATGTGTAAATCAATTTCTAAATGATTCATAATATTATTGAAGTTATTTTGCCAAATGAAATGGCAAAATATTAGCTAAATAATTTTATAAATTTGACTTGTAAAAAATACAAATTTCACTCCGTTTGATATCCAAGGATTCTGGGTAATTAAAATAAATTACGGGAGGTCAAAAATTAGGTGTCAACACTTATGCTTCCAGACAGCTGAAGATTCATGAAAAGAACTATCCCACTTATGATTTAGAGTTGGCAGCGGTGGTATTTGCTTCGAAGATTTGGAGGCACTATCTCTATGGTGCACATTATGAGATTTTCACCGATCATCGCAGTCTTCAGCATGTGTTTACTCAGAGGGATCTTAATTCTAGACAACGAAGATGGATGGAGTTTCTTAAGGATTATGATATTACTATTGTGTATCATCCTAGCAAGGCAAACGTTTTAGTGGATGCCTTGAGTAGGAACTCAACTAGTATGGTATCTTGGCTCGCTTGATCATTTCGGAGCGTCTGTTAGCCATGGAGGTCCAGATTGTGGCTAACAGTTTTATGAAGCGTGATATTGTTGAGTTTTTTTTGCAGTGTCTAAATTGTCAGCAGGTTAAGTACGAGCACCAGAGACATAGAGGTACGCTTCAGAGGATGCCCATTCTTGAGTGAAAGTGGGAGAGGATAGCCATGGACTTTGTCATTGGTCTTTCGAAGACCTTGGAAAGTTTGATTCGATCTGGGTCATTGTTGATATATTGACTAAGTCTACTCATTTTATACCCGTTCATATTACCTACACTGCTCAGCGGTTGGCTCAGATTTATATCCATGAGTTTGTTTGTTTGCATGGGGTCTCTATTTCCATCATTTCTGATAGATGCACTCAGTTTATGCTTTATTTTAGAGGACTTTACAAGCCGAGTTGGGTACTCTATTGGATCTCAGTATAGCTTTTAACCCTCATACAGATAGTCAGTCTGAGCAAACGATTCAGGTTTTCGAGGATATGCTTCGAGCTTGTGTGATTGACTTTGGTGGTCATTGGGATCAGTTCCTACCATTGGTAGAGTTTTCTTATAATAATAGTTATCACTCGAATCTTGATATGGATCCGTTTGAGTATCTGTATGGGAGGAGATGTAGATCTCCTATTGGGTGGTTTGATGCATTTAAGGTAAAGCCATGGGGTATTGAGCTTTTGAGGGAGTCACTAGATAAATTTAAGGTGGTAGTGGTTCAGAGTAGACAAAAGTAGTATACGGACCGCAAGGTCCGAGATATTGATTCATAGTTGGGGAGCAAGTTTTGTTGAAGGTGTCACCCATGAAGGGTGTGATGAGGTTTGGGAAGAAGGGCAAGCTCAGTACTAGGTTCATCGGTCCATTTGAGATTCTTGCCCATGTGGGGGAGATAACCTATGAATTGGCTTTGCCTCCAGGTTTTTCTAGCGTGAGTGAGGTACCTTTCCCCTTGTTTCCTTTCCTTGTTTATTTAGGGACGAACGATTGTGTAATTGGTATCTGATATAATGACCTGCTAGGTCGTTATATGTGTTTTAGCCATTTTACCCTTACTAGTTCCTTTCCGAGACTTGAAGCGAGTTAAGTGATAACTTAAGGAGCTAGAATTTTGAAATAAAGGCCTTTGATTGTATTTGTGCACTTGTGTGAAAACTTGAGTTATTTCCGTTAGGGGGTTGACTTAGTAAATTAGACCTTCGTTGTGAATTTTAAGGTCACGAGTGAGTCCGTAGCATATTGTTACATATGTGTGAACGTTTGGTTTGTGTCTGTAGGGCATCGAATTGGCGCTGGGATTTTGGGTGAAAATCTGGTAAAACACCAGAGGTCAGTGGTTGGATGCGACCGCTGCAGCGGGCGGGAGGCCGCTGCAACGAGTTCGCCACAGCGGGGCGCCGGTCTCCGCCATCGAAATTCAGATTTAATGAGGTCCGTCATAGCAGTGGGATTTTCCGCTACAGCGAGATCACTGCTGCGAATCTATTACAGTTGCAGGGCCCAACAGGAGACAGAACCCACTTATATTGCAAATTCCAAAGTCATTCACCATATAACACCCAAAACAGTTCCCAAGAAATTGAGAGGCGGATTTCTAAGGCTAGGGTGAAGTTCCTCCTTTAAGGTAAGTTCTACCTTTTATGTAATTCATTCCCCTTTCTTTTCCAAGTCCCATGACTAGCGTAAGGTCCACTAATGGTAGGTGCCTAAAACCTTAGAACTGATAACCCTTGAATAAAATGTGGAATGTTGATTTTACTACTGTTCTATCACCTAGGAGTGTAGATTATCACTTTCTAGGATGGGAATTTGATTAATAATGATGAGGATGGTGTATTGAGACTTAGGGTTATAATAAAAATGGGAACTTTGGCCTAAAATATGTTTTGAAAGGGGTAACTTGATTAGAAAACCCATATATTGGAAGATTATTATTGTTAGGTATGAGATTACAATGAGTTCATTATTAAGTGTTAGTTCACCCATTTAAAAAGGGTAGAATTAATTAGGTCTTCTTCCCTAATTATAGTTCTTATTTTATTAGAAGGTTTATTGCTTACTTAGCATTGTATTGTTAGACTTTGAGCATTTTGAAGCATTGCAAAAGAAGAAAGCTCTTGTGGAGTAGCTTGTATTGTTCCAGTTCTGCATCTGAGGTAAGTTATGGTTTATTGAGTTAGACTTTGATTAGTTTATTGTATATGTAGCAGAACTGACGGCAAACAGCGTGATGGGTCTTCGGACATGACGTCTGGATGGATATTACTTAGGTTGATATAATTGTTGCTAAAGTGGGCTTGTCGTCATTGCTTTATATACTGAAACCTGAGGTGAATTGTTATGTTATGAGAAGGAAGGAGTCAATATATACTCTTCTTGTTGATTGAGATGGTTGCATATTCTTGGTGTTGTTGAGTTGAACTATTTGAGTCTTGTTATGACTTATGGCATGGTGCCTTGTATTTCTTGACCTTGACATTATTGACTGATCATGTTTCATATTGATTGTTGTACTGAAAACATGTTGAGATTCATATTTTGATCAGATACAGAGTTATATATATATATATATATATATATATATATATATATATATATATATATATATATATATATATATATATATATATATATATATATATATATAAAGGCACATTTCACAGGGGGTGAGGATGTGGCCTAGTGATGTGCCGCGGATTTGTGGCACATTCGACGCCTTTTTACTATGAATTTTGGTTGTTTTCAAGTAAGTATGGTTCTATTTAATATGTTTTTGTTGTGTTTTAGGAAAACAGTAGCCCAAAAGCAAAAAGCAAAGAACAACAGAAGAATTGGCCAGAAATGAGAATCGACAGTCCGTCGATCAATCGACGAACCGTCCTTTGAATCGTCAAAAAGCATAATTTTCCGGAGAGGACAAAGTTGAAAACGACAAAGGACGGAGGCATCGACGAAGCGTCGAACAGATCGACGGTTCGTCATTTGTGTCATCAAGCAGGACCTCTCAACAGAGGAGAAAAAGACGGATTATTCGACGAAGCGTCGAGTTGATCGACGGCACCGTCAAATGGTACACAAGGCTGAAGCTACAGAAGACGAAGCAATCGATGGATCGTCGAACGATCGACGGTCCGTCGATCTTGCTATCGGGGGGGCAATTTTGTCAGTTTTTGGAGCCTATAAAAAGAACATATTAGGTCATTTTGAATATTCAGCTTTTATGATACTCAACTAAAAAGTCCCATTGGTTGGTGAGCATTGAATACTCTCCCTTTGGAGTTTAGTGAAGACACAAGATTCTATATTCCACCATCTTTATTACATTTGTAAGCTTTATGTCTCATCTATTGCTTACCACTTTTGAGACCAAAATGTGTGAGTAGTCTTTTTAATCAGAGTTGTGGAGCCAAAATGATAGGTGCTATGCAATGGGTATTTAACATTGTATATATATATAATGGGATGTGGTGTATTTTGTTATTTCTCTTATTCATTGTTCTACAAATGGTTGCAAACATTTGTTCATGGTTAAGGGGATGGTTCGCTTACCAGGGGGTTAGTGTGGGTGCCATCATGACGGGTTGGGCCGTGACATTTATGGTATAGATAAATAATAAAATGTTATAAAGTAAAGTGGAACAAAAAGAGTAATAATAGGGCACATGTGTCCTCATTCACGAAGGTGTTACACCCCGTATCTTAGAACTAAGGTTAGACTCATGTCAATAGATCTTTAGTGGAAAAACTGAAGGTTTGAACGTTTTGCGAAAATGGTTGATAGGCCTACTTCGGGCAGCCATAAATCCTTGATTAGTTGGGAATTTGGAAAAGTACCCTTAATGAAAGTTGTAGTATGTAGAAATACCTTTCTAACGATATATGGACCAGGCCAATGAGAGATAGGAGCAAGGAGATATGATCGTCTCAATATGGCTAATAGTAAGACACTTAAAATTTTATAGAATCAGCTAGGTTTTTTATACGTTTTCCTTACGGTCGAATTTCGTGAAAATCCGTTGGGAATTTGAGAAAACTTAAAAACATGAAAGTTGTAGCTCTTTGAAATATCTTTCCAACGGTATATTGTGGAGCCCAAACATAGATCTGTACAAGAAGTTATGATCATTTTACCGAACACTGCATAAAACCGACACACGTCGCTTTTCAGGGCGCGTGAAGGCGCTTGCGATGGCCCTGCATCGCGGGTCGATCGCACACTCTGAGTATCGACCTGCAGAATGTCGCGCGATGCACGTGCATCACATACCCATCGCATAACAGGTCGGGTTTCGGGTTAAAAGTCGGGATTTCGCGTTTTAAGTTATATTTAACCTTGGGGTTTATTTTTGTAACACCCCTAGTCACGAAAAATTACCCTAAAGTCAGGGAGAAAGAGTCCCAAGCCTCAATAACCCTACAAGATAAGTTTTATCATGATTCTAGGTTGAATTCAAGTCCCTAATCTCTTTCTAACTTGAGTAAATCCTTCTAATCAATAGAGTTGTGAGTGGAACATTATTGTTGGGTGTGGAAACCGTAGAATCAAGAGGATTGAACGTCAAAAAGGTAATGTTTCTACACTCTAATCATTCATAATAGTGAACTGATGAGTTCTTGGGAGAATAGTAAATGAGTTTAGTAAAGAGAATTACACGAACTATAGTAGGGTTTTGAATTGTTGACTTGAGATTGTTATAATGATATGAGCGATGGAGAATGATGTTTATTACATCTAATTGAGATTATAGAATCACCTAGAAGTAATAGAATGAGAATTGGGTGAAGAAACACCATTAATGGAGATTGTGGAGCTTTATGCCCACTAAGTGTTTGATAAAATGCTTAGATAACCAAAGCATGAATATTATTGCTAATATAAAATCCCTTTGACTTGTATTGATATAGATCAAAGTTGAAAGGGTTGACGAACATTGTATTACGCTCAAAGGCTGGAATTAAGGTATTGTGAGGCTAACTATCTACGTTAGGGAATATTCATGATTCTCCCTACGTCTCATTCTTCATACTTGTCAGCAATTTGACTCAGAATATAGTTTAACCCTAGTTTCATGATATGATATAGAACTGTTATCTTCTAGGGTTGCAGTTACAGAATTCGTTCTTGGTTGTCACTTTGAACATCATGAACTCAGCATGTAATCTTTATAGACTTATGCATTGTTATCACATGAGTCTCAGTCAGTGTATAGCCCGTTATTTGCATGAGTCCCATAATCAGAAACAGTTATCATGCTATCAGCTATAACCAGTCTCAGTGTTGTAAATTGTTAATGTTGAACACCTGTATTTGTATTTTTGGGCCTAGGCCACAGTTTATGCATACGTATTGCTTGGGCCTGAGGCCACAATTTTTGTGCACATTATTTGGGCCCTAGGTCACAGTTATATTTACAGTTTTACAGGTGATTCTTCATCCAAAACAGGGAGTACTTCAGCTTCTTGCTTTCCTGTTTAGTTCAGTTTCAGTTTCAATTCTAGTATTTTATTGCTTCAGTTGCTTTACATACCAGTACAATTCAAATGTACTGATGTCCTTTTTTATTGCTTGGGGGCCTGCATCTCGCGATGCAGGTAACGACATACAGGTTGATGATCCAACTACTTAGGAGTGTTCGTATCAGCTACTGTGGTGAGCCCCAGTTTCCTTCGGGGCGATATCAGTTATACAGTTCTCACAGGTTTCTAGACAATTACCTTTTTGTATTCATTAGAGGCTTCATAGACACTGTTCAGACAGTCAGATATTTATTATGTTAGCCTTGTAGACAGTTATACTCAGTCGTTCAGTTGTTTTGGTTTAGCCATGTTGGCTACTTTCAGATATGTTCAGATTGTCTAAGTATTTCCGCATTATGATATTTCAGTCAGACGTTTAGTTAATCAGCATGTGTTAGTTTTATTTTATAAATTAGTTCTGTTTTGGGTATCACATGTTGATTCAGCCAGCCACTTGGTTCGCTCGGTCACATGTAGTCAGGCACCGGGTGCCGTGTTACGTCCAGGCCCAGGTTCGGGGCGTGACAAAGCTTGGTATCAGAGCGCTAGGTTCAAGAGTCTTAGGGAGTCTATGAAGCCGTGTCCAGTGGGGTCTCTTTTATATGTGTGAGGACCCCACACATATAAACAGTTGACCACCAAGACATTCAGGATTTGTTTCGCTTCTTTCATACTCTAGTTCGTGCAGATAGACTAATGCTTTTAGGAATTATTCTAACTCGTGTGAATTACATATTTCAGAAATGGCTCCAAAAAGGAAGTACAACAAGAAAAATACGACTACTAGCCAGAGGGCTACCATTGACGCAGCAACAGAAGGGGCACTCAGGCCCAGACAGCCGCCACAGCTAATGCCACTGCTACGCCTCCCAATATTTTGGATGCAGATGTTAGAGGAACTATTCAGCTACTCACTCAAATTTTGGCAAATCAGGCCTAGCGACAGGAAACGACCCCTAGCTCAGGTGCTAGTAGTGGGTCAAAAGTTCTAGGACTCAGGAGTTTATGCGGATGAAGCCGCCAGTGTTCACAGGGTCAAAGAAGGAGGAAGACTCCCAGAATTTCATTGATGGATTCCAGAAAATATTTCGTGTGATGCATGCTACTGATATAGAGATAGCGAACTCGGAGTTTTCCAGCTGCAAAATGTGGCCCATATTTGGTATGAGACATGGGAACAGTCCCGAGGGGAGGATGCACCTTCTGCTACTTGGGACGAATTTGCAGACGCTTTTATTGAGCATTTCATGCCAATTGAGGTTAGAGAAGCCAAGGCTATAGAGTTTGAGAATCTAAGGCAAAAGGACATGACTGTTCAGGACTATTACCTCAAGTTCGTGTCATTGTCCAGACATGCCCCTCACATGGTTCCTGATATGAGAGCCGTGGTTAGAAGATTTGTACTTGGGCTTAAACCCGAGTTGTACAGGGATGCCAACATAGCTGCTCAGAATGAAAGATGACTATTTCCAAGATACTGGCATTCGTGCAAGGCAACGAGACAAGAATGAAGGAAGAAGAAGCCCTGCAGAAGCAAAAAGATAGAGAGTTTAGCAAGAGGGCTAAGTCTGCTGGTAATTTCAGTCATGAAGGATCTCAGGGTGATGGCAACCGTCAGTTTTTTAAGAATAGGTCATCAAGACCTGCTCCCTCTACAGCTAGTTCTCCATTTCAGAGGTCCAAGTTTAACCAGAAAGGTTGGAACTTCGGAACGACAGGCTCACATTCACAGGCAGCGTGACCGACCGTGGTTTTCAACACCCTACTTGCAACACTTGTGGTAAGAGACATTCAGGAGTATGCCTTTCGGGCATGGATGGTTGTTTTTGGTGTGGTCAGCCAGGTCATTTTCTGTGGGATTGTCTGTTCGCAAGACAGAATACCGGAGGTAACAACAATGTAGCTCAGTCCACAAATTCAGCAGCTCCCCGAAATTCCCAAGCCCAGCAGGGGCGCGGAGCAGCAAAGTCCGGTAATACGGGCGGTGGTCAGAATCGTCTGTATGCACTGTCAGGTCTCCAGGATACAGAGTCTCGTGGAGATGTTGTCACAGGTATGCTAACAGTCTTCACCTTCGATTTATTTGCTCTTATAGACCCAGGATCCACTCTATCTTATGTAACTCCGTATATTGCTAAGAAATTTGGGATAGAACCTGAAAAGTTGCATGAACCTTTCGAAGTATCCACACCGGTTGGGGAATCAGTTATAGCTAGGTGTATCTATAAGGGTTGTCCAGTGTTAATCTACCATCGTAGCACCATAGTAGACTTAATAGAATTGGAGATGGTAGATTTTGACGTAATTATGGGTATGGATTGGTTAGAGTCCTGTTATTCCTCTGTGGGTTGTAGAACCAAAACTGTGACATTTGATTTTCCCGATGAACTTATAGAATGGAAAGGTAATTCTGTAGCACCTAGGGGTAGATTTATTTCCTACCTTAGAGCCAGAAAGATGATCTCTAAGGGGTATATTTACCACTTAGTTCGAGTCAGGGATGCAGATGCCCAGACTCTAGCTCTTCAGTCAGTACCAGTTGTCAGTGAATTTCCAGAAGTCTTTCCTGATGACCTACCCGGAGTCCCTCATGATAGGCAAATTGACTTTGAAATTGATTTATTTTCCGGCACTAAGCCGATATTTATTCCGCCGTATAGGATGGCACCAGTAGAGTTAAAGGAGTTGAAAGTTCAGTTGAAGGATCTTCTTGATAAGGGATTTATAAGGCCAAGTGTCTCACCTTGGGGCGCACCGGTCTTGTTTGTCCGAAAGAAGGATGGTTCCTTGCGTATATGTATAGACTACCGCCAGTTGAACAAGGTCACCATTAAAAATAAGTATCCTCTTCCCAGAATAGACGACCTATTTGATCAACTTCAGGGTGCTCAGTGTTATTCCAAGATTGACCTCAGATCAGGCTGCCATCAGTTAAAGGTTAAGGAATTTGACATTCTGAAGACCGCTTTCAGAACATGTTATGGTCATTTCAAATTTCTTGTCATGTCGTTTGGGTTGACGAATGCACCAACAACTTTCATGGATCGTATGAACAGAGTCTTCATGCCTTATCTCGATTTATTCGTCATTGTGTTTATTGATGACATATTGGTGTATTCCCGTAGTGAGACAGATCATGCAGAGCATCTCAGAATAGTGTTGCAGACACTCAAGGATCGTGAGCTTTATGCAAAATTCTCCAAGTGCGAGTTTTGGCCTAAGTCAGTGGTATTCCTAGGCCATGTGATTTTAGGTGAAGGTGTTAAGGTGGACCTTCAGAAAATTGACGCTGTTAAGAACTGGCCCAGATCCACCTCAGCATCAGACATCAGAAGTTTCTTGGGTCTGGCAGGTTATTATAGGCGTTTTGTTGAGGTATTTTCCTCTATCTCAGCTCCGTTGACTAAGTTGACTCAGAAGAAAGTCAAATTCCAATGGTCAGATGCATGTGAACAGAGTTCCGAAGAGTTGAAGAAGAGATTGACTTCTGCTCTAGTTTTGACACTACCAGAGGGAACCGAGGGATTCGTTGTTTATTGCGATGCTTCGGGAGTTGGTCTCGGATGTGTTTTAATGCAGCATGGTAAGGTTGTTGCTTATGCGTATAGATATCTTAAGACTCATGAGAAGAATTATCCAACCCATGACTTAGAGTTATCAGTTGTGGTTTTTGCACTCAAGATATGACAGCACTACTTGTATGGAGTGCATGTGGATATTTTCACCGATCATAAAATCCTGCAATATATTTTCAAGCAAAAAGAGTTGAATCTTAGGCAGAGAAGATGGCTCGAATTGCTTAAGGACTATGATGTGGATATTCTCTATCATCCAGGGAAGGCAAATATTGTAGCCGATACTCTCAGTTGGCGTTCCATGGGAAGTTTAGCTCATGTCGAGGCAGACAGGCGAACTATGATAAAGGAAGTCCACCGCTTAGCAAGCCTAGGAGTTTGACTTCTAGACTCTGGAGATGGTGGAGTTGTTGTTCAGAACAGGGCTGAATCCTCTTTAGTAGCAGAAGTGAAAGAAAAATAGTTTAGTAATCCCTGCCTGTTACAGCTGAAGGAGGGAATTCACAAACACAAGACTACGACCTTTGAACAAGGCGGAGATGATGGTACTTTGAGGTACAGAGGCAGACTATGCGTTCCAGACATAGATGGGCTCAGAGATCGGATTGTGTCTGAAGCCCATAATTCCAGGTATTCCATTCACCCAGGTTCCACAAAGATGTATCATGATCTTAAGGGGATTTATTGGTGGAATGAAACGAAGAATAATGTAGCAGATTTTGTGGCTAAGTGTCTAAATTGCCAGCAAGTGAAAGCCGAACACCAAAGGCCAGGTGGGTTGGCTCAGAACATAGACATTCCCGTCTGGAAATGGGAGATGATAAACATGGATTTCATAACAGGTTTACCTCGCTCTTTTTGAAAGCATAATTCCATTTGGGTAATTGTAGATCGACTTACCAAGTCAGCTCACTTCTTGCCAGTGAAGACAACAGATTCGGCAGAAGATTATGCCAAGTTATATATTCAAGAAATCATCCGATTGCATGGGACTCCTTTGTCCATAATTTTAGACCGTGGTGCTCAGTTTGTTGCGGACTTTTGGAAATCCTTTCAGAAAGGATTGGGCACAAGGGTGAACCTCAGCACAACTTTTCATCGTCAGACAGATGGCTAGGCAGAGCGTACTATTCAGACTCTTGAGGACATGTTGAGAGCATGTGTCCTAGATTTCAAAGGTAATTGGGATGACCATTTTCCTCTCATTGAGTTTTCTTATAATAACAGTTACCACTCTAGTATCCATATGGCATAGTTTGAGGCCTTGTATGGGCGGAGATGTATGTCGCCAATTGGTCGGTTTGAGGTTGGTGAAGCAGAGTTGTTAGGGAAAGACTTGGTCTATCAGGCTATAGTGAAAGTCAAGTAGATTCAAGAGTGTTTGAAGGCGGCTCAGAGTCGCCAAAAGTCCTATTCGGACATACGGCGCAGAGACTTGGAGTTCCAAGTTGATGATTGGGTGTTCCTGAAAGTTTCACCTATGAAAGGCATTATGAGATTTGGGAAGAAGGGGAAGCTTAGCCTCCGCTATATTGGGCCATATAGAATCCTGCAAAGGATCGGGCAAGTGGCTTATGAGTTAGAATTGCCACAACATTTGGCTGCTGTACACCCAGTATTTCATGTATCCATGCTGAAGAAGTTCATGGGAGACCCGTCTCTAGTTGTTCCTACAGAAATCATAGGGGTTAAAGATAGTTTGTCCTATGAAGAGATCCCAATGGCTATTCTTGATCGTCAAATCCGCAAGTTGAGAACTAAAGAGATTGCTTCAGTGAAAGTACTATGGAGAAATCAGAAAGTTGAAGAGGCTACGTGGGAGGCCGAAGAGGACATGGAGTCTAGATATCCCCATCTCTTTGAAGAGCAAGCAGAAAATGCTGAAGGTAACTAACTTTTTCATTTAGATCCTTATAGTGTAATATCCATGTTTTCAGTATTCAGACAGTTCAGTAGACATTCAGTTCAGTAATCATGTATTCATTTAGTTAGTTCAGTGATCATGTGGCTCATTCAGTTAGTTTTAGGTATCTTAGTTACAGAATAAACGCTGCCAAACTTCCATAGAGTCTCAGATTTAACCGCGATTATAACCAAGACCATCATTCGAGGACGAATGATCCCAAGGGGGAGATAATGTTACACCCCGTATCTTAGAACTAAGGTTAGACTCATGTCAATAGATCTTTAGTAGAAAAACTGAAGGTTTGAACGTTTTGCGAAAATGGTTGATAGGCCTACTTCGGGCAGCCATAAATCCTTGATTAGTTGGGAATTTGGGAAAGTACCCTTGATGAAAGTTGTAGTATGTAGAAATACCTTTCTAACGATATATGGACCGGGCCAATGAGAGATCGGAGCAAGGATATATGATCGTCTCAATATGGCTAATAGTAAGACACTTTAAATTCTATAGAATCGGCTAAGTTTTCGATACGTTTGCCTTACGGTCAAATTTCGTGAAAATCCGTTAGGAATTTGAGAAAACTTAAAACATAAAAGTTGTATCTCTTTGAAATAGATTTCCAACAGTATATTGTGGATCCAAAACAGAGCTCTGTACAAGAAGTTATGATCATTTTACCGAACACTGCATAGAACCGACACACGTCGCTTTTCAGGGTGCGTGCGATGGCCCCACGTCGCGGGCCGATCGCACACTTTGAGTATCGACCTGAAGAATGTCGCGCGATACACGTGCGTCATGGACCCATCGTATAACAGGTCGGGTTTCAGGTAAAAAGTCGGGATTTCGCGTTTTAAGTTATATTTAACCTTGGGGTTTATTTTCGTAACACCCCTAGTCACGTAAAATTACCCTAAAGTCAGGGAGAACAATTCCCAAGCCTCAAGAACCCTACAAGGTAAGTTTTATCATGATTCTAGGTTGAATTCAAGTCCCTAATCTGTTTCTAACTTGAGTAAACCCTTCTAATCAATAGAGTCGTGAGTGTAACATTATTGTTGGGCGTGGAAACCCGAGAATCAAGAGGATTGAACGTCAAAAAGGTAATGTTTCTACACTCTAATCATTCATAATAGTGAACTGATGAGTTCTTGGGAGAATAGTAAATGAGTTTAGTAAAGAGAATTACACGAACTATAGTAGGGTTTTGAATTGTTGACTTGAGATTGTTATAATGATATGAGTGATGGAGAATGATGTTAATTACATCTAATTGAGATTATAGAATCACCTAGAAGTAAAAGAATGAGAATTGGGTGAAGAAACACCATTAATGGAGATTGTGGAGCTTTATGGCCATGAAGTGTTTGATAAAATGCTTAGATAACCAAAGCATGAATATTATTGCTAATATAAAATCCCTTTGACTTGTATTGATATAGATCAAAGTTGAAAGGGTTGACGAACATTGTATTACGCTCAAAGGCTGGAATTAAGGTATGTGAGGCTAACTATCTACGTTAGGGAATATTCATGATTCTTCCTACGCCTCATTATTCATACTTGTCAGCAATTTGACTCAGAATATAGTTTAACCCTAGTTTCATGATATGATATAGAACTGTTATCTTCTAGGGTTGCAGTTACAGAATTCGTTCATGATTGTCACTTTGAACATCATGAACTCAGCACGTAATCTTTATAGACTTATGCATTGTTATCATATGAGTCTCAGTCAGTGTATAACCCGTTATTTGCATGAGTCCCATAATCAGAAACAGTTATCATGCTATCAGCTATAACCAGTCTCAGTATTGTAAATTGTTAATGTTGAACACCTGTATCTGTATTTTTAGGCCCTAGGCCACAGTTTATGCATACGTATTGCTTGGGCCTGAGGCCACGATTTTTGTGCACATTATTTGGGCCCTAGGTCACAGTTATATTTACAGTTTTACAGGTGATTCTTCATCCAGAATAGGGAGTACTTCAGCTTCTTGCTTTCCTGTTTAGTTCAGTTTCAGTTTCAGTTCCAGTGTTTTATTGCTTCAGTTGCTTTACATACCAGTACAATTCAAATGTACTGATGTCCCTTTTTATTGCTTGGGGGCCTGCATCTCGCGATGCAGGTAACGACATACAAGTTGACGATCCAACTACTTAGGAGTGTTCGTATCAGCTACTGTGGTGAGCCCCAGTTTCCTTCGGGGCGATATCAGTCATGCAGTTCTCACAGCTTTCTAGACAATTACCTTTTTGTATTCATTAGAGGCTTCATAGACACAGTTCGGACAGTCAAATATTTGTTATGTTAGTCTTGTAGACAGTTATACTCAGTCGTTCAGTTGTTTTGGTTTAGCCATGTTGGCTACTTTCAGATATGTTCAGATTATCTAAGTATTTCCGCATTATGATATTTCAGTCAGACGTTTAGTTAATCAACATGTGTTAGTTTTATTTTATAAATTAGTTATGTTTTGGTATCACATGTTGATTCAGCCAGCCAGTTGGTTCGCTCGGTCACATGCAGTCCGGCACCGGGTGCCGTGTTACGTCCAGGCCCAGGTTCGGGGAGTGACAGAAGGTATCCACAAGAAGGTATGAGAAAAAGTCTCAACATAGGTAACGATCTTCCAGTTCTTAGGAAATTGGATTATGTGATAGTGTTGTAGTTGAAACTAATTAGACCGGACTATGAAGTGAAGTAAATAATCCTTACCACCACGATTTTCAAGTTTGTTATAAGACTATTAACTCTAAGAAGATGACCTTTTTCTTTATTAGTTCTTGAGCCTACTAGATAAGGTCTCACTAAATTCATGATAATATAGGAACCCCATGCATGCGGACTATCTCAGGGATGTAAATGCTAGTCAATTTCTTCGAATTGTAGGTAGTTTGAACTGGAAAGAAATGCGCAGACTTGGTCAATCTGCTAATTGTGAACAAGTAGCATCTATTATTTTCAAACTCAAAAACTTCCGGTTTGTTTTGTTTTGTTGTTGAATATATGTAGAAAAAAATTTAAATTATGTTTTGCCAAATAGAAAACCTCGAACAAGCAGAGTAAATTCAAAAATTACAAATACTGTTGTGAAAAATAAGTATGATTTGTGAGCCATATTTTTGATTTTGATAGGATGTTTTTTTTTTGGTAATCAACTTTTTTTTATTAATCACTAGTGAATAATTACAAATCGATGGCAAGTTTATACTCACTTGCCATTTTCTTGTAAGGACTACATCATACACCAAAAAAAAGAAGTAAACAACTACATATTTAGAATAAGAACTGCAGGATAGTAGCTGAAACTCTTTTACTAGCTCTAACACCATAAACATAAGCCACCTCTCTTGCAATCACGTCCCATCCTCTACTCTTCTGGTCAAATATTCATTGGTTTCTCTCCATCCAAATAGCATAGATAAACTCAGCATACAACATTTTAAATATTTGAGCTCTTGAAGACTTCTCTTTGGCCTTCTGAATGATTGATCCACGTGTTGATTCCAGCAGCTGCTAGGAAGAAACTGGTTTTGAGACTAGCTTGGAAGCTTCTTCCAAATAGCGATAGTGAAGTCACAACTAGTAAACAAGTGGTCTCTGGTTTCTTGATGATTTTGACACAATACACAGTCTATCTCAACATCCATCCCCTAGCTATGCAGTCCATCTTTAGTAAGTAATCTGTCTTGTAGTTGTAGCCACATAGTGAAAACTACTTTTGGTGTAGCAGTGTTACTGAACATCAAGCACTTCTATAAAGGTCTTTGGCAGGATCCATGTAACTGGAGATATATATGTCTAATAATAGACTTTCCAGTAAAGTTGTTGTGCTGAATCTGTTCAGTCAATACTCTAGCTTCCAAGATTTTCCTTACTATCCAACAACCTTGCTGTGGTGGTTTTGCCTCATGAAATTGCTGCTCCTTGATATAAAAAGCATGAATCCACCGAATCCAAAGTTTATCTTGTTTGTGTTCCAAATCCCAACAGGTTTCGGCTATAGCTGCTTTATTCCAGAGTTGCAAATTTGTCAAGTTAAGTCCACCTGCTGATTTTGGAGTGCATACCCTTTCCCAAGCCATAAGAGCTTTCTTAGTTATTATATTTGTCCCAGACCAAACATAGCTCCTGCAGTATGACTCTATAGCTTTGAGGACTTTGCTAGGAATTATGAACATTTGAGACCGGTATGCCTGAATACCAAATATAACAACTTGTACCAATTGTAGTCTGCCAACATATGATAGTTTCTTAGCTGTCCAAGTTGAGATTTTAGCAGTTATCTTCTCAATTAATGGCAACCACCGGACCATAGTCAACTTCTTAGTGTAAAGAGGGACTTCTAGGAACTTGAATGGTAATTCTCCACATGAATAACCAAGGAGGGATAGGATACTGTCTTGCACCTCCTGTTTAGTACCACCAAAATACACTGAGCTTTTCCCAAGGTTAGCTTGTAACCCTAAAGCTTGAGAAATGAGTTAAAACAAGTTTAGAGAGCAGCAACAGATGGCAAATCAGCTTTGGCAAACAACAACAAATCATCAGCAAAACTGAGATAAGTAATCCTCAACTTGGAGCATCTGGGATGGTATTTAAATTGCTTACAGTTCTTAAGATCATTTAAGTGTCTACTTAGGTACTCCATAGCAATAGAAAACAAGTAATATCCCTCTATCTGAGGCCCCTAGCAGCATCAAATGGTTCAGAAGGCTCTCTATTAATCATGATGGTGTAGTTTACTGATTTAACACATTCTATTACCCAACCTAAGAATTTTCCTGGGAACCTCAATTCTCTAAGCACTTGCTCTAAATAGATCCATTCTATAGAGTCATATGCTTTTTGAAGATCTACTTTAATAACACATCTAGGGGAGGTGTGCTTTCTAGTGTATGCTCTAACAAGTTATGAGATAAAATAATGTTATCTGAGATCTTCCTGCCAGGTATAAATCCAGCCTATGCTTCACAAATAATTCCTGCTATAACAGGTTGAATTCTAGCTGCAAAAATCTTACCAATGAGTTTGTAGAGGATAGTACAGCAAGCAATTGGCTGGAACTCCTTAACTGTAGCAGGTTTAGGAGTCTTAGGTACCAATGTAACTGCTGTACAGTTGATTGCTTGGTACAGTTTTTCTGTTGTAAAGAAAGACTCGACAGATTTGAGAATATCAGTTTTGATTACAGGCCATGCTTTCTTTAAAAAAACTGAATTGAATCCATCAATGCCAGGTGACTTATCATCTCCAATAGACTGCCGACCCTTAACTATTTCAGCATCAGTAACTTCTCAACAAAGGTGCACTTATTGTTCATGAGTTAGTACTAGACCCCTTTTCATAATCTCTCTATTGATAGCAGGAAGGGAGTTTGATGAAGCACCCATTAGGGACTTATAAAACTGTAATATCTCTGTTTTGATCTCTGTAGGTTCTGTAAGTTTGTTGCCTGTGAGTGAATTGATCTCCACTATTTTCTTTCTCTGATTTCTTTCTTTTATAACAGCATAAAAATACTTGGAGTTACCATCACCTAAATGTATCCACTTAGTTCTAGATTTTTGCTTGAGAGCACTCTCCTTAAGCAAAGACCACTTTTCAAGGTTTTGTAGAGCAGTTTTCTCTTGTTGCAATAATACATCATCAACATGAGTGTCAATTTGCTTTTGTATCTCTGCCAGTTCTTGCATAGCATGTACTATTCTCAGCTTTAGTCCTCGGAATTCTTCAGCATTTAGTATCTTCAAAGCAGTTCTGAGTGCTTTAAGTTTGAGCCAAATATTTTTCATTGGATATTTATATAGTTGTTGCTGCCACACTTCCTCCACAATCTCCAGGAATTAGCTATGATCAACCCATATATTAAAGAATCTGAATGGAGTCTTGGTAACTATATGAACATCATCCAATCTCATTACCATAGGGGCATGATATGAGATATTAGGTAGGTCATATTTCAGTGTTACATGCCCCCATAACATCATCCAATCATGGTTACTAAATGCTCTGTCTATTCTACTCAAGTTTCTATCTGCCCCACTCTGTTTGTTACTCCACGTGTAATATTCACCCTGCCAGTTGAGTTCATTCAGTTGTAAGTATTGCATACAATCATTGAAATCCCTGACTTCAGTAGCTTACAGGGTTTCCATATAGTCTATCATCAGGTAATAACACTGAGTTGAAATCACCACAGATAAGCCAAGGTAAGGTCACTCCTTGAGCCACATCAGTCAGGTCAGCCCAGAGTGCTTTCCTCTGCTCCATGCTATTATACCCATAAATTACTGTTATTAGATATTCAAAAGTCCCAGCTGTCCCTTTAACCAGACAATGTATGAATTGTGCATCAGATTTTAATATTGAAACTATGTAGAATCTAGGGTTCCAAAGAACCCAAATTCTCCCATTTTGTGCCTCTTGATAGTTGCTAATCAATCCCCAGCCTGGTGCTACAGAATTACTAATACTACTAGCTTTATGTATCTTGACACTTGTCTCAACAATACAACTAATCTAATATTTTTATTCTTGAGGTGCTGTTTAAACTCCTTTTGTTTATACCTCTTATTCACTCCCCTTATATTCCAAAACAACCAATTCATTTAGTATGTTTTGTTCCTCCTCCCCTATCCATATGGAGAGAACCTCTTTTAGTAGGTGCATTAATTTTATCTCCATTCTCATTTGTTTTTACCACAGTTCCAAGAGCAGGAAAATTGTCATTATTGAATTCAGGACTAGTTGTAGTTGTTTTCCATTTACCTGTTTGCCTTGGACTTTGAGGGGTCATCTCCTTTGAGCTTTGTGCTTGCGGAACCGGTGCAGGAAGTGTACTCATGGAAGAGCTTGGTTGGTCTACATGTGTTGCTACCTCTAGTCCAGGTAATGGACCTTTAGTTAGCCATTCTTGGTATACCGTCTTAGCTGCTCTTCTCCTTCTAGGGACCACTTTAGCTGGGTCTTGAGCTTGCTCCATAGCAGGTTTTGGTTCTAGGCAGATATGTCCAACAACAAGGCATTTTTGGCAATATGCGAGTTTCTAGTCATAATCAACAAATTGCTCAAAAGTTACACCACCAGGGCCTTGAACAAGAACTCTATTTGGGCCTTGAACAAGAACTCTATTTGAGAGCTCTTTAGTTACATCAACTTCTATTAATATTCTGGCAAAAGATATTCTTGTTCTCTTTGTAGTGCACTCATCCGCAAACTATGATGTACCAATGAGACTAGTTACTCAGCTGAGAGCCTTAATTCCCCAAAAACTCATAGGAAAACCAGAAAATTTGACCCAAAGTGGAATTTCAGTGGGGTATTTGTCACGACCCAACTGGAGGGCCGCGACGGGCACCCGGTGCTAGCCCACCCGGGCACCTCTTAACATACCTTTACATTCACATCTAGGTGAACCACATATAAAATCATACATTTCTATTCATCAATCATACTAATTCCATTGGGCAACAATACCTTTATATCGACATTAGTAACTATGCCCATATCAATGTACATAAGCCGAAGAGGCTAACAAAATGACGTCCAAAATATAGGCCGACAAGGCCAAACACATCTAACCATATACACATGTCTACAAGCCTCTAAGAAGAGTATGTCATATCATATAGGCGGGACAGGACCCCACTATGCCCATAAATATATACACAAAAGAATAAGTACCAAAAGCTTTAGCTCCGAAAGAAATGGAGCTCCGCTATGTAGTCCCTGAGAAGTATAGCTATGGATCAAGCCTGTCTCCCTGGCCACCTGTGGGTATGACGCAGCGTCCACAAACAAAAGGACTTCAGTACGAAGAATGTACTGAGTATGTAAAGCATGATCAATATCAATATAGAAGCATAATAAGCAACATAAGAAATAACATAAGATGGGAGATAGCATAATCATCGTCATAAGCGCTTACTTTCTTTTCATAGGGACTTTCCATTTCTAATGCGAGGTTGTGTACATACATCTGTATTCGTATCCGTACTCATATCCGTACTCGTTTACATTCGTATCCATAGTCGTATCCATATACATATCCTTATTCATATTCATATCGTATACATATTCTTATTTGTATTCATAATCATATCTATATCGTATACATATTCACATCATATACATAACATTTACATAGCATACCCGACCACGAAGGTTCAGTGTTTCATGAGCCCGACCATGGCTAGGCTCGGTTATCATACATACCTGGCCAACCAAGGCTTCAGGGTTACACATACCTGGCCCTACCAAGGCTTCAGGATTATCCGTATCCAACTGCAGAGATGCGCACGCGTTACATAAGTATATGCATATTCTACCCGGCCTTATAAGCTCGGGGTTCCATAATAGTCATACATAGACACATACACATATAAGCTCATAGGCATCTTTATCATCATCACTATTATCATCATCATCATTATTGTTATCACTATTATCGTCGTTATCGTTACCGTCATTACCATTATCATCGTTCATTACATCTATCCTTGTAGGATCATTCGTCATATGAGGAATTTAGTACAATCGTAATACATAACAAGGATTATAAGCTTTGTAGCTTTTTGAAGATAGAATCATTTGGAGCGCATCATAGGCTCATAGAAGAATAGATATTTGGCCAAAGAACCATGCCTTATGAAAGAAGGGTTAGCCTTACATACCTTTCCGTTCCACTATTCTATCACTTGCGCGCTCTCCTTCAATGCTGACATTTCTACCTTCATTAGAGTTATACTATCATTAGAAAACCGATAGCTAGCATACATGCCTAAGGTTAGAGAAATTGGATACAATCTCCTTTATTTATACGACATTCCTTCATATCGTAAATCAACTCCTAAACGTCAATAATACATTCATAATATCATAACAATAGTCTTTATTTATCCACATTATCAATATTTCTCAATTCACTTCCAATCACCCATATCCATGGTCATAACACACGACTACGTTCATTTATATACATTGCCTATCCCATGTTCTTAACATTATTTATCACATGATTATAATCATAACATATCAAGAGTCACTACTCAACCTAAGCTATTATTCAAGAATGACACTATTCCCACATTCAAGACCCATTTTCTATATTCTTCTACAATCCAAGTGTTTCAACTTTCAACTACCTTAAACAGCATGTAAATACCATAAAACTTACCTTAGATGTTGTAGAAATAAGCTTCGGGTGGGAATACTTCTCTTGAACCAAACCCTAGTTCTCCTCCAATGGAATTTCTTGTGGTCCTCTAACCCTTGGAAGCCTTCTATCACATAAATATTTGATTCTAATCTTTGATCTTCGTATTCTCTTGGACTTGAGTGGAATATTCTTAGAGAAGGGTTTTTGAGCTCTCAACACTTGTAGAAGATGAAAAATGAACTAAAAGAACCCAAGGCATCTATTTATACAAACATTGAAAATTAGCCCGTCAGGACTTCCACGGACACTTATACGGTCCGTGGAACATTGCACGGCCTGTATAAGTGGTCGTGGTTCACCACCTTGGAAAACCTTGTCGCTGCTGGGTTATACGGACCATTATACGGTCCGTATAAAGTTCCACGGGCCGTATAATGTGGTCGTGTAACTCACAGTTTTTCCGAAGTTGTCCTCGTCGTTTCGTTTGATCTCCAATCCGTATACAACCTTCTTAACACTTGTTTAATACTTCATTAACCATACAATGGGCTCTATATCACCCTTCAAGACATCACCACATAAACATTAGCCCAATCATAGCGGAACCTTTCCGAACACGACTTACATTTCGCTTCCTTCAACAAACTAAAATTCACATATTCATAGAACTTCGAAATCTTATTGTATGCACCTCAAGCTATCTAATCCTGATTAACCCTGTAGGGATTTCATAATCACCTTAAGTTCACACTAGCCTATCCACAAGGCAACGCACACACTCGAAAATTTTCGAGGTGTAACAGTATTCCAAAGAGAAATCAAAATCCGGGGTCCATTATTTCAATATGATAGGCCTATTATTATATGTATAGGGTCCTCCATAAAAGATCTCTTGCATATCATCCAGGTCTTGGAACTTAATCACATAATAGCCCTTTTCATGAAGATAAAGATCTGGTTCAGCAACCCCACCCTAATTTTGTCTAACATATCTAAGCATAGCATTGTACCCAGGCACAGCTCCAATAAAGTATGCAATAAGAACACATCTCCATTTAGCCTCGTCCTTCTTAATCTCATCCTACTCTACTTGAGCAACTATTTGACCATTAATTATTGTAGAGGGAGTGTAATTAAGGGTCTTACCATTCTTTGCAGATCTGTTCCCAACGAAGAGGTTCGTCCATGGAGCTTGTTTTTCTCCTCTATCTTAAACCCTTATTGTTATCTGCTCTGACCCATTAGTCGAGTTAGCAGCTGGGATTTGCTTAGTAGGATCAACTTCATCACTATTAGGGTTTGTGGCTGCCACATCATTACTTGAATATCCTCCACCTCACCAATTGGTCTTGAAATTGCTTGGAAAGAAGACGTCGCAACTGGTGTTGGTTTGCCGGTAAGGTTAAGCCTCTTAGCGACCTCATTAGCCCAGATTTACCAGTTGTTTCTTTTCCTCTCAGAGTGCATGGTTAGTATTGGTTTCTCTACTACCCGAGTTTGCTTTTCCAATTTTTGCTGCAATCGAGCTCCAACCGAGCTCCCAAAGGCAACAATGGTTTCTTTCCGCGGTCATCCCCGTCCTTTGCCACCTCTCTTTTCCATCGCACACACCTCGGCGCACGTTAACTAACGTGAGCTGAGAGCATGAGAGAGGGAGAGAAAATTATTTTTTAAATGCTATTATTGTTTGTTTACTGTGGAATATGGGGCCGTGATATTACATGAAAGGATTTTTGTTTGGCTCTAGAACACAGTTGCAATAAAAAGATACAATATCACAAGTATACTGGACTTCGCATATAATTTCAGTTTCTACATATTTGATTTATTAACACAATTGTTTGATTATAATAAATTTATTGAGAAACCTCACACAGTAGGCTTCTTTAAACAGATAAATCATGCCGAACATTAGCTGTAAAATATGATTCACAGTTGCAAAATTTAGTTGACATAAAATTTTTCTATCAAAGTGCCACCTTATATATAATCAAGCAAAATCTTACTTAAGACATAAATTATATTATGAAATTAGAATAAAGCATTTAACTAGCAGCATTTTGACATACATGTTAAGATTATACTTTCAAATTCAGTTTTAGCTAGTTTCAAGGTTAATCAAGCTTCATGTCACGCTGACAACAAAATAGACAAGAACAGAGCTTTACATGTTATTTAATGCGTGCAAATCTTAAAGGTGATTCTTAAGTGCGGAATTTATTACCTCAAATTTTAAAACATAAATCTAAATCAAAATTGATTCAGGTAAAAGAACACTTGCGCTTACGATTCAATATACTAACATGAGTACCGACCCATAACTTCTTTTCCTAAAATGCTTAGATATCGAAGAATGTGATTGTTTGTCCTTTATTCATTTCACATATAAAAAGTTTTGACTTATTTAGAAAAAATGGGACTTCATACTATATAAGAAAAAGCATCTTTTTAAGTATAAACATTTAGGGAGCAACTTAATACTACATACTTAGCCACTCTTTTTTTTTCCCCTTAAAGGCCTAATTCACCAAATATATTATTGTACCAAACATTATTATTTTTCTATTATATTTTTTTTTTAACTCTTTTGAAGAAATTGAAGTTCATACTATATAATAACATCTTCCTATGTAGATAAACAACAATAACGACAATATAGTTTGAAAGAAAAGACAGGTACATTGAATAGTTTGTTCTTTTCTGTCCTACTAGTTATGCTGATAGCATCAACAGGTCAGTTTCTTTTGTTTACAAACATTTGTTTTATTGTTAAAGATTAATATAAAGGTTAACTATATTCTATCAGAAAATGAAGTGCGAAAGTGATTACTTAAAGTTACAAAACAATGCCAATAGTTTTTTTTCAATTCTAGGACATAGACAATTAATTTGCATATATCTTTTTCTCATATTTTATTATATTGCCTTATCTTAGAAGATTTTGGAAATAGATTTGAAAAAACCTATAATGAACTTTTAATTTCTGGTTTTGTTCAAGTAGATGGTTTGGATTGCTGCACTGTCACGCCCCAAAATCCACCCTAGACGTGACCGGCATCCGACGTCATGAACAACATCGGAAGAACCTAAACGACACAATAATAATACTTGAACCCGCCAGTTTCAACATTCACCTCCAACAATTTATAAATTAAATGTAACACATCATGAACACATGAATTAAATCATCGGAAGTCTTTATAAGCAATAGCCATCAACGTGGCAAACGCCCATTAAGTCGTACGAGACTTTTGACAATCTACCCACAATTCTGATAACTATCTATGGAGCTTCTAAGAGACATAACAATCGTCAAACTTCGGGACGCAGCCCGGAAATCTAGAATAATAAACGAAACAGGAAGTGTCCCACGAACAAGGATGTGGGCTCACCAAATCAGCAGAAGCAGCAAATTCTCTTAAGTGTCGAACGTATCACGAACCTGCTCTTCTCCGTTACCTAACATACCATCAAAAACAACAATGGTATGCCTGAGTACTTTCGTACTCAGTGAGTGCCTCGGGGACAACAAGTATTATAAAAATAAAATATAATAATACATAAAGAAATCAGTTCTGAAAAGATAGCATAAAAACAGTCATTCCACTTTGTGATTCTCAATATCATTTGTTAAACAGTTTACAAAGCTATTAATCAGTATAAAAAAACAAGTATTCAGCATGTGTATCTCCATAAGAATTATCAAAACCGATTATAAAGTCTTTTGTTAAGTTACAACTTTTAATTATGCCTTTCAAATTGATCATGATTGTCAACAACAGTTCCATGAGAGATTATGAATATTACACATGCCGACACAGGCCCAAGAATCAATCACATCGAGGGGATGATCGTAGGGTTCCCTTGTCACAACGCACCACACCGGATTATAAAGTCTCGGTGACCACTCATCCTCCCGAATGGCTAGGCATAAACACACTGGAATATGAAATCCCTGGTGACCACTCATCCTCCCGAATGGCAAGGCGTAAACACACCGGAATATAAAAACCTCGGTGACCACTCATCCTCCCGAATGGCTAGGCGTAAGCACACCGGAATATGAAATCCCCGGTGACCACTCATCCTCCCGAATGGCTAGGCATAAGCACACCGGAATATGAAATCCCCGGTGATCACTCATCCTCCCGAATGGCTAGGCATAAACATAACAA
The DNA here is from genome assembly GCF_019175385.1 of Lycium barbarum. Lineage (NCBI taxonomy): Eukaryota > Viridiplantae > Streptophyta > Magnoliopsida > Solanales > Solanaceae > Lycium > Lycium barbarum. The sequence goes on from NC_083343.1 coordinate 11,322,697, forward strand.
TAAAGTCCGTGGCATAGAAGCCGATTCACAAATTGTCTCAAAGCAGTCACACCGTCAATAACATTAAAGTTCATTTCGCATATCGATCAACGAAAGACATATTAACTTAACTCCTTACGATTTACCATGCCAAGCATTTCACTTACGAATTCAATATCACCACAAGCCACTCACAGGAAACAAGATACAAAGCAAGCCACTCATAGGCAAACTAATCAATCAATAGATACTACGGGTTAGGAAACCACGGAGGCTAATCGTCCTCTGGACTAGCACAACAATAGATACTCCGGGCTAGAAAGCAACGGAGGCTAATCGTCCTCTGGACTAGCACAGTAATAGATACTCCAGTCTAGGAAGATACAGAGGCTAATCGTCCTCTGGACTAGCACAACAATAGATACTTCGCGCTAGGAAGCAACGGAGGCTAATCGTCCTCTGGACTAGCACAACAATAGATACTCCGCGCTAGGAAGCAACGGAGGCTAATCGTCCTCTGGACTAGCACAGCTTGCCCATACATGCCCAAACACAAACAAAATACAAATCATGTCATATTACCAAATTATCAATCATAGCTTAGAGCCGAATCTCACTTCTTAAGTCATCATCTCAAATAGAGGCATTTCAAGTTACAACCGATTGAGAATCTTATTCAAATATCTTATTTAATTTCAAGTTTAAGAAACCCATTTAACAACAAAACAAGTTGAAGGTCCAACCTTTAGAAGATTAAGTTCAATCATCCAATAATGGAGAAAAGCGAGTTTCACAAAGTAGTATAGTTCGTGTAAGGTTCGATGCGGGCTTGACCCTACACACGCATGACCTTGTCTAAAAGAAATCATCTTTGTAGTCAAATTATCATTACGGGCCATTATGCCATATTGAAAGGATAAGTCATTCCAACCAATGTTTGAAAACGTATAACTTCTTTACGAAAGATTTCCATGTCTTAAATCATCAATGAGAATATCATTACCAACCCTTAACCATCATTATTAAGCATATCTTATAGAGGAAAACATTCATAATATCACATACATATATAGGGTTTGATACAATCTAGGTTTAATGTGGGTTTGTCCCCTCACACACATTAACCATCATTTAAACATGAATTAGAGTTCAAGGAACATGAAAAGATTGCTTTTCCTTTCATTCATTAAAGGATCTTGAATAAAATTTATACTTCCAAATTCAAGAACAACAACTTATCAACAACATCCACAATTATTTTATACCAATATCCAACCAATACTATCCATTTAATCATACCAAAACAGCCCCCAAGTCATTTGATATCCAAAAGTTATAACCGAACTTTCAATGCCATTTTCTCTATTCTAACTCGTCAAATCTATCAATGATAAGGGTAAGAACATCATTAAAATCTTAGACATACCTTATATGAGCAGCCACCACGAAAACAACATCCCCCAAGTTCAATTTGTAGCTTAGAACGACGGCAACAACTTGTTCTACGCTTTATCCTTCACGAGCCTCGGGATTCGGGGCCTCGAACTTGATCGATTCTCCACTTTCTCTCTCTAACTTTCCTACCTTTCTCTCTCTAAAGTTCTGAATTTTTGGTAGGGGAAATGTGGCTGCTAGGGCTTAACATTTCCCTTAAATATCAAGGGAAATGGGCCTGACCCGACTTGGAAATCGGGTTGGGCCAAGCCCACTGCCCAACTTGACCTTTCTGCCTTAAAACATCCATATCTCCTTATCACGATGTCACATGAAGACCCACGACCTATGGTTGGAAAGGTATTTCAATTATCTACAACTTTAATTTTAGGATTTTTCCCAAATTCCTAAAGAATAATGGGGTTATGGCCTCCCTAAGTCAGACCACCTGAAAACGTACTGTTTTCACCAAAGGACGCCTCCAAGGGACGGTCCGTAACACGAAGGACGGCCCGTCCTTTGGGGCCGTCCCTTAGTGAAAATTTCCAGTGAGTTCTGGAAATTTTTGGGTCGTTACGGCTCCATGTTACGGCCCGTAACGAGTGTTACGGCCCGTACGACACATGCCAACTTTCCAGCACAGAAAGGCTTCAGTAAAATGGTCATAACGCTTTGTACAAAACGTTTCTCGGGCTGGGCGACCTACCGTTGGAAATATATTTCAAAGATCTACAACTTTCATTGAGGAAGATTTTCCAAATTGTCAACACGTTTTCACGAAAATTGCCCAGAAGACAGACCTACCAAAACTTAGGCGAATTTAAGAGCCCTTAAGAACTTCACTAGTTGGTTTGACTTCAAAACGACCATTTTCCACCCGAATTCATCAAGAATGGATTCATATAGATAAAATATCATCTTAACACTAGATATTTACATATTCACACCTAGTTCAAGTTTACGGGGTGTTACATGCACCTACAATCACATCGGGAGATGCATTCCAGGCTCGAGCGATGATTCCAAGTGTGATAATATTTGCAAGCAAAATTGCAAGGGAGGCCACTGCAAAGTCATGGGGAAAAACCACCCAATCATTTTTGTCATTGTCTTTGTTAATAAGACTTCAGAGTTGTTTTTTATACGCTACTGCTTTTATGGAAGAGAGATAGTTAACTTTCAGTATACAAATATAGAAAATTATAAATCTATGTTCAAAAACTATTATCTTAAATTTTTTTTTATCACATCCCAATTATTTTTCTCTTTTTCACTAAGTTCATTTTCAATATTATCATTAATGGAGAAGTTAATGGTCATTCTTTTAACTATATAATCTTAAAATTGTCAACAAAACTCTTTTAGATTATGTGATTCTCATTTTTGGTCACGATGGAAACTCTACGTCAAACTTCATGAAAAAATAAATTAAGATAAATTAAATGATCACCACTTTTCTAATAAGAACACTTCTCCTTAAAAAGAATAATTTCAAATTGAGAGACAAGCAACTATCTTCTCAAGTTCACTTTGTTTATCATAGTCTGATTGACGTAAAGTTTATTAAAGAATGAAGATTTTTTAAACATTTAACTTTAAATATGTCATAACATTTTTAGGAATATAAAACTTTTAAAACTTGTTATTTTATATGTCATAGTATTTCTGCAACTATAAAGTTTCTCATTAAAAAAAAATAAAAAATGTACCTCTTTTTGGTATAGACTAATAATCAAATATTATTAAATAAAGTGTATCTAAACGAGTGATAGTAGGGCATATGTTTCCTCATTCACGAAGGTATCCAAAAGAAGGTATGAGAAAAAGTCTCAACATAGGTAACAATCTTCTAGTTCTCAGGAAATTGGATTATGTGATAGTGTTGTAGTTGAAACTAGTTAGGCCGGACTATGAAGTAAATAATCCTCAACGCTACATGATTTTCAATTTTGTTGTACGACTATTAACTTGAAGAAGATGACTTTTTATTTATTGGTTCTTTTGCCTACTAGAAAGTGTCTCACTAAATTCATGATAAAAATAGGAACCCATGCAATCGGACTATCTTAGGGATGTAAATGTTATTTCTCCGAATTGTAGGTAGTCTGAACCGACAAGTCGTATGCAGACTTGGCCAATCTGTTAATTTTTGTCACGACCCAATTCGCGAGTCGTGGTGGCACCTACACTATCCCTCCGAGTAGGCGAATCACATTACTAATAACAAGTTAAATAAGCGGAAGATTAAATAACAATAAGTTATCAAGTCTTAAATACTTATCATAACTAGAAATGTCACGACAACCCCAAAATCTGGTCAAAGGGTACAAGAGCGCTAACATAGTACGGAATATAAGTCTGAAAATACCCGAAGGCTACATATTGTCTATCGAATATAAAAACAGAAGTAAATAGATGAGGTCCTTCAGGGGCCACGGATGACCAAGTAGCTCACCCTGAATGACTAAAAGATGTCACCCTCGCGTATCAGCCACGGGGTGTAGAACTAGAACCTGGATCGTACTCTGCACTCAACAAAAAGTGCAGCAAGAGTAGTATCAGTACAACACTAGTACCGGTAAGCATCACAGGCCAACAATGATTAGATAACGCATGAAGAAGTGGAAACTAACACGTAGCACATAGAGCAAACGGGTATGGTCACATATCATATACAAGTAAAGTGTAAAGGAATCATGAAATCAACCAAGACAGATATAGTTCACCAATGATCAGTCAATTATATGAGTGGATGAATGCAATGTAATGCAACCTTCACCTCTCTCACTCCACTCTCGTACACACATGCTAAGGGCAGTGCCTCAAAGCCATGACCCATGGGGGACCCGCGAAGTCCATGTACCACTCGTGCTCTCCGGCAAAAATCTCGGAGGCTATCAATCACTCTCGATCTCCGACAAAGACCTCAGAGTCTCTCTGACGCTCTCAATCTCCGGCAAAGACCTCAGAGTCTCTCTGTCACTCTCAATCTCCGGTAAAGACCTCGGAGTCTCGCAATCACTCACCTCACCAATCATCACAACAATAATATGGAAAGCATGTCATGCATGATATCAGTCTCAACAATATCACCAATATAAATCAACAAGTACAAGTCATATTAGTGTCCACTGTTCAATTATCAATATTACCATTCCTTTTCATGTGATGAGTGAACTAGTATGTGACGGAGGTACAAACAAGTAATAATCACAGAAATAACACATTTGGCGACAAGCCCACATAACAGCTGACAAAACCAACCTAATTAGAGTTCACCTCCACTTCATGCCCGAAGTCCTATCATGCTATCCCCGTCACTTTCTACAACTACATACGATTCTCTAATCAGAGTCTAACTAAAGTAGACCGTAACCTACCTCAATGTCGAACGGGTGCCACGAACAATCAAACCAAAGACTTTCCTTTGCGTAGAGCCTCCGAACGATCGAAATCTATCAAATATGTGATTTAAGTTAGAACACGAATCTAAGGACACCCATATTGCTATATTTATATTCGAAACCCAAAAGCGCACTCGAAAAGTGACCTCGGGCCCATAGGGGAAAAATTGGAATTTTTTTGAAAAATAATTTCACCCATAATCCAAGGGTCATATATTTTAAAAATTATAAATTTCATCCATAAATGGACTCTCAAATCATTATTTCTCATTTCTTAGAACTATGACTCGAAACCTTTAATTACCCCAAAATCTTAACTTCAGACAAAAATCTAACTTTCCACAATTCAAATACAATGAATTTGAAGGTATTCATATATCCAAATACTCCTAATATTCAATCATATAGACTCAACATATCAAAATTGAAACTTTAACGTGATGAACATACGAGAATTTCAAAACCTAAAGAAAATAAAATAAAATACGGACACAGTGCTTCCAAACTTAATAAGAAAACGTACTGGGGCCATTATCCAACAACCATTCTATCATAATTTCTCAAAGATTAGCTCATGATTGCATCATCAGTAGCCCTCATATTATATTGTAATCATTATGCCAATATAATTTGACCCAATCAATAGCCTAATCATAAGTATAGGAGTGAATATACATTATACATACATGGTCTCTGATTAGTGGAATAATATGATATTACTCACCCGAAATCCGAACATTCCCCTTCCATTAGTGGTAAATTAGTTGTTCAAATATATAAAAGAAATTACACGAGGCCTAACCAATCTAAAATATAAAGTGTTGACTAACACACACACAGTTCTTGATAGAAAACCTGAAGCTAGAATTTGATGGAAAACCGCACTGCCTATTATTCTCACGGTGAGCAGCCCTTTTAATATACTTTTTTTTCGTGCAATTGATTAATTCCCAAAAGCCAATAATTCTTTCACCCTAATATATCTCATATTCTAGTATGTGGGCTAGGAATAAATGGACCTAGCCCCCCTCTCTTATAAATTACCTAAATTACTTAGTCATCCAACTAACACATAATAGTGAAAATTAGGCTCACTAGCCAATTAATTAATTCTCCAACTCATACCTTATATGAGCAAATAAAATTCCTATGAGCAAACTATTCACACACATTAAATAAATATAGTTCAAAAAGACCCGTCAATTAAATCACCGTGCCACCAATTCCCGCAAGTCAAGAATACCCTTTAAAAATACGAAAAGGGTATTTTAGCGAAAACGAGTTCAAAAGTGCTAAACGACCAAACGGGTCGTTACAATATTAATGACCCAATTAGCATCAATTTTCTTCTAGTTTATTCTTTTTTTTTTGCGCGGAGTGCCCTTCTTTTGGGCTGGTCTTTATATTTTGCCCCTCATTTATGCCTTCTTTAATTTTTGCCCCTGCCGCCTGTTTAATGAATTTTTTTTGACGAAATTACCCTTACCCCATTAAAACCCTTTCTATTTCGTCATTTGCCCTTTTCTTTTCTTTTTTTGCTTCTTCGTTCCTCCTCTGTTTTGTGTCTGTCTTATCTGTTCTAAAATTTAGGTACGAATTTGGATCTTTTGCTCGTTTCAATATTTGTTTTTATGTTAAATTGTTGTTTGTTGAATTGATATCTATGTCTTCATCGTTTTTTATATTTAATTGATCCCTTTTGATTTAAAATTATAGTGTTTTGTTAAAGTGTTTGTATGATTTTTTGAACTTTAGTTTCGTTCCCCATGTATATATTTTGGTTTTTTGAATGTCGTATTATGAATGTTGTAATATGTTTTAGTTGATTTTGATATGCGTTTTGGTTTTCTCTTTGTTGAATCTTTGAAGTTTACTTACTGACTTTTCTAGTTCTTAACACTTGCGTAAATTTTTGTTTTGCTCATGAAAATGAAAGTTTGCCTCTAACAGCATACTTTGTTCTTTTGTAAAGTAAACTTCTGCCTCCTCCGGCAGACTTGTCTAATTCTTAACACTTTTGTACTTTTTTATTTTGCTTATGAAAATGAAAGTTGCCTCTAACAGCATACTTTGTTCTTTTGTAAAGTGAACTTCTGCCTCCTTCGGCATACTTTTCTAGTTCTTAACACTTGTGTAAATTTTTGTTTTGCTCATGAAAATGAAAGTTTGCCTCTAACAGCATACTTTGTTTTTTTGTAAAGTGAACTTCTGCCTCCTCCGGCAGACTTGTCTAATTCTGAACACTTGTGTACTTTTTTATTTTGCTTATGAAAATGAAAGTTGCCTCTAACAGCATACTTTGTTCTTTTGTAAAGTGAACTTCTGCCTCCTCCGGCATACTTTTCTAGTTCTTAACACTTGCGTAAATTTTTGTTTTGCTTATGAAAATGAAAGTTTGCCTCTAACAGCATACTTTGTTCTTTTGTAAAGTGAACTTCTACCTCCTCCGGCAGACTTGTCTAATTATTAAAACTTGTGTACTTTTTTATTTTGCTTATGAAAACGAAAGTTGCCTCTAACAGCATACTTTGTTCTTTTGTAAAGTGAACTTCTGCCTCCTCCGACATACTTTTCTAGTTCTTAACACTTGTATACTTGATGTTTTGCTTATGAAAATGAAAGTTTGCCTCTAACAGCATATTTTGTTCTTTTGTAAAGTGAACTTCTGCCTCCTCCGGCAAACTTGTCTAATTCTTAACACTTGTGTACTTTTTTATTTTGCTTATGAAAATAAAAGTTGCCTTTAACAGCATACTTTGTTCTTTTGTAAAGTAAACTTCTGCCTCCTCCGGCATACTTTTCTAGTTCTTAACACTTGTATACTTGATGTTTTGTTTATGAAAATGAAAGTTTGACTCTAACGGCATACTTTGTTCTTTTGCAAGGCGAACTTCTGCCTCCTCCGGCATACTTGTTCAGAACTTTGCCTGATTATTTTTTGTCAACTGAAGTTACTGTAATTTTAAGTCTAAGTCATTGAGCATTGTATACTAATCAAATGGAACGTATAAACTAATCAAAATCAGAACAAAGCAATAAATTTGATCAATTCTATGTTGTTGAGTAAAATTATGATTCGCAATGTTGAATCTCAACTGAATATCAGTTGTTTAGTTCATAGAAGATGATTTGTTGTTATTTTCAAATATTAACAAATCTAAACTTATTAAAGCATCAAATTGAGTTGAATTACGTTCAATTGAAACGCTATATATTATGTATTTACCTTTTCCGACGTTGTAGCAACAAAATCAATGGAGATTTCTCCGGTGAAATGTTGGAACGATGGAACGATTGAAAGGTTTGTTGTTGAAATGATGGATAAGTTTAATTGGATGTTTGGGGTTCGTTACAGACTTTCAGGTTTTTATATGTTATGGGTAGGGATAGTAACGTCTTTTTCTTATTATCTTTTAGCTCAGAAGGGCAAATATTAAAGACCACGCATTACAGGGGCAAAAATTAAAGACCACCGCATTTGAAGGGCATTCGCGCCAATTGCCCTAGTTTATTAAGTTTTGTTGTTGAATCTACAGAAGCAAAAAAAATAAATTAACTTCTGCTTTGCCAAATAAAAATACTCGAACAAGCAGAGTAAATTCAAACATTACAAATACTGCTTTGAAAAGATCGTGATTTGTGAGTCATATTCTTGATGTTGATATAATTTTCATTTGGGTCAAGAACACAGTTTTCAAAAAAATGTACAACACTACGAATACACTGGATTTTACATATAATTTTAGTTTCCACATATTTGATTTATTAACGCAGTTGTTTGATTATATATAATTCTAGATGAAATTAGAATAAAAAAATTTACGAGTAGCATTTTGACATACATATTAAGATTAGACTTTAATATAACAATATGCAATCATTTCAGCGAATTCCAAGGACAACCGAGTTTCATGCAACGTACACAATAAAATTATTGAAGTACAAAAGCTAGAATTAGATGACTCGAACTGCAAATAGAAATGAAGGAATTCGGAACCAAAGTCAAGGTACTGGTCTAGATTATACTCACCCACTATATCTGAGCCCTAATGATGTGAATGGATGTTCTCTTATTTCATTTCAACTAACTGGTAGTGAAAACTATACGATTTGGTTTAGATAAATGAGATTAGTCTTGTTAGGTCGTAATAAACTAGGTATAGTTGATGGTTCTTGCAAAAAGGAGAAGAAATCCTGAGGAGTTATGGGACCGGTGGGAAAGAGTAAATGCAATAGTACTATCTTGAATGATGAATTCTGTGTCCAAGAATCTACTAAGTGGTGTTGTAATTGGTTCTAGTGCTCATGAAGTCTGGGTTGATTTGAAAGAAAGTTTTAATAGGATAGATGGATCAAGAACTTTTAACTTACATAAAGAAATTGCCACTTTGTATCAAGATTCTGTGTCTGTATTTGTGTACTACTCAAGACTCAAAGATTTGTGGAATGAGTTTGCTTCTCTGGTGCCTGCACCAGGGTGTGATTGCCCTAAGTCAAGAGACTATGTGATGTATCTTCAAAGGCAAAGACTATCAATTTTTTATGGGGCTTAATGAGAATTATCAACAGGCTAGAAGTCACATATTGTTGATGAATCCACTGCCAACTGTAAATCAGGCCTATGCTATGATTGTGGGAGATGAAAATCAAAAGGGCATAATCCATACAAATGGAGTGAACTCTGCCATGAAATATGACTAATCCATCTGCTATGTACACCAGGACAAACAACTAGAAGTTTAAGAAGAATTATAACCTGCAGTGTGATTTTTACAAACTTAAAGGGCACACAAAAGAAAATTATTGGAAATTGATAGGTTATCCAGCTGACTATAAGTCCAAGAAGAGAGGAGGAGGTGGTACTGCTTACAATGTGGTAGGAGAATCTGGTGGTTCAACACAAGAAGAAGCTAATAACTCTCTCAACTATGGGCCAAATGTGTTCAGTTATGGGCAAAATGCACATGGAGCCTCAACTAGAAATACTGTTCCAGCAACTAGTGGTGGTCAAAACATGCTGAGCTACTGTTAACTAGCAGGATCTTCTATGGTCAAGAGGGAAAATGCAATGCAGCCTATTCAACTTAGTGGTACTTCCACTCAAGAGCAGTAGGGCCAGATACTGCACATGCTCAACAAGTGTCCTCTAGCACAAGCATCTGTAGCAAATGTTACAGGTGTCTGATATGGTGCATGAGCAACAGCCTAGTGAAGTTATTGACATACCTAGTGATAAAGATTTATTGGTAGATAAAAAATCAGAGTGGATCATAGACACAGGTGCAACAAACCATATGGTGTCTGATAAGCAACTTCTAAATGAGAAAAGTATAGTTAAAATCAACAATCCTTAGAAAGTATATCTTCCAAATGGTGATATTTCACTTGTCAAGCATATTGGTGCCAGTTCAATTTCAAGTAGGAATATAGTTACTAATGTGTTCCATGTACCTCAGTTCAAGTACAACTTATTTTCAGTCTCCAAGCTTACCAAGGAAATGAAGTGCTCAGCATCAGTTTTTCCTGATTTTTGTATCTTCTAGGATCTCTTCAATGAGAGGGTGAAGGAGATTGGTAAGGAGGACAATGGACTGTATCTGCTGATAAATGAGACAAGTAAGCACAAGAATCAAGTGACACTAATTGTTGATGGAAATTCTGAGATCAAGTTCAAGCAGATTAACATAGAATTTTGGCACAAGAGACTCGGTCATACATCTACTACTATTTTACACAAGATATTTCCTTTAAACGAACATACTATTCATGCTGAAATAGACAAGTGTAGTGTTTGCCCTTGTGCAAAACAAGTTACTTCCTTTTACTTCCAGTTCTATCAAGACTACAAGTTGTTTTGAATTGCTGCATATGGACCTATGGGGTCCTTACAAAGTTGCTACATTTGATGGTAATAGATTTTCTTAACTATTTTTGATGACTACTCAAGAATGACATGGCTGTTTTTACTCAAATACAAGTCTGATGTGCATGTTTCATTACAACATTTTCTTAACTTTGTAAAAACACAGTTTGGTAAAACTGTGCAAGTAGTCAGAAGTGATAATGGTACAAAGTTTGTCAACTCTATGTGTGATAGTATATTCAAGAATTTGGGAATTGTGCATCAAAGGAAATGTCCTTACACACCCCAACAGAATGAGGTGGCTGAAAGGAAGCGCAAACACATCTTAGAGGTAACTAGGATTTTGGGTTCATTGTGTGGTAGTTGCTGTGTACTTGATTAATAGGATGCCTAGTTCAGTGATTGGGAATCAGTCTCCTTTTAAAAGAATGTTCAATAGGAAACCATCACTAGGACACCTAAGAATTCTAGGATGTTTGTGCTTTGCCAGGAACTTGCAGCAACATGATAAGCTTATGTCAAGGGCCAAACCTACAGTTCATATGGGGTATTCTGAAGTACAAAAGGGGTATATCTTATATGACATTGAGACTCAACAATTTTTCGTTACTAGAGAAATGTTTTTCAAAGAAGAAATGTTCCCATTTGCTCAGACAAGTGCAGATCAACTAATCTTCTTAGAAACCACACCAAAATCAGGTATATTTCCTAATCCTCCTATATAGTTTCCTACATCTCAACACTTCACACAACATATAACTACAGTTAGTGATCAACCAAACACAAATCTTGACACTAACAATCATTATGCACCTCAAACTCTTGTATTACCTGAAACTGGTCCTGAAAATGATCAAATACCTCATGATGACCAAATGATCAATCCTTTACATGATGATCACATTATCAACCCTTACCTGATATTCAACCTGTTCAAAATGACACAGTAAACACTAGAAAATCCACTAGAGGTAAGTTACCACCTGTTTGGATGAAAGATTTTATGTCCTTGAACATTCATAAGGACATACCTCACTCACTAGACAAAGTTATATCATATGATCATTTATCCAGCAAATACCAAGCCTATATTGCTGCTGTGTCAACAGAAGTAGAACCAACCAGTTATCAACAGGCAATCAAGGACCCCAGGTGGGTAGAAGCCATGAAACTGGAGATAGAAGCTTTAGAATCAAATCACACGTGGGATGTAGTTACACTTCCTAAGGATAAGAGTCCAATAGATTGCAAATGGATATACAAGATTAAGTATAAAGCATCAGGTGAGTTGAAAGATTCAAAGCTAGACTAGTTGCCAAAGGATTCAGCCAAAAGGAAGGGATAGATTATAATGAAACATTCTCTCCTGTGGTAAAAATGGTTACAGTTAGAACCATTCTAGCACTTCTTGGCTCTAAGAATTGGCATATTCATCAATGGATGTGTATAATGCCTTCTTACAAGGTGATCTCCGTGATGAAATTTACATGTAACTGCCTCAAGGATTTAACAGCCACGAGGAGATCAAACCAGTGTGTAGACTTGTTAAATCCTTGTATAGATTAAAACAAGCACCTAGAGAATGGAATCACAAGCTGACAGAAGCCTTAGTTAAATTCAGTTCAAACAGAGTCAGTATGATCATTCATTATTTTTGAAGAAAACATCACAAGGTATTGTGATTGTCTTGGTGTATGTGGATGATTTATTGATCACTGGTGACAGCTTAGAGCTTATAGAAGGGACTAAAAACTCTCTTCAACAGACCTTCAAAATGAAAGATCTTGGAGATCTTAAGTACTGCTTGGGCATTGAATTTGCCAGATTTGATAAAGGTATGGTTATGCATCAAAGAAAATACACCTTAGAGCTTATTTATGAAGGTGGTGTATCAGCTGCAAAAACTGCAGCAACACCTAATGATCTTATTATCAAGTTAACCTCTACTCAATATGATGAATATGTGAAAGAAGGAAATACAAGTCTTGAAATTACTGATCCACCCACAGACCAAACAACCTACCAAAGACTTATTGGCAAACTCCTATACCTTACAATGACAAGGCCTGATATATCCTTTGGGGTTCAAACACTCAGTCAATTACTCCAAGCACCAAAAACAAATCACACATGGATGTTGCTATGAGGCTAGTGAAGTATGTAAAGAAGCAACCAGGACAGGGAATTCTACTCTCAAGCAGTCAGATAACACCATCACTGCTTATTGTGATGCTGATTGGGCCTCTTGTCCATTATCTAGAAAGTCAGTAACAGGTTTTTTAGTCATGTTTGGTGACACACTTGTATCATGGAAATCAAAAAAGCAATCAAACTGTATCAAGAAGTTCTGCAGAAGCAGAATACCGAAGTTTAGCCACTACTGCTACTGAGTTAATTTGGCTATCAGGACTGTTGAAGGAAGTAGAAACTGAAATCACACTGCCTATTGATGTATTTTGTGATAGCAAAGCTGCTATGCAAATTGCAGCAAACCCAGTGTACCATGAAAGGACTAAGCACATTGAGATAGATTGTCACTTTGTGAGGGAAAAAATCCAACAAGGACTTATTTCAACAAAGTACATATCCACTAAAGAACAGCCGGCGGATATATTGACAAAGGGATTATTCAGGGTGCAACATCAGCTTTTGTTGTCCAAACTTGGAGTTCTGAATATCTTCCAACATCCAGTTTGAGGAGGAGTATTGAAGTACAAAAGCTAGAATTAAATGACAGGGGTAGTTTTGTAATTTCTATAACTCAGTCCAATTAGTAGTTACAGTTAGTTACTGAAAAGTAGTTAGAATATTAGTTGTATACTGTGTATATATACACAAATGTATTCCTTTTACAATCAATAGATTCAATACAAAGATTACACAAATTCTCTCTCTACAAATCTATCTTCTTCTTCAAGAATTCATTACTGATCTTGGATCACTTCATGACAAAAATAGACAAGAAACAAGCTTTACATACTAATTAATTCATCCAAATCATAAAGGTGATTTTTAAGAGTAGAATTTATGAACTCCAAATAAACTAGGGTTCCCTAAATTTCATCGTCTTAACCTCCATTAATTTGGCTGGTTCATCGCTCTTTTCTATCACTCTTTCATATAATTTTTCAATAATGATGTTGATTTCAGGTTCGTTCATAAATACTGCGCTCAATGCCCCAATCCAGTTACTTTGTTAGAAACTTTTTATTTGCATGATTCATCGTTGAATAAATTCTTGAATTTTAGGGGCTCTACTTCTTCCTTCTAGGGAAATCATTTTTTTTAGATACAATAAAGTATGTATACAGTATACATGCTTTCTGAATTAGAATAATATAGGTGGATAAACACTAGAAAAGATCAAATTGGTTCTATCATTATAATCCAAATTCATAATGCTGATTTTTTATTTTTTTTTACCACTTAAAAAATGTACGCATTTGATTGTAAGTATGGATCATTTGTGCCCGAATAGAAAGAAAAAAAAAATGAAATTGCATAATTATTTTGGCATCTCCATTTGCTCATTCCTCATTTTGCAAGTAAGGATTAAATATATGAGAGCGTACAATAAAGTGAACAACTAGGAAGTTTTTCAGCTTTTCAATGGGAACCTGTTTCCCACCATGTGTTTTCCCAGTAAGCTACTTCGGTAGAAATGAGGTTGGGAAAATCATGTTTTATAACACAAATATCCCACTGAATGTCAGTGATAAAAATCTCTATTTCTAGTAGTGTTTTTAGTTGACTTAAACGGAATTTATACTTTATCTCATAATAATTGTAAACGATGTCTAAGCCATGCCAGAACGTTCTCTATAATTGTTGTTTATGTCTTGATATAGTTAAAGGCGCGCAAGGGTAGTAGTAGTAGTTGTAGTATAGAGCCTTAGGTATATTTCAAATGGATTGCTTGATCATCCTCCAAAGTTTTGATTCATGAGAAGACGCTTTTTTAAAAAAAAAAAAAAAAAAATTAAAAAAAGTGAAAGTTTGGGTTCGAAGAAAAATAATTTCGTAAATATCAATTGATATATTTTTCAGATTTCTGTCTTGTAAGAATCTAAAGAAGTTTGAAATTTGCACCTACAAAACGCAACATAACTTATCAAGACTCCAACCTTCAAATTTTTGCACGAGTGAGGCCTAGGAACCTCGAGGGTTTCTTGCATTATAGTTAAAGATTTTTGAAATGTCCGAGTTGGATAAATTCTATTTGTTGCATATTCATTCTTCTTTTCCCTTTTAATTTTTCACTCAATTAGATTGCTCTAAAATAATACTCCTATTGTTTTTCTTTAGGTTTATAATGTAATTTCAATAGCATAATGTTCAGCCATTAATGCTTACATTAGAGTAAGCTGCTTACATCACACCCCGTGGGGTGCAGCCCTTCTCCCGACCCTGCTAACGCGGGATGCTTTGTTCATTGGACTGTCCTTTAAATAGCATAGCGTTCAGTCAGAAAGTAGTCAAGTGTTTTTTTTTTTTTTTTGGTGTAAAGAGTAGCAACATTAATTTATCAGGAAAATAGAGGGCAAAGTATATATGTTGGTAATGTTGATGGGTGTAAAAGTTTTGTATTCTATCCAAAGTTCATTATGCAATGAAACAGAAATATATATTGAACTCAATTATTGTCTTCTGAGAATGTAACATACCAAGATTGATTTTGCATATTCTGTTGCATCTTTATTTGTAAGGGTGTTATTCTCTAGCTATTATGACTTATTTTCTACCAACTGGCCCATTTGATTAACATTCACAATATCAAATTCCATTAAAGGAAAAAACGCTTCATGTAGAAACTATTATTGACCAAGGGGAGGTTCCAGAAATTGTCTTTCAGAATTTTCCTACGTGATTTTATCGACTCCTCTAAGGAAGTACTAAGGAAATCCATAAGTGTCGATGTTCCCCTAAGGTACAGTGGCATCGCCATAGTCTATTTTTCCACCAAAACTTTTGTTTTCTATATCAGTTCCAAACTTGGCGTTGCAGAAAACAAAAGTTTTGGTAAAAAAATAAAAAAATAGAAATCTTCAACTCAACGAGGAATCCTATGTTTCTCATTATTTCTACTACACTTTTGAACTCGATGATGAAGTAGTCCAAGGGACAAATCCGTAAATTTTGTTAGGTCAGAGTGAATAATGCGTATCTAGGACTTGAATTGTGACTTCTTTTTAAATCATTTCACTATTTTCCACTGCTATAATTGCAGGGAAGCAGTGGTGATGGAAGTTATAGCCCAGTGACATTGCTACCAACTTATCTGGGCTAACTACCATAAGTTTACTGTCCAACTTGTCTCATTGACAAAAAAACTCAAATTTGGCCCATGAGATTATATTCTCTACCAAAAAGTACTCTCATCCCAAATTAGCTTTAATTTGATTTTAGATGTCAAAATAATACAAAATGTCAATCTAATTATTTTACTGATTGTATGTTTTTAAAGTAATGTTGATCATGTAGTAGTACTTTTTTATCCTACTCTAGTAAATACCTCTCTTTGGTTTCTAAACTTTGCAAAGTTAAGGTCAAATACCACTTCAAAAGTTAGTCATATTAACCACAAAGGTTAGAAGATAATTATAGGGACGATCTGTTATTTTTGTTTAACCATTTAGTATGCGAAATTTACGGATTCAACTTCTAAATTCATTCCACGTGGGCTTACTACTAGGATAAAATGTTACCTACCGAAAATTTCTCTATTCTCAGTAGATGCGGAGTTGGTCTTTGAAGCATAGGGATTTGAGGTTTTAGTTCTTTTGAGTACTTAATAGGTCCCAAAGTAATAATATGTACATATTACTTGAATTTCTTAAGCTAAGTATTAGGGTCTGAATCAAAATTACTGAGTTCTGTCGAAATCTCTTTCTAACACTCTAGCTCTGCTCCTAATCCTCAAAAGTTCGAATACGAGATAGTAGTATTTAATCAAGAGTGGAGGGATCCCAATTGACATAAAAGATAAATAAACTGTTTTTGCACATGGAAAAATTACTAAGGGAAACAGACAAACACCAATTAGTGATATGTGTGGATGAGAAAAGAGAGACCACTTTCCACATTCCAATTCCTTATCCTCAAGAAAATTCCTACCTATGGTTGTATCCTTCTCCAAAAATGGTTGTCAAGATTGGGATAAAGCGTTCTAATCCTAGAAAGGACATACTAACATATAACATATGATCATATGTGTGGTTGATATTTGCATATGTGAATAATTGTGTTATACTTTTTGAAATGGTTTACTCTCTCATAGCCAGTAGATTGTTATTAAAGCTCCGCCTTTTACTTGATAAAATTATCAAGAGAAAAATAAAAAATGTGAAACTTTTGATATGATTATGATATCAGTCCAGCTTAAATATAGAAATATGGTGAGTAAGGATATAGGCGGATCCAAAATTTTAAGTTTATGGGTTCTAAATTCTAGGACAAGACAACGTACAAGGTCAGATTATTTTACATACTTAGGTGATTTTTTTAACACAATTGCAAGGTTTGTGTTAAAACTATTGAACTTTGCCGAACTCGTAACTAATGATATAAATCCTTCTCTTCTCTTGACTCCTTGTGGAGGATTCTATTGCCACCCCCAACTTGTTTTGAATTAGAGTGTTATTATCGTTTTCTATGTTATAGGAGTTATATGATTATGTTTATGTTGAAGAACCATTTTTATATATGAAAGTAATAAAAAAAAAAACTAAACACGGATTTTATAAAAGCTCTCTATCTATATCTATCTATCTATCTATCTATATTTATTATAAAAGCGTGAATATAAATGTTGGTTGATCAAAATATTCTTCAAATATTAAATGACTTTTATACCTTTTTAATCTAATTCTACCATATTTCTATTGGCTATTTTGGTCAACATAAAGATATCATAGTTAAAAATAGAATTTAAAACAAATACTATTTCATGAATTTTGACTCCCAAACTAATTACTTAATTAGTATTTGCTAATTCCTATCATGTTCAAATATATAACCACTAACCTTATTTGTCTTGAAGTGTGTCGCAATTAGAAGTTGCTCTGTTTAACTGTTATTATAAATAACTAGTAAAGTTGGGTCGCGCTCGCACGGTTATAAAAGACATTAGTGAATTTGAGAGTACTTTTTTATAAATTTAGTTATGTTATTTTATGGGTATGCATATAAAAATTAATGCTATATAGTGATGAAACTATATGTACAAGTATGTTTTCTAAAGTAGAAATTAGATGAATTGCATATTAATTTCTTATATATGTATATAGCTAGGAGGTTAATTACATGATTTTCTTAGTCTAGGTAATTGTATACTTGTATATAAGCTTCTATTTTATTTTTTCATTTATCAGATGTAGTTAAACTTTTGATTTTTCTAATTCTAGTTTCCTCTAGTATATTCTCTATTATTTCTTTTCTTCTTTCCTTTTATCCCCTCTTTCCTATGAATTTGATTTTTTGGCATTTTCTAATTTACCAGTGAAGCAATTGGTACTTGAGGCGAGCGGTACTTTCAGTATATTTTTTTTCTAATTTCTTTCATTCTCTCTTTTCTTACTGTTACTCCTTCAATTTAATTTTAGCAATTACCATATAAGCACCTTAAATAGGATAAGAGAAAAGATTTAAAAAAATTAAGTCTTTTGTGGCAAAATTGAGGGAAAAACTGCAATTAAATGATAAAAAAAAAAATGTAAACCCGAACCCCCATTTCCATATAGTTAGGAAAGAACAAAATTACATGGGCAGATTCGTCTTTGAAAAGAATATCGATAACAGTTTTAGGATTACTACTAATTGCAAAGTACTACTGAAAGGCAATGATATATCAATTGATTAACTTCATCCTCCTCTATAATAAAAAAAATTGATGGGAAAAAAGATATGATAACTCATACCTGGACAATATCTCCTCTGATTATCACACGCCCAATATATTGATGTTATCATTCATATTCAAGATCCTCCACCTTAATGTTTTATTTTGAAGTGCCAAATATTGAGGCTCATGCTTCAGGCCGACAAAAAAGAATCAGAACTTGGTGATTAACGGAAATATTGGACATCAAAATCATTGTTCATAGACCAAAACATTAACAAATGAAATGAGCAGAACCTCTGCAATGTTATACCCTTAGCATATGCACATTCTATGTATTAAGTAAGGCCATTAATATTCAAACAACATGTCTCTTTGAAAGGGGAAAAGATACAGAATATTGATGAATGTATTAAATGTATTGCAGTTATTATTCCCTCCGTTTACTTTTACTTGTCTATCTTTGACTATTCACACCTTTTAAGAAATAATAAATGAAGTGCATAACTTATCAATGTACCCATATTAATTGGTGCATATTTTTATTAAATTTTAAAAATGATTTGAAGTGAGTGTTTAATACTATGGGTAAAACAAGAAAAAAAAAATTGTCATGTCTTGATATGCTAAAAGTGACAAGTAAAAGTGAAAATTTATTTTTGGAATAGTGGACAAGTGAAAGTGAACGGAGGGAGTATGTTTTAGAGTGGTTTTTTGGCTTTTCAATATAACACATTAATTTTAAAATGAAAAAAAATTCAAAAAAAGGAGAAAAAAGATAAATAATTTTCTAAGCTATAAAGAGGTGCCACATCAATTTGTTTGTGCCTAGCTTTATATTATATATAGATTACTTGTGATTGCTTTTAAGCACCCAAATGATATAGAAACTTTTCATAGTGCATAAAAGCTAAACTTAATTTACATTAACGACCAAATTGAATTTTATTATATTAAATACTCTTTAAATACTGAACGATTTAATTTTATGCCCTTATACATTTATTTAATTAAGCAATAATGCCAATGGTAAAGTCCTGCATAGTTGATATTGGGTATATTTCTTTTTGCCTAATAGACTTTATATTACACTAATCTTTTGAGTATACAAATTCCGTACTATTTATATTAAGACTTCTAAAGGCAAAACATTACTCTTATGTAACTATATATCCATGAAGGGACAAGGCAATCTTTACCACAATTTAATTCCGACCACTCAACAAGCCAGGTAATTACTGGAAAGACGTTCTTAAGTTATTATGGTTTCTACTTACGCCATACAATTAGATTCATGTGTGTGATACTTAATTTGCCTCTAAATCTATTGCAAATATACTTTCTTTTGATGAACTAACTTGATGAGTCGACAAGTGTTAGATGGTTTATTTGGTTATAAGCAGTAATCTAAGTTTTTAAAATTAAGATCTTTGTTGAAATTGGTTTTAAGCTTAAGACAAAAAAGTATTCGAATCAGATAGTACTGAGTTTCTCGAAGTGTAATAAAAAGCCGACGCTTCCTTTCTTTCACCATTCATATCTGGGTGCGTGTGAAGCTTTAATAATATTATATTGGATAAAAATATAATGTTTAAAACTTAACCTTCTATGAATTTGCATGCACTTCTAATCTTAATCATGTTCCAACCTGTTAGCTTTTTTAGAATTGAGATATAATCCCTTATCTACGGTTGAAGTTTTAAAGCTATTGACTCATACATTTATATATAGAGGGTTACCTTTGCTTTGAACAAGGTATATACACTTGCAAACAATTGTGATCTGTTATAGGTTCAATTTTTTTTGCTTTCAGAGACTGTGACAAGAGTCTTTATATCCTAAAATGAAGAATGTAAAACAATTAAGATGATTTTGGCGACAATTAAGATGATTTTGACAACAATTTTCTACTTTAAGGTGCTTATGTTTTAGGAACTTCAAACACAATCTACTTCGGATTCTAGGTCCAATATTACTCCAGCTCAAATACATAATTTTATAGTCGGGGTTAGTAAATGTTTGGTATGAATGTAGTAGATATATAAGCAATGCTCAACAGATTTATTCTTTCAAATTTTACAGTTGTTTATAATTTACATTATTATAAATGTATTAATGTTAGATGAGATTAGTAGTACAAGGATCTAGATTTTTGTGTATCACTTGGAAGTCGGATAGAAAAACTATGAGGTCTCTCCTATATGAGCGAAAATTATTTGTGGACATCAAGCGCACGTCTACTACTAAATGAGATTACTAGTACGAGGATCTAGATTTTTGTGTCTCACTTGGAAGTGGGATGTAAAAACTATGAGTTCTCTCCTATATAAGCGAAACTTCTTGTCCCTATAATTTTCGAAAATTATATATGGATAACATGCTAGCTCGTTACTCTTATTAGAGTATATTTAACTTCTTCCGCAAACAACTACTGGCTGATATTCTTTTAGTTTTTCTTAATAATGATTTTTCAGTATGTAATGAAAATAAATAAAATATATAGTCACTAATTCAATTTAGGGTGGCAAAACCAAACCCAACCCGTCCGGTATTTGTACGGGTTGGGTCATAACCTGTTTGTGAGTTGACCAACAAGTTGAACCCAAAATGACCCATCAATCAATCGGGTCAAAACGGGTCAAAGTAGTGTAATTCGCCGGGTCAAAATGTAACCCAACCTAAGCAAGCATGAATATTTTTTTAAAAAAAAAAAATTATATTTGAAATCCAATAGAAGAACATTGATATTAGTATTATTAAAATATTAAATTGGCCCGTAATAGGGTATATGTTACGACATTACTTGAGCAAATATTCTGGAACGACTGGAGCATGTTTAACTTATCATGATTTGAATTTTGTAATTACTGTATAATCACATGCTGAAGTCTAGAGTTTGATGTTAGTAAAAATAGGACATTTATGTCTAATAACCAACTAGAAATTTGTGCTAATATGTGCTAATATATACATTAAGAACCGTCTATTATACAATTTTTGTAATTGTATAAATAATAATAGCCAAGAGAAGAAGAAGTGGTCTTTTCTCTGGTGGTGTAGTATTAGGTGGCACTGGTTTGTTTTTGTTAGCTTGTTTCGGCTGTTAAATTAGTATTTGTCCACGAGTATAAGTGAGGGAATGTTTGGGTTAAGTTGGACGGGTTGGGTTATAACCTACTTTTCAACATAACTTTACCCAACCCATTTTGACCCAAGTATATCTGAGTTGGGTTGAGTCTTGACCCATTCATTAAATTAACTCGTTTTGACCCAACCATTTTGACTTAACCCGCCTATTTACCACCTCTAACTCAATTCCTCATGTTGAGAGTATTAACATATATTTCCCCACAGATATTAAGTGGATACGTTCAATTAATATTTTTGTACCTCACAAAATAAATAATATGTAATTCAAATAATATTACCTAACATTTGTTATGATTGACAGAGGATAACGTGTGAAACACGTTCATAGAGACTAGTGATATTTAAAATGTATTAAAAACTTTTGTGTTAAGAAAAATAGATAACATTTTCAAATAACACATAAATCAAAGTAGGACAAATATTTTGAGATTGGAAAATAATTTATAGGGGAGTTATTCTATCTAATTTTTTTTATAGATAATTTGGATGGTTATTGGATTGGTGTTGGGGGACCGCTCAAATTGCTTTCATAAAATAAGAAAACATAACAAATCGTCTAGGGTCGTGCCTACTCGAAAGTGCTAAGAGACATCAACAAGACGAAGAAAATACTCAATTATTACTATTTGATTTTTACACAACATTTATTTATCACAATTAAACGATTAGATGTGAAAATATATATTTAATTAGTCATGATTAAGTAACAAAAACTTATTCAAATTTCAAACACATATTATGCATCAATTGATTTATATATAAACACCGATATTTGCATGCAGTCGGTGGAGTTATTTCCATTATTCCATATAAAGAATTTATTGTCATGTCACACAAATGATACCTATAGGTGAGCCTCCTTAAAATGTGAAATTTGTAATTTTGAAAATAAGACACGTTAGCTACTACAATCGATATAAATAACGGGATGAAATCAAAATTCCTTATCTAACCGTGTATATAACTTAAACTCCATTTTTATCTAAAATTTTGATATATTTATAGGAAATTTCCAATAATTACAATAATATGAGAATGGTAGATAATTCTCCATCTAATAGAGTTTTTTTTTTCTTTTTCCAATCAAATAGTAAAACTATTGCTATATTTCGACAACCAACTCACAAAATTGATATACTCCAATACATGACTAGTAAAGAGAATACTACTAGTATATTAGACACAATTGCCAACATTAATTTAGTGAAATTTGAAAAGGATATCAACACCTCCACCTCTGTCAATTCTGTTTGATCTACCATCGTCAACATGTCATTCGTCCGGAGCATCAAATTGAGGACATAATACTTGGACGAATATTTTAACCAAAAACTTTATTAAAATATTTGGAAAAAATATCTATTGCTTGCGTGGATGAGGTAGAAAAAAATCTTTGTTTTTGATAACTTGAGTACATGAGCATATTTGGATCACTCGCAAGTGGAAAATCAACTTGTCCACCTAATGTGAACAATAAAAAAACAAATATAGCTGAGATGTTAGTATAATATTATATATAGCCTTTTCTTCTTGGAAAAGGTAGCAATGATATGTCTATCCTACTTGCTTAAGGTAGCAATGATAACTATGCTATTTGCTTAAGGCTAAATACCTAGATAGCCCCTTAAACTTGACAAATTTTGTAAGATGGACATTCAAACTTAGCAAGTGACCAAATAGACACTCGAACTTGGCAAAAGAGTGTCTTTTGGACATCCGTGTACATATACCCAAGTGCGTGAAATACAATTGCTTCAAATGTGTTAAGTGGACCAATTGTTAAATGACACATGTAATTTCAAAAAAAAAAAAAGATAAATGTAACTAAAAATATTAGAAAAAAACTAAAAAAAAATGTAAAGAAAATGCGATAAAGGCAAAATGAAATACCCATTTCTTGAGGGATGTTTGATTTTTACAATATGCAACTTGAATAAATTCTAAGATTTATCTGTATTAATTATGTTTTATTGAGTTTTCTTCCCTAACATTCGATAGTCTACTTGAATTTTTATGCTTTTTGGGTGATATAGTAATAACCTAATGATGAAAAAGAAGTTGGTATGAAAAAGAAGTTGATCTTTGTAAAAATGAAAAACATGAAGCTAATGATCGAAGGAGAAGAATGATAATATAATACACTCTGTCCCAATTTATGTGATATATTTTTTTTTTTAGTCTGTCAAAAAAATACATTTCCTTATTTGACAATAATTTAACTTTTAAACTCTATCTTTTATGCTTAATGATTCAAAAGTCTTTCTTTATTTCTTAAATTTCATATCTAGTTAAATTATATCACATAAATTGAGACGGAAGGAGTTGCAAAGAAGAAGTAACCGAAAACTGTAGGATCCACATTAAGTAATATATTGAAATGTAAAAGATCAACTACATTAATACACGTAAGAAATTATGTGGAAAAGAAGAAAGAAGAAATCACAACTAAAGTTGCTCAATCGCTCATATGCGCGTGCAGAAGATACCATTTGCCACGTCAGCATAAAATGTTTAAGAGACACACTTTTGCCAAGTTCGAGTGTCTATCTGGTCACTTGCTAAGTTTGAGTGTCCATCTTACAAAACTTGCCAACTTTAAGGGTCTATCTAGGTATTTAGCCTTTGCTTAAGATACCACACACAGTACAGAACGTTGTCTGGCTCATGCAAGAATTTAAAAAAAGAAGAGAAGATTATATGTCAAACATAAATATTACTTGGACCAACCTATACTAAAAATAATAATACAAAAAATTACTGGGTGATTTGTTCCATTAGTTCAAGTCTTGAGTGACAGTTCTGAATTATTCGGGACTTTGTGAAAAATATGTCAGATATGCATAAATTGGCCCTAGCACCGTAGTTAAAATAATAATAATAATAATAATAATAATAATAATAACAATAATATCTTTATCTGTAATTTTTATTTATAAAACTACCTCTTATCATCACACACCATTACCTTAATGCCTTCAGGTTTTAACTAAGACTACTTGATACTAGCCATAGATTCAAATAATGCCTAAATCTCGACTTCATCATGATATGTATTATGTACCACAACAAATAGATCCAAATTGCTTATTAATTCGAAAAAGGAAATCAACCACTAGAACGTTATCCCTTTCTTTTCTTTATCATTATTTTTTCTCCATTATATCCCCAACGTATATATATACACACTTCAAATTGGAGGTGGGGACGGGATTTGAAGCTTACGGGTTAAGGATTTTAGTTTTTTTTAAGTTTCTGAGGCCTAAATCAATAATTTATACATATTCAATAAATTTCTTAAGACAAATACAAAAATTGGACCAAAGTTACTGGATTTAGTTGAACCCCTGACCAAGACATTAGCTCCACCCGCCACAAACAAAGTAAAATCTCTCGTATTAATTTATTAATCTTTGATACAAATGACCATTGGAGTTGAGAAAAACCTAGATGGTCATATGATGAATATAAAATTTATAAAAGCTGATTATGACCATTATGATTTTAAAATAGAGAAGGCAAAATATGCTTGCCATACCATAATGGACAAATTAATTGAAGTTTACTTTGTTAATAATTAATAAAAAAGTTAACTGGATTATAGTGATGATCAAGAAATTTTATTGAGTTCTTACGCGTACATTAAAGTTTTAAATTGTAGCTTCTTGGCCTTATGTTATTTCCTTAGTCACTCATTGAAGTTATTGAACTTATCTTTGTTGACAACTACTAACTCCCATTGTATAATTTTTTTTTCCACATGAAATTGAAGTACAAATAATTTTTGATGGAGGCTGGTTGGGGACCAAAATCAATGTCTTTTTTTTTTTTTTTTTTGTCATGGGACCAAAATCAATGTCGGTTTCAAGATTAACTAACCTTGTCTCCTTTCAAAGACCCAAAAGAAAAAGAAAAAGTGTAAATGTGATATACTTCTTACATAAAAGGACCAAAACACAAATTTCAAGAAATTGAATTTAAATGTGCCTTGTCGAATATTACGATGAGTAAAATAAGAATTTACCAATAATTGAGGGACCAAAATTAGTATTATTCTTTTATTTAACTGTATTCGAAATTTACTAGTCCAATTAATCAATTTCATAATTTTTAAGGGAAAACACTCTAATCAAAATTTCTCTGCTTTCGGGACTTGAACCCGAAACTTTTAATTAAGAGTGTAAGCATCTCATTCCTTCTATTACATCCCTTAATGATGTCTTGTCCCAATAATTGTTCATTATTTAATAGATATTATAATGCACAAGAGTTGGCCATATGTGATTTAAAACAACAAAAACACAAAAAACACAAAAAAAAAAAAACGAAGTAGACTTCATTCTAATAAGAAAAAATGAACTAGAGGCTGAATTAATTAGTCACTCATTTACCGATATATATTTTATTTTATCGAGATCGTGGGAAGGCTACGAATAGGGGATAGAAGGAGAAAGAAAGGATTTAGTCCAAATCAAAGCTTGTACCTATAATACACAAAGAAACTCTCCTTGTTCTTCTCAGTTTACCAGGGAAATTATATTCATGCAAACGCCAAATTTTCTATCACAAGGGTATGTATTTGAAAATGTTGCGTGACCTTTGGAGCGCAGTCTAAACGATTTGCATCTCAATCGGACCAAATTCGCATTCAAAATAATGGTGGTTCACTACGACTCAGCGTGTTAATTGATAATTTCTTTTCAGTTATTCAATTTGTTCATTATCACTAGAATAATATTTTTCCAACAGTACATTAGGATTTGAACGGTCAATACACAAATTAGAATAGTGTAATCCAAAGAAAAAACAAAAAGAACAAATAGTATAAATAAAGAAACCCATCATGATACATCAATTATCATTTGCGAGAGTCCCACAAACTTTTCTTTTCACCTTTTGACGATTCTAAGGATGTAACCGAATATTCAATCAAAGGAAAAATATTTAGTGAAGCTACTTTATATATTTAATTTTCCTTGTCATTGTCAAGTAATGTTAGAATTGAAATTATTTATTGAATTTGGAGTCTCCTAAATAAAGGTAATTGGCTAAAGAGTATTACAACCTCACCTTGCTTTGGTTAAAAAAAGAAAGAGAAATAAAAGCTGCCTTTGATGGAGTATCTTTTTCGGATACACAAAGTCAGTATCCAGACAATAATATATAAATTACTAATGTTTTAAATTTTTAAATAAGGGTAACCTTGTAACTTGTGTTGTATGATTGAGTAATTTGTACCAAACAAGAAAAGAACAAGAAAGTATGATTGAGTATTGATGCCTCGAGGTGGTTGTAATAAGAGTGTATATGCATTATGCATGTTGATTTGATATAAACACGGTGTGCGAGTAATTATGTTAAATTAATTTAACTGAATCCTACATTTTCATCACCAAACAAAACTATGCTAAAATTTCAATAAATACTTGCTCCGTCCCAAACCATGAAGACACTAAGAGTACAAGTGTCAAAACTAGCAATTTTGACTAGGAATTCAAATATAAATTCTTTAAATATTTTAAAATAAAACTTATATATTTCAAAACTACACGAGAAGATAACAAGTCAGCATAACTAATTATTCAAAATGTTTAAAGAAACATTGAGAAAATCACATTATCAAAGAAAAATCCGTTTTACTCCCCAAATAGTAATGCATACCTTTACATAAAATAGAACGTAAGAAATAAGAAAGTTAAACTTATAACTTTAAGAATACAATGATTTTAGTGACAAAAATATTAGAAGTTCGAAATAAATTTTAATTGTGCTCTGACGTTGAAAAACATTTAAGCCAAATAAATTTTAATTGTGCTCTGACGTTGAAAAACATTTAAGCCATCAACTCATAGTTCAACTGTCTCTATAGTCCATCTTAACCTATCATAGTTCACCAGCTATGAGACAATGATCTTCCCTTTAAATACATGAATATATATCATACATTTTTCTTTGAGCCGCATGGTTTACAGTAGTGGTTTGACAATTATTGCATCAACAACAAC
Organism: Lycium barbarum; assembly: GCF_019175385.1. Taxonomy (NCBI): domain Eukaryota; kingdom Viridiplantae; phylum Streptophyta; class Magnoliopsida; order Solanales; family Solanaceae; genus Lycium; species Lycium barbarum. The sequence continues at coordinate 11,350,366 of NC_083343.1, forward strand.
ATACCCAATATAGTTTTATCAGGTGAGGTCTGAAAGTGTACGCAGATTTTATCTCTATCTTTTGACAATTATTGAATCATATGATACTAAAATATCAAAACATTAAGGGATTGTTTGGTATGATGCACAAGCATTAATAGTCCTGAGATAGAAATTTAGCACTTTCTTATTCCTTGTTTGGTTAATAATCATGGAATATGTTATACCAGGATTAAAAATAGTATCGGGATAAGTTATCCCTGCCAGATGGTGAAATTATAGTACCATGATTAATTAATCCTGAATAAAACAATGAAAATAACAAAAAATACTCCTAAGGTCCCTCAAACCTTTTGTATACTAAATACGGTGTAGGATATTTCTGTAAACAGACAACTTCTTCTTAGAAATTATACAATGTATGTTGTTTTTAATACAACAAATCAAACAGTCAATAAAAAAATAATACCAGAATAATTGATTCCAACATAACTAATCCCAATATAACTAATTTCAGCATAACTTGTCTTCAAACCAAACAACCCCTAACTTTATTAGTGGATTGGAGTACCATTGAATTCTGCAGTTTCTTCTTTATACTTGAATATACTAGTAACTCAAACGAATTGAATTTACATACAAAGCTCATAAACGAAACTTCCTCATTCAGGAATTTTTCGTCTTTTTATCACAAAATTGTAACTAAGCAACTTCCCTATGTTTGGAGAAGTTCACCTATGTTCAACATAATTCTGGAGGACAAAAAAGGAAAATGTTGATCATAATAAGACTTGATTATCACACCAGGTCTTTGTTTGTGTAGGTTCCAACCGATTTCAATCACTCCCTCTATTCTTGTTTATTTGTCTATAATGCACTTTGCACTCCCCTTAAAAAATAGTAATTTGCTGACTTTGTTGATACATTGTAAACATAAGCGGCTTTAGCAAGTATGTTTATAATATATCAACAAATTAAGTCACTCAAGTAGGCCATAAGAAGACTTGATTATCACAACAAGTCCTTGTTTGGGTAGGATAGTTCCAGCCGCTTTCAATTACTCCTTTTCTCGTTTACTTATCCACAATGGACTATGCACTCCCCTTAAAAATAATAATTTGCTAACTTTATTGATATATTGTAAACATAAATGACTTTAGCAAGTAATAAAGTCATTTATGTTTATAATGTATCACCAAATTAAGTCACTCAAGTAGGCCATAAGAAGACTTGATTATCACACAAGTCTTTGTGTAGGATAGTTCCAACCAATTTCAATCACTCCCTCTGTTATAGTTTACTTGTTGACAATGAACTTTCCACACTCCTTAAGAAATTATAATAAATGAACTGCATATTTTATTATTATACTCATATTAATTGTCGTATAGTTTTAAATCTCAATACACTTGAGACATGATTTGAAGAATGAATAGTTAATATTAAGGGTAAAACGAAAGTAACAAACTTATTTTTCTCTTGATTCACTAAAGTGGACACAAGAAAAAGTGAAAGTTAATTTTTATTATAGTGGACAAGTAAAAGTGGAGGGAGCAAGTAAAAGATTATGGATCCACATATTGGAATGATATTTTTAAAAGAATGATACTTTTAAAATTAGTTTAAATATCACACATTTCCTAATATAAAGAGACAAAACACATATTTTAGTTAGTTGAAGATTAATAGCTTGCTTGACCAAGCTTTTGGGAGACAAAAAATGTTTTTTTTTTCTTTTCTAAAAAGTGCTTATTTTAAAAAAGTAAAGTGTTTGGTCAAGCTTTTGAGAGAAAATAAGTGTTTCTAAAGAATAGTAGAAGTTGTTTTTTAGAAGCTAAAAAAAAGTAAATTTTTCCCAAAAGCACTTCTGAGAAAATACACTTATAAACACTTTTTCAAAGCCTGACCAAACACTAATACTGCTGCAATGTGTTTCTTAAATTAATTGGTCAAACGCAAATTATTTTCGCCAAAAATACTTTTTGAAAATCACTTTTTTTTAAAAAAATATATTTTAAAAAAAAATTATTTTAAAAGTTAAGGCCAAACATACTATAAATATGCTTAACCAAATATTGCAACAATTAAAATTAGAATACATCAATAATTGAGACACTAAAAATGCAAGTGTCCCCAACTTTATATTTTGTTGAGTTCCAACTAATATTGTCCAAATTGTACCAGGAGATTTGGGAACTCGAATATTCAATCCTATAATTCCGTTTCTTCTTCTTCCGCCATATGTAACTGCCATTACCAGCTTCTTTCATGCTCTCTATTTGAACCACCCATCCCTACCACTACCAATGTCCGTACGAATCTCCGGCACTTTTATTCTCTCATATTTCGACAAATTTTGATTTTGTTTCTTGTAATTTTTAATTAAATATATTTAATCTTCATCAAATGATATGTGCACTTTTGATCCCTCTAACATTGAATCTTAAGAAAATAATGAATTATTAAGAGTTAAGTCATCCAATTATCAATGTATCGTAAATTTGTAGTGTTGCTCCATATTTGAGGACATTGAAAGTTAAATATGATTAACCACATATCATACTAACAATTAAAATTAGAATATATCAATAATTCAGACTCTAAAACTGCAATTATCTCACTTTATAATTTTTTGGGTTTCAACTAAATATTACTCCATCCGTCCTGATTTAAGTATCTCTTAAAAAGAGTGTTTCTTTCTATATTAGTAAGTTTTCCAATCCAACATTCTACCGGTAAGTTTACTATCACAAAATTTAAACCATTACACACATCTTTAGTTTTAGATCACAAATTTTAAAAGACGCTTTCATTTAATTTTTATCAATCAAACTAAGACATTTAAATTAAAACTAGTATCCAAATTGTACTAGGAGACAAAAATATATAAAGCGTTTTTGGGAACTCAAATATTCAATCTTACAGCTCCATCACTTCATCTCTTCTATATATGTAACTACCATCTTTCAGCAGCCCCCCCCCCCCCCCCCCCCGCCCCTTGTCCACACTACCCCACTTCCACCCATACCCCTACCAATAACTGATTCGTTAAAACTGCAATTATCCCTAATTTTATATTTTTTGGGTTTCAACGGACTCGTTTGGCCATGAAATTGTTATAACTTTTTGAATTAAACTTGAAATATATTTCAGAATTCAAAAATCTCTAAATAGCTATTTTCACATTTTTCACTCCAAATCACTCACAAAAATTTAATTATTTTTTCAGATTGTACTCATGTCCAAACACAACTTCAATTTTTAAACAAACATTTTTCAACTTTTTTTCAAATACTACTTTATTTTTTTAATTTCACATTTTTTCCAAACACCCACTAACTATTGTCCAAATTATACTAGGAGACAAATATATAATCGTCTTTTTGGGAACTCAAATATTCAATCTCTTCATCTTCTCCTCCTCTATGTAACTGCCATCAAATGCCAGCTTCTTTAATGTGAACCACCCACTCCTCTACGTACCCTACCCTAACCTACCAATGTCCGTACTAATCTCTGCAGCTCTTCACAACGGGACAGAGACAGATCAGGAGTCACTAACTTTATATTTTTTTACACGTTCTTAGCAAATAGCTAATTCTTGGAAAAAACGCATATTCTTTCAATTTCATAATAAGTGACTTTTTACGTTTTTCATTTTATTTTAAAATAAATAGTATTTTAAAATTTTAAGAAGAAATTAATCTTTTTCTTTCAAAATGATCCTTATTTACATAATAAAAAATTATTAAGCTTTTATTTTTCTAAGCATTTAATTAGGGGTAAGTTAGTAAAAATATTTTTAATTTTTTAAAAGTGAGCACTTTCTTAAGAGGCGTGTAAACCTAAAAAATCACTTATTATAGAATGGAGAGAGTATTTTGACTAGATTAACTTTAATTAAATACTGTATAATTAATATAGTTTCTTCATTATATAAAAACTCATTTATCTAAATAATGAATAAATTTGAAAAAGAGTATTTAAATCCTTCTCGATCACGTAAATGAACACTTATTTGAAACAAAATAAAAAGATTAAGCAGGCATTTAGCCATGAAAATCAAATGTTTTTCACTTTACTTAGAATTTTGAAATTGGATTCGAAGATGAAATTTTGTTTGGTTATAGTTTTTGCAAAATATATTTGGTGGTTTTAGGACCCGTTTGACCATGAAAATTTTTCACTTTTTTCTAAAAAATTATTTCACTTTATTTGAAAATTAGTGTTTGGCCATGAAAATTTCAAATACAACTTGAAGGTGTATTTGGAATTTAAAAAATAACTAAAACCTTATTTTCACTTTTTTCACTTTTAACACATTCAAATAATCAAATATTCTTTGCAAAAAAACTATAACCAAACACAACTCCATCTTCAACCCCACTTAAAAATTCCAAATAAGGTGAAAAATATTTGGTTTTCATGGCCAAACGCCTACTTAGTGTATTGAAAGTGAAAAAAAGCAAAAACAAGATTTTAAGTGTTTTTCAAATTTCAAATATAATTTCAAGTTATATTTAAAATTTTATCGCCAAATATTAATTTTCAAATAAAATGAAATAATTTATCAGAAAAAAAAAAATCTCGTGGCCAAAATTGTACACTTAGAGCCCGTTTGGATTGGCTTATAAGTTAGCTTATAAGCTGTTTTTAGCTTTTTTGAGTGTTTGGCTGGCCAGCTTAAAGTCATTTTATGCTTAAAATAAGCTCAAAAAAATAATTGGACCCATTTGACTTAGTTTATCTAAAGCAGCTTATAAGCTGAAAACAGCTTATAAGTCAAAAAAAATAAGTTGGACTACCCCAACTTATTTTTTTCAGCTTATAAGCTGCAAACAGCTTATAAGCTGCAAACAGCTTTAAGCTGTAAGCCAATCCAAACGGGCTCTTAGTATTCTGCAAATATATATATATCTCTTCATCTTCTTCTCTTCTATATGTATGTAACTGCCATCTTTCAGCCAAAAATAAATAAAACACTGCCATCAAATACCAGCTACTTTCATGCTCTCTATCTGCCCCCTACCCCAGTACCTCCTACCCCTACAAAATGTCCGTACTAATATCTGCAGCTCTTCCCAACGGCTCATCTCCGCCGGCGCCGGAGGAGGCAGATGAGGAGTCACTCTCTCTTCCATTGCTGCGTCGATCAGCATCCAATAATACTTCTCAGGTTGCCATTGTTGGCTCCAGTGTCTGCCCTATTGAAAGCCTCGACTACGAGTATGTCTACTTACTAATTACCTCTCTCCCTCTATCTCTATTTCTATATATGTTGTAATGTATGTGTAATTTGCGAATAGCGTACACGAAGTAATTTCGTTCCTGAATTTAGTTTTTGCTTAGAAACTTATTTGTGAAGGAAAAAACTTTATTCATAAACTAAACGCTTTCTACAATCTCAAACTATTGAAAATAGATAGCAAACACCTCTATTTGAAATAGTACGAAGCGTGACTAAAAACTAGAAAACATATTTCTATATAATTCTGACTATAAATCCTACTATTTAGATATTTCTCTTGAGCCGAGGGTCTTTCGAAAATAGCCTCCCCGTCTTCCGAGATAGGGGTATGGTCTGCGTACACTTTACCCTCCACAGACCTCACATTGTGGGATTTCACTGGGTATGTTGTTGTTGTTGTTAAAACAACAACAAAAAAAAATCCTAACAAATTTTGGTTTCTTAAAATAAAATACAATCTCTCTCTGTATCTATATGAGTGTATATGTTGTAATTAAGTGTAATTTGCAATAGTATTCGCAAAGTATGTTCCTTTTGTGAATTTAGTTTGCTTTAAAACTCATTTGTGTTGAAAAAGAAGAAGAAGATATGTAAATTAATAATAGCGGAGTTCGGGATAAGATAAGGAGGTACTTCTTTATTTGGTCTCAATTATGGAATTGTTTTTATGCTCTAAGGAAGAATTCAATAGTTTATAAGAGTGTTTACATTAAAGTATTGTAGGGTAATGCAAAAAAGAAATTGGATATGGTAGGAGAAATATGCGTGGAGCTAACATGATAAATGTTGGGCAAAAACGGCCCAAAGATACTCTCAACATAATGTGATATTGTCCGCTTTGGGCTTAGCCCGCACGGTTTTCTCTAAAAGGCCTCAGATCATTAAGAGTATCCAACTCCTTATAAACAACTCTCTTTTCTTTTCAGCTATCAATGTGGTACTTTGTTCGCACACCCAATAATAAAGAGAGTTCTCAATTCAATTTTCTTTCTATTTTTGAAGTTCCTGGAAGAAGAGTTTTTGTTTTGAGCTGAGTATATATTTTGGTGGAAAATGTTTCCTTTTTCTTTCCCTTTCTCTGATTGGATTGGCAAATAAACTAAGCCTGACTATGGTGCTTGTCTGGTTGAAGAATCATGGAGAATGATTATTTCAAGCAAGATTGGAGACATGGAGAAAAGATTCAAATATTGCAGTACTTATCCATGAAATGGATGATGTGCTTTTTCATTGGATTGTTTGTCGGCCTCGTTGGTTTCTGTAACAATCTTGCTGTTGAGAACATTGCTGGAATGAAATTTGTGGTCACCTCTGATATGATGCTTGCGAGAAGGTATACACTTCTCTTTCACTCATAACCTTTCATGTAATACCCGCATACGGCTTTGATTGTTATGTCGACATTACTTGAGATTATATATTACAAACTGATATCTGCTGCTATTTCATCTAATTTTTGTCTGAAGTTCTTATACTTAAACGATATAACCAATTGTGTGCACAATCCTGATATTAACCATCATTCTTTTAGGTGATTGACTGGAATGTTATGGTCATATAAATACATGTATATGTTATGCATGTGTGTCTGAGGGAACTGAACTATGGAATATGGAAATAACCCTGTTATGTGCTCTAAGTTTGTGGAGTGGAATATTTATAATTTCTTTTATATTTATAAATAGAAAGTATTTGATTTACTTTTATAAGTATGTTTTTGAGGTGATTGATTTGTGACATAATGCAACAGGTATACAACGGCTTTTCTTGTATTTGTATCTTCCAATTTCGGACTGACATTATTTGCCGGTCTAATTACGGCTTTTATCGCACCAGAGGCTGCTGGTTCAGGTATACCTGAAGTTAAGGCTTACTTGAATGGCGTCGATGCACCAGCAATATTTTCTCTCAGAACTCTCTTTGTCAAGGTAAAGCGACCTTGAATTGCCTTTTCATTTGGATGCCTTTTTTTCCTTATCCAATTTTACATTTTATTTACTAATGTTCAATTCTAGTGTTGGTGGTGGATTATGTGTTTGGCAATGATTGCATGAATTCAGGATTATGTAATTGTGTGGTTGATCAATTAATGTGATATGTGGATTTCCTTTCATACTGCATAAGTGAGCTCATAGAAGATTGGATGTGTGTGTGTGTGTGGGGGGGGGGGGGGGGGGGGGGATATACTTTTATTTTAAATGTTCACTGACTAATGCTGGGTAGCAGATTGATCTCCAAAATCTCGTCCATTCATTGTCCATAACAGACTGCAGCTAACTGTCTGGTTTTAAACTGTTCACAACCATTTGGGAGGTGTTCTGCCTGGGGATGTCCCAGTCTATACCCTTGCACTGGCAAAGTTGTAACATATGAACTTTTAAATCTGCAAAGTCAATCAAAGGGCAGCCCGGTGCACAAAACATCCCGCTTTAGCAGCATCCGGGGAAGGACCGCACCCTAAAGGGTGTGATGTAGGCAGCCTAATCTAATGCAAGCATTAGTGGCTGCTTCCATGCCTCGAACCCATGCGCTTATCTACAGTTTGTGCAAAGTCAATCAATAACAACAACAACAACATACCCAGTGTAATCCCACTTTGTGCAAAGTTAATCATTCAATTATTTGTTTCCTGTAGAAGACACTTTCTTTTTAATTTAACCATGGGCTTATCTACAGTTTGTGCATGGATATTTGAATCTTCCATAGTGTTTATGATTATCTTATTTTACATCACGTGACTAGTTGATAAATAATTTTTGAGTTTTCCGTCATGTTTTCTGTCTGTCTTTCCTCTGTTCCATTGTTTTGAAGCCTTAGTGCAACATGTTATGTAGAGTAAGAGGCCTTACTTGAAACTTTGATGAACAGATTGTTGGCAGCATTTCTGCCGTATCAGGATCTCTTGTAATTGGAAAAGCAGGTCCCATGGTTCATACTGGTGCTTGCATTGCAGCATTGATGGGTCAAGGCGGGTCAAAGAAGTATGGATTAACTTGGAAATGGCTGAAGTATTTTAAAAGCGATAGAGATCGACGAGATCTTGTAACATGTGGGTCAGCTGCTGGGATGGCTGCTGCATTCCGAGCTCCTGTTGGTGGTTTGTTGTTTGCTCTTGAAGAAATGGCATCTTGGTATATATAAAAAAATGAACATGCTTTACGTTGATTCTTGGTAAACCAACAAGTTTATGGGAGATAATAGGCGTTATCTCTATATTTGAGTTAGAAAGATTATAGTAGGATGTCCTCTCTCTTTTAGATGGTTGATATTATGCACAACGTGATACTGAAATTGACTTCACTGTCCAACAAGGACTTTTTAGATTGCCTTATAGTTGGTGGCTTTGCATTTTCTCTTTTAATTATAATTTGCATCTAAAGGATGGAATACCTAAGGCAGTTATTGTAGCCCTTCATCAAAAGGTGTGGTCATGGACTTTTGAATTGTCAAGTTGGCTCCTTCAGAAAATAAACGTTAAGGTTGCTTCCTCTACTTGAAATATGCCCCTTTTAGTTATATTTAATTTTATGTTTTCCTTCATCTTTTGTGGCTTTAGATACTTGGGTAACAAGTCTTACCTTAAATCCAAGGCCAAAAACATAGTTGAAGTGGTTTATACTGTCAAAAACATACCCAGTGTAGTCCCACAAGTGGGGTCTGGAGAGGGTAGAGTGTACGCAGACCTTACCCCTACCTTGAGAGGTAGAGAGGCATTTTCAGATAGACCCTCGGCTCAAGAAAAGCAACTCAAAAGAAATAACGGAAGTGAAGAAGCCATGTCGAAGTATTTGAAAAAAGTGATTTATACTATCATTGAATGTATTTTGTCAATAGGTTGTGATAGTTTTTATTCAGCTCCCAAGTGGACAGACTATCAATGATCTATGAAAGATGATTAGCCAATGGGGATGGTCCAAACTTGCTTTCGATTTTCTTGAATAGTATTTTGTTCAGCATACTTAAGAGGGGATAGTTTTGCCTGAGCTGATTTTGCTGGACATGAACTTTCTGTAAAGTTAAGTTTTTATGGGTAAAGGAAAGGTCAACATGGAAATGTTTATTCATAAGTAGTTATCTGTGGACTTAAGTGAGTAAAGTTTTTTTCCCCTGGAATATGTAGCTATGTCAAGTCAGCTTTTTGAGAGTCATTAAACAATCTGAAAGTTCTCTTTATTAGGTCTCTCATCTCTTATATGCACATACAAATAATAGATTGATTTGATGGATACTGAATTATGGATGTTGATATTTGGTGGGATTAGATTAAAAAGGATGCTGTAGTTTTCCCTTTTGTTCTGACATTGTAAGCACTTCCTTTGTGACACAGGTGGAGAAGTGCTTTATTGTGGAGAGCCTTTTTCACTACGGCTGTGGTTGCAATTGTGCTTCGGGCTTTGATTGATGTTTGTTTGAGTGGAAAATGTGGACTCTTTGGTAAAGGAGGTCTCATAATGTTCGATGTCACGTCAGCTAATAGCGCATATCAGATCCAGGATGTGCCTCCTGTTCTTTTCCTAGCAGCTATTGGAGGCATATTGGGAAGTTTGTACAACTTTTTACAGGATAAGGTTCTGCAGATTTATAACCGAATTAACGAGTATGACCTTACATGGCTTTTAGATTTTCAGATCTTCTTTTTTTCAAGGCATGATAAAGTTAAAAATACTTATGCGGCTCCTTTTTCTTTTTTCTGGTTCTCAGGGGAGGAGCTGCTTACAAAATAGTTCTGGCTCTTACGGTATCCATTTTCACATCTTGTCTTCTTTTTGGATTACCATGGTTGGCATCTTGCCGCCCTTGCCCTTCAGATTCATCAGAACCTTGCCCCACAATTGGACGGAATGGTAACTTTAAGAAGTTTCAATGTCCTCCAGGCCACTACAATGATCTTGCCAGTTTATTTTTCAACACGAATGATGATGCAATTAAAAACCTTTTCAGCAAGGACACTGATAACGAGTTTCACCATCTCTCAATGCTAATTTTCTTTATCACCTGTTTTTTGCTGAGCATCTTTAGTTATGGGATAGTCGTACCAGCAGGTCTCTTTGTGCCTGTCATTGTGACAGGTGCGGCTTATGGCCGATTTGTTGGGATGTTGTTTGGTTCACACTCGACTCTTAACCATGGCCTTTTTGCTGTATTAGGTTCAGCTTCCCTTCTTGGGGGTTCTATGAGAATGACAGTTTCCTTATGCGTTATTATCCTAGAATTGACTAATGACCTCCTCTTGCTACCTCTAATGATGCTAGTTCTTCTTATCTCCAAAACTGTAGCTGATGCATTTAATGGGAATATATATGACCTCATAATGAGGGCGAAGGGTTTTCCTTACTTGGAAGGTCATGCTGAACCTTACTTGAGACAACTGGCAGTGAGCGATGTGGTCACAGGTCCACTCCAGCTCTTCAACGGCTTTGAGAAAGTTAGTAACATAGTTCATGTCCTCAAAACCACCGGGCATAATGGCTTTCCAGTGGTGGATGAGCCCCCAGTTTCCGAAGCACCAATTCTATTTGGTTTGATACTCCGCGCACATCTTGTTACATTGCTAAAGAAGAAAGCATTTCTTCAAAATCCCGTACCTGCTGGATATGACGCCTTTAACCAGATTTCAGCTGATGAGTTTGCAAAGAAGGGTTTAGACCATGGAGACAGAGTGGAAAATATACAACTGACAGATGAAGAGATGGATATGTTTATAGATCTACATCCTTTTTGTAACACTTCACCTTACACTGTCGTAGAGACTATATCCTTGGCGAAGGCTCTGGTGCTCTTCCGAGAAGTTGGTTTAAGGCATCTGCTGGTAATACCCAAGGTTTCTGGGGTAAGCGCTGTTTCCTCGTCTTTTCTATTGCGAATGCTTTATCAATGATCTTCTCATCTTTTCTGTTGCGAATTCTTTATCGATAATCTTCTTGGAAGCTTTATTGTATCCCTAAAAGTAATTCAACAGTCAGTAAAATATACATTAGCATAACCTGAAGGATAGATTTCCCAGCTTCCTGCATGCATGCTTTTGTGCATTAGTTTATAACTCGCTAACTGTTTATATTTGTTCATGAATGCATAATCTTTCACCAAAATCTCGCTCTTTTTTAGGTATTTGATGTGAAACATGTATGATCTTTGAGTTCGCGTTGTCTTGTTTATTTCTACATTTTGATTATCTTCCTAATTGCATCAACTGATCAACATTCCCATCGTCCTCTGATGGGATTAAGTATGAAGTGTTCTCTCACTGTTACATTTTATTTTGCTCTCCCTATTTCATCCACCGCCTTGATTATGAAACTGTTGGTTGTTTGGACCAAGTACATTCTTTTTTCAGAAGTCAGAAACAAATGCATTTTGTTAGCTCATAATTCTTATTTATTTATGTTGAACATGCTTTTCATTTGGCTTTTTTTTTTTTTCTTCAAATGAACGCTTCTTCAACTACATTTAGAAATTGATGTTCTCTTGTTTGCAGAGGATACCTGTTGTGGGGATAATTACAAGGCATGATTTCATGCCAGAGCATGTGCTAAGCTTGCATCCATCATTGGCTAAGAGCAAGTGGAAAAGATTAAGGTTCAAGTTACCTCGCGGGGTTAAAATCTTTTAGAGACTACATTGACAATCTAAAATAGGCCCACTGAGGTATGTGAATAGAGCTTGCAATATTGCTGCACTATGCTAGTAAGATTATTCTTCCCTAGTTTCCTCATCAATTCTAAGATCCTAAGGGTCTTCTTGAGATGGATTTTGTATTTATTTTGCCTCAGTTAATCAATTCGGTTATAGTTGCTCCGTTTTTGTCAATAAATATGCTCATTTTCGTCATCCTCTTTCTCCTTTTGGTTCACAATTTTGCAAACTGAGCTGTAAAGTTCCACAATTTGAGTTTTCGTGTTCCACATTTTTCTTTGCGCTTGCCCGGATGACAGATTTAACAGTCTGTTGAAAATAGAGAAAAATGCTAAGCAGAACAGCGGCTGGGCAAATTAAAATTTTTGTGGGATAAGGCTTCGCCAACCCTGTCACGACCCAAGCCCATTATTGTCCATTTTGGCCCAACAAATCTCACGGATTTACAATTTTTTGAGCGGATTGTCCTTCTTTTGCGGTGGTCTTTAAATTTTGGCCCTCAAATTGGTGGTCTTTAAGTTTTGCCCTTCGTTTGAAAAGGTGGTCGAAAATACTGAGGTTCTGGGTTCGAACCCCCGCTCAGACATAAAAATAAAAATAGTTTTGTAAGGCAAGACTTTGAGAAAAGTCTGTCTTATGCGGCATAAGTTGCCTTAAGGCATAACTAAAGTTATGCCGAATCCAACATATGTTGCCTTAAGGCATAATTAAAAGTTTGCCTTATAAGGCAACCTATGCTGGAAAGTTACGCCTTAAGACAACTTATGCTGTCTTCGGCAGAGGTTGCCTTAAGGCATAAAAGTCTGCCTTATAAATTGCCTTAAGGCATACAATTTATGCCGAATCCGTTATGCCGAATCCGGCATAGCTTTCCCTAAGCATTGCCTTGCGAAATTATTATTTATTTTTATGCCGGAGCAGGGGTTCGAACCCAGAACCTGGGGGTTTCTACTTGAAGGAAAAAAAATTAAAGACCAGCAATTTGAGGGGCAAAAATTTAAAGACCAGCCCGAGTGAGGGGCATTCCTGCGAACCCCTCGGGCTATGCCATTGTTGAGCTGAAGAGTGTAGTGTACAACGTGAAATTCTGTTATCTATATAGGGAAATTTACTTATCATAGCTATCTCTAAGACCTATTTATGAATAATAACTACCTTTGTAATCAAGTTAGTCGACTTCCCTGCAGATAGTATAAAGCGGAAAGTAATGAGATACAAAGATTTTATACTAGTTTGAATTACCGGTGTGGTGCCTATTTCAGTCCCCTTGGGTTACAAGAGTTTCCTTAGAGCCTTGTTGGTAACTTGATTACAAAGGTGGTTTGTCTTGAATCGTAGTTCCAGTTTTGCATAGTTATCCAATTGTCCCCTAGTGATAGCCTCTACCTATATAGCTATCTATTTTTTTTTTAACACTCACAAACTTTTACAAGCTATAGTGTTTTTTACAAGATGAAGAATGGATAGATGTTTTGCTCAAGTGAAGTTGTGGTTGTCTTCGGCTTGTGATTTCTCTTTTTTATAGTTGGATTCACGTCTGGAGAGTTTGACAATTAATAAATCTTTTGACAATTAATAAATCTTTCCTTTGGATTGATTCTGATTTGGCTTGCTCTAAGATAACCCAAGGGAGTTTATCCTCAATTAGGGATTTGAGTGATCCCCTGATTGATCTTTGGATCTTTTTCGCTGGTCTTCTTTCCTTTGTGACCGAGATATGAATCTTCTTTGCTGGTCTTCTTTCCTTTGTGACAATGATGTGATTTGCCTTAAACCTTGATGGTCTTCTTTCCTTTGTTAACCTTCAGATCTTGTATAATATTCTGCTGCTGATTTTACTTCTTTCCATAGGTTTCTTCTTGATTGGCTAGATTAGATCTCGACCCGCGTATACATCTTCTCTGATTGATTTGCTTGGAATATATCTTTTCTGTGATCTTGATTTGTATGGCTGAGCTAGTCCTTTACAACTTTCGTTTTCCTTTTTGGTTCCTGCATAATACGATGGCATCCTTAAAACAAATAATTACTTTTAACCTACAAGGCTAACAATCTCCCCTTTTTGATGATGACAACCAAAAAAGAGTGTGACATTTTACTTTCTTGTATTTTGACTTGATGCTTCCCCCGAGTTCAGTCCATCGTTCCATCGTGCTCCCCGTGGGCCTCTTTCTCCCTCTTTGACATCATCAGAAAGGAAAAAAAAAAACAAGCACAAGAGAAAGCACAAACAGGCACAAATAGACAGATAATAACTAGGCTACCTAAGTTAACCACATAGTTTTAGGGGACACAAACAACCCCAATCAGATAATCATCCAAAACATACAGCCCAGCAAAAAAAAAAAAAGAAATAGTCTTAAATGTCCAAACATTCCATCAAGGGCTTAAGCGCTCCTTTTTCAGAAGTACTTCAAGGTATTGATAACATTTGAGGAGAATGTGTTGTAGGAGGTTTCAACAGTATGGGATAGGGTGGAATAGGAGTTCTGAACAACAACATCATGATCAGTATTGGAAGTAGTGGTTTCCTTGCTCAGGGAATCAACTCGAGCAATCAGCTTGTTCACAACCTTGATACGCTCATTTTGCAGACCCTGCATGCTTACCCGCAACTTTCATACATCAGCGCTAACCTTTTTTGAGGAGCTCAATACCTTCTCAAGAACCTCAAACACTTGCTGATGGCGAATGTCCATTGCAGCAACACTTTGATTCACCTCTGCAATCTCACGAATCACATCTGAAGTAGTTGTTCGAGAGGTTGCTGGTTCAACATGAGTCTCAACCTTTACCTTAGCTGCGTCCTTCTTTACCCACTCACCATTCAAGAAGACATACCACATGCTTGCAAAGGCTCGATGATCATAGGAAACAGTGACCTCAAAAGGACGAAAGTCTCTAAGGTCAACGAACAAGTCCTTTAAAATGCGAGAAATGATCATTACCATAAGGAAGACTGGCGGAGGGAGAAGTGTCTAGGGCACTCTCAAGCATATAATCTTTGAACCAAGTGGCCCATTTGACTTTGTGTTTCTTGAGTAGATAGTATACAACATACACATCCCTTGTAGTGATTGTGCTAAGGGAGCCAACTCGAGGAAGTAAGGTAGTAACAACAATATGAGCAAGAACACGGTTAATAAAGCATAAATTAGAGGGTCGAAAATCAGAGATGTCAGAATCGGGTTCAGATATAAAAGCCTAGCTTCTTCAAGAGTGACTTCAAAATTTTCTGGCCAACATTCCTCATAAACTCAATTTTACTAAAAGATTTAACCCCAAAGACCTTTTCAAATAAAAATTCGTTGACAACAATCCTAGTTCCCATGACCAAGGTTTCCAATTCTCCACTATCCTTAGAGACCCTAAGATTGGCATAGAACATTCTTACGGGTTCCTCAAATACTTCTGGTTCAGAGAGGGCAGAAACAAAGGGCAATTTTTGGGTTTTAAAAATAGCACTTACATTGCAGTGACAGTCCTTGAGTTGATCAAGATTTATGAGTCTACCAGTAGCAATAAACTTTGCTTTTTCAGTAGATCCCCAGAATAATTGCATGTCCTCGGGTCCAAAGTCATCATCCTCTTCATTCTTGGTTTTCTTTGAAGCATTTTCTTTGGATGGAGGAGGAGTGCTTTGTTTCTTCTCAACAAAAGTTCCAATGGTCTCATCATCGGAGTAGTCAAAGAGATTCACATGGTTGGCAGGCCATGTTAGACTTTGTAGATGACGGCTTGAGCGTCTACAACCAGAACTTTCTCCTTTGACACGAACCATTTTGGAGGAATGAAAAGGGTTAGAGGAAAAAGAAAAGGTTAAAGTGAAGGTTTGAAGAGAACAATGATGGATGAGAGGGAGTTATAGTGGAAAAGGTGGAAGGGGAAAAGGTGTGTTGGGAGACGAACCGATGTGACTATTGGGAAGAGGTGTAATAATGATAGGAAGAGAAGGCGGGAAGTACAATTAATAAAGGACCAGCACGTTAATTAAGGCAAGTAAATAAAAATAACTATGGTACAAATATATAGGTTCCTTAATTATTTTGAAACTTTAATAATTCCGAGACAATTTCTAAGGAAACACTTTCTTCAAGCAAAGGTTTTGTAAAAATATCAGCTAGTTGATTTTCAGAATCCACAAATTCTAATGTAAAATCACCATTTTCTACATGATCTCTAATAAAATAATGTTTAATATCTATATGCTTTGCTCTAGAATGATGAACAATATACTTAGCAAGGTTAATTGCACTAGTGTTATCACAAAAGATAGGCACAGAGTCATAAGATAATTCATAATCAATCAATTGGTGCATCATCCATAGTAGTTGTGTTCCACAACTCCCTAAGGCTAAATATTCAACCTCAATAGTTGATAATGCAACGGATGTTTGCTTTTTGCTATGCCAAGAGATAATCGATTCTCCCAAAATTTGACAAGTATCACTGGTACTTTTTCCATCTTTTCGTCACCTGCAAAAACAACATCTGAATATCCAATAAGCTCAAAATTAGTAGAATGAGGATACCATAGGCTAAAATCTTGAGTTCCAACAAGATAGCGAATGATTCGCTTTACTGCAGTAAGGTGCGATTCCTTGGGAGCTGACTGGAATGTGGCGCATTTGCATACACTGAACATTATATCTGGTCGACTGGCCGAAAGGTATAGTAAAGATCCTATCATAGCATGATAGGTTCTTTCATCAATATCCTTTCCCAGGGCGTCTGTTTCGAGGCATGTTCAGGTGCTCATCGGTGTTCCAAAAGCCTTTGCCTTTTCCAGACCAAATTTCTTTATAAGTTCCTTGGTGTACTTTGTTTGACTTACAAACATGCCATTAGTCGACTGCCTTATTTGAAGTCTTAGGAAGAATGTGAGTTCATCCATCATACTCATTTCAAATTTTCCTTTCACGAGATCAGCAAAATTCTTGCATAAAAGAGGGTCAGAACTTCAAAAAATAATATCATCAATATATATTTAAGCAATCAAAATGCAATTTGATGATTTTTGAATAAATAGAGTGGTGTCAATTTTTCCTCTTCTAAAATTGTTATCTAACCAGAAGGAACTAAGTCTCTCATACCAGGATTTTGGGGCCTATTTGAGTCCGTACAGAGCCTTTGTTAGCTTAAACACATGATCAGGATAGGAGGGATCTTCAAAACTTGGTGGTTATTTTACAAAAACTTCTTCCTTAATAAAACTATTTAGGAAGGCACTTTTTATAGCCATTTGGAACAATTTAAAATGTTTAAAGGATGCATATGCTAATAGGATGGGAATGGATTCTAACCTTGCAACGGGAGCAAAAGTTTCATCATAATCAATACCTTCCTGTTGGGAATAGCCTTGGGCTAGAAGTCGTGCTTTATTTCTTATCACTTCATAGACTCATTTAGCTTGTTACTGAAGACCCATTTTGTCCCTATGGCAGAGGCATTTTTGGGTCTGCGAACCAGTTTCCATACCTGATTTCGTTCAAACTGATCAAGTTCTTCCTGCATGGCTGTTATCCATGATTCGTCGACAAAGAAGTGTGATAAAGATGAGACCGTATAAAATGAATATTTATCAAATTTACTATTTTCCGATTTGTTCTTTCGTCGATTGGGCCTTAAAACAAAATGAAAAATCGGATCAATTCTTTGGGATCCTTCCTTTCTTCAAACGGAACGAAAAGAGATAGAATTAGGCCGATTCCCAAAATGCATTTCTGGATATTCCTCAATGTCTCGGCTATTCACGGAACGTGAGAAGCAAATGATTAATTATCTGTTTCCGGAAGAAATCGAAGAATTTCTTGGGAATCCTACAAGATCAGGCTTCATTAACTTTCTTGGGCTCCAGTTGTGATATAAGCGCGACTGCAGTCATCTGCTTGTGAGATTATCTAGTTTTCATTTTTGCTTTTGGATCTCCAAGAATAAAATCATTTGAAAAACTAGCTTCACTTCTCCATTCGCGTTGGACGTTCATTGTTGAGGCTCAGAAGTAGTTTGTTAAATTTTTCTTGAGAAGGATTTCCTTCAATTTCCTGAGTTTGAGGTATTTCAGGTGGTGGTACCTCAGTAGTCGACTCGATAGTATCATTAGTTGACTTTGATGCAGAAGTCTTTTTTCATGTATCATCATTTACAACACTTGTGTCTTGGACACTTAGGTTAGTATCAACAAATACAATATGAATAGATTCTTCAATGATCATGGTTCTTTTATTGAATACTCTAAATGATCTACTAATAGGAGCATAACCCATAAAAATACCTTCATCGCTGCGAGGATCAAATTTACCAAAATTGTCCTTACCATTATTGTGGATGAAGCACTTGCATACAAATGGATAAAAGTAGCTTATATTTGGGCGCTTACCTCTCCAGAGCTCATAAGGTGTCTTCTTCAAAATTGGCCTTATCAGACAACGATTTAAAATGTGGCAAGCTGTGCTTACTCGTTCAGCCCAAAAGCAATCGGGCAGTCCTTGTTCAAGAAGCATTGTTCTGGCAGTATCCTGAAGTGATTTATTTTTTCTTTCAACAACTCCATTTTTTTGAGGAGATCTAGGTGAAAAGAAAGGTTGTGTGTAGTCTTGTTGAGCGCAGAATTCTTCAAAGGATTTATTTTCGAATTCGTTTCCATGATCACTGTGAATGGTTGAGATAAAATATCCCTTTTCTCATTGTACTCTTCTGCAAAAAATCTCAAATTGGGTGAAAATTTCATCTTTGTGAGTTAAAAACATAACCCATGTAAATCTTGAATAATCATCTTCAATGACAAAATCATATTTCTTTCCTCCTATACTAGCAGTCCTAATAGGGCCAAATAGATCCATATGCAAAGTTGAAGAGGTTTAGTGGTGCTAACAGTGTCTTTCGGTTTAAAAGATGAACGAGTTTGTTTTCCTAATTGACATGCATCACATATATGATCTTTCGAAAAGTTTAGTTTAGGGAGTCCAAGGACCAAATCATGTTTAGAAAGTTTCTCAAGAATATGCATATTAGCATGTCCTAGTTTTCTATGCCACAGCCAAGGATCACTGGCTGTGGATGCAAGACAAGTGAGAGTAGGTAAATCAACATTGTTTAAGACATAAATATTATCTACTCTGCCACTAATTATGATAAGATTCCTTGCTGCATGATTCAGTATGCATTTGAGAGCATCAAATAGAACTTTGAACCCTGCATCACATAGTTGACTGAGGCTCAGCAGATTGTATTTCAGTCTATTCACCAGATACACTTCCACTAGATCACATGAAGGACTGAGAGTGATTCATCCTACTCCCACAATATCTCTTTTTGCATTGTCACCTAATCTAATCTGATCACCATCTATCTTTTTTACATATTTGAAATTTTCTCTTTTGCCCGTCATATGTCTGGAACACCCATTGTCAATTACCCACATATCTTTTTTAAAAGTCTTCGTGGGTTGTTCCTGCAAGACAAAGAATTTAGTTTCTCTTAGGTACCTAAGTTGTCTTGGGTCCTAGGGGGTTAGTGGTGTCTTGCCCAATGCTCATGGTTTTGAGCTTCCAAATCCATTTCCCTGATTTGATATTCTTGTTCTTGCAATTGAAAGATTTATGATCTATTTTACCATAAGAATAGCATGAGAGTTTTTGGAAATGTATTTGAAGTGGAATAAAATTCAGTTGATGAAAAATCATTAGTCGACTGGTTTCTTCCAAACCTAGAATTAGTATTAAAAGGAATTCTATTTGATCTGACAGAACTGTGGCTAGGTGACTTCTTAATGCTATTTAATTGCATCTTGGTTTCACCTAGTTCTTCTTTAAGCAAGTCCACTTCAATTTGATTTGCTTCTAGTTGGATTTGCCAATTCTTCTTTTCCTTGGCTAGCTTATTGTATTTATCAATCATCTTTTGAAGGTTATCAGCGACCAAATCAAGAGATGCTTCAAGTTCAATACATTCAGAGCAAGTAGGGATCCTTACCTCGTTGGTGTCTGATTTAGCCATGAAGCACGTGTTTGATACATCTTCTGGTTCTGTTTCTGACTTGTCTTCATCAATCCAGGCTCCATATGATTGAAGGTGTGCTGCCTCCTGTAATTTTTTCTTTTCAGTTCTGGACAGTCTGCCTTGATGTGTCGTGGTTTTCCACATTGGTAGCATCTATCATCATTCTTTGATTCATCGTTGTTCCTGTATCCACTTTGTGGTTTCTGTCTTCTATTCCTTAAGATGATTTTAACTCCTCGATTTATCATGGCAAGGACTTCATTACTGTTGTCGTCTTCTTCGTTTTCCTCGGTGGCAGCTTTGAATGCAACAGTCTTTTTCTTTTCCTCCTTGGCGTATCTCTTGATATGATTTGTCTCAAAGGCCATTAAGTTTCATCTGAGTTCATCATATGTCATATCATCCAGCTTTGAGCTTTCCATAATAATAGCTTTAGTTTCCCATGCCTTAGGTAGACTCCTTACTAGTTTCCTTACCTATTGTCCACTTGTATAGACAGATCCAAGAAATTTTAATTCATTTAGGATCTTACGGAATCAAGTGAACATGGATTTGATGTCTTCATCTTCCTTCATTTTGAACATCTTATATTCCTTTTGAAGAGCGTCAACCCTGTACTTCCTTAATTCTGACGTACCTTCGTAGGTGACCTGTAGCTTTTCCCACATTTCTTTGGCTGTCTCGCAGTTGGAGATCTTCCCGAATTCTTCACCGCTAAGTTCACAATAAAGCAAACTGATAGCTCTAGCATTAGTTGAGATTACCTCTTGTTGTTCTTTTGAGCATTTGAAGGATTCAATATCAATTTTGGTTTTCAGATCTTTTGCTTCAATATTTGGGATTGGCTTGGGTTAATTTTTAATTACTAGCCATGCTTGGTAGTCAGTTGAAAACACAAAGATTTTGACTTTCTTTCCAGTGGTTGTAATGCAGTCCGTTGAAGTATAGTGGTTTTGATGGAGAGTGACCATCTTGCAGAATTGCACCAGGAATGTGATATCTAGACATTTTGATCTGTTCTCACGTGCTGTTAGGCGACTTCTTGAGAGACCTGCTCTGATACCAATTGAAACACAAGGGGGGGGGGGGGGGGGGGGGGGGGGTTGAATTGTAATTCATTTGGATTAAGTTAGTCGACTGTTAATATGGTTAGTCGACTTCCCTGTAAAACTCAAACACTGGTTAGCAGACAAATAATAGTAGATAGTATAAAGCAGAAAGCAATGAGACACAGAGATTTTATACTAGTTCGGATCACCAGTGCGGTGCCTATTCCAGTCCCCTTGGGTTAAAAGGGTTTCCTTAGAGCCTTGTTGGTAACTTGATTACAATGGTGGTTCGTCTTGAACCGTAGTTCCCGTTTTGGATAGTTTTCCAATTATCCCCTAGTGATAGCCTCTGCCTGTATAGCTATCTATTCTCTCTTTTCTTTTTCTAACACTCACAGACTTTTACAAGCTATAGTTCTTTTTACAAGATGAATAATGAATAGGTGTTTTGCTCAAGTGAAGTTGTGGTTGTCTTCGGCTTGTGATGTCTCTTTTTATAGCTGGCTTCACGTCTGGAGAGTTTCCTTTGGATTGATTCTGATTTGGCTCGCTCTAAGGTAACCCAAGGGAGTTTATCCTCAGTCAGGGATTTGAGTGATCCCCTGATTGATCTTTGGATCTTCTTCGCTGGTCTTCTTTCCTTTGTGACTGAGATATGAATCTTCTATGCTGGTCTTCTTTCCTTTGTGACAATGATGTGATTTGCCTTGAATCTTGCTGGTCTTCTTTTCTCCTTTGTGACCGAGATATAAATCTTCCTTTGTTAACCTTCAGGTCTTGTATAGTATTCTGCTGTTGATTTTACTTCTTTCCATAGGTTTCTTCTTGATTGGCTAGATTGGATCTCGACCCGCGTATAGATTTTCTCTGATTGATTTGCTCGGAATATATTTTCCTTTTCTGTGGTCTTGATTTGTATGGCTGAGCTAGTCCTTTACAGCTTTCGTTTTCTTTTTTTGTTCCAGCTTAATACGATGGCATCATTAAACAATTAATTAAATTAATTACTTTTAACCTACAAGGCAAATAGTCTAAGATATACTTTTATTTTTTGTATTATAAATTTTTCATATCTTTTTTACGTCAATTAAGTTACAAAATGAAATGTCTAACCGCGCGAAGCGCGGGTCAATTAACTAGTTCCTTATAAAAACTCTCACTTTCCTCTCCCATTTTGATGTCACCTGAGGTATGACATGCAACCCTTCTTGGAAAGACTAAGAACCTGCCGGTCCTCCTCGTCAGCCTCGCCCTCCGTCATGGGTTACAAGCTTCAAGTCATCCCATCCCATATACCATCCCTAATATAACGGTGTTTCCATTATAAGGTCCTGATTAAAGGTTCCATATGTTTGTCAAGATGCTTATCTTAATGTTTGTGAGAACAGTTAAAACTTTACTGTGCTTCTGCGATGTATTAAATTCGTTTTTATATTATGTAGACTGCATTATGCATTTCGCAAATACATATATTAAAGCAGTTCCAATTTGCCAAAACAGCGCTGTTGTCTATTTACACTTGCGCAATGTTTGAACCAAAGCTGATAAAACATACAAGAAAGAGTAAACAAAACTATAATGAGCAAACCAATGAAGATTTGATGCATTTGATTCAGGGTTCTACAAAGTTTGTTTTTCCATAGAGGCAATGTGGTTATAGTACTCATATTGTGTCAGCCATGCAATTCGTACTGCATTGGCAGAATAGCTATGCACTCTATAAAAGAGGTTCGTGATCTACAAAAGGAAAAAAAAAAAAAAACTAAGAAAAAAGTTTTCTACCAGTGTATATCGGGAAGAAATGGCTGTACACAATAAGTATGTGTATAAAAAACTAATGCCAAGCATTCATTAATTTTGTGTAAACAATGCTGATAAAATTTTATGTTGTAATTGGTGACCTTTTTTTTTTTTTTGTTTTTTTCCTTTTTTTGGAAAACTTGTGTGAATTTAATTCGAACTGTATTACATTATGTTGGCTTGCGTCATAACCTAGCTCTTTGACGATGAAGCGCAACAGGAAGAGGGTCAACGTTGCAGATATGCCTTGTCTTGTATTTGAAATGGTGTAGCATTTATTCTCTTAGCTGCTTTAGTATGTTAATTTGTACAAAAAAACATAAAAAGTGAATGACTTTTTGTTTCTTTAAGTTTAACCCATCGAATATTTTGAAGCAAGTTTAATTTAGTAGAAACATTAATATTTGAATTCGGCTAAGCTTTATTATTCAGTGTCATTGGACGATTGTTACACGATGGGTGTAGGTTTGGTATCTAGCAATTCCTTTCTCCTTTCTCCCAAACTCCCAAACCCCTTATGAAAATATATTTATTTAAAAAAAAAAAACAATTAACATTTGAAACCGAAGAGAATGCAACAATGAATTTATCGTTGAAGTTATCAGTTCGGTAGAATTTAGTTGTTTTAATTTGAACTTTATGTTTGTTAAAAATAAATTTTGATGCACATAAATAATGGAAAAATCCATAGTTTATTCTCGGAACTTGAAAACAAATTCACGTGACACACCAGCTGGCCACAAACAATTCATTTGGCTTAAACATCTTTACAATTATATAAAACAACCCGCTTAGAGAATTCTAAATAGAACCCTATAAATTAGAATTTTCTCAAATTGTAAATTACAATAGAACCCTTTCAGAACAAATGAAGAAGAAAGGATTTAAGATTAACAGTCTAATTTAGAGAGACGTCTATTTCAGACCCTGGTCATCCAATTATCTAGATTCAAATTTAATCTTTGCACGCCTATTTATTTTCCACTTTCAAATGGCCGAAAAGAATGATTAATAGAAACTCATTAGAGATGACCAAATATTAAATCATTTTTCTGCAGAGAAGTTGAAGCGAGAAAAAAAAAATGGAAGCTTGAAGCTAATCGAAGGAGCGGAGGGAAAAATGGGTCAAATAGTAAGGATAAAATAGGTATGAAATGATACATTATCTCACGATTTTTTAAACTAAGTAACTAAAAGTAGACATTCATTTTTAACATAGAGGACAAGTAAAACTGGACTAAGAGACTAAAAAAGAGCGTTTGAGATATATACTTAAACAGTTACTTTTCGTCAGGAGCTTCCACGCGCTTCTGTTGATGTTGAAATTTTTTACAGGGATAGAGGCATAGATATGACGTGGCGTGTGAGGGAGTATTTTATTGATTATAATGTGAGACCCATTACTTTTTTCTCATCATTCTCAATTTCTTCCTCTTCAATCTTCTCTCTCCTCTTTCCCCCTTTTCTCTCATTTTCTATTTTGCATTAATTTTAAAATTAATTTTATTGCACGCAGATCAAAACTTTTTAAGATATTCATTATCTATTTTTTTTCAATTTCGTCTTGATAATTCAATTAAATTCTGAACAAGCTTAAAAGAAAATAATTAGCACGTTAAAAGAATTTTTTAATTCAAAAACTGATAACTAAATATGAATTTAGGATACTTCTGAAAGTAAAAACGCCTTGAAAAATTGGACTTCCTTTTTTTCCCTTTTTCTTTTGGTATATATTCAATTTAAAACTGCTACATTCTGCACCCGAGAAATCCAAAATTTTAAGTGTAATCAAAGTAGACCCTGAATCTAGGGCTGTGAAAAAATCGATTTATATCAATAAACTGAGCTGAAAAAATTGTTAGTGATTTACCGATATCGAGTTATTGGTTAATGATTTTTATACGATTTTGTAACTTTTTCAATGGACTACCGGTCCGATTTTTGACTTTTAAGCTTTTATTAACGGTTAAACCGATAACTTAATAAGAACATAAGGTCTTATTAAAATTACCTTTTTAAGTTTATTTCAGTGATATTTCTCTGTGAAAAATGTGGGAGGTCAAACCAGCTGTGTTTGATACTTTGTTGGTTCAATTTATCGGTCAAATCGATTTTTACACAGCCCTATATTAAGGGTCTACTTTGATGACACTTAGAATTTTGAATGTTTTGGGTGTAAAATGTAGTGACTTTGAATTGAATATATGCCAAAAGAAAAAAAAAAAAAAAAAAAAAAGAGGTCCAATAAACCTTTCAAGGTGTTTTTACTTTTAGAAGTATCCTAAATTCATTTTTATTTATTAGTTTTTGAATTTAAAACTCTTTTCAAGTGCCAATTATTTTTTAAACTTGTTCGGAGTTTAACCGAATTATTTAGAAGAAATTGAAAAATTGAATAATGAAATGGAAAAGTAACTTAAACAATTTTGATGTAAATTGCTTTTAAAATTTAATGAAAAAAGAAAATGAGAAAAAAGAGGAAAGAGGAGAGAGAAGATTGAAGAGGAAGAAAAAAGACACTGAATAAGAAACGGAGGAGAAGGGTGGGTTCCACATTATAATCAATAAAATACTCCCTCACACGCCACGTCATATCTATGCCTCTATCACTGTAAAAATTTTCGTAGACGAGAGGTGATTTGAAAAAATGGAGCTGAAAGAGAGTGTGCTGACAGGGAGACCCACAAAAAAACACATGTCAAAAGTAGAAGGTGCCCTCACACAGCTGGAAAATGCATGCCTCACATTTCCCTTGAGTTTACATCACATGAGACTTCAAGTAAGAAGCTTGCAGGTGAGAAACATGATAGCTAGCTGACAAGTGTTAGCATGGGCAGCAAAGATGAAATGCAGAGAAAAGAGGTAAAATTTACAAATAGTTATTTTTCAATTTTGTAATTGAAAAATTATTACTCCCTCCGTTTCGATTTAAGTATCTTAGTTTGATTGAACACAAAATTTAAGGAATAAAAAGAGATTTTTGAATCTTGTGGTCCTAAATGAATGATGTGTGTAATGTACTAAACTATCCTTTGAATCTTGTAGTTTTAAACTTGCTATGCAAGATGTTTGAATTGTCAACTTACTAAGTATAAAAAGGGACACCTTTTTGACAGACAAGAAAACAAGAAGAAATAAAATACTTAAATTAAGACGAAGAGCGTATAAATTTTTAAACTATATGCGTTAAACGTTATGAAATTTCAAAGGGAACATGTAAAACTCGAGGACATTAGCAACGAGCATCCTCTATGAAATTTGAAACTTCACGATTGACTTTTGTTTTTAAAAGGTCAAAAAGTGACCAGCGAATGATACCTCTTAAAAAAAAGAGGTTTAAGCGGGTCCTCTAGATCGTCAAAAATAATGTGTGAATAAAATATTTTCACAAATAGCTACCTTTTAACTCTTTCTAACAACCTATAACTACATATGCTATATTTACAATTCGTAACTAGATGACCCTATATTTATCTAGTAGTTGGGTATACCAAAATATAGCATAAATATAGCGGAAATACAGACCCTGATTCACGCAAATATCCTCCCATTCCATATCTGATTCCATATCTCATTCAAACAGCTAACAAATTCAAAAAAATTTGAATTCAAACCTTACAATCATATTTTTAACCAAAAATAAAAAGGTTGAAAAACCTTTGAAAAATAACAATATCAAACCAGTGAACATAGCTTGATTATCACGACGAATATATATTTGATTTCATCAAGTTGAGTTCATAATTGAGGTAACGATTTTTTCACTACAAACTTTTTTTTTGTTCGTCTTTTCTGAAATTGTTTCAGCTAAATTGAATATAACACATTGCTGTATTCGAAAACAACAGGATAATGACAAGCGTAATTGCGTTGATCCGTCATTCTGGTTTTTGGAATGATCAGAACTGTTTTGTGAATTACAAAATTGATGCTGTTGTATTCATTGATAATTGCAATTACGATGAGTTAGTTTGTACGATTACAAATCAATTAGGCGTGGATACTGTTAGGAAAACTATTTCAATAAAATATACTGTTGAAGGCGATTTTCAACCAATTGAAATACACAACGATATGGGAGTTCGTGTGTACGTTGAGCTTAAGAGAGAAAACAGAGTTTTTGGGATGTATCCAATGTGCGTTAGTATTCATGATTTGGATGTTGAGGATGGTGTAACTGGTAATCGTATTATTGGAGATGATGTGCTGCAAATTGGATATAGCGAGAATCGGGATGGTATGAAAGTTTGTGATTCTACTGTAAACGCTGTTGTTTTGTTTGGGAATGATAACAATTTGGTAATTTCGAAACCGGAAGCGAAAGGAGTTTTTGTCGATCAAATTTACCAGGATAAGGAAACTTTGAAAATTATGATGACGAAATACGCAATTCGTGAAAGATTCAATTTCAAAACAGAGAGATCGAATGCTATAAGGTATGATTTTCTAAATGTATTCTGGTAACAGAAAGTGCAGATGTATTTTTGTTATATTTGTACTGTATTGAGATGATTTGTTAACTTATTTAGCACACTGTTAATTTTAAAAATGTTTGATGCAATATATTCTGATATATTTTTTGTATATTTATACTGTATTTAATTAATTCAATATGTACTATTTGCATTGTATTATGTAGCTACACTCTGGCATGTTGGTCGCCGGAATGTAAATGGAAATTCAGAGCGTCGAGAATTGGGGATTCTGAAATGTTCAGGGTTAGAGCTTTCGATGACGAACATACATGTCCGTTGAAGGACAAGGTGTATTCACAAAGGCAGGCAACAAGTTGGTTTATTGGAGAAGCGGTTGTGAAGGCGAAAATAACTAACCATAAAAGGAAGGTCACACCTGGGGATATAATAGATGATGTTAAGAATGAATTCGGCGTAGATGTTTCTTATATGATGGCATGGAGAGCTAGAGAGAAGGCTATAAAAGATTTCAGAGGTGATCCAGCTCATTCATACAAGAAGTTGCCGGCATATATATACATACTTGATAAAACGTATCCTGGATCGCTCGTTAAAATGCATAAATCACCAGAAAATGAGTTTATGTATTTGTTTGTAGCACTCAAAGCATTCATAAAGGGATTCGAGTGTTGTAGACCAATAGTTGTAGTGGATGGTGCACATCTTAAATCAACGTATAATGGTACATTTGTGTCGGCAAGTACTTTGGATGGAGCAGGTATGTGTAATTCTATTCTATGAATGTTTTTTTTATAAATACAACATTATGCTTATTGATTTGCAAATAAAGCTGCTAAAAACATACTCTGGATGTATTGCTGGTGTAAATTTGTGAATATTATATGTTGAAATACACTGTAAATATGAGGTAAATATATATATTATTGTTTTATAAATGATGGTGCTAAAAATACAGTGTGAGATCAAATTCAGTTGAAATATGTGTTGAATATATTATAAATATATACTGATTTTTGTAGGTAATATCCTACCACTAGCGTATGGTGTGATAGATTCTGAGAATAATAAGTCGTGGACGTGGTTCTTTGAACTGTTCAAGCAAGCTTATGGTGTTAGGCAAAATATGTGTGTCGTGTCCGACAGACATGAAAGCATAATACACGCAGTTTCTAAGGTGTATCCTACTGTTCCTCATTTGGCTTGTATATGGCATTTGTGGAAAAATGTGACAAAGCAATACACAATAAACAGTGAGGTGTTGAGTCCTATATTTTATTCACTAGCGAAAGCATACAGCCAGGATGAGTTCGATAAATTGATGGAGAAGATTGGGAATGTTGATATTCGGGTAAAACGATACCTAGAAGATGCTGCAAGAGATAAATGGTCTAGGCTTTATTCACCTGTTAATAGAGGATGGACAATGACTTCGAATATAGCCGAATGTATTAATGGAAAACTGGTTGCTGCAAGAGAGTTACATATTTTTGATTTCCTTGAAGAAGTGAGGAAGATGTTTGGTAGATGGAATTGGACAATTAGAAAAAATGGTACCTACACATTCACAACACTGATGAGGCGGTATCAAGAGATGTTGTCGATCAACGAGTACAAATCAATACGAATGAGGGTATCTTTGTTTGCAACACAAAAATTTAATCTATATTTTTACTATATGTAATGTATATTTATATATATTCCCAATATGGTAAAACTGCTCAGGTAATGCTTGTTTATTTGTTAAATGGTTCTCAGGTTGAAGCGTCAACTGAATATGTTTACACAGTGAATGATGGACCGAGGCGTTTCATAATAGATTTGAAGAAGAAAACTTGCAGCTGCAGGATGTTCCAACTGGACGAGATACCGTGTTCTCATGCATGGGCAGTATTGAAGAATAAAAATTTGACTGCTGATGTATATTGTTCGGATTTATTCAAGCCGGAAACAGTTGTGAACACATATGATGTGCCAGTTGATCCTCTTCCCGATGAGACCGAGTGGAATGTTCCTAAAAGTATATTAGATGAAGTTGTTATGCCACCGATCTATAAGAGACCCCCTGGGAGGCCAAAAAAGAAGAGGGACAAGCCATTACAGGAGTTGATGATTGGTAAACGCAGAAATTCCTGCGGTAAATGTGGACGTCTTGGTCATAATAGGCGTTCGTGTGATAATCCGCCGCTCAATAAGAAGAATAAATAAGTCCATTTTGATTTTATTTGTTAAGACAATTCTACTTTAAATTTCAGTTAAAAATAAAAAATGAATTCATCTTGAATTCATATTATTCTAGTATGATTGTATTTCACATGGTTGAACATCCGATGTTTTTCAATGTAATGCTATATTGGTGGTTAAATGGTATTTGGAAAGTCTACTCTATGTTAACTGATTTGACCTTTTATTTTGGATTTATGATTTAATAGTTGTATTTCGTATATATTTTTGGCTATATTTTAGTTGCATTTTGTCTGATCTGGTAGATAATACTTATTCTGGTTTACTGTTAACTATATTTGATATATATTTTACATATATTTGAAGTGTATTTAGATGAAATTTTAAATTTTGTAACAAACTGTAATTTTAAAAATGGACTTATGGAATATATCTGAGTTATATTTTCTGTATATATCGACTGTATTTAAATGGTTATATATACTACTTTGTTAAATGAATACATTTCACAGATAATGAAAAATGGAATTTGTGCATTGAAAAAATAACATACTTGAAAGAAACAACAATATAAAAACCATAAGGTGGTGTTCAATATTAATCATCCTAAAAAAGATTACTACACATGAAACAATATATCCAAAATGAAAAAACAGCAACAAAAGTCGCAACCAACTATGCTATTGTTCAACATGAAAATAAAAAACACAAATGAATTGGTGGCCTAATCAAGATCCTCTTTATCAACTGCATCGTAATCAACTGCCGGTCTAATTGGTCTTGGAGGCTGCTCGTTATCATTTGATGCATTGTTGTTTGACTTATCCCATGCATAGTCGCATAAAAGGGCACCATATCTCATACGGAGTAACTTTGCATCGAATTCGGTTGGGATGACTGCACTTGAGCTCAAGTATTCAGCGAAGGCTGCCACATACACACCACAATCCCTGGAACAAAAATGATCAAAAAATTTACTTATCAAAACCCACGAAAAAAAAGATGTATTTATTGTGTTTTTTATTGGAATAGATTCTTACATGCTAGAGGGAGCTTGTTGCGGGAGATTGTCTACATTCATAATGTCAAAGTTGTCGGTCTGTTCTCTATTTCTGTAAGAAGGATGTGTGACAAAATCTATATCGGCCTTCTTCTCATAGAAATCAGTCATTTGTAGACTATGTGTCACTAGAGTAGCCAACATTTTCACTCCGACTCTAACGACAGCATCATGCCCTGCAGCTCGGTATGAGTTGTATACGTAGATGGACCTGTTTGTAAAAAGAAAATATAAGAAAAAAACAAACATATAAAATTTGTAGAAAAATGAATGATCTTTTCATTGGATGAGAGCAGACCTGTCAGTGAATGATATCACAACCAAAATCCAGTGATTTTCCTCTTTTATGTTGACAGGAATTAGTATGTTGTCAACATTATACCATGGTACATTAGCCAACAGCCTGTGCCCGTTAATGTACTCACACAGTTCATCTTCCTTACTGGCGACACATGTGGATGAATCAGGGTTTTCCCAAGATTTGTAAATTTCAGCAACTAAAGTGTGAAAAATATAGCTGGCAGTGGTGAATCTATAGTTGTTGTTATTGTGATACTTCCCCTTCTTGCGTAGGTAGTAGAAAATAACATCAATATGCTGTAAAAACATCAATTCAGTGACTATAATCAACACTATGTTCAAAAAAAATATTGCTGTATATATAGTAAATATAGTGAAATATACTCTTAAACATAGTAAAAATACAATTCTGTATACCTGGACAGTACTGTGCTCAACTAGTAAATTAATGTCTGTATATTAAATATAGTGCAAGTATAATGATGACAATATTCTAAAAATACAAGTTGTGACAATAAGTACCTAAACCTACTCCATCAACCTAAAACAATAAAAACATGGTTCAAATGAATTTAAAGGCATCAGCAAAACAGATACACATATACACATATATAGTACTGCTTTAAAAGTTAAAAGTTTCAGTTAAATATAGAGAAAATATATGGTAAATATGCCTGAAATATATTTTCAACAACAGAAACCGGATCATTAATTGGAAACCCAACTCCCTCAACCTAAAACAATAAAAACATGGTTCAAATGAATTTAAAGGCATCAGCAAAACAGATACACATATACACATATATAGTACTGCTTTAAAAGTTAAAAGATTCAGTTAAATATAGAGAAAATATATGGTAAATATGCCTGAAATATATTTTTTACTATATATGTCAAATATAGTAAAAAATATACTCTAGATACATCACATTGTAATTCTATTATAAAACATAAAAAAATTAGATAACAAGCAGAAAGATATCAAAACCTCATCAGTCCAAAGTTGCCCCATAGATTACAAGTAGAACCAGTTTTTGTCGGCTACGGCTGTAACGCCTAAATGCAACCGAAGTTCGGCATCCGCAGAATCGAGTCCTTCCTTGTTCTTTCTGTAATGATTTTCATTTGGCTTCCTGTATATCAACAATGGAAAGAACATACGTTAAGTTTATTGATAATTGAATTCTGGAAAACTAAAAAAACAAGTTGTGACAATAAGTACCTTTTGTCATGCGATTTCAACAGATCCTTCTCAAGCCACTTTTGATATTCTTGAAGAAACGAAGTATCTAACGGGGCATTTATAGGGTGGTCAACAAATGGGTGTTTTTTCTGATAAATGCAAGGACCGATATTTTTGGCAGAAGAACCCGCTGAGCTGAAATTGGGACAATAAGGGGACAGGTTATATTTGCTTGGTTTCCTTTCTCGGGCAGCACCTGGATGGACAATGATCTGTTTTTCAGAGTTTGAAAACTGTGCAGTCTCACCACTTGTGCTTTGGCCCGCATTTGGTTGTACGGGAACTTGTTGTCCAGTTTCATCGCTTGAACTGTGGCCAACTATCGGTTGTACTCCAACTTGCTGTTCAGATTCATTAGTTGAACTTTGTCCGGTTGTTGGTTGTACTCCAAGTTGGATTGGTATCTGAGAATCAGGAATCATCCACTGAGAGATGGTTACCGGGTTATTGTCCACATTCTGAGGAGTCCTTAAACTTGACAAATCGGTTTGATCATCGCGTGGTACTGGAGGAGGACCGAGAGGAATAACACATGCTAAAGGGCAGTTGATTAGCAAGTCCGCTACCATTTCCTCTGATGCGGTAAATTCAGCATTAGCATTCTCCATATCGCCGATTTGCTGAGATTCCTGAAATAAAAAACAAGAAAAAAACGACTGGTGTTTGTCAATTATTGCTTATCAAAATGACATTTCAGTACTTAAAAGCCACATTTCAGTACTTACATCAAAATTTAAATGGATTGGTGTTATGGGCACTCCATCTGTTTGTGCATCACTTTTAACTCCGGTTTCTTTATCCACATCAACAACAGAAACCGGATCATTAATTGGCAACCCAACTCCCTCAACCTAAAACAATAAAAACATGGTTCAAATGAATTTAAAGGCATTAGCAAAACAGATACACATATACGCATATATAATAGTGCTTTAAAAGTTAAAAGTTTCAGTTAAATATAGAGAAAATATATGGTAAATATGCCTGAAATCTAGTAAACAGAAATCAGAATAAGTAACATTGAACATAATAATCAAAATACAATTAAAATACAGCCACAACATATATGAAAAACTAATATTAAAATATTAATCCAAAACAAATATAGCACTGCTAGTATATATAAACACAATCATAACAAAAATAGCACAAATAGATACATCAAAAAGAACACTACTAACAAATCACCATGTGAAAACTATATATGTAAATACACTATAGGTAATACAAAAACACAGCTAAAAATCCAATATTTTCACTTTGAATAATATACTGCAACTATAGAAAAGTGAAAGAAAAAATGAGTACCACTGGATGACTCCTCTGCGCGGAAGTGGCACCACCACCTTGATTCTCTTTGGTTGAAAGCTTTACTGCACCGCCACTTTGACTGCCTTGAGAAATCCCACCATCACTATGTAAGTCAGCTTTTAACATTGTGTCGCCGACCTTTAAAATTTTCCAAAAGAAAATATAAAGTCTTCCAATAAATATATCAAAATAACTTAAAAAGTAAATAATTTCCATTTTTAGTGTTGATTTTTACCTTATCTGGTGTTTGATTGCCCTTTATTGCATCTAACAACTTTTTGAAGTTGTTATCCATGTAGTCAAACACCTACAGTTTTGAAAGATAAAAAATAGAATTAAAATTGTTAATTACTTGACACAAGCAATATGAAGTAAAAAAAACATATTGAAAACAAAACGCCTACTTCTTTCTTGAAAATCCGAATCTCTTCCCTTATCAGTTTAAACTCATCTGTTCGGGGTGCTGTAGGTGCATCTGGTTTCCTTGTCCATTTTATCCCAGATTCCTTCCGTGATGGTTGTTTCCTGGAAGGAGGAACAGAAACTGGAAACTGCGTCCATTTCTTGCCTCGCGGGGAATCAGAATTGGCACTCCTTTGTTGCTGTTTGCCACTGGACAGATGCGGTGGTGTGGTACTAAAATCATCGTAATCATCATCTACCAAATCAATACCATGTACACCATCAACTCCATGTTTGACGTCTGGTATATCATGTGCAACATGAGGCAATTTAAGAGTTTCCAACTCATGGGGTGTTGGCACAACTTCCTCAAATCTACAGGACTATGAACAACAAAATATAGAAACTATATTACCGTATATATCTACATCGGTAACATACTAAAAATATGAGGAAAATATAGTCAAAATATATTGATCACAAATGACTTATTTCATAAATATAGACAAAATATAATCAAAATATAGCATGTAAAACAAACATATTAAAACAGTTAAATGGTAAAAGACACAAAACTGTTAAAAGACTGTTTTACCGGATTTTTATCGTCTCTGAACATGCCATCCATCAATCTCTTGAATTCTGGTTTTCCTTCCGTAGTCCGCCAGTTCAAAATTCTAGGAATTAAATTCCCCGTCTTAACTGCAATGGTGGACGGGACTTTTGAGCAACATTCATACAACCATACTTGCATAGCAAGCGGCAAACCATGAATCCTATAATATTTCTTAAAACCAGCATATTTCTGCCCGATGCTTACAACCAACTCTCTAAACGAATCTTTACCCCAAGGATACTCATTATATCTCCCGTCCTCTACAACATCAAAATGGATCCTTGGTATGTTTGTTGAGTTCGGCTCACCACAATGTACCCACGTATTTATGAAATACAATATTGCCATCTTGACTGCGTCATCCCCTTTATCATCCCAGACAGTCTTGTTGAAACACTCAATAAGCTCGTGTCTTTTAACTGGCAATTGGTTCTCCTGATTTCTACCAAAATACTCAACCATAAGCCTATTCGGTTTTGAGTTATCATAAACAAAATCATTTTCGTCAGATACACAATCTAGCCCAGTGGTCAGTGCAAATTCTCTAAGGCCAAAACGCAGAACTTTACCATTTATTTCAAATGTAAAGCACCTATATGTACTGCCCCTAAGTTCTTTGACCATAAAGCACCGAAAAATCTGTGCTTGTACATCCAACTGCTACATTCCAAGATATTTACCAAAACAAGAATTCCTAAACATATCCATCTGTGAATCTGTTAGTTTGCCTCTAATATCTTGCATTACATTAACATTCGTGTATCTACACATAGATGGTGCCACAACAGGGTGCTTGGTAACCAAAAATTTAGATACCTGAAACAAAATGCCAAAAAACACGTATGATTGACATATATCGACTGAATGTACTTAAAAATATACACAAAATAACTGTCAACAAAATAATAACTGAATGTACTTAAAACTCTTAAAAATCACTGTAATAACTGTCAACAAAATATACACAAAAATAACTGAATGTACTTAAAAATCTTAAAAATCACAGTTATGGTGAAGAAAAATACACACAAAATAACTGAAGAAACATGTGTAAAAAAAACACAGAAATATACTTAAAATGCACATATAATATAGATCTGGTTAATTCACAGATCTGTAATAACTGAACTAAAAAAAAAGAACTAAGTATACTGAAAATACAACAAAAACATACCTTTTCATCATCATCCTCATCCACATTACGTTTGGCTTTAGCAATTGTTTTGCCCCTAACATTAACAACATTGTCACCAGCCTTTCTCTTCTTTTGTTTCTCCATTTGAAAAACATTTTTCAATTTTTCTTGTTGTTTACTCTTCGAATCAACATATTCCTTAGAACGCCTAGGATCGTTAATTCTTTTTGAACGATTCTCAGCATAAGAGCCTGCAATGGCAGTTTCATGTTGAGAAATTCCCAAAGAAAAATTAGGAATCGCACATTCGGGTTCTATACCTGTATTTCTCATCGGAGTAGCAGCTTTCTTAGTCATTCCAATTGAATCTAAGAAAAAACAACCAAGAACAAACACTGATAGTTAATTACTTAGACTTGCATTCCTGATTCAAACGAAAAAAAAACACCCAAAATATAGGTTAAATACACGGTAAAAAATAAAAATCTGTATAGAATCTTACTTTATTTTGGGAATTAGATTTGAAACGTGAGAGAAATCAATGAATAGTTAATTAGAGATAAAAAAGGAAGTTGAATAATTGAAAAACTGATTTGAAATTGGAGGAAAGTAATGGATATGGTGAATAATGACGTGTATTTAGGAGGTAGGAGAGAGACACATTTTTTTTGCTTAAATTTAGGGGAGTGGGAAGTTATCTGAGTGGTAAAAACATGGTAGCTATGTGAAGTAAATATGATATATTTTAGCTACTAAATATAATTATTGAAAAGTTTAGTTATGTTCCATAAATAGGTAATAATGGAACCTATGCCAAGTAAATTTTACATAAAATAAACTAATTATATATAGTTAAATCTCCTTGAATAACATAAGATATAATTCTACAATATCATAAAAAGTGATTAAAAAGCTTTAGATTGCAAGTTCCTTTTTTAGTACAATATTCTTGCATTTTTTAAACTTTTTTTGTTAGAATTCTTGGCTCAAACTCCTAGTCCTAATTAAGACGAGATGCAGAGAGGAAAAGGTTCTTCCACGTATTGATTACTCAACAAAGCAAAGAGTATGATGTTATGAAATTGAAGCGAATTCAAAATTTAAGAGTTAAATATAGAGTCGAAATTTAGAGTTGGAGGGTTAAATTTGCCAAGTTAGAATCAAATGCATGTACATTTTCAAATGTTTTTATGATCTTTAGTTTATTTAACTATATAATAAGATTGGGTATTTGGACGACGAATGGTAAATCAGTAATTACAAGCTTCAAAGAGATACACCTGTCCGTCCATCTTCAAATGCAAAATAGGTGTCCCGTTTACTCTCTCTTTTACTTCCTTCTTCTTCATTATTCCTTTTCTTTTTGATTTTCTTCTTCTCCTTCTCCCTCTGTTGATTATTGGTCTCTTCTGTTTCTCTGTATTATTGTTTTTTTTTTAAGTTACTTCTTTGCATCCGGGAAGTGTTGCATGAGGTAATTTGTGTTAGTTTTTTATTTTTAGATTTTGACTTAAGGTTTGAGGTTTGTGTTGTAATAATTTAATTAAACTTTCATTTCAGAGCCAGACAATTGAAAGTTTTGAAGCTCAGACATGGCTATTGTCAATTGAAACTTATGTACCAGCGGAGATTAGACTTGGATATTCCGGAGTAGGTATAGTACTTGTCGACTGTCTAGCTTAGTTCTTTTTCCATAGGGATACACATACGATTCTATTTTTTTTTGCATGTTGGTTAATTTTATCGCCTTATTTGTTTCTATGTCTGATTCAGCAAAGCCCTTTATTATTTCCACTCTATATCTAATTTCTCTCTGAAACAGCGGCGCCATCATAATCATTTGTCCCTTTGATTGGGTTGCGTTTCTGGATCACACCTCTATATGTTCCTTTTTCCCTTCGAAAAGACACCTCGATAAGTCTGTTTACCAATTAGATTTTTAGTGACGCAAACCGAGCCAAGCTGTTGCTCATTCTGTTCAAAATTTCTACTTTAAGACCACAGTATTAATGCTGCTCTAAGAATTTAAAAGCTTATTTTTGGTAAAAAGGGCTTTCCTTGTGATGGCATTTACAGCTGATTAGTAACAGGGAATTCAAATGACATATGTTTGTTTTTTTGTCCGAGTTAGTTATCATGGAACAATATTGCTATAGGGTAGAATAATAAAAAGGGCATCAATCACACCGGTGACATAAAAAACATAGAAGAACAAGCGGACCTACAATTTCAAGTTTAACCACGTACTCCTCTTCTTTTGAGCCGTGGTAGCTGGTATATCACTTTTCAAACTATTTGCACCATATTCCAAGTCAGTAAAACCCACTAGAAAGTGTAACAAGCATAATACCCTTTGGTGAACTTATCTTGGCTTCTTTGTACATGATATATGAACTTATTAAGCGTACAATAGATGTCTTTTTCTAAAGTTTGGTGTTAAAATTTAGAAAAACTTATTCAGCAAGAAAGCAAATTCAAAGTCGAGTCAACAAATGGGTGGCTCAAGCTTAAAGTTCTTGTCAAATTTGTCATAGAAAGATTGAGCTAAACGTTATTTTGAAAATAAGAACTTTCAAGGAAGTTTTCGGTGGACAAATGGGGGAAATTGAAACTTTATGATATGAATTTAATTGTACTAAAAATGTTACGATGTCAGAAGAAGAGAAGTTGGAGAAAGAGGCGAAGAACATGCCATGGAATGAGCGATTAAGCACAAAAATTGGATGGTCCGAAATGATGCTAACATTGACCTAGCCGCCTACTACCACTCCATTATTGATCACAAGGACTTGTGCTTATGTGATTTCAGTTAGTATTTACTTCAGTTAGGCCATTTGCTTTAATTTTTTTGTTACAAACTTCTTTGTGTTTCACTGAGACTGCCATCTTTGTTTCCTTCTATTTGTTCTGTTTACTTTATATAAGATAATTTAAGCTAATTCAAGTTTAATTCAAATTTATTTACTTGATAACTACTATTTTGCCAACAATATCGACTAATACTTCATATACATCACCGGGAAAAAAAATCGACAACTACTGCATTGAGGTGTTATGTATTTGCGAAGATCTTTATTTTTAACCCTTTTTATTTCCTTTGTTGGTGACACGTGTTATAAGCTTGAATGGAAAAATATCAACACCGATGATGATTCTCTTATTGAACTCTCTAAAAACTGTCTAATATTACGACATATTACAAGTTTTGGATTACTTTTTTTTTTTTTGCATAATTCGGAACGAAGTTGATTTATTTCCTGTTTTTGTGAGATTGCATTTGCATTGAACTAGAGCAATTATGTTGATTTGTCTATATCACTGGAAACACTCGTTGTTTAGGAATGATGCAAGACCAAAGGCCAGATTTATACTCTGGGTCTACCTACATGGTCATCTCAATACAGTTAACAGACTTCTGAAGTGGGGCTCAATGTTGATCCTAAGTATGTATTGTGTCAAACACAACAGGAGACTAAAGAGCACCTGTTCACAGAATATTCATATGCAAGGAAATTGTGGGGGGAAGATTGATGGACTAGATGCACTTGCCAGCAAATACTACATTAAACAGTGGTCAGATGATGCAATGGATCCTTCAGAAGACCAAAGGGAAATCAAGTCATGCACTGCTAATCAAATTGATTTATACAGAATCAGTTCATGCACTTTAGACTCAGCGAAATACTAGGATTTTTTTAATCAAAAATAGAGAGAACCTGATAATATAGCTAGGGAAATAGTGTCACGACCCAGCCCCGTGGGCCATGACTAGTGCCCGAGCTGGACACCCATATGTACCTGTCAAACATAATCGGACTGATACTATAGGTCCTCAATCAATCACGACGTAAAAACATACGCAAGCCGACGAGGCTGCCACTGTATATATTATTATTCTACGCAAGCCGACAAGGCTGCCACTATATATCAGAATATTACGCAAGCCGACAAGGCTGCCACTACGAAACGATAATATATGTAAGCCGGCAAGGCTGCTACAGCGCTAGAACATCCATAATGACCATATAGGCACAACTGACCACATCTGAACACAACCCACATACATGTC
The DNA here is from genome assembly GCF_019175385.1 of Lycium barbarum. NCBI lineage: Eukaryota > Viridiplantae > Streptophyta > Magnoliopsida > Solanales > Solanaceae > Lycium > Lycium barbarum. Next base: position 11,389,829 of record NC_083343.1, read on the forward strand.
TACAGACCTCTAAGAGTATCGACAGTAACATATGATGGGACAGGGCCCCGTCGTACCCCTGAACAAAAACATATATATATATATATATATATATATATATATATATATATATACATATCAGGAAGTCTGTACCAAAATCTAGTCTCCGGAACGACGGAGCTCCCCAAGACAGCAGAGAGGGAATCCTAAGCTAGCGGATCACCAAAGTGAGTATCTGCACCTGCGGGCATGAAACGCAGCCCCCCGAAGAAAGGGGTTCAGTACGGAATATGTACTGAGTATGTAAAGCATGAAATACAGTAAAAGGATCGTAACTGAAATAAGGAGTACAGGAAACAGGTATAATGCTCAGAATACCAAAACACTTGCCTTTGAAACATAAATCATGCATGTCAATATCATATACAGATATACCGTACCCGGCCCTCTAGTGAGGGACTCGGTGAATAAAGTCATCATATGCCCTCCTGGCCGCCTTAACATGTCATCATATCATCATATATATATATATATACCGTACCCGGCCCTCTATTGAGGGACTCGATGAACAATGCAGTGAAACTATGCACGATAACATACCCGACCCGGGACTCGGTGAAAGATATATTGAGGCATGCATGAGTAGAGTAGTGAGAAACCATATGCAATTTAAAAACATTTTCAAAGACTCAACAGAATAGTCAACATGAATTACCATTTGAAAATCAGGACAATAACCGTATCAAATACCTTTCGAATGTCACTCGGAACATATCAACATCCTTTGAATGTCATCATAAGTATATCACAAAGCCTTAAGGATCATAGTCATATGTCACTATAGTATGAAACACCTTATAGAAGTCCAGCCACTAGTTATCATAGAGTTCCTAAGAATAGGAACGGATATGTATCGACTATTAACCAACATACAGAAAACTGAAGAGGGAGGCTCAATCACTTGAGAATTGTAATATCAAGAAGTGAATAAGAATCATAAATATCACTCAAAGCTTATGAATAGAATTACCCCAAAGCTCATATCATTTATCACTTAGATCTAAGAAATGACAAAAGAAAGAAGGGACGACTTTACATACCTGTTAGCAACTATTCGTGAATCCTTTCGCCTCGTCGCTCTTTTAGCCTATTTATATAAGAGTAACGTTATCGTTAGTAACTATATTTTCTAGTTCACAAATCTATAGCCCGTTTCTTATAGAACCTATATTTCTGCTTATATATTCTCGTTTAGGGTTCTTTTCATTATTTTAAGGATTTAGTGAAAATCGGGCAGCATTTCTCCTATATATTCGCTTAACCCGAATTTCCAATTACCCTCCTGTTAACACAGAAACACCAACAACAACATATGAATATAACCATACCTTCAACTCTTGCAATTCAATAAGAATAACAACATGTTCATATCAACACAACTTCAACCTTAGCTTTCTAATTCTTTCATTCCTTCACCATATAATCCATGATAACAACAACTATAATGCAACTTAAAATTAATTATCCATGCCCAATTAGAAAATCCCCCTACACGGCTCAATTTATTCTTCACATCAACATTTAAAACTCCTTATATTCATCACATATCTACAAATTTATACAAGCTTAAATTGGCTCCAAAATGTGTATAAAAAGAGATCAAATCTTACCTTGATAAACTTGGCTCCTTGATATTGTTAATCCCTTGAATGTGCACAACACCACAACACTTAATACTCTCTTGTCTAGGCTAACTCTCGGCTGGAATTCTCCATGGCCGAGAGTTCCAAGCTTTCTCCTTTTTTTTTTTGTTTTTTTTGTTTTTTGTTTTGTTCTTGTTTTGCTTTGTAATGAAAATGATGACTTAGGAGTCATATTTTAACTATATATACTTTCCCCTTGGAGCCTACACGTGCCCCCCTAAGGTGGCATGTATTTCCCTTTTTCTTTTTAATTCGGGTGGGGCCCACTTGTATAATTAACTTTAATTAATTTAATTAATTTAATTAATTACTAATTCCCACTTAATAATCTAATCACAATTAATTAATTCCTAATCTCCAATATTAATATTTTTACACTAAATAAAATTTGTAAACATTTTATGTTCTAATTAATATTGAAAATTAAAAGTTTCCATTTCTTGTCCGAAAGTAATTCCGCCTTTAACTTGAGTCGATTTGTTTGCGAATAATTCGACATATAAATATACGGGGTATAACATCCTTCCCCCCATTTATAACATTCGTCCTCGAATGTTAAACTGATCATGAATTCCCAATACTTTCTCAAGTGTTCTTGTATCTAATTATGCTCTTCACATACCTTTTCCATTAATCGATTCGTTATAATTCATTATAACGTGTTCCAGGCCTCTACATAGTCATTCCTGTACTATCTCCTCTTTCTGTTGCTTCTCGAGGTAATAATTCCACGTCATTATCTTTACTCTCCTCTTTACTTCGCAGTCCGTTGTCAGTTGTATTGCGAGCTCCTTTGCTGAATGTTACTGTCTTCCTTATCTGCATACTGTTCAGTTGTACTATCGTTGATTGATTCGGACATGTACTCATGGTGCATGTAGTCATGACTCGACCCTTTCGTTTTCTATAGCTACTCTCTTAAGATATCGTTTCCTTCATCCTACCTCTCAATCTTTAAATAAGACTTTTATAACGCGTGGACGTCCCTCATCGGTCCATTAGACTTTAATATCCCTGGAGTATCGCATGCCCCTGGTAACCTGTGGACCCTTCGCAGGTTCTACGAGGGTAACACTTTTATATCCCAATATCCTTGCTTTACTCTGCTGCGATAGTCTGTATTCTGGAATCCTCAGCGTCGTGTGTCATATTCTGACTTTCTTTTAAAGGTTCTTAAGTGTCATTTTGCTTTCAGCTCTTGATCTCAATTTTTAGGGTTGACTATCAATTAGCGCTAGGGTTCCCTCATATTATAACTTCACTGTCATCCAGTAACCAGTAACTCGCTGGTCCTGATTGTCTCGGCTAAATCATTTCGTAATTTCCTTCACTCTAACTGGCAATACTCTAAGCATATTTCCTCGCGTCGTCCCTCTATTTTTGACTCAAACTCTTCTATTGCCTCTTTACTCAAATTTGCTCTTAGTTCTCCTGTCACGCATTTTATTGCAATCTTTACACGAGTATATGTAGGTGCTCTACCTTAGCGTCGCCACGCTAGTCTTTATGCAGACCTTATATTCTTCTCTTATCTCTTTCAATTGATGTCAAGGCTCAACTATGGCTTTTGCCCTGAGTACCAATTATATCTCCGTATTTTTGCCTCAAACCATTTTATACCTTTCTTTGATGTAACCGAAATATCGCAACCACATTGTTGTTACTGAATTCTTACTCTTCTTATCAAGTACTCACTTGGCCTCATTTTTAGTATACAAGTATTCATAGGTTGCATAACTATTCTTGTACAATTTGTACAAAGTGCATCCAATCTTAGTCATAGTCTTTGGTTCTCCTGGTTTATTCTGCTCTACATATCTTATTGTACTCTCACTCACTTACTGCCTATTTCACCATACTCCTTCCCGTTCCTCTAGTCACCATTTGGTTTTATCTTATCCTACTATAGGAGAGATTTCCTATCCTTTTTCCTTTGCTGCTTATGTGTCACATTATCATTAGCCAACAACTCCGTTGCCACCATCTTAACTTCTAATCCAGTATAGCCTTGCTATCCTTTATAATATCTTTTTAAGTTAGTTGTTACCATTCTCTTTTCGTATTCCTCCTTTTTACAAGCATCCACCTTCTGATGTCATATTATCCAAGATCTTTACCAATAATTCTCAGTGCTGTCTCAAATACCATCTTGACTTTCATCTGTTTATTGCTGGCTTTCAAATCTTACTAACTTATCTCAGCAAGGGATCTCACTTGAAGTTAAAATATCCACATTAAATGTGCTGCAGGGTCGGTTGTTTTCATCTTACACTTGCATTTTTCTCATCCGCTTCCCCCCCTTTAGGGTGTACCTACATCATTATCTATTTATATTCTACTCTATGTCCCCATTTCCAATTTCCAAATTCATATGATTCTTTTCCAATATATTTGGTATACTGCACCATATCCATGTTTTTCTCTATATCATCTATAATTTAGATTACCCCTGCATGAAACCCCAACATCATCACGAGGCGATGAGAACTCTCGATATATAGTACAAAATCTAATCTGATGGTTGGTACTCGAGTAATATAATTAATGTAGCATTTTATCCGAAGACACATTCCATTCATCCCAACCAGTAATTAGCTAGTGCTTTTAGTCATTTCAAATTCTCCAGTAGGTAGCACTTATATTCTAATGATAAGTGTCCCAAGCTTTCCTATAGCACTATCTTTATCCCAATGGGTATCACCTGTTTCTTCTAATAAATTCACAATACATCAGTTGTTTCGTAAATCCGCAATCCTTGTCCTTTAAGGATTTCACCATTTCTGAGGTGAAGTCACATACACGCAGTACTCCTTTATGGCTCATACTCTTTCATTCTTGTTGTATACCCAACGCTAACTTCTAATTTACTCAAAATCATATCAAATTTTTCTTAATAATGGTCTTGTCTTATCATCTTTACGTCGTACTACATCTTTAAGTCCATAGCTATATGTTTTCCTATTTTATTTCATACTCGTACTCAATTATTTACGTCCGTCTTGAGTGCTTCCTTTAGTATTCCTTTCATTTCTTCAGTCTATATCCATCTTTTATTCTGTGCACGAGGAATCTCATGCTACTCCTGTATCCTTCGGAAAAACACTACTTCTGCATAACCGCTTTTCCCATTCTTAAAACATTTTCTGTTTATTCCTATTTGTTCTTATCATCCCAGTCATCTCTGGCACTTATTCTGTCCTGTTGCTCATCTTTCTTTAATTTGGTCTTTCACAATTCTGTCGCTTATATTACCCGCCTTCTTAGCCATACACGTTATAACACATCGCTACACTGTAATCCCACTCGCTTTCTTCTTATCTTCTTTCTTATTAACTCCTTCTCTTTCTGTGCTCGCTTTCATTTTCGTTACCACTTGATCTCTATTCTGAACTTTTCCTATAGGACTTGTAGGTCTTTCTTAGTCGTTCTATTGCCTTTCCTTTTCGTATTTGCCTTTATACCTTAGCCGCATAGATCACATCATATCTTTTAGTCACTTCCTGATCGGATTTTACTCATTCTTATAACAATCCTCTAAACCACCATAAGAAGGGGAACTGGAATCCGACTAGCATCACGGGGCTCCTAATGCTTGATTTACATAGTTTACCTTCAGATTTGTTTTCGGGTCGTGAGCGAACCATTTAGTTTATACATTACTTATTGTATGCTTCGTACTCTTCAAATAAAAGTGAAACTTAACTGCTAGACGTTTTTGCTCTTCAACACGAGCTTTTTCTGAGGTAGAACATGGCTGGAAAGTATCCTCTTCCGTCCAAATGAATTCCAAACTTGCTACTCATATTTGCTTTTTCGAAATCAATTTTTTCCAAATAGGAATGATGCCCCTTACGGTTGACATGGAGGGTATCTCTTAAAGCCTTATTCCAACATGATAAATTTACCATATCAATGTCGACCTCATATTTACCATTATTACCAATTCAACGGTTGATCTTTATGTCTCGAAGTCAGACGTACTTGCGACTTAGTCAAATCTTATCGTTACTGTTGACACGACCTTTCAAAATATCACGAGCTTACATGTCATTTTCTTGTTATTTCTAAGAAAATTTTGGCAAAGTTTCCTCTGTATTTCTTACTATCTCAAAGCCTGCACGCAGGAGATACCAACAATGCCTCACAGGGCCAACATACACATATATATTATTTCATATCGCAGCCGCACAGGGCTCCCCGTATCAGTCATAGGATGAAAATGGCGAACTTACCTTGCGTATCTAACTCAAACTGTGCTTGTCACACTTTTCTGTTTATTTTCCCTTTCAATCTTTAACTGCAGGTTTCAATCATACCTGCTGATTCCTTTAACCTCTTCTCTGTATACTTTATAACTGGGCTTATCTACTATATATATACATTCAACCCATTTCCTTGCTATGCTTACCATAACTCATCATAATGATGTCCAGTTTGCCATTCCGTATATACAAATTCTCATTATGTAACCTTGATATCCGACTTCCACCTGTATGTACAACTATTTTCCATCCTGGATTTCTAAATTCCCACGGTGGTGGGAACACCTTGGTCACCGTTACCCGTAAATACTTAGTTGTCGCCCCTTTTAATTTCCGCTTACCGCTATTAGGTAACAACCTATAACAAATGCACGTACATAGGAAATTTCGATAAAGTCTCATATACCTGTAGTCGATCGGTCTCTAGTCTGATCTGGTGATCTAGAAAGTGAAGTGTGCTCTTCGGCGTCGTCTGCCCGCCATCTACTCGTCTGTCCTTCATCGTCTTCTTCATCTGAGTCCGGGGAATGTAGATAACTGGGCAACTCCTGATTTACCGATGACCAGGACAGGGGGCTGGAATAATCTGTAACACTCACCGGGGTAGCTGGTCTGACGTGGTGCCCTGCCATAGGAGCAACTGGTATGGCTTCAGGGACCGCCTCCCTGGATATCAAAAACTCTGGAGGGATTGTCGCTGGGTCCTCCGAGAGGTCAGTCTCGATAGAATAACTGAGGCTCCTCCTACTCGGGCTTAGAGCCTGGGGTCCCGAATTTACCCTAGGGGCCTTCTTATCACCCCCACTGTCTGAAGCTGGCCTCTTCATCTCTCACAAATCTGCACCTACTTACAGGAAAAGAGGTCAGAAACAATCTTTCCTAGGCTCAGGCTCTATCGCACGATCTAAGACAGAAGGAAAGATAATATCCTAAACGTCCTGTAGCTTCCTGTTTATAGATGTGGTGCACAACACACCGATAAACAAGACTCTACTAGACACGGTCTGTAGACACTCCGAGGACGAACTGCTCTGATACCACTTTTGTCACGACCCAGCCCCGTGGGGCATGACTAGTGCCCGAGCTGGACACCCATATGTACCTGTTAAACATAATCGGACTGATACTATAGGTCCTCAATCAATCACGACGTAATAATATACGCAAGCCGACGAGGCTGCCACTGTATATATTATTATTCTACGCAAGCCGACAAGGTTGCCACTACATATCAGAATATTACGCAAGCCGACAAGGCTGCCACTACGAAACGATAATATATGTAAGTCGGCAAGGCTGCTACAGCGCTAGAACATCCATAATGACCATATAGGCACAACTGACCACATCTGAACGCAACCCACATACATGTCTACAGACCTCTAAGAGTATCGACAGTAACATATGACGGGACAGGGCCCCGTCGTACCCCTGAACAAAAACATATATATATATATATATATATATATATATATATATATACATATCAGGAAGTCTGTACCAAAATCTAGGCTCCGAAACGACGGAGCTCCCTAAGACAACAGAGAGGGAATCCTAAGCTGGCGGATCACCAAAGTGAGTATTTGCACCTGCGGGCATGAAACGCAGCCCCCCGAAGAAAGAGGGTCAGTACGAAATATGTACTGAGCATGTAAAGCATGAAATACAGTAAAAGGATCGTAACTGAAATAAGGAGTACAGCAAACAGGTATAATGTTCAGAATACCAAAACACTTGCCTTTGAAACATAAATCATGCATGTCAATATCATATATCATATACATATATTCCGTACTGACCCCCTTTCTTCGGGGGGCTGCGTTTCATGCCCGCAGGTGCAGATACTCACTTTGGTGATCCGCCAGCTTAGGATTCCCTCTCTGCTGTCTTGGGGAGCTCCGTTGTTCCGGAGCCTAGATTTTGGTACAGACTTCCTGATATGTATGTATATATATATATATATGTTTTTGTTTAGGGGTACGACGGGGCCCTGTCCCGTCATATGTTACTGTCGATACTCTTAGAGGTCTGTAGACATGTATGTGGGTTGTGTTCAGATGTGGTCAGTTGTGCCTATATGGTCATTATGGATGTTCTAGCGCTGTAGCAGCCTTGCCGGCTTACATATATTATCGTTTCGTAGTGGCAGCCTTGTCGGCTTGCGTAATATTCTGATATGTAGTGGCAGCCTTGTCGGCTTGCGTAGAATAATAATATATACAGTGGCAGCCTCGTCGGCTTGCGTATGTTTTTACGTCGTGATTGATTGAGGACCTATAGTATCAGTCCGATTATGTTTGACAGGTACATATGGGTGTCCAGCTCGGGCACTAGTCATGGCCCACGGGGCTGGGTCGTGACAAATAGCTTGTGTCTGTAATATTAAAGTGTCCTCAAAGCTAAGATCTATTCTACAATGTTGTTTCTTCTGATGGTAACTAGCTTTAGATGCTTAGAGTGAGGGAGTTTGTTTGTGCAGACTTATACTTTGATCAGCAAGCTGTGATGTAGCTATGCTGTGGTTCTTATTTGCCTACTGGTGATTATTACAGTTGATTAGTTACCAAAAAAAAAAAAAAAACACCCAATCATTTTTGTCATTGTCTTTGTTAATAAGCCTTCAGAGTTGTTTTGGATACGCAACTGCTTTTATGGAAGAGAGATTGTGAAGAAATATTGTTCAAAAAGTATTATCTTAAATTTATATCAGTATACAAATATTGAAAATATTGTTCATATATCAGTATACAAATATTGAAAATTATAAATCTATGTTCAAAAAGTATTATCTTAAATTTATTTTTTTATCACATCACAATTATTTTTCTCTTTTTCACTAAGTTCATTTTCAATATTATGGTAATGGAGAAGTTAATGGTCATTCTTTTAACTATATAATCTTAAAGTTGTCAACAAAACTCTTTTAGACTTTGTGATTTCTCATTTTAAGTCACGATGGAAACTCTACCGTCAAACTTCATGAGAAAACAAAGTAAGATAAATAAAATGATCATCACTTTTCTAATTAGAGCACTCCTCCTTAAAAAGAATAATCTCAAATTGAGAGACAAACAAATATCTTCTCAAGTTCACTTTGTTTATCATAGACTGATTGACGTAAAGTTTATTAAAGAATGAAGATTTGTTGAACACTTAACCTTAAATATGTCATAACATTTTTCGGAATATAAAACTTTTAAAACTTGTTATCTTATATGTCATAGTATTTCTGCAGCTATAAAAGTTTCTCATTAAAAAAAATAAAAAATATACCTTTTTTTGGTATAGACTAATAATAAAATATTATTAAATAAAGTGTATCTAAAGGAGTGATAATAAGACATATGTTTTCTCATTCACGAAGGTATCCAAAAGAAGGTATGAGAAAAAGTCTCAACATAGGTAACGGTCTTCTAGTTCTTAGGAAATTGGATTATGTGATAGTGTTGTAGTTGATACTAGTTAGACCAGATTATGAAGTAAATAATCCTCAACGCTACATGATTTTCAAGTTTGTTATAAGACTATTAACTTGAAGAAGATGGCTTTTTTATTTATTGGTTCTTGAGCATACTAGAAAGAGTCTCACTAAACTCATGATAAAAATAGAAACCCCATGCAATCGGACTATCTTAGGGATGTAAATGGTATTTCTCCGAATTGTAGGTAGTCTGAACCGACAAGAAGTATGAAGACTTGTCCAATCTGTTAACATTAATGACCCAAATAGCCTCAATTTTTTTTCTCACTCAAAAACCTCTAGTTTCTTTAGTCTTGTTGTTGAATCTACAGAAGCAAAAATAAATAAATCAACTTATGCTTTGTCAAATAAAAAAACTCGAACAAGCAGAGTAAATTCAAACATTACAAACACTGCTTTAAAGAGATCGTGTTTTGTGAGCCATATTCTTGATGTTGATAGAATTTTCATTTGGCTCTAGAGCACAGTTATCAAAAAAATATACAACACTACTAAAAAACCTCGAACAAATTCTTTTTTGCCAAATAAAAAACCTCGAACAAACAGAGTAAATTCAAAAATTACAAATACTATTGTGAAAAAAGTGTGGTTTGTGAGCCATATTCTTGATTTTGAAAGGATTTTCGTTGCTCTAGAACACAGTTGTCACAACAATATACAAAATAACGAATATACTGGACTTCACATATAATTTCAGTTTCTACATATTTGATTTATTAACGCTATTGTTTGATTATAATAAATGTATTGAGAAACTTCACACAGTAGGCTTCTTTAAACTGATAAATCATGCCGAACATTTGCTGGAAAATATGATTCACTGTTGCAAAATTTAGTTGACATAAAATTTTTCTATCAAAGTGGCACCTTATATATAATCAAGCCAAATTTTACTAAGACATAAATTATATTATGAAATTAGAATAAAGCATTTAACTAGCTGCATTTTGACATACATGTTAAGCTTAGACTTTCAAATTCAGTTTTAGCTAGTTTCAAGGTCAATTAAGTTTCATGTCACGCTGACAACAAAATAGACAAGAAAAGAGCTTTTCATGTTATTTAATTCGTGCAAATCTTAAAGGTGATTCTTAAGAGCGGAATTTATTATCTCGAATTTTAAAACATAAATCTAAATCAAAATTGATTCAGGTAAAAGAACACTTGCGCTTAGGATTCAATATACTAACATGAGTACCAACCCATAACTTCTTTTCCTAAAATGCTTAGATATCGAAGAATGTGATTGTTTGTCTTTATTCATTTCACGTATAAAAAGTTTTGACTTGTTTAGAAAAAATGGGACTTCATACTATATAAGAAAAATCATCTTTTTAAGTATAAACATTTAGGGAGCAACTTAATACTACATACTTAGTCACTCTTTTTTTTTTTGTTTTCCTTAAAGGCCTAATTTACCAAATATATTATTGTACCAAACATTATTATTTTTCCATTAGAATTGTTTTGACTATTCAGAAGAAATTGAAGCTCATACTATATAATAACATCTTCCTATGTAGATAAACAACAATAACAACAATATAGTTTGAAAGAGAAGATGGGTAAATTGAATAGTTTGTTATTCTCTGTCCTACTAGTTATGTTGATAGCATCAACAGGTCAGTTTCTTTTGTTTACAAACATTTCTTTTATTGTTAAAGGTTAACTATATTCTATCAAAAAATGAAGTGCAAAAGTGATTACTTAAAGTTACAAAACAATGCCAATAGTTTTTTTTTCCTTCCAATTCTGGGACATAACCAATTAATTTGCTCATATCCTTTTTCTCATATTTTATTATATTGCCTTATCTTAAAAGGTTTGGGAGATAGATATGAAAAAACCTATAATGAAATTTTAATTTCAGGTTTGGTCCAAGTAGATGGTTTGAATTGCTGCACCGACAATCACATCGGGAGATGCATTCCAGGTTCGAGCGATGATTCCAAGTGTGATAATATTTGCAAACAAAATTGCAAGGGAGGCCACTGCAAAGTCATGGGGAAAAAACCACCCAATCATTTTTGTCATTGTCTTTGTTAATAAGCCTTCAGAGTTGTTTTGTATACGGGACTGCTTTTATGGAAGAGAGATTTTTAACTTTCAGTATACAAATATTGAAAATTATAAATCTACATTCAAATAGTATTATCTTAAATTTATTTTCATATCACATCACAATTATTTTTCTCTTTTTCACTAAGTTCATTTTCAATATTATGGTAATGGAGAAGTTAATGGTCATTCTTTTAACTATATAATCTTAATATTGTCAACAAAACTGTTTTAGATTTTGTGATTCTCATTTTAGGTCACGATGAAAACTCTACGTCAAACTTCATGAAAAAACAAATTAAGATAAATTAAATGATCACCTTTTTTCTAATTTGATCACTCCTCCTTAAAAAGAATAATTTCAAATTGAGAGACAAACAAATTAATATCTTCTCAAGTTCACTTTGTTTATCATAGTCTGATTGACGTAAATTTTATTAAAGAATGAAGATTTTTTAAACATTTAACCTTAAATATATCATAACATTTTTAGGAATATAAAACTTTTTAAACTTGTTATTTTATATGTCATAGTATTTCTGCAGCTATAAAAGTTTCTCATTAAAAAAATAAAAAATATACCTCTTTTTGGTATAGACTAATAATAAAATATTATTAAATAAAGTGTGTCTAAAGGAGTGATAATAGGGCATATGTTTCCTCATTCACGAAGGTATCCAAAAGAAGGTATGAGAAAAAGTCTCAAACATAAGTAATGGTCTTCTAGTTCTCAGGAAATTGGATTATGTGATAGTGTTGCAGTTGAAACTAGTTAGACCGGACTATGAAGTAAATAATCCTCAACGCTACATGATTTTCAAGTTTGTTATAAGACTAGTAACTTGAAGAAGATGACTTTTTTATTTATTGGTTCTTGAGCCTACTAGAAAGTGTCTCACTAAACTCATGATAAAAATAGAAACCCCATGCAATTGGACTATCTTAGGGATGTAAATGTTATTTCTCCGAATTGTAGGTAGTCTGAACCGGAAAGAAGTACGAAGACTTGGCCAATCTGTTAACATGAATGACCCAAATAGCATCAATTTTTTTTCAAACTCAAAAACCTCTAGTTTCTTTAGTCTTCTTGTTGAAATCTACAGAAGCAAAAAAAAGAAAAAAAAAAAAACACTTATGCTTTGCCAAATTAAAAAACTCGAACAAGCAGAGTAAATTCAAACATTACAAACACTGCTTTAAAAAGATCGTGATTTGTGCGTCATATTCTTGATGTTGATAGAATTTTCATTTGGCTCTAGAACACACATTTGTCAAAAAAATATACAACACTACTAATACAACTGGATTTCACATATAATTTTAGTTTCCACATATTTGATTTATTAACACAGTTGTTTGATTATATATAGTCAAGCAAAGGTTTATTAAGACTTAAATTTTAGATGAAATTAGAATAAAAAAATTTGCTAGCAGCATTTTGACATACATGTTAAGATTAGACTTTCATATACCATGCAATGTTTCAGCGAATTCCAAGGACAATCAAGTTTCATGCCACGTCGACAATAAAATAGACAAGAAACAAGCTTTACATGCTATTTAATTCATGCAAATCATAAAGGTGATTTTTGAGAGCAGAATTTATGAATTCCAAATAAACTAGGATTCCTCAACCCTAAATTTCATCGCCTTGACCTCCATTGCTTTGTCAGGTTCATTGCTCTTTTCTATCTCTCTTTCATATTCTATTTTGCAATACTGATATTGGTTTTAGGTTCTTTCAGAGCTACGGCACTCAATGGATACTTCTCTCCGAATAGTTTGTAAGAAGCTTTTCATTAGCATGACTCATTGTTGAATCAAATTCTTGAATTTCGGGGGCTCTACTTAAACCTTTTAGGGAAATCATTTGTTTGGGCACAAAAAAGGTAAGTATACGTGCTTTCTGAATTAGAATAATATAGGTGGATAAACACTAGAAAAGATCAAATGTTTCAAATTGGTTCTATCATTTAGAAGTTTTCAAGATTCAAATGTTTGAATCCACATTCATAATGCTAAGTTTTCCTTTTTTTTACCTCTTAAGAATGTACGCATTTAGTTATAAGTATGGATTATTCCTCGATTTAGTTATAATTCATAATTTTTTTTGCATCTCCATTTGCTCATTCCTCATTTTGCAAGTAGGATTAAATGTGTAAGAGCGTACAATAAAGTGAACAAGTAAATATAAATGCAATGGCAGAAAGAAAAGGCATATGCAGAATGTGTAGTTGACTCAAACCAAATTTATACGCTAGCTCAATATAATATTTGTAAACGATGAGCCATGCCACCACTGTATATTTTAAGGGAACATTGACACTTATGGTTTTCCTCAGTACTTCCTTAGAGGAGTCGATAAAATCATGTAGGAAAATTCTGAAAGACAATTTCTGGAACCTCGCCTTGGTTAATGATAATTTCTGCAGGAAGCGTTTTCTCTTTAATGGAGCTTTTATATAGTGTGAATGTTAATCAAACGGGGCAGTTTGTAGAAAATGGGTCATAATAGCTAGAGAATCAAAACCCTTACAAATAAAGATGCAACACAGTGTACAAAATCAATCCAAGCTCCGCCCCTTCTTTCCAAAATCAACAAAGAGCACTAACGAGCAAGAAAAGGAATGCGCTAAGGGGCAATAAAAGCTTTCGCGCAGCTACTACGCCCTTGCTTCTTGCCTTATATTACTTAGTTAAGCACCACTACTACACAAGATGCAATTCATTTCAAATATACCTTAGGCTCTGTACCACTACTACCCTTACGCGCCCTTTAACTATATCAAGACAAAAACAACAATTATAGAGAAAACAAAAAAATTTACAGAGAAGGTTGGCATCACCATAGTCTAGTTTTTCACCAAAACTTATGTTTCTATATCAGTTCTGATAGAACCTATGAGTCCACAAAAACAGTCTAAGGGACCTGGTCCCTGAACTGTTTTCACAGATAAAGACAAAAAGTAAATAAGGCAAGATATTTACATGGAAAACTCCTTGCTCAAGAGATTAAAAATCACGACCTACCCCAGTAGGATTTTCAACTTCACTAAATTGAGAAATGTTTTAGATTATAAGCTTTTGCAACCTAGGAATTAGACCACTAATCCCTCCCCTTACAATAACTCTATTGTAAGCACACTCTTGACTAACTCTAGTCAAGCACCAAACTGATTCAACTAACTCTAGCTGAACCTTAAGTACACCATTATGACTAACTATAGCCAAGTGTTTACAACAAGCTTGATAAAAACAAAACACCTACAAAACCCTTCTGGAAGAAGTGTAGGTTTACAATGTAGAGATCAAAAAGACAAAGACTAGACAACTCTAGGACTCAAAATATCTTCAGTTGTTGGGATCTGGTCCTTGAACTTGTCTTAGCTTTTTTCTTGAAAGCACCAAGAAAACGGTGGCAGCTGCACTTGTGTAAATCAGGATTTCTAGGTTTTCAAGTGATAGGTTAAACAATGCCAACATGTTGTTTAAACAGGAACTCAAATGAGAGCATGTGAGGATCATGTGAGGGGCATGTGACTTGGATAGAGACGTCACACTGGTCTTTTTCTTTTAGCATGCATGCAGCTGTGCTGCTGTGGCACTCCCTGTCGGAATAGTGTCACATCATGTAACGTACAGTGCCCAGGGGACCTGATCAAGGACCTGGTCCTTGGCATGTTTGTCACATCATCAAAACTATAAAATGTCATAACTCATCAATTTCTCCCTTTTTGATGATGACCAACTTGTAGTTGATATTCCCCCTGAGAACCAGGTTTCCTCTGCATAGTAAACCTCAACAGCATGAGAGTATGCAATTTTTCATTTGTACCTTTAGGACCAGGTTCCCCCTGCGGATTAGACCCTCAACTACATGTTGACATTTTCACCTTTTATACTTGTGCAACATTCAGCCAACCATATCAAGCTTATTTGGGACCAGGTTCCCCCTGTGGATGTGGCCCTCAGCATCGTGTTGACATTTTCACTTTCATTTGCATCCACTGTGCAACATTTGATTAACTAACAGACTTTCTTAGAACAATTAGTCACTTAATCAAGAATCAATTAGTTAATCATATTGATAATCAATTAACATCAAATCTTCCCCCTTTTGGCATCATTGAAAAGAGTCATAAGATTAGCACAAACCTAAAGAAGTTCAAAGATATTAACTCAGGCCATTTGGGCAACTCAGTATGAACAATAACAGAAGCAACCAAAGCAATACTTAAGGAGAAGCATATGCACAAATCAGAGAGATTGGCATTGAAACTGATTGTTAATAGAAAAAATTAGCAGTCAATTATAGCAAAAACATACAAAATAAAGTTGTCAAAGTACCAATATCATCATTATAGACCAAAATGAAGGATGAACAAAAATAGGGACAGGGTTAAGGAAAGGGATCATGGATTTGCAGGTTTGGTGGGGTTGAGAGCACTGAACATCCTATCTATCCTGTCATCTGCAGCTTTATGAGTGGCCAAGATCTGCTCCTGAAGTTCTTCAACCTTCTTCTTCAGCTTGGCATTGTCTTCTCTTAGCTCAGCACCTTCAACTTAGTATTTTCTGCTTTCAACAAGGTATTTTCAACCCGCAGCCTCTCCACCCTAGCCAAGGTCTTCTCATTCGCCTCAATGAGACTAGAGATAGTAGAAGTACATTTAGCTCCCCCTTTCTTTGGCACAATTTCACACTCCTCTAGTGTGCCCAAAGAAAATATCTGTTTCTTAATCCCTTTGGCGACCTTTCCAATGACAACCTTGAAGTGCTCAAACACCTTTGTTAGGAAGAAACCATAGGGGAGACCATGTTTGTCATCCCTCGTGTCCACAAATTTCATCATGTGCTTGATCATAATGGAGGGTAAGCTGACCATATGTCCACCATCCAGTATCTCCATCACGGCCAGGTCCTTCTTAGATGCGATACACCACTTCTCAGTCCTGGGCAATACCACTTTGTTGACAAACTCAAATAGAAGCTGATATTGAGGCTTCATCTACTTCTTGTAAAGTGTCTCAGTGGTCACCTGCTCTCCTATCCTGACTATAAGGCTTTTGAAGTCATCAGAGGCCTTGATATATTTGTCATTCCCCAGCTTTTTCACTCCCTCAGTTGGGATATTCAGAAATTCTCCCAGCTGAGTTTCATCCATTGTAAAATCAACCTTTCCAACCTTGCACACCAAGGTATGGTCATCAGTATACTGCAGATTCACCATAAAATCAGCTACCTCCTTCTCATAGACCAACGCAGGACCTTCAAGTAGATGGTCTCATTGTTGAGCTCTCTGAATCTCTATCAACTCGTCTAATCTTTGGTGCCCAACCACCTCAGGATCAAACACTCTGCCAAGCAACACCTTTTGTCCTCTCAGATTTTCATGTCTCAACTTTTCTTCATCCTTCCTCAGTTTTCGTTGTTTGGAAGAACTAGGTCCCATGCTTACATTCACTTTTATCCTTTTGGATGAACCTGCTTCTTCAGTTTCATTGCTCATCCTTTTCTTTAGGGACTTAGAAGCTTTCTTCCCCTTGTTCACTTCAGTAGCATCTTTCTTAATTTCCACCTCACTCACTTTAGTTTTCTCCTTTTCAACTACAGATTTTTCTTTTCTTTTAGAGTTTTTTCTTTTCAAAGGATCCTGCTCCTCTTCTTTCTCCTGTGTCTCCGGCACAGTCACCACTTCTTCGTCGTCTCTTAACTGGCTTAATTCAATAGTTTTTACCAATTTTCTCTTCTTCCCTGTACTCTTCTCTTTACTTGACTGAAGAGTAGAGTCAAGTTGTGCTCGAGTTCTGGGTCTGACAGTGGGCGGTTCTTACTTTGCTGTGAAGAGGTTTTCTTCTTAGCAACATGTTTGCTCTTGGTTGTGTTTCCCTTCTCAGATGGTTTTGAGGAACCAAGTTCCATTTTTGAGGATCCTTCCCATGGAATAGCAATAGTGGATAGGGGTACAATATCCAAACATTCTCCTTCCAGACCAGGTCCCTCATTCACAACCTCCGTTTTACCGAGACTCCCCTGTTCCCCCTGAGTCTCTACATTCTCCTTCTCAGTCTCTCTTTGCTTTTCCTGCGTTTCTATACTCTCTTTCTCATTCTCCCCTTCAACAATATCTTTCCCAGACTCTCCCTCAGCAATATTACTCACAACTTTTCTGACAATGTCATCAAGGTTCTCACCAACATTATCCAAACCAACTCTCACATTTTCACTCTCCATCGACAATTCCTGTCCAATGTCATCACTAACCCCCGCATTTTCAACATCTTCTCCTAATTTATCTATATTTTTAGCCATTTTTTCTGCAATTACAGGACTACTTTGTCCCTCCTCACATGCAGCAGTTTCAGGTTCAACATTTGATTTTCCCTCTATATCCTTTTTGTTTAAAGGTTCACTCTGCCTTTCCTCACACTCAGCAACTACAGAATCCACATTTACATTTTCTCCTATACTTATTTCACTATCCAGAGGATTCGGGTTACCTGAGTTCAGTGTTGTTTCTTTTGAAACCCTTGCTTCATTTTTGAGCATGTCCTCTGCCACTACTGGACCATCTTCAGTCACACCTTTTCTCTTTACCTCTATTTCTTCATCCCTCTCAACGATTTCCTTAGTACGTTCAAGGTATTGAGAGGTTGTCATACTCCTTTTGGAATCGGGTTTTTCTGAAGGGTTTGGGGTTATGGAAGAGGAAATAATTTTCTTGCTCTTATATTAGTTGTAGAGGGACCAAGAACAATTGTTTTTTGTGAGAAGAAGTAGGGTTTTAGTTAGTGGAATTTTGAGATTTTATGGGTGATGGGGGTGACTTTTGGTCTAATGAAGTAGACGGTTTGGTAGGAGAGAGTGTAAAGTTGGCTTTAGTGGCAGTGGGAGATGGAGATTTTAGGTTAGACATGGTTGATTTTGTGCTAAAGAGAAGAGATTGAACAAGAATGGAAAAGGGTTTTGATCGTAAAGTGAGTAAAGAGAGAGAGAGGAGAGAGGGAATTTTTGTTTATATATGGAGAAGGAACAGATTCTGATTGGTTGAGAGAGAAAATGATCTTTTGAGAATGGGTCGGATCGGAGGAGGTGCAACGATTGGGTTCATTTTTTAAAGAAGTGGGAACTAATAATGACATAACACTCAAGAAAAATTAAAAAGTATATAAGTGCTTGATAAAACTACTAACCTGATTCAGAGGGACCTGGTCCCTTGACACTTTTGATAAAAGCTTAGGCAAAAACTCTGAAGAGTGCAATGTCTCCAATGTTTATGTTGTCCTGAGATTGCCATGTGAGCATAACTGTAACGGTATAAGAGTGAGTTAGATATCTCCAAAAAACATTTCACGCATTGTACCTTTTCTCTTAACATAGCCAGTCATTGAGGAGCCATTGGATGATTTTGAACAAACCCAACTCCAACTGATTTCTCTCAAGATGCTCCCTACTTAATGCCTTGATCCAGATGCATGCAAACTGGTATATCTTGCAGACTTTCATGTAAAATGACACTTTCTTCACATTATCCCTCAGAGAATGATATTCCATATTATCATGACTGTTGCCTCTCATTTGCTCAATTTGTTGTGGATCAAATAGCATCTCAAGGATTTTTTGTGACATCACTGATTGCATATTCAACTTCAATCAAAAAGAGACTCATGCCATTTTCTTCTTTGTATTTAATAAAATTAAGCATAATCCCTCGAAATATCCCATTCCATAAGTACTCTTCATATTCACCAAGAATCCAGTTCAAATATCTTCAGCACATCCAACCAAGCTGATGTTATCTCCAGAGAGAGAGAGAGAGAGAGAGTAAGGACCAGGTCATTCCACCTCTCAAGATACTTCTGTACCCTCTTAGCTATCTTCAAAAGAGAATCTTTTTAACTTGGTTGAAATTTAGCATACGACCCAGCACTTTAAACAAAGTAGTGTTTTCTAGCAATTATATGCAACAGAGATCCACTTGATACCTCAGTGGTCTCAACATCCTCCATCCTGAACCTTTGAGAAATTCCTTGATACACTTCAGTTGACTGATCAAGGTGCCTTTTGATGGTTGCTATTTGCAATCCCAAGAAGAGATTGGCCTCATTTGCCATTCTCGCTTCAGAATTACTGTCCATGAGCTTGGCACACTCTTTGCATGGGAAAACAAGAGGTTTATCAGGAATGCATCTGAACCAATCAGCGAATTTTATTCTTTTTTTTTAAAGGACAAAATGTTGTCACCTCTTTCCTCCTGTCAAGCCAATTTTAAGAGAAGACTTTGACAAATCTTCCATTTCATACCCAAGGTGCTTGCTTTCAGAAATGAGGAGCCTTATCAAGCTAGAGTGGTAACTCAGGAGCCTCGAGACCTTTAACAGCTACAAGGTTTCTTTGACACATCCCTCAATCTTCAAGTATGCATTTGAGAGAAACACTTTGACATCCATCTGGAACCATTTGATTTCATATGGGATACAGAGGCAATTTATACCCTGATTGCTTCTAACTTTCCACTGGCACAAAAATCTCATTATAGTTACTTCCCTCTTCTTGTTTGTCTCCTTGAGTTACAAGTCCTTCTTTGTCCCTTGTGGTGTTTTTTAAGTCATCAAGGCTTATTGCAAAACACCAACTTAGTCCCAACCACAGTTGTCTGAGTACTTAAGGACCAGGTTCTACACTTTGTACTTCTTAAAGAGATGAAGCTCTTCCTTAGACCTGGTTTGGATCCCAGAGTCTAGAAGAGTGATGTTAACATCAAGAGAATGAGATCTTTTGAGCTTTTAGTTGGATACTTGAATTTCAGCATTTGAGGTACCATGAACCTTTATATTTGATCCATCATTAACATACAAGCCTTGATCACCATTTCTTTGCTCACCCTCAGATGTGTTTGACACAGTGTCAGAAACTCCATCTTCAGCCTCAGGTGGAGTAATAAAGGGACCAAGTTGTTCTACATCCTCTGGACACTTTACTACACCTTCTTCATTTGCTAGCCTCAACTTGAGTTATCAGTTCAGCTTTACACTCTGTGCCTCTCTGCTTTTGTGATTTGATTTTCTTCGAGAAGACCTTGTTATGAGAAGAAAATCCAAAGAGGAATTCTTCATACTCTTAGTGTCGAGCCATTTTCAAGTCCTTCTCACGATCATTGAGACTGAAGCATTTGTACCCAAATCTCTTTAGTCAAAGAAGCTTGGGCTTCTTTTCTATTAAGCAGCTCACAGAGAGTCTTCTAAAGCAGGAGCCAGACCAAGCACCCATTTAACACATAGCATAATGGAAATACCACCCTTTATCAGCATTAACTTGACCATATCTTCAGGAGTCCTGCCTTTCTTTTCCCAAACACAATATGGGGTGTTCTAGGAGCATAAGAACAGGTTAGACTCATCTCATCTTCAGCACACAATTTGTTGTCATTTGCTATTGGTTTCATACGGATCGGGTCCTTCATCATAAATTGATTCATCAGAGGGAGACTTGCATATCTCAGTTTTAGTGACATTGCTTCCAGCACCAGTAACATTCTCATTCACATCACTGAGAGAGGTCAAGTATCCGTCTGTTGATAAGATAAGGTTTGTCACATTGAACTCCCCACAATTGACACCACTTAGCACACTTGTAGTTCAAACCTTCAACTTGGTACACATATTCAAATTCATGGGAGGGCGTCTTGCCAATTTTTCTCACACAAAGAGTATATCATCTCTTCATGTTACCACTTGACATACTCCCACCTTTTAAGGCTTTGAGTGAGAGAAAATTGTCCATTCCTTCAACCATATGCTTAGATCAGTCACCATCTACCAACCACTGTTGACTGCCCCTCTCTCGCTCTAGCCTTTACACACGATCACTTGTTGGACTTAGGAACCCAAACCATCTTGGATCTCAAGTAACGATAGAATGGGTGAGCTAAATTTTGTTCGCCCATGCAGGTAACACGTTCTTCTTCTTCCGAGACTAGGTCCCTGTTTTATTGGTTTATTTTCAATATCTTCTCTGTTTCTTTATACAAACTAAGCTTTTACTTTACTTAAGTCCTTATAATGACCAGCATGATCATAATGAGTGTAACGCCAGTTTTCAGTCACAGAGACACATTTGCCCTGCATATTGTAGAGATTTTGGACCCTTTTAGCAGCAATACTCTGTTCTCTATCATCACCAGTACACATAGTAACAGTTTTATCTGAGGGCAAAGTCCAATGAAATGACTTCTCAAGTTTAGTTCTGACTCGTTTCAGCTTTTCTTGAAGTAGTCTATTCTTTTCTACTTCAGCAGTGAGATTCATCTTGGCCTTTTCAAGTTCGCCGTCAATCTCAAGATGAATCTTACTGCCCTCTTGTTTTCTCCTAGAAGGAGTGTTCATCCATTTGTTCATTTGGCTATTTAATAGAGCATTATCTCTAGATATTTCTTCAACTTGTTCCCTTAAAGCCACTATAGTGTGGCATATCATCTCTAGCTTGTTCTTAAACATCAACTTCCTCATTTAGAGTGTTTTTCTCATTTATAAAGCTATAATGACCAGCATGATCATAATGAGTGTTTTTCTCATCTTTAGATTTGGCCACAAGTGCAAGGATGGAGTCATATCCTGAAGCTTTGTTATCAGTATCCATCATGGATATCTCCCCTGCATCCTCACCATCTTCAGATTCATCGGAGGAGTCTTCCCAAACAACCAAAGCCTGCTCTACCAAGGTGTCAACAACAATTTTTGAGTTGAGCTTGTCGTCAGGGACCTAGTTCTGCTCTTCTACCTCTTCAGCATCATCGTGATATTTCTGGTAGTGAAAGGAATATGTTTTCACGACTCGTCCAGGTTTCCCACAGTCATGACAACAAATATTTTCTTTGACACTTCTGCTACTGCTTCCTATCTTTGACAGCCTTTTACTGATGGTAGCTATCATAGACTTATAACCGTCTGAGTGACTTGTATCATCTTTCTTGAGTACTTTCTTATTCTTCTCTCTTCCTTGCTTCTTCTTTTCCACATCTTTTATTTTGAGCTCGTAGATCTTGAGGTCATTAACAAGCCCATCAAGCAAATCCTTAGATTCAGAGATGGTGAATACTTTCATTTCCCAAGATATTGGCAGTGCCTACAACAACTTATGGATTAGGAACTTTTTCTCGAAGTCTTCACCAAAAGAACAAAGCTCATCAATGATGGAGGTGAATCTAGTATATATAACATGAATAGACTCACCATCCTTCATCTTGAAGAACTCATACTTTATAGTAAACATTTGTCCAGCATCCCAAATCTCTCTTTGTGACTTGTAGAGAGAGTTGAGGTTGTAGTCTTCAAAGTCATTTTCAGTATAGAGGCTCTGTTGTCTTGACTTCACTTTACCTTCTTCTTCGTTTGGTGGAGTAGCCACGAGAGATCCTTTCTAGGTATTACCCTTTCAGAAAGCACCTGCTCTGATACCAATTCATAGAACCTATGAGTCCATCAAAACAGTCTGAGAGACCTGGTCCCTGAACTGTTTTCACAGTTAAAGACAGAAAGTAAATAAGGCAAGATATTTACGTAGAAAACTCGTTACTCAAGGAATTAAAAATCACGACCTACCCCAGTAGGATTTCTAACTTCACTAAATTGAGAAATGTTTTAGATTACAAGCTTTTGTAACCTAGGAATTAGACCACTAGTCCCTCCCCTTACAATAACTCTATTGTAAGCACACTCTTGACTAACTCTAGTCAAGCACCAAACTGATTCAACTAACTTTAGCTGAACCTTAATACCACTATGACTAACTATAGACAAGTATTTAAAACAAAATCTTGATAAAAACAAGACACCTACAAAACCCTTCTTGAAGAAGTGTAGGTTTACAACGTAGAGATCACAAAGACAAAGACTAGACAACTCTAGGACTCAAAACATCTTTAGTTGTTGTGATCTGGTCCTTGAACTTGTCTTAGATTTGTTCTTGAAAGCACCAAGAAAACTGTGGTGGCTGCACTTGTGTAAATCAGGATTTCTAGGTTTTCAAGTGATAGGTTAAACAATGCCAACATGTTGCTTAAATCTTGGATTAAGTTTCTGGTGTCTGGTGCCCGCTTTAGCGGCACCAGCACCGCTGGAGCGGTATATGACTTTTAGTCATTACCGTTGAAGCGGCCAGGTGGTTGCTCGGGCGGCGCTGCTGGGGCGGTCCAGGTACCGCTACAGCGAGTGACGGGCAGTTAATAATATTAATAAAGAGTTAAAAAGCCCTAGACCCTCATTTTACCCCGTTTCGATATTTGAGCTTGGAGAAACTGCTCTTAAGGATATTTGGAGGAAAATCTTGGAGGTAATTCCTACTCATTTCTTCATTCTTCCTTTAAACCATAATCATGTAGATTCACCTTTCTCCCTTATTGAACCCGTGGTGGTAAGAGTTGAAAGTGGGTTTGAAAGAACATTGTTCCTAGGATTATTAATGAATAAATTGGTGATGTTTTGTTAGATATTGACCAATCTAGGTTCATTAATCATAGATCTTCCACTTTTAACGTTGAATTTCAGATTTGGAGATTTAGTGTTTATACCAATTTTGGGGCTTTTGCATGAAATTAGAATCTAGGCTAATTATTGAGCTAAATCAGCAATTAAGGGTGGGATTATGATTGGCCAGTACTTAATTTGGTAGTTTGCCCGCGAATTTCCCGTTTTGCCTTTGTGGGCTCGTTTCCCTAATTTCTAAGGTTAAAATAGACCTAGTTGATATCATAGCAATATTAGTATCATTATTCATGATTTCTGATATAGAATTCGATTATGCTTAGACTACTTTTGTTCTGAGCTTCAGAGGAAGGACAAGGCACAGGAGTGACTTATTGGTGTTGCGGTTCGGCAGTCCAGGTAGGTTATGGTTTACCTTTAATGAGACTTCGTATAGTGAATCACATATTTAGATTATAATGTCGGAGACAGCATGTGAACCTTCGGGCATGAGGTTGGGATGGATATTGTCTTAGGTTGGGCCCTAATGTGTGTTGGGAGTAGCCACCCCATTATGTGTGCTTGATTGTTCAATTGTGTTGGCTTGATGCCATGTGTAGTTGGTAAATATCGACTTCTGTCTTGTCGACTTGATTAGGCTAGAATTGACATACCCGTGGTTTGTATTTGTACTTGGATATATGGTTGGCATACCCACTGTTGGTACTTGACTTATTGATATATGTTGGCATACCCACTGTTGGTATTGTGATGTGATACTTGTTGGCGTACCCCGTCATGGTACTTGTGATAATGAACTTGATCAATTTACATATGCATTGCACGCATTCTCTCATAGTCATGCATGGCCGATACTCAGTGATTATCAGGTATCGTTGATTGAGCGAAACTGAAATTTGATCAACTCTTTTTCATGAGTGATTGTAAAGAGGCCGGTGTCCGAAGATCCATTCCGAAATCGTTGATTATATGAGACTGATAATTTGATGAACTTTTTTACTTGAGTGATTGTGAGAAGGTCGATGTCCAAGGTTCAATTCCGGAATCGTTGATTGTGTGAAACTGATATTTGACAGACTCTTTTACTTGAGTGACTGTGAAATAGCCGATGTCCGATGAGCTATTCCGGTATTGTTTTTGCATGCCCGATTCCGATGTTATCCCAGAATCGTTGTTAGTGCATGGACTCCGCGAGTCCCCCTGGGTGGTGCCGGTGAGACTCCCCTTGTGAGAAATTAGCCAGGATCCCGTCTGTCTGTTCGGCAAAGATCCGGGACGGGTGGCACTTAGACTTTGCGAGTCACGCTGGGTTGTGCTACCGAAACGTCGATATTTTCGTCTGGAGTACATGTGTACACCTCATTTGCATGGCATGGCATCGCATTCATACCATTATTGCACTACATTGCATCATGACTTGATTGAGATGTTTGGTGATTAATTTGTGATGATTGGATTGTGATGTTTGATTTGGATCGGATATACTCAAACTTGACATATTCAGGTTTAGATGCTTATATAGGTGATGACGGATACTTGGTTGCGATTATATTGTCTCATGCTTGATTGGTTTATTTGCTTATCTGATTTATCGTCTGAATTATGTTAAC
Organism: Lycium barbarum; assembly: GCF_019175385.1. Taxonomy (NCBI): domain Eukaryota; kingdom Viridiplantae; phylum Streptophyta; class Magnoliopsida; order Solanales; family Solanaceae; genus Lycium; species Lycium barbarum. The sequence goes on from NC_083343.1 coordinate 11,415,404, forward strand.
TATACTTAGTCAGCCAAAGATGCCTACCAGTACGATTGATTGTACTGACCTGCACTTGCTGCATTCTTTTATGAATGCAGAGTACCAGGACGGATCTACTTCTGTGATCCGTGGCTGATCGACACTTCACCTTCCTCTCGAGTTTCCAGGGTGAGCATGGCATCTGCTGACCTTGAAGACCTTCCTGTCATATATCTTACTTTTTCTTCAGAGACATAGACATTATGTATTAGTGTTCCAGATTGTGTTATTCTTCTTAGATGCTCTTGTATTATTCAGACTAGACTCTGGGGGTATTTACCGTCTTCCGTACTTTTACTACTACCTATATTTATATATTGTGAGACTTATGTATTTATTGATTTCCGCTACTTAACCTTCTTCAATTTATGTATTAGTTTATTGTTGGGATAAGGGTTCGCTTACCGAGGTGGAAAGGTAAGTGCCCGCACGGCCTAAGCAAAATGGGTCGTGACAAGTTGGTATCAGAGCCCTAGGTTACCCGGTCTTTAATACAAGAGTGTGTTTAGTATAGTCTCGCGAATCGGTACGATGAGCTCCATACTTATCTGCGGGAGGCTATAGGACATTTAGGAAATCTCACTTTTCTTCTTTCCGTTGTGCGACTTTATTCAAATTGGTATTTGAATAGATCAAATTGGTATCTGACTCTTATCTTGTCACATCCCTACCAGAAGTATGACGGGCTCCGACCCGTAGGCCGGGAACCACCTGACTTATCCGTTACTTTGAATATTATAAACTATAAGTCGAAGAACACCTGTACGCAGAAAAGGCCCAACATAGGAATATCCGATCATTCAGCACATATATTCATATGCGGACCGACAAGGTCGCCACAACATAACATATATCATGAAGCCGGCAAGGCTAACAGTAAAGTATCAAGGGCTCAAAATAAGGCCGACAAGGCCACCAATATATTATACAACAATATGAACCGATAGAGCTATAAAACATCTAACTTTGCACAGACGTCTACGAGCCTCTACATAGAATACAAATGATCATAAGGACAATACCAAATAGACTGCAGCTCCGAAGTAAGTGGAGTACTCCTGAGAATCTGCTGATAGAACACCTACGAGTCTGATCCGGCTCCCTGCCTACCTACGGGCATGAGCGCAGCGTCCACAAGAAGGGACGTCAGTACGAATAACGTACTGAGTATGTAAGGCATGAATAACAACATAATATATATATATATATATATATATATATATATATATATATATATATATATATATATATATATGAAAGGTAACATGGAATAAGAGAGATAACCTGTACATCTGGATGCCTCATAAAACGGATGTCATGCATGCTTAGCCTTTAAAAAAACATTTTTATACATATATATAGTACCATGCCCGGCCATTAAGGCTCGGTGTCACATATATAGTATCATGCCCGGCCATTAAGGCTCGGTGTCATATATATAGTATTATGCCTGGCCATTAAGGCTCGGCGTTATCATCATTAGCCCGCGTTCGGGGCAATATCATAACATGCCCACTGCAGTGGTGTGTACATCTACGTGCCATGCCCGGTCGACTATAGCGCGGCGCGGTGTGAAAGCACATACATATATATAAAGCATGCATAAGAGCCCAATGAAAAGCCACAACTATATCGGAGTGACGTAAGGTCGGTAGCCTCCAATTATATTATGGATCAATCATCATCGCTCATCCCACCTTGAAGGAATAAGGGTCATAAGGTGAGATTACCAATAATGAAGGAAATTAAGAAATTGCAAAGTAAGCTCAATCACCTCATAATAATATAAAGCTCATGTACTTAGAAATCTCTATGAATAAAATCATCTCATAATAACATGAAATCCGTATGCCTTAGAGCTTGGATAAATAAATCCCTCATAATCATCATCATGGTTATCATAAAAAAATTATTCATCTTTGGCATCATAAAAACTTTAAGAGTCATGAATCTCTAACATTCTTGGAAATGAGGATTTTTATGGAATTCATGCATGGTTTGGTAGGAAAAGAATCATGCCTTTAGAAGCTCAATAACATCATAAGGATCACTAGATTTGTGGACTTCTAGTATTTGTGAAACCAAGGATATTATGGGTATGACACAAAGGTTTATAACAAAAGGATCATGCCTTTAGAAAGAAAGGGACTAGCCTTAACCTACCTGGAAGATAATTTCTCGACTTCCAACTTACTTCCTGTCTTGTAATTCACTTAAGATCATTCGTAGCCTCGTAATCTACATATACAACCATTCATACTATTGTTAGGCTCATTGTCATACGCTCGTCTTATACCCTTAATTTAAATCCATTTATAATCTGCCGAAATTCGGGCAGCATCTCCCCTGTTTATATGCCTAACCCGAAATCATAATATCAACAACAATAATACCAACATCATCAACACCATTATCCATACCAATATATTTCCTAAAACCTCCCACACGATGTTTTTCCAAATTTCTCAACTAACCAACTTGTGATACAACTATTTAATAACTTTATTTCCGTAAAGAAGCCGAAATTAATACTAATAAGGAGAGATTCATACCTTTTCCTTGTTAAAACAACATTATCTCCAATATCCACTTTGAATCCAAGCCAAAATACACCGCAAAACGATACTATAAGCGCGACTACATGTTGCCTGGACCTCGATTAATATTCCGTAACTTGAAATTACTCAAAATTCTCACTTTTATGAGGTAAATACGCTCTCTTTTGCTTGCTGATTTTTCTGGAATATTTGGGAGATTATTATGACCAGAAAGAGGGATTTTAACCCTTTTATAGGTGGGTAAAGTCGGCAGTACTGTAGCAGTTACTGTAGCGTGTGTTTCTGCTCTGTCAGCTGAACTTGTAATGTCCATAATTCTCTACTCCAATGTTGTATCGACGAGCGGTTTATTGTATTGGAAACTAGACTCGACGAACTTAATTTTAAGATTTTGAAACATCTTAAAACTCCTAATATACTAGGATATATACCCCTCCAAAGTTGACCCAAAATTCTGTCCTTAACTCTGCCAACTTTTTCCAAATTTCGACAGACTTATTTTCTTTGATTTGCTTGGTCCTGGAATCTTCCAAAACTCCCCCTACATGATATTTATCAATTATTATACTTGATAATGGTCATGTTCTAGTGTTTCAAGATTGTCCTTCCCGGTTACGACTTACGAGATCGTACTTCATCCTTTACTTCATTTTACGTACCTCCCATGGCTTGTACATTCCAAAACTTCATGGGATGTCTCTGATACTACATTACTATGGTGATGTACGTGGCATGCTCATGCTCTGAAAGTGAGGGGGTGTAACATATCTCTTTTATCACAGATGGTGAGGACTCAAGCTATGATGGCCCGAGGTTAAGTGCCAGAGCCAGCAGCTACGGCTCGCACCCGAGGGAGCACTACAGTCAGAGAACGCAGCAGATCGAGAGACCACGGGGCTGCCACAGCCAGGGGAAGAGCTCTTACAGTGGGCTAGTGACGAGAGAGGTCTCCATCTCCCGAGCTCGAGTATCAGCCGGGTAGAGACCAGGCCGCAGAGGATGGCGTGGCCCCAGCACGGACACAGCCTGAGGGTACTTCTGATCAGGTTATGCATGATACTATGGACAAAGTATTGCTTCATCTCGATGCCCAGTAGGCGACCGTCGACATTACTACACCCGGCGGAGGTTTACATACTAGGGTTGGGGCGTAAACCCCTAAGGAAGGACCTACGCGGGTAGCACATCCCGCCGCAGCTATGGCTTCCCGTATTGATGCTATACCCACCCCTGGTGAGGATATTAGGCCCATGGATGACACCGTTATGACTGCTGCTGATCAGGAACTGGTGGGGAGGTTCAGAAAGTTAGAGCCACCGAGGTTCTCTGGTACTTCGTCTGAGGATGCCGATGAGTTTATTCTTGATATACATGAGTTGTTGTACCGTATGGAGATAGTGGAGACACACGACGTTGATTATGTGTCCTACCAGTTTCGCGGCGACACGAAGATATGGTGGAGGTGTTTTGTGGCGACCTGAAGGTTCTCCTCCTTTGACTTGGACTCAGTTCTACCGGGCCTTCCTTGAGAAGTATGTGCCCCGGTCTTTGAGAGAGGCTCGTAGGGAGCAGCTTTTACACATTTAGTATAGGGGCATGTCCTTGGAGTCATATGTGACCCGTTTCCTCTATTTGGCCCAATACTCTACTCTGTTGATCCCTACCGAGGCTGATAGGATTAGGCGCTTTGTCGGAGGACTAGTGGGCTCTCTGCAGATTTTTTGTCTTCAGATGGAGTCTATGGGGCCTTCCTTCCAGACCATTATTGAGCATGCTTCTATCGTTGAGGGCGCTAAGGCCCGTGCTTTTAGTGGTGGTGACAAGAGGCCATGTCAGACTGGCAGTTTTGGAGGTTCTGGTACGAGGGGCGGCGGTCAGTTTTCGCGACCACCTAAGCCTTATTCCGATCGTCCCGTGCATTCAGCATTACCGGCTTCCTCTAGTGAGCCACCTAGGCAGAGATCTCCTGAGAGTTCGTTCTCTATACCAATGGACAGGGCTGCTTCATCCGGATCTTCAGCTTTCGTGTTTCAGCACTCGACTCCTCTTACCTGTTTCCGTTGTGGAGAGGTTGGGCATGTTTCCAGGAGATGTCCCCGACCTAGGCGGGATTATCAGTCGCTGAGGACTCCCGTATCATCCGGTGGTCGAGGAGGGACTTCTCATAGAGGCGGTGCTCAGTCAGGTCGCGGTACTTCCCATGGTTCTACAGGTGGTACTCAGAGTATGAGAGGGGGATCCCAGAATGGGCGTCGTGGAGCCCATTTTTACTCATTTCCTAGTAGGCCCGAGGCAGAGGCCTCAAATGCTGTGATCCCAAGTACCATTTCTGTCCGTCATAGAGCAGTATCTGTGTTATTTGATCCTAGATCCACTTATTCGTATGTATCTGCATTTCATGTCGTTGGTTGGGATTTGCCATATGATAGCATAGATATACCCGTCCATGTGTCTACTCCGATCGGAGATTCTGTGATTGTTGATCGATTCTACCGGTCTTGTTTAGTTACTTTTATAGTGTATGACACTTGGGTAGATTTGATAATTCTAGATATGGTGGACTTTGATATTATATTGGGTATGTCTTGGCTTTCTCCTTACCATGCGATCTTGGACTGTCACGCCAAGACAGTCACTTTAGCCATACCGGGCATTCCTAGGTTTGAGTGGAGAGGTACTCCTAGTCCCACTCCGAAGAAGATCATTACCTTCATTTGGGAGAAGAAGTTAGTAAGTACAGGGTGTTTAGCGTATTTGGCGCATGTTCGTGATACGACTCCAACCCTTGAGTCTATCCCTATTATGAGCGAGTTTGCGGAGGTATTTTCGTCGAATTTGCCGGGCATGCCACCCGATCGAGACATTGATTTCTGTATCGACATGGACCCAGACACTTGCCCCATTTCCATCCCACCATATCGAATGGCACCTGTCGAGTTGAGGGAGCTTAAGGAACAATTGCAGGATTGGTTGAGCAAGGGGTTCATTAGACCAAGCGTCTCCCCTTGGGGTGCTCCGGTGTTATTTGTGAAGAAGAAAGATGGGACCATGAGGATATGTATTGATTACCGCCAGTTGAACAAGGTCACTATTTGGAACAATTGCCCTATGCCTCGTATTGATGATCTGTTTGACCAGCTTCAAGGTGCTTCGGTGTTTTCGAAGATTGATTTATGTTCCAATTATCACCAGTTGAAGATTAGGGCGGAGGATATTCTGAAGACAACATTTCAAACAAGATATGGCCACTATGAGTTTCTAGTGACGTCTTTCGGGCTTACCAATGCCCCGACTGCATTTATGACTTTGATGAATGACATCTTTAGGCCGTTCCTTGATTCCTTTGTAATTGTGTTCATTGATGACATTTTGGTGTATTCCAAGAGCAGGGGGGAACATGAGAGCCACCTTCGCACTGTTCTTATTTTGTTGAAGAAACATAATTTGTTTGCTAAGTTTTCTAAGTGTGAGTTCTGGTTGGAGTCTGTAGCATTCTCGGGCCATGTGGTGTCTAAGAAGGGGATTATGGTTGATCCACAGAAGATGGAGGCTGTGAGGGGTTGGGCGAGGCCCACTACTATTACTGAAATTAGTAGTTTTGTGGGTTTGGCCAGTTATTACCGTCGCTTTGTGAAGGGTTTTGTTGCCATTGCTTCATCCTTGACCATGTTGACTCAAAAGGATATTCCTTTCCAGTGGACGGATGATTGTGAGGAGAGCTTCCAAAAGCTCAAGCTTCTTTTGACTACAGCCCCGATCCTAGCCTTGCCTGTGGAAGGTAAAGATTTCGCGGTCTATTTTGATGCTTCCTGTATGGGTTTGGGTGCGGTGTTGATGTAAGAGGGTGGAGTGATAGCTTATTATTTCCGCCAGTTAAACGTTCACGAGAAAAATTACCCTACCCATGATTTGGAGTTGCTAGCCGTAGTCTTCGCTTTGAAGATTTGGAGGCATTACTTGTACAGTGTTCATTGTGAGGTTTTTACCGATCACCATAGCCTTCAACATGTGTTTACCTAGAGAGATCTTAATTCCAAGCAGCGCCGATGGATGGAGCTCCTGAAGGACAATGACATCTCTATTCTGTATCACCATGGTAAAGCCAATGTGGTAGCTGATGCCTGGAGTGGCAAGGCAGTGAGTATGGGGAGTTTAGCTCGATTAATTCGATCGTCCGTTGGCCATGGAGGTTCAGACTCTAGCCAACAGTTTCATCCGTCTCGACATCTCAGCCCCGGGCAGGATTTTGGCTTGTAAAGAGGTGAGATCATCGTTATTGGAACAGATCAAGGCTCATCAGTTTAAGGATTCTCAGTTGAGCAAGATCTAAGATAAGGCGTTGAGAGGGAAGGCCAAGGAGGTCGTGATTGATTCTGAGGGCATTCTGAGGATTAGAGGACGCGTGTGCGTTCCTTGTGTTGGTGATCTGATTCAGTTGATTTTATCTGAGGCTCATAGCTCTCGCTATTCCATCCATCCGGGAGCGACTAAGATGTATCGTGACTTGAGATAGCACTATTAGTGGCGTTGTATAAAGAGATATAGTTGATTTTGTGGCTAAGTGTGAAAATTGTTAACAGGTAAAGTATGAGCACCAACGACCTGGTGGGGTGCTTCAGAGGATGCCCATTCCCTAGTGGAAGTGGGAGAGGATTACAGTGGATTTTGTCACGGGTCTTCCAAAGACCCTTGGCAAGTTTGATTCTATTTGGGTAATGGTGGATCGGTTGACTAAGTCTGCTCACTTTGTTCCAGTTCAGGTTTCCTATACCGCGGAGAAATTAGCCAAGATGTATATTCGGGATATTAGGAGATTACATGGGATCCCTATTTCGGTTGTATCTGATCGAGGTACTGTCTTCACTTCCCGATTCTGAAGAGCCTTTCATGAGGAATTAGGTATCCGATTGGACTTTAGTATAGCTTTCCATCCCCAGACCGATGGCCAGTCCTAGCGAGCCATTCAGGTTCTCGAGGACATGTTGAGAGCGTTTGCTATTGACTTTGGTGGTCATTGGGATCAGCACTTGCCCTTGGTAGAGTTTGCATACAATAATAGTTATCATTCGAGTATTGGTATGACGCCTTTTGGGGCTTTATATGGTAGGAGGTGTATATCTACGATTGGTTGGTTCGAGGCTCAACCTGGGAGCGCGGATCCATTGAGAGAGTCCCTTGATAGAGTGAGAGTTATTCAGGCTAGGCTCGTGGCAGCTCAGAGTCGGTAGAAGATGTATGCAGACCGGAAGGTCCGGAATTTGAAGTTTGCTATTGGTGACCAGGTTCTATTAAAGGTTTCACCCATGAAAGGTGTTATGAGGTTTGGTAAGAGGGGCAAGTTGAGCCCCAGGTACATTGGTCTGTTTTAGATTGTGGATTGTATCAGCGATGTAGCTTATGAGTTAGCATTACCGCCAAGCTTAGCGGGAGTTCATCCGATCTTTCACGGTTCGATGCTGAAGAAATACCATGCCGATGGTACCTACATTGTCCGTTGGGATTCTATATAACTTGATAAGAATTTGACTTATGAGAAGGAACCTATCGCAATCTTAGATAGGCAAGTTCGAAAGTTGAGGTCAAAGAAGATTGCTTCCGTGAAGATGCAATGGAAGCACCGTCCTATTGAGGAGGCTAACTGGGAGACTGATTCCGATATGCGTAGCCGTTATCCCCAGTTGTTCACTGATTCATGTATTTCCCTACTTTCCTTTTTTTCTTTGCTCGAGGACGAGCAACGGTTCAATTGGTATCTGATGTAATGACCCATTTGGACGTTATAGTTCTTTCGGCATTTTCACCCATTCCCGAGCATTGATTAGCTCGCTTTTGACCGGAGGGGACCGCTGATATGCTTCCCCGGGGGCCTAGACCGAATTCGGGCAACTTTGGTGAAAATATAGGCTTAAAGTGAAAAATGGTTGACCCAAAGTTGACTTTTAGGCAAACAAATCTTTTTCGAACTTCCGTCGATTCCGAGAGGTCCGGATGGTTGGTTAGAACTTGTCTGTGTGTTTGGTTCGGTTCCCAATGCACTTGGGTGCATTTCGGGACTTGGAATGAGAAATTAAAATTAAGGCATCGGGGTTGGCTCGATTAACGAGACCTCCGTTGGGAATTCCGAGGCTACAAGCGCGCTCGTAACACATTTTTATGTGGGACTATGTGTCTGGTATGTGAGCAGATGACCTTGGGAATTAGTCAAAAAATCGGATTCGAAGGAAATCTTGGATTAAGTTTCTAGTGTCTGGTGCCCGCTTTAGCGGCACCAGCACCGCGGCAGCGGCACCACTGGAGCGGTAGCCCTGCCGCTGGAGTGGTACATGACTTTAGTCATTACCGCTGAAGCGGTCAGGTGGTCGTTGGGGCGGTGCCACTAGGGCGGTCCAGGTACCGCTACAGCTAGTGACTGACAGTTAATAATATTAATGAAGAGTTAAAAAGCTCTAGACCCTCATTTTACCCCATTTCGATATTTGAGCTTGGAGAAACTGCTCTTAAGGATATTTGGAGGAAAATCTTGAAGGTAATTCCTACTCATTTCTTCATTCTGCCAACCATAATCATGTAGATTCCCCTTTCTCCCTTAATGAACCTATGGTGATAAGAGTTGAAAGAGGTTTTGGAAGAACATTGTTCCTAGAATTATTAATGAATAAATTGGTGATGTTTTGTTAGATATTGACTAATCTAGGTTCATTAATCATAGATCTTCCACTTTTAATGTTGAATTTCGAATTTGGAGATTTAGGGTTTATACCAAGTTACGGGTTTTTGCATGAAATCAGAATCTAGGCTAATTATTGAGCTAAATCAGCAATTAAGGATCGGATTATGATTGCCCAGTACTTAATTTGGTATTTTTCCCGTGTTGCCCTTGTGGGCTCGTTTCCCCAATTTCTTAGGTTAAAATGGACCTAGTTGATATCATAGCAATATTAGTATCATTCTTCATGATTTCTGATATAGAATTCGATTATGCTTAGACTACTTTGGTTCTGAGCTTCAGAGGAAGGGCAAGGCAAAAGAGTGATTTGTTGGTGTTGCGGTTCGGCAGTCCAGGTAGGTTATGGTTTACCTTTAATGAGACTTCGTATAGTGAATTACATATTTAGATTATAATGTCGGAGACAGCATGTGAACCTTCGGGCATGAAGTTGGGATGGATATTGTCTTAGGTTGGGCCCTGATGTGTGTTGGGACTAGCCACCCTATTATGTGTGCTTGATTGTTCAATTGTGTTGGCTTGATGCCATGTGTAGTTAGTAAATATCGACTTCTGTCTTGTCGACTTGATTTGGCTAGAATTGACATACCCGTGGTTGGTATTTGTACTTGGATATATGGTTGGCGTACCCACTGTTGGTACTTGACTTATTGATAGATATTGAGATACCCACTGTTGGTATTGTGATGTGATACTTGTTGGCGTACCCCGTCATGGTACTTGTGATATTGAACTTGATCGATTTACATATGCATTGCACGCATTCTCTCATAGTCATGTATGGCAGATACTCGGTGATGATCCAGTATCGTTGATTGAGCGAAACTAATATTTGATAAACTCTTTTACTTGAGTGATTGTAAAAAGGTCGATGTCTGAAAATCCATTCCGAAATCGTTGATTATATGAAACTGAAAATTTGATGAACTCTTTTACTTGAGTGATTGTGAGAAGGCCGATATCCGAGGTTCAATTCCAAAATCGTTGATTGTGTGAAACTGATATTTGACAGACTCTTTTACCTGAGTGACTGTGAGATGGCCGATGTCTGATGAGCTATTCAGGCATTGTTGTTGCATGGCCGATTCTGATGTTATCCCAGAATCGTTGTTAGTGTATGGACTCCACGGGTCCCTCAGGGTGGTGCCGGTGAGACTTCCCTTGTGAGCAATTAGCCGGTCCCGTCTGTCTGTTGGGCAAAGATCCGGGACAGGTGTCACTTAGACTTTGCGAGTCACGCTGGGTTGTGCTACTGAGACATCGATATTTCCATCGGGAGTACATATGTACACCTCATTTGCATGGCATGGCATCACATTTATAACATTATTGCACTGCATTGCATGATGACTTGATTGAGATGTTTGGTGATTAATTTGTGATGTTTGATTTGGATCGGATATACTCAGACTTGACATCTTCGGGTTTAGATGCTTACATAGGTGATGACGGATACTTGGGTGGGATTATATTGTCTTATGCTTGATTGGTTTATTTTCTTATCTGCTTTATCGTCTGAATTGTGTTAACTATACATAGAAGGCCGATGATGCCTCATAGTACGGTTGATTGTACTGACGTGCACCTGCTGCATTCTTTTATGAATGCAGAGTACCAGGACGGATCTACTTCTGTGACCTGTGGCTGATCGACACTTCAGTTTTCTCTCGAGTTTCCAGGGTGAGCATGGCGTCCGCTGACCTTGAAGACCTTCCTATCATATGTCTTACTTTTACTTCAGAGACATAGACATTATGTATTAGTGTTCCAGATTGTATTATTCTTCTTAGATGCTCTTGTATTATTCAGACTAGACCTTGGGGTATTTACTGTCTTCCGCACTTTTACTACTACCTATATTTATATATTGTGAGACTTACGTATTTATTGATTTCCGCTACTTAACCTTCTTCAATTTATGTATTAGTTCATTATTGGGATAAGGGTTCGCTTACCGAGGTGGGAAGATAAGTGCCCGCACGACCTAAGCAAAATGGGTCGTGACAGCTCTCTATGATATTTAAAATGTATTAAAAACTTTAAATTAATAACATTTTCAAATCACACATAAAACAAAGTAGGTCAAATATTTTGAGATTGGAAAATAATTTATAGGGGGTTGGTTATTGGATTGGTGCTGGGGCACCGCTCAAATTTCTTTCATAAAATAAGAACCATACTATAAATCAACATAACAAATCATCTAGGGTCATGCCTACTCGAAAGTGCTAAGAGACATCAGACAATACGAAGAAAATACTTCATTATTACTATTTGATTTTTACACAACATTTATTAATCATGATTAAACCATTAGGTTTAAATATATATATATTTAATTAGTCATCATTAAGTAATAAAATTTATTCGAACACATATGATGCATCAATTGATTTATATATTAACACTGATAAAAATTTATTCGAACACATATGATGCATCAATTGATTTATATATTAACACTGATATTTGCATGCAGTCGGTGGAGTTATTTCAATTATTCCGTATAAAGAATTTATTGTCAGGGCACACAAAGGATATCTATAGGTGAGCCTCCTTAAAATGTGAAATTTGTAATTTTGAAAATAAGACAGGTTACCTACTACAACCGGTAAAAGTAACATGATGAAACCAAAATTCCTTACCTAACAACGTATATAACTTAAATTCATTTTTATCTAAAATTTTGACATATTTATAGGAAATTTCCAATAAGTTGAGAATGGTAGATAATTCCCCATCTAATAGAGCTTTTTTTTTCCCAATCAAATAGTAAAACTATTGCTATATTTCTACAACCAACTCGCAAAATTGATAGAGTCCAATACACTAGTAAAGAGAATACTACTAGTATATTAGACACAATTGCCAACACTAATTTAGTGAAATTTGAAAAAGGATATCAACATCTCCACCTTAACTTGTCACGACCCAATTAGCTGTGAGTGGCACCCACACTAATTCCCTTAGTGGGAGAACCATCCCCTAAACTAATTACTTAATCATTTCAACAATCGTAAATCAATAACTAGAATTAAATCATAAATCTTGTCTAATCATGCCATAAATAAATAAACTGCGAAAATCCTAACTATTACAACCCCAAAGATCCTAAAGTCATCATACAAAGACTATAAAACATAACGGTTTAAAGAATGAACAAATGTCTGAAATAATCATAAATGTCTGAAATGAAATAGACATCCAAAATAAGAAAGATATATGCATCTCAACGTATTCCAGTCCAACGGTCAATATGGAATATGATCAGTCAATAAATGCAAAGCACCATGCCACAAGTCATAACAGGACTCAGATAATCAACTCAACATAGCACGAATATGCAACCATCTCAATCAACAGGAAGAGTATATATTGACTCCTTCTTTCTCATAACACAACAATTTCACATCAGGTTTTGGTATATAAAGCAATAGCGACAAGCCCACATAATCAGGAAGCATACAAACCTAAGTAATGTCCAACCAGACGTCATGTCTGAAGACCTATGCATGCTTTCTCCCTGTTACAGTTTGCATTTTGCGGGCGGGGTTAGCGCTCGGAAAGCTACTTCAAACTTTTTGGTGCTCTTTAGACTGTTTTGAAAAAAGAGTTGTCACCTAATTTTTACGAATTCAGGATAACCAGTGGTGAAGGGTTTATTCAAACACTGTGAAAAATCCTTCGTTAATCCAAAGTTCTAGGTAAGGGTTCTAGTGATCCCCTAGGGAAGGTGTTAGGCACTCTAGTATTAAGGGTCCGTACTATACGGTTGACCTTCGAATTCCAGTGTGTGATTATTTGCTTAAACTACTTATTAAGTGTTTAATTTTTGCATTATAAAAATGTTGTTATTGCTTGCACATCATCAAATTTTGATTTTTAAAAAAAAAATATATTCCCTTTATATATAGGGTACTTCAGGTTCGGATTTATAATATCCGAGTAAGAGTAGTCTCCTTTTATATATAAGGATAGTGTACTTTGTTTAAAAAAGTGTTAAAATGTTTTGGTTTTGATAAATGTATATGTGTTTATATAAGTATATATGTATTTATATTGTAATCACACACTTCGTTTCGGGTCGATCCGGATAATATGTTAAATGCCTTATCCAAAACTTCATATTTACGAACGCGGTTTCGCTGATTTGGATAAATTTGATTTATAAAATGACTTGCTTTTATTCTTATGAAACCGTGTATAAAAATGCTTGGTTTGTCCTTTAAATGGGATTGGCCCCAAAACCAATTTCCTTTCTCTTGTTTTTAAAATCAGATGGGCTTTGCTTTCACTTCGAAAGCCTTTTCTTCTTAGTTCAGAATTGTGTGGGCTTAAGCCCAAGATCAGTTCATGCTAATTTAGTTTTTAGTCCAAAATAAAGACTGGTTTTTGCTTAAAAACGTGATCCCTTTGTTACAAATTTTGATGCAACTAGGAAAATACCACAACATTTTTGAAATCTTGAAAACCTTTAGCCTTCGTTTCAACTTATCGAGATCATTCTCCGTCCTTTTCAGATTTTTGAAATCGTCATATTTAATTCGGGGTTTTGAAAGTCGTTTGGCGACCTAAAGTCAACTAAACGGCATATGTACCGTTGTCCTAAGACGGCTAGTTCAACCATAAGAATCCAATAATACAAGTTTTTACAAGTATTCGAATACAAGTACGATAAATTTAAAAATGAGCAAAACACAATAAATAAAGGATAAGGCACAGGCTAGGGGCATACCAAGCCCCTAGTTGGCCATTTTCACCGATGGTTGGGCCTTCATACGCATCTATAATATTTGCTTCCCTTTCTCATCTTCTCGGACCCTTTGTTGTGAAATAAATGACCTGTTGGGCCTTGGCCCAACAGGTTAGTTTTGACCCGGCCCAAGTGGCCATGCAGTGGAGGAGGGGAACAGAAAAGGGGACCCGGTTAGAATTAATTTATTGAACTTATCTCTCTCTCTCTCTCTCTCTCACACACACACACACACAGATATATATATATATGTCATCCATAACAAAGTTGATATGGTTACATGGTTATATCCAGGAATTGGGCCTGGCAGCCTATTATTTCAATTTAACAGGTTTACCGAGAACGCCCCCTCCCCCCCCCCCCCCCCCCCCACACACACACACACTTTGTTCTCCTATTTTGACTAAGTGTGAACATGGACTTTATCTATTAACCTTAAGATGGGCTAGGCCCAATTACCTACTAAATTGAGATTTTAAGCTAAGTGTTGAAGCCTAAATGGGTTCTCTACTCCCGTTGTCATTGAGATATACTTCGTAAGGCCCTATATACACATATATACATATATAATATACTAGATGATATACCACATATGTATTAACACCTTGCCATCACTACTTCTTTTACTAGTATCAACGTATATCACCATGTATATTTCTTCTTAAACTTAGGCTGAATCTTAAACTTGCTTTAGTCATTAACCACCTAATTATCTTTCAACTTTTAAGCCATGAGATCAACCCTAAACTAACGCAAGTTTAATGCTCAAACTAATCAACTAAACACTAGATAAGTTATTCACACAGATTTAACATAACCTTAAGCCTTTAGCAGTTTGCAGAGCAAATACAAAAAATTAAATTAAGCACATTAACGGCTCATAACTCTAGGCAATGTCAAATAGAAAGAATATATTCACCCAATGATCCAAACAAAAACAAGAAAGGCCATAAGAGAGAATTTATTATGCCAACAAAACAGGATACAAAGAGCATACAACTTATCAGTTTAGGCAAGCAGAGATAGCACAAGAAGGACATGATTTTAATTGGTTCAAGTGACCAGAGATAACACAGGGGTGACTCTTTAAGCCCCAGTCAAATTCAATAGAATAATGGAAGTACACAGAAAAGAAATACAGGGTTTAGATATACTATAATTTAGATGAAATGAAAGAAGAAGAAGAACTGTGATCTTTAGTTTCAACAGAATTTTAAGGAAGAGGGATAACACAAGAAATTCAAACAGATCAAGTGATTTTAATGACTTGGCATTCATTCCAAAATAAAACTTACTACCCAGACTTCAACTTAATCAATTCTCTTCCTTTTTCCCTGAAAATCAATAATATTCAATGGACAAAATCCTCCCTTAACTATGTCAGCTTGTTTGATCACTTAGCGAGTTCATTTTATTATAACCCTTTGGTCAATTGATAATAATAAAGGACCAATGGTATATATATGGCAAACAGATATCCCATAGACTTATAAGGCATGCCATGGCACCTTTTATTTGGAGGAGAGATACTATGAGCCAAGTTTTACTTGACTCTTCTCAATCCCCTCTCTAAGGTGCCTTTAAAAAGCTTTCCTAGGTCAAGTGACTTATAGTTTGCATATGCACACCTATGGCATTGTGTCCTTATCATTTAACCAAACCAAGTGCTCCATCAGTAATGACTAGTAGCATTTACAGTAAACTTAGCCTAGAGTTCTAATCATGATGTGGCTTTTAATCCCTTCGTCTTTAACAGAGTTTCAATTAGCTTAGATGTTTCTACTTTAAAACTGATTTTTACATGGGACAAATCAGGACAAACTTGGTGAAATGTGGACCTCAACAGACAAGGCAAAATATAGCATGATTCCATTAGAAGATCAACTTTTAACTTGTTATCCTATTTTCATTCATGCCTATTGAACACTTAACATTATAGGGCTGGGCATAAATATCAAAAACTAAAAACCGGACCGAATCAAACCGAACTTCAAAAAATTGAAACCGAAAGAATCGAACCGAACTAGTTGGGTTCGGTGTTTGGTGTCCACCTTTAAAAAACCAAAACCGAAATAGCCGAACTGAAGTTTGATAAAACAGAACTGAAGAACCAAATGCCCACCGTAGTTTATTCTCTTCTTGACAAATATATTCTCTCACATTTGGTGAAAGCTTGGAGAAATTAGGAGTTGTATTGATGTAAAGGCTACTCGAACCAAGTTTTTCTTAGTAGTTTTAATTATTTTTCCGTTACTTGGTAGGACCATATTCTGTGAAATCAACTTAGAGTTGAGATACTCTTAGGTTGATTATAGTTTTTTACTCTTGCAAAGCGTAGTTATTCATTGTGTAATTGATTTCTTTATTTTCATTATTAATAAAAAAAATATTTTGATTTCAATTTATTAGTTTTATGTTTTATTGCTTTTGAGAATATGAATTAGTGTAAATAGAATCGCTTCTAATAGTATATCAAAAAAACCGAATTGAAAAAATGGAAATCGAACCGAACTTCAAAAAACCGAAACCAAAAGAACCGAACCGAACTAGTTGGGTTCGGTGTTCGGTGTCCACCTTCTAGAAATCGAAACCGAAATAGCTGAACCGAAGTTTGATAAAACCGAACCGAACGCCCACCCCTACTTAACAAGTCATTTCAATCATAAGCTCAGGCAGTTAAGCAAGGAAAGAACAGACTTTTAGAAGATTCCATTTACAACCTTATACTTTATGTGAAAACTGTCCAAAATCACTAGACCATACATATGAGACATTAAGGGTAGAAGGATAAGAACAAACACAGACCACCAACAACCATATCTTCTTTAGCTTAAAAAAAATATTAACTATCCTGTCCAAAGAGATCAGGTTTAAAGTATAAAAGAATAAAAAACAAGCTTACTATAACCTTCATGTTTAGGTTGACTAGTTATGCCAAAGGATTGACCACTTATGACACCTAATTACCTAATCAGTTCAAAACCAAAAACCAACTAATTCCCTTAGTTATGCATATCAAGAAACCTATGTGATCAAATTAAAATTCAGATTTGTGACTAGGGGACACCACTTTGTGGTCCTGGGCCATTAACTAGCAGCCATTTGACTTGCTCCCATATTAAACAATGAAGACCACACTTCAAAACTACTTCCTAATCCCAAATTCTGTTGTTTAGCCACTAGAAGTTCAACTCACACACAAGTCTACAATGTCCTTGTAAACAACCTTTAGTTCATTTTAATAGTTGACCACTAAAGAAACAACTTAGGGTCTTTATATTAGCATGCTTCAACTAGTAGGCTAACAAATCGTTAAGGTTTAACTTAGATGAATCATCACAACTCTATCTGATCTAAGCTATTAAGGTTGATGATTAGATTTAAGATGCATCAATGATTTGAGGTGTTCAACAGGGTTAAATAGCTTCATCAAGAGCCATTCAAGTAATTACTGTCAAGTTCCACAACCATATATCATCACATTAAGGACTATAAGCAGTTAAACAATGACCTAAGTATCATTTAAGCAGTACCCAGATTTATAACACCCTTAAAAGAAGCCATCAGAATTTGTACTTAAACAGATATACATTAATCCATTAATTATTAGAATAACAAAACAACTAAAGCAGAATTAGAGACCTGATTAAGATAAGTATAATGTTTAAACAGACCATCTCAAACTCAATATCATGATAGCAAATTCAACCATATGCCAGGGCAATAAACATGCTCATAAACTAATATTTAAAATAAACACTCAATAGCAAGCAATCTACACTATAATCAAGCAAGAAACTAGCTAACAAAAATTAACAACAAGATAAAGTATTACCTTTTATATGCGCAGCCTGGTTCAAGCTTGAATTTGGAGCCTTTGTGTTTCCCAATTGGAGAGCTCAGCCACACAACAGAAAAAAAAAAAAAAAGACAATTTTTAGAACTAGGAAGACTCAACTTTCAAAACTAAGTCTAAAATTTTTACTAGTGGCCTCAGTTTCAAGTCAAATGCTCAAGATTCGGCCTTTGTGCGTATTCAAACTTTTTTTGTTTCTCCCTTTTCAACTTTGAGAAACGGCCAAAATTCATCCTAAACCCTAAACTACCAATGTGGGACAAGTGAGTAATTTAGAGTTTTACACTAGCACATGAATCTACGGCTATGAACTAATGGGAAAAAAAATATATGGCCAGGTCTGGACCGATTTTGGTCGATCTGGTCCATGACCTCTTAAACCAATAGAAATTGAGGATTCAAAATATAATAAAACAAAACAAATAAAGAGTTCAGTTTGTTTGACCGTGGATTCAGCAAAAGAAAGGAAAAGAGAGAGATTTGTACCGTGTTTGGGTTGAGTTTGGTGAGAATGAGTGAAAATAGGATGGATTGGAATTAATTGCTACCCAAAATGAACACACTCGCTGGCAGGAGTTGTTTGCTCTGAAATCTTGCTGTTTCCGGCAAAGATGACATAAGAGAGAGGGTAGAATTCCATGGCAGCGCTAGGGTATTCCAAACCCTAGCTGCGTTTTTCACAAATGACCCTTTAGTGTCTGTTTGTTGCGTGGCCTTATGCATATATAGTTCAGACGTGCTGGGTCGGGTCAATATATTTGGACTGGGCTCGGTCCAAACCATTAAAAAAAAAGGAAGGGGGTCCTTCATACATGTATATACATGATGTATACACGCACATATATTTAGTGTATATTCGTGTATGAAGGGCAAAAAAGGGTAAATTAAATAAATGGGTAAAACTAAAAAATAGTTTATTATTAACCACAATATTCCAATTATAACCAAATTAAGACATAATTCCGATTAATCGATTTAAATGCGGCTAAATATGTAAATGGGACCCATCTTGCAAATACGACCTTAAACGATTTTAATCTAATCAATTATTTCAATTATAGCCCTATTTGGCCCAATTAAACAATTTAGAGTCAAATTACAATGATGACATTAATTAATTTGAACTAATGGATTTGGTTGTTTCAAATAAGATCACATTAGACCAATAAAAGGTTAATTTTGCAAGAATGACCTCAATTGGGTCAACTTACAAAATCGGCTTTCAATTAAGGTCAGAATTGAACATTTCAATTGTAGCCCTTGTCAATTTCACAATAAACAATTTCTGGGGAATTAACCACAATTAAGCATTTAATTAATTAATAATAAGAAAAGTGGGGAAATTAAGAGTTAAGGGATAAAATGATTAATTCTTTTAATTAATCAGATTCCTTGGATTAAGCGGAATAAAACATTTGCTAATTGATTTTTGGCAAATTAAACAATCAAATAATTATTCAAAATTGTTTTTCTCTTTGGTTAAATCTAGGAAATAACTCATAATTCTTGCAAAAATGTGAAAATTAATTCCTAAATGATTTATAATATTAAAGAAATTATTTTACCAAATAAGAATGGTAAACTATTATCTTAAATAATTTAATAAGATCATTTTGACTTCTAAGAATGCATGGTTCACTCCAAGGACTCTGGGTAATTAAAATAAATTACGGGAAGTAAAAAATTAGGTGTCAACACTCCCATCAATTATACTACACATACAATCAACTAATCAAAGTCTCATTCAAGTAAATCGTAACCTACCTCAGATGCAGAACTGGAATAATGCAAGCTACTCCGCAATAGCTTTTCCCTTCCGTAATGCTTCGGAACACTCAAAGTCTAGCAATATAATGCAAAATGAGTAATGGATCATCTACTCAAACAAAACAATAATTGGGGAAGAAAACCCAATTACTTCTACCCTTTTAAAATGGGTGAACTCTCACTTATTGCAATTTCATCATAATCTTAGTCCCAACGATCATACTATCCTCAATTCATGAGTTTCTAATCAATTCAACCCCTTTCAAACGGATTTTAGGCTAAAGTTTCCATTTTATGAGAACCCTAAGTCTCAATATGCAATTTCCATCATTAATAATCAAATTCTCATCCTAGAAAGTGATAATCTACACTCCTAGATGAATAAACAACAATAAAATCAACCACCCATCAATTATGTAAGTGTTTACAACTGCTAGGTTTCTACCCTTTTTCTCCACCATTAGAGGACCTTCAATTAATGTAGGAACTTAAGATGATAATGGAATGCACATTGAAAAGGGTTGAGACTTACCTTCAAAGAAGAACCCACCAAGATTCTAGGAATATCGCCTTTTACTTTCTAGAGAACAATTTTTGGTATAAAGTGGTGAATGACTCGAAATCCCATAATATAAAAGTCAGTTTCCGCCTTCCGTTGACCGTTGCGGCGGTCAATGTTTCGCGGCGGCGGTCTCGCTATAGCGGAATTACTTTTGCTATGGAGGACCTCATTAACTCCCCGATCCCCTTGGCGGCGACCCTCGCTGTCACGCCCCAAACCATGGCCTGGATGAAACACGGCACTCGGTGCCTTACTGCATGTGACCGAGCAAACCACATGGCTTGCTGAATCATCATGAGGCATAACATGAGCGGAATATAACGTGAATGCATGATGAGCCTTTATAAAACGTAGTAAGTCATAATACTTAACAAAAATACTTGTTTAAACATGAGTGCGGCAATAACATGAATGAGCCAAAATGGTTATACTACTCCGAATGTCTGACATAACATAACTGACTTGTCTAGTCTATGAAACCTCTATCATGAGTCTGACTGGAAAACATACTTACTGGGAGAAGGCCCCCAACATACCTTAGATGCATAACTAATCATAAAACAAAAGTTGACTAAACCCCGAATGAGATGGGGCTCACCAATAAGCTGATACGAATGCTGTCCTACTGAGCAGATGTGTCGTCCTGTATATCAGTACCTGCATCGTGAAATGCAGGCCCCCGGGCAATAAAAGGGGACGTCAGCACATTGAATGTACTGGTATGTAAAGCAACTGAAAGAAATAACATGATAAGAACTGAAACCTGGTCATGAACATGAATACATACATATATATAAAACATGGTAAAAATATCATAAGTAGGGAGAGCAATAACTTATAACCGATCCATGGTCTGGTGCTTGCGTCCCGCCAGCAGAATACTCAGTCCTTACCAGGGAACATGAGATTTAATAAAATATGAAAGGATCCAGTCATTATGAGAGATCGTCCGGGACATGGGTGGAGCGATCCTCATCCTACGGTGGCTACGTAGTTTCAGGCTATCTGAAGCCCTCCTCGGTAATTAAAGCAACTCCCAAAAACATGAACATGATATAATTGGCTAAGAAGCCCATGATTTTCGTGAATTAACTTATACTTGACTTGTAATCATGATTTCACGAAATAGCTTGTAAACATGGTTTCATGAAATAACTTGTAAATATGGTTTCATGAAATAACTTGTATTTAGCATGTATGTATCTTGTATCATAGCATGAAAATAATTATATAATATAGTTGCATGAAAACTTGTAGACATGTAGGATATTCATGAAATAATCATTCTTAGTCAAAAATATGCATGCAAGAACCCATGGAATACAAAATATGGGTTTTCATGGATTACAGACAGATTCTCAATAATCATAATGAGTATCAAGAACACAATGATAGAATAATATCAATTCAACCATAATATAGTCATAGACATGGACCTAGGGTTATCATGAGCATAGTATAGAATAGAAACCCTAGTTTTATAAAGTTTCATACTTTATGGATTAGGAGGGGTGGGGAAGAACAATGATGTTCCCACACGTAGATAGTAACTCTACATACCTTAGTCGTTCCAAAACCTTAATTAAAGACTTGAGCTTTGAAGAAGATTTCCAAAATCTTGAATTCTTGAACCTTGAGATGGGTTTTCTTGAAAACCCTAGTTTATGAACAATGATTTCTTGCTTAGATTACAAGGATATATATTAGAATTGACTTGGAATGATTAGAAGGGTTTACTTAAGTTAGAAAGAGATTAGGGACTGGAATTCAACCTAGAATCATGATAAAACTTACCTTGTAGGGTTCTTGAGGCTTGGGACTTGTTCTTCCTGACTTTAGGGTAATTTTTTGTGACTAGGGGTGTTAGGGAAATAAACCCCAAGCTTAAATATAACTTAAAATGCGAAATCCCGACTTTTTGACCCGAACCCGACCTGTTACGCGATGGGTCCGCGATGCGGGGCCATCGCGCGACATTCCGCAGGTCGATACTCAGATTTGCCCGATCAGCCCGTGATGCGGGGCCATCGCATGCGTCCCCACGCGCCCAGAAAAACGGCGTGTGTTGGTTCTACGCAGTGTTCGGTAAAATGGTCCTAACTTCTTGTACAGAGATTTTTTTGGGCTCCACGATATATCGTTGGAAAGCTATTTCAAAGGGCTACAACTTTCATGTTTTAAGTTTCCTTCAATTCCCAATGGATTTTCACGAAATTTGACTGGAAGGCAGACGTATCGAAAACTTAGCCGATTCTATAGAATTTTAAGTGCCTTACTATTAGCCATATTGAGACGATCATATATCCTTGCTCCGATCTCTGCTTGGCTTGGTCCTTATATCGTTAGAAAGGTATTTCTACGTACTACAACTTTCATTAAGGGTACTTTCCCAAATTCCCAACTAATCAAGGATTTACGGCTGCCCGAAATAGGCCTATCAACCATTTTCGCAAAACCTTCAAATCTTCAGTTTTTCTACTAAAACTCTAATGTTATGAGTCTAAACTTAGTTCCAAGATACGGGGTGTTACACTCGCCCCACTATGGCGGACTCGCTACAGCGGTCTTACACCCGCTGCAGCGGTCGCATCTGACCAGTGAGCTCTGGTTTTTCACCCAAAATCCCAACATCAATCCGAGGCCCTACAAACACAAACCAAACATGCACATCAATGTAAAAACATGCTACGGACTCACCCGTGGCCTCAGAATTCCCATTGGAGGTCAAATTTACCAAGTCACCCCCCAACGAAAATGAAATAAGTTTTTAAACAATGCATAACATACACACAAGATAAAATCGAGGCCTCAATTTTTAGACTTCTAACTCTTTGAGTTTCCATTAAGCTCATTCTTAGTCTCGAAAGGGTACATGTAGGGGTAAAATGGTCAAAGCTCCCATAATGACCTAGCGGGTCGTTACATAACTAAAGTTTGTCATATATGCACCTCATTTTTAAAAATTTGTCAAAATAGAAGTTTGTCAATTCTATTTGATCTACCATCGTCAACATGTCATTTGTCCGGAGCATCAAATTGAGGACATAATACTTGGATGAATATTTTAACCAAAAACTTTATTAAAATATTTGGAAAAAATATCTATTGCTGGCGTGGATGAGGTAGAACAAATCTTTGTTTTTGATAACTTGAGTACATGAGCATATTCGGATCACTCGCAAATGGATAATCAACTTGTCCACCTAATGTGAACAATAAAAAACAAATATAGTTGAGATATTAGTATAATTATATATAGCCTTTTCTACTTGGAAAAGGTCGCAATGATAAGACTATCCTACTTGCTTAAGGTAACAATGATTACTTGCTTAAGGTAGCAATGATAACTATGCTATTTGTTTAAGCTACCACACACATTACGGAAGGTTGTCTGACATGGCTCATGCAAGAATTTAAAAAAAGAAGAGAAGATGAAAAGTTTTATTATGTGTCTCACACAACCAACATTAGTTGTGTGAGAATCCCTTTTGTGAGATAAAAAATTAGACCCACATCTTATACTTATGGGTCCACAAATTTTAGCTTCATTTTTTTCTCTCACAAAATGAAGTCTCACACGGCTAATTAGTTGTGTGAGGCACATATTAAAAATTTTCAGAGAAGATTATCTGTCAAATATAAATATTACTTGGACCAACCTATACTAAAAATAATTATACAAAAATATTACTAGGTGATTTGTTCCATTAGTTCAAGTCTTGAGTGACAGTTCTGAGTTACTCGGTACTTTGTGAAAAATAGGTCAGGTATGCGTAAGTTGGCCCTAGCACCATAGTTAAAATAATAATAGTAATAATAATAATATATGAGTCCGTTGTTGTTTTTTTTTTTTTTTTGCACCCCTAATGTATGCCATCTTTTGTGATTTGCACCCTATCCTTTTTTTTTTTTTTTTTTTTTATGATTTACACCCTAACCTCTTTATTTTCTTGCAAAATAGTGAAACTACTCTTTTTTTAAAATTTATACGAGGGTAAAATTGGAATACTAATACTAATAATAATAATAATAATAATAATAATAATAATAATAATAATAATAAATGACACAAAATTAAAAAAGAGCTCAATAAAAATATGATGGTCTCTTTCCAATATATATAACTTAAACTCATTTTTTATCTAAAATTTTGACATATTTATAGGAAATTTCCAATAATTACAATAATTTGAGAATGGTAGATAATTCTCCATCTAATAGAGTTTTTTTTTTCAATCAAATAGTAAAACTATTGCTATATTTCGACAACCAACTCGCAAAATTGATATAGTCCAATACTAGTATATTAGACACAATTGCCTACACTAATTTAGTGAAATTCGAAAATATCAACATCTCCACCTTAACTAAAGTTTGTCACATATGCACCTCATTTTCAGACGTTTGTCAATGTAGAAGTTTGTCAATTCTGTTTGATTTACCATCGTCAACATGTCATTCGTCCGGAGCATCAAATTGAGGACATAATACTTAGACAAATATTTTAACCAAAAACTTTATTAAAATATTTGGAAAAAATATCTATTGCTGGCGTGGATGAGGTAGAACAAATCTTTGCTTTTGATAACTTGAGTACATGAGCATATTTGGATCACTCGCAAGTGGATAATCAACTTGTCTACCCAATGTGAACAATAAAAAACAAATATAGTTGAGATATTAGTATAATTATTTATATATAGCCTTTTCTACTTGGAAAAGGCAGCAATGATATGATTATCGTACTTGCTTAAGGTAGCAATGACAACTATGCTATTTGTTTAAGATACCACACACAGTACGAAAGGTTGCCTGACATGGCTCATGCAAGAATTTAAAAAAAGAAGAGAAGATTATCTGTCAAACATAAATATTACTTGGACCAACCTATACTAAAAATAATAATACAAAAATATGACTAGGTGATTTGTTCCATTAGTTCAAGTCTTGAGTGACAGTTCTGAGTTACTCAATACTTTGTGAAAAATAGGTCAGGTGTAAATTGACCCTAGCACTATAGTTAAAATAATAATAGTAATAACAATAATATCTTTATTAATAATTTTTATTTATAAAACTACTTCTTATCATCATACACCCAGTGGCAGAGCCAGAAATTTTGGTAAGGTTATTCAAATGTTGACGAGTATATAATTTTTTTTCCAATAAATGAGTGCAACGAATTTTTTTTAACATCATCACTGCACACCCCCCCCCCCCCCCTAAAAATTTATGGTCCATTTGATTTCGCAAGTTATTCTTGATAAACTTCATTGCTAGAAAACTCTTACAGTGATTACAGTATCAAATGACAGCAACAACAAACAACAAGATACCTAGTGTATCTCACAAGTGGAGAACAGCAAGGGACATTCCGAGAATGTTACAAAGCGAGAGATAACGATTAATTAATTTTCTTTGAAAAAAAAAAAAAAAAAGAGAACAAAGTTGGATAATTAAAATGTTCACATAAGCAATTAAAAAAAAAAAGAACAAAATAAGTGGTAGCTAACTTGCTATTAGATCTCGTTGTCTTCTTTTTAACAATACGTCTTCTTCTTTTCTAGGAAATAGGAAGGAAAGAAGAAAGACTAAAGGAGCTTCAACAAATGAGTCCAACGTAACTCCAAACCAACATAGGAATAAACCAAATACAAATCATAAACTCAACTACAAATAAATTTAGTCGGAGCATGGAAGAAAAGAAGTGCAAATACAAATCAACCAAGTAGCTTCAGACGTTGTTGGTATGTTTTCTTTTAAAGAAAGAAGATGACCAGCGTTTGACGTAAGCTTTAAACCGTGACTTTTAGGTAAAATTGAACACCCTTTACCTCTAAGCTATCTATCTCAATTATTTTAAAGGCGTTCAAAATTTAATTTATATCCAGTTAATTATAATATCTAATTCATCTAATAGTATAATTTTTCAGTCAAGGTTGTGCAGGTGACCACCCTTGGCCATGAGTGGCTCCGCCACTGCATACACCATTGCCTTAACGCCTTTAGGTTTTAACTAACACTACTTAACACTAGCCATAGATTCAAATAATGCCTAAATCTTGACTTCATCATGATATGTACCACAACAAATAGGTCCAAATTGCTTATTAATTCAAAAAAGGAAATCAACCACTAGAACGTTATCCTTTCTTTTCTTTATCATAATTTTTCTCCATTATGTCCCCAAAATATATCATATATATACCTCAAATCAAAGGTGGAGACAAGATATGAAGCTTATGGGTTAGGAATTCTAGTTCTTTTAAGTTATTGAAGCCTAAATTAATAATTTATACATATTCAACAAATTTCTTAAGACAAATAAAAAGGTTGGATCAAAGTTATTGGATTAGCTAAACCCTAACCAAGACATTAGCTCCACCCGCCGCAAACAAAATAAAATTTCTCGTATTAATTTATTAGTCTTTGATACAAATGACCATTGGTGTTGAGAAGAAAAACCTAGATGGTCATATGATGAATATCAAATTTATAAAGCTGATTGTGACCATCATAATTTTAAATTTGAGAAGGCAAAATCTGCTTGCTGTACCATATATAATGGAC
Source organism: Lycium barbarum (assembly GCF_019175385.1). Lineage (NCBI taxonomy): Eukaryota > Viridiplantae > Streptophyta > Magnoliopsida > Solanales > Solanaceae > Lycium > Lycium barbarum. The sequence goes on from NC_083343.1 coordinate 11,442,218, forward strand.
AAGTTGATTTGTCATTTGAAGTTTACTTTGTTAACAATTAATAGAAAAATATAAAAGTTGACTGGATTATAGTGATCAAGCTAAGAAATTTTATTGAGTTCTTACGCGTGACATTAAAAATTTAAATTGTAGCTTCTTGGCTTTATGTTATTTCCTTGTGACTCAGTGAAGTTATTGAACTTATCTTTTTTGACAACTTCTAACTCCCTTTATATAATTTTTTTCCACATGAAATTAAAATATAAATAAGTTTGGGATGGAAGCTGGTAGGGGACCAAAATCACTGTCGGTTTCGGGATTAGCTAACCTTGTCTCCTTTCAAAGACCCAAAAGAAAAAAAAAAAAAAAGATGGGCAAAGAGAAGAAGAATTATGTCTTGTACCAATGTTTTTATTTAGGGTTAATAACATTTTGGTCCCTCAATTATTACTAAATTTTAATTTTAATCCTTGTAATATCCAGCTAAATATATTTAATCTTTAATTAATTAAAATGTGAACTTTTGATTCTTTTGCTCGTAAACATTCACAAATTTATCATAATTATTGACCATTCGCCACTTAATTACCCGTATTTTGTGTTAAGTTTGTATTGTTACTCCATATATATCGGTAATATAGCTTTAAAAAAATGTCTAAATATAATATACTTCCTACATAAACGGACTTAAAACACATTGTTTCAAGTAATTGAAGATTAAATAAGCTTTGTTGAATATTAAAATGACTAAAATAAGAATTATCAATAATTGAGGGACTAAAAAGGCTATTCCCTTTTATTTAACTACATCCGTTAATTTACTTACCCAATTAACTCAGTTTCATAATTTTTAAGGGAAAGCGCAAAATTTTTCATTTTTCAGAATAGAAACCTTAGACTTCAAGTTAAGGGTAAGAGACATCTCATAATGATGTCTTGTCCCAATGATTGTTTATTATTTAATAGATATTATTATGCAAAAGAAATGGCCATATGTGACTCTGAAACAACAACACACAGAAAGCGAAGTAGACTTCATTCTAATAAAAAAATTGAACTAGAGGCTGAATTAGTCAATAATACACAAAGTAAGTCCACCAAGGAGTTACCACTATTCTCTCTTTTTTTTCTTAAAGAAATAAATTGTATTTTAAGATATTCATACATATCTAGTGTTTAATTAGATATCTATCTGCTGATCATATGGAGTGCAGTCGTAAATGTTGACATTATTATACCTTTTTATTAGTAATGCAAAGACGAAAAATTCCTTATGGGTTTCTTTTTTCACCAATTTCTTTGTTTTATATGAAAGAAAAGTCCCATATAAAAGATTGAGATATTTTGAACACTTTATTTACAAATTTCTTCCTCTTATGAGATTAGTTGAGTTCCCTTCTTACTTGTTGAGTTAAGATTTGTCAACCACGCGCGCCGCTATTCGTCTGGCTCAGCTCATGACACGTGCCTGTTGTCACAAATAAAATCTATAACAGCTCCAGAATAACTTTGGTAACAGCTCTTCCATTTTTTTTTTCAAATTTTGTAATGGCTTATTAAATCCTCTTTGTAATTGCTCCAGCTTGGCGTATATAAGAAACTCTCATTGTTCTTCTCATTCTTTTTTGGGAAGTTATATTCCTGCAAATGCCAAACTTTCAATTTTAAGTGTATGTCTTTGAAAATGTTGTGAAATCTTGGGGAGCGATCGGTCTATACGATTTGCATATTAGTCGGACCAAAATCGTTTTCAAAATAATGACTCACCACGACACGATGCGTTAATTGGTAAGTTCTTTTCAGCTATTCAATTTGTTCATTATCAATAGTATAGTAGTATTTTCCCAACAGTAAACTAGGACGTGACGGGCAATACATAACACAAATTAGAAGAGAGTAAACTAATCCAAAGAAAAGCAAAAAAGAATAAAGGCTTAATGCATATGCAGTCCCCTGAACTTGTCATTTTTTTTCATTTTAGCACCTCACTAAGTGTTGTTCCTATTGAACCCCTAAACTTGGTCTTAATTGTGTTTATCAAACACAATCCAATTTACATAGTAACATATATGGTGAGTTTCATTTTCTTTAGCCTTGCTCGTGAATGTCAATCGCATCCTAGCACCCATTTTAATTATACACATCAGATAGGAAGAAGTGTTCTACTGTGTGAAACAAGTGAAGAAGCACCACTTAAACCAATCAAATAACAAAACTAAAAAAATTAGAAATCAAAATTGGAAACTAAGACTGAAAACTAAAAACTGAAAAATAAGAAACCAAAACTGGAAAATAAGAAGCCAAAAATATTAAGCAACACCAGATCCTATTATGTTATTCCAGAATCCCAAAAAAAGCTTCAAAATCAATCTCAAAAGGCTGGTCTTTAATTCTTGGTTGGCTGAATTGCTTGGTTCTTGAAAAAAAGGTCGTTATACACATATTTTAATGATGGAATTTTTCACATAGGATAAGATTTACGTTCACGCGCAAGGCTAAAGAAAATAAAACTCACCATATATGTTATGTAAGTTGGATTGTGTTTGATCGGCACACTTGAGGCCAAGTTTAAAAGTTCAATGGGAATAACACTTAGTTAAGGTATCAAAATGAAAAAAAGAGACAAATTTAGGGGGCTGCATATGCATTAAGCCAAGAATAAATAAAGAAACCCATCATGATGTAGCAATTATCATTTGTGGGAGTCCCACAAACTTTTCTTTTCACCCTTTGACGATTCTAAGGATCATACCGAATATTCAATCAAAAGGAAAAATCTTTAGTGAAGCTAATTTATACATTTGATTTTCCTTGTCATTGTCAAGTAATGTTAGAATTGAAATTATTTCATCGAATTTGTAATCTCCTTAATAAAGATACTTGGCTAAAGAATATTACAACCTCACCTTGCTTTGGTTAAAAAAAGAAAGAGAAAATAAAAGCTGACTTTGATGGAGTATCTTTTTGGATACGCAAAGTCCAGTATCCAGACAATAATAACAAATAAATTACTACTCCATCTCTCCCATAATAAGTGTCACTTTAACCAAATTTTTTTATCCCATAATAAGTGTCACCTTAGGATACCAATGCATATATTAACTAGTTTTTTCCATCTTTGCCCTTGGAAAAAAATGGCAAGTTTCTTTATTCAAGGCCAAAAGTTGGATTCACAATGTCAAATTTTGGGTTTCACGTGAAAATAAAAGTTTTGGCCTATGGAAGATAGAATTAGTAAGAGACAAAAGAAGTAGAATTAGTAAGAGACAAAAGAAGTAGTAGTACTCTAAATGATGATGGTTGGATTTCCAATGTCAAAAGATGAACTGCTTGTGCATACTCTAATCATTAAGAGGAATTTGTTTTTATATAAGGGTAATTTGGTAAACTTTACACTTCATCATTGATTTCTTAATATGCGTGTTTCTAGCTGAGGTGACACTTATTACGGACGGAGGGAGTAATGTATTAAATTATTAAATAAGGGTAACCTTGTAACTTGTGTTGTATGATTGAGTAATTTGTACAAAAAAAAAAAAAAAAAAAAGGAAAGTATGATTGAGTAATGATGCCTCGAGCGACGACCACACGTGGTTGTAAACTTGTAATAAGAGTGTATATGCGTTATGTATTTTAATTTGATATAAATACAGTGTGAGAGTAATTATGTTAAAGCATATCTTCGATGGATTTAGCTGAATCCTACATCTTCATCACCGAACAAAAATATGTTTATAAAAAATTATATTAAAATTTTAATAAATACTTGCTCTGTCCCAAATTTTGAAGACACTCAAGAGTAAAAGTGTCAAAACACGCAATTTTAACTAGGAATCTAGATATAGATTCTTTAAATATTCAAAATAAAATTTATCTATTCGAAAACTTCACGAGAAGTACAATAAGTCAGCATAACTAATTATTCAAAATGTTAAAGAACTTTTGAGAAAATCATAGTTAAAGAAAAATCTATTTCACTCTCCAAATAGTATTACATACCTTCACATAAAATGGAACATAAGAAATAAGAAAGTTGAACTTATAACTTTAATAATACAATGAGTTTAGTTATAAAAGTATTCGAAGTTCGAAATAAATCTTAATTGTGCTCTGACGTTGAAAAACATTTAAACCATCAACTCATAGTCCAATTGTCTCCATAGTCCATCTTAATCAATCATAGTTCACCGGCTAATGATCTTTTGTCACGCCCCGAACCATGGCCTGAGCGTAACACGACACTCGGTGCCTTGCTGCATGTGATCGAGCGAACCACATGACTTGCTGAGTCTACCTGGGACATGAACTGATGCGGAATATAAAGTAAACATGCATGAATTGTGAAAACATGGAATTCAATAATCATAAGTCTGAAAATATTATTATTATTATTATTATTATTATTATTATTATTATTATTATTATTATTATTATTATTATTATTATTATTATTATTATTATTATTATATCATGAATGCGGAATTATAGTAATGTAGCCATTAAGGCCAACTCAACTGAACATGACAACTGACTAGTCTATGAAACCTCTGACACGAATCTGTCTGCTAAACTGTTCATCGGGACAAGGCCCTCGGCATACCTTAAATGCATAACTGATATAAATAGAAGTAAAGACACAACCCCGAATGAGATGGGGCTCACCAAAAGCTGATACGAGCAATGTCCTAACGAGCAAATCTGCTGTCCTGTCAATCAATACCTGCATGGTGAAATGCAGGCCCCCGGGAAATAGAAAGGGGACGTCAGCACATTGAATGTACTGGTATGTAAAGCAACCGAAAGAAATAACATGGGACTTGGAATAACATGATAAGAACTGAAACTGAAAACCTGGACATGAACATGAGCATGATCATGAGTACATATATATATATAACATAAGTAAAACATGATAAGTAGGGAGAGCATTTCATAAACCGACATGTGATATCCCCACGTGGGTACGTGGAGTCTAGTACCTCGCCGGACCAGCAGAGCCCCCATACCTTGCCAGGGTATGAGGTGGTATCGTGCCTGATGGATCCATTCAGTGTAAAATTAAGGTATCGTCCTAACTGGGCGGAGCGATCCTTGTCCTATGGTGGCCACATAGTTTCAAGCTATCTGAGCCTTCTCGGTAATTCGTGCAACTCCTAAAAACATGAACATAATATAGTTGGCTAAGAAGCCCATGATTTTCGTGAATTAACTTGTACTTGTCTTGTAATCATGATTTCATGAAATAACTTGTAAACATGGTTTCATGAAATAACTTGTAAACATGGTTTCATGAAATAACTTGCATTTAGTATGTATGTATCTTGTATCATAGCATGAAAGTAATTATATAATATAGTTACATGAAAACTTGTAAACATGTAGGATATTCATGAAATAATCATTTTTATTTAAAAACATGCATGCTAGAACCCATGAAATACGAGATATGGGTTTTTCATGGATTACGGACTGATTCTCAATAATCATATGGAGTTATTAAGAACACAATGATATAATCATAGCAATACATACATAATATAATCATGGACATGGACCTAGGGTTATCATGAGCATAGTATAGAATAGAAACCCTAGTTTTGTAAAGTTTCATACTTTATTGGTTAGGAGGCGTGGGGAAGAACAATGATGTTCCCACACATATATAGTAACTCTACATAACTTAATCGCTCCAAAACTTGAACAAAAGTCTGAATCGTTGAAGAAGAATTCCAGAAGCTTTGAATTTGGAAACCTTGAGAGGATTTTCACTGATTTTCGAAGCTACTGTTCGTGGCTCAAAGGGTACTGCTTCAGACCTCCGAATCCAATCTCCACCATTCATATTTTAGACTTATGTGTTAGGAATACTAGGTTAAAATTTGGGCTTGATCCAACGGTTAGATTATCGGAAAACACTACATTAATATGGCTGGTCGGAATAAAACTCAACAGAAAAATACTAGAGTTTTCTCCAATTTTTTACAACTCTTGATTTTTATAGGGTAACGGGATGGATGGATTTATTCTAGTCTTTATAAATGATAAATATTGTAGAATACAAAGGTTCTTGATTAAAATATTTACCTTGGAGGAAACCTTAGGAAATTAGATTGCCAAACCAAATTCTTGAAGGTTTCTTGATTTTTCTTGATTGCAAGAATGAGTTTCTTGCAAGATTGAAGTGTCTAGGTTCTTTAGGGATGGAGGTAGAGAGAAAAAGAATAGTCTATTAGGGTTTAGAATAGTGTTAGGGACGTTTTTACTTCATACAATAATAAAATAAGGAGTCCCAATTCGAGTAGGAAAAGGCTAAAAACGTAACCCAAAACCTGAAAATTCTGCTTCAACCAGTGATGTAAAACAGGCATAATTCTTAGCACAGATCTCCGTTTGAGCTCCATAAGATAGCGTTGGAAAGATATTCCAAAGGGCTACAACTTTCATGTTTGACGTTTTCCCAAATTATCAACTAATCAAGGATTACGGGTGCCCGAAGTAGGATGGTCAACCACTTTCGTAATACGTACAAACTTTCAAATTTTTCTCTAAAACCCTAACGTTACGAGTCTAACATGAGTTCTAAGACACGAGGCGTTACAATATCTCCCCTTGGGATCATTCGTCCTCAAATGATGGGTCTTTGTTAGGTATGGGATTGGACATGGCATGAATACATGAACGTGATGAAAATGACATGAAACATAAGAGCCTGACATGATTACATGAAAATATGGTCATGGATCATGAGAACTGAATACGTGATTACATATAAACATGTACATGGGAACATGAAACTGAGTAGCACCTACATAAACTAGAATCATGAAACCATTGTCCTCGGTTGATAAATAATGATTAAGAGTTACTACTAACTCTGGAATTTATGAAAATTATGGCAGGACTTCCTTCGTAATTCAGACTCTCATGATATTTCTCAAACGCTTGTCAGCTAACTAAAGTATCAACATAAACCTCACAGGGTATCTTAATACGTATGATGTGGCATAATCTTAATTACTGAATCTTGAATGTAGCTAACATGAATACTGAGCTGGCCTGAACACATGATTATTGGCTGAATGATTACATGATTACTATACATGGGGTTTGGAAGAGAATTTGCAGGCATGAATGACATGAGTACTGGAAAATAGGCACGAACATGACATGATTACCTGGTCGTGAGGAGCGTGATGTGGGACATAAATACAAGAAGACTGGCTGGCATGAGAACATGAGTGCTAAACTTTTATAAGATGCAAACACGTGTAAACATGGACATCAACATGAAATATGAATGTCGAAAACATGATTGTTACAACATGAGGGTTGAATACTGAGCGCAGGTAGGATCTGAACACTTAGAGACTTGATCATAGATGTTCATGTGTTACCAGGATAGACATACGAGATAAGAGTACGACTTAGGCTCTGAATGTAAGTGCAACTCCGTGCGAATGAGATAGAGTTGAGTCATATACTAGGAATATGATTCTAACATAGGTATTCATAAAGCTCTAACGTAGGCATGACATAATACATCAAATCTGAGTAGAATATTTTTGAGATAATTAGTACCATAGAATACCTGAAGAGATCTCACTATGAACTTGGAACATACCTTAATTCGAACCTTACCTTGTTCGCTCTGAAATATAGATATGAATATCTTGGCTTACCTTGCTTATTATTGTAAGTGGATCATTAAGGAGTGAGAGAAAGGGATCATTCATACGAATCAGACACTTCATCTTCGAAGATAGACGTGGCATGGTTACATCAGACTGAAGAACATAACATGGAACATGTATACATGGAAATGGGACTAATATGGCATAAGAAATGAATACATGAGTAGCATGGCATGGGGCATGAGAGACACGACGTTTACATAAGTACTTCGGAGCTACATACCCTGACATTTTGACATAGGTCATGAATATTGAAGTGTGAATAAGACATAAGTGTGACTCAAAGGGAGTATAAGTCGTAGGTTTCACTCTTGAGTACTTAGAGACAAAGGGATGGATAAGATATCACTTTTGGAACTTAGCTATACTTACAGAATGGGACATGGTTCAACATAGTTTACTCTTATTACTGTAAGTCGACACCCTTATTATAAAATAAGACTCGTGAAGGAAAGGATCATAGGCATGAATACTTCATTCGTCAAGCACCTAAGGCATAAGTAAAAAGTCACCTTGAACTTAAACAGAGCATAGGCACTTCGAAAAAGAAAATGGCATCCTTTGTGCCAAGCTACGAGCTCCTTTAAAATAGTAGCCAGAGGAGCATAAGCATGAGTTACGTAGAATCGTGGGTAGGACATCCATCTTGACTTACTCTTATCATTACCTACCAACCCCACTGTTATGCTATTTCTATATGTGGATGCTCAAAGAAGTCGATCGTGTGCACGAGTACGTGAGAACGTAGGTAGCATATCTTTGGAGTTGAAATAAATCATTTACCTAAGGCATTTTTCCCTTGTTCAAGGACCAGGTGGGCATTCCATATGATTCTCAGTCTTTAAAATATTGTGTTACCTTCTCCTCAATCATTATCAAAATCAACATCATATTCGAAAAGCACTTAGAAGCTAGAACGTGGTCATGGGTATAAAAGCACGATAGATACGTGAGACATGAATGCGGTCTTTAACCTTAGACATGAGTACAACCTGATGTGAGAAACATGAAAGAACATTTCCTTGCATAGCTTACTATCGTATGGAGTCTTAATTCTTGTATCTTAAACATGGAGTGTAAAGCTTTAACAATGGCATAAGATAGGTATGCTATGCATGTGTAGAGTACATTTGGGCATTGGTACTACATAGTGCATGAATTATTCTGGAATTGGAAACGTTACACACTTAAAACCCGCTATTCTATCTAGAACTTTATCTCATAACATAAGTACCTAGTACTTGATCTCAACGGGCATAACAAAAATCGTCTTCTACGCACCTTATCTTGGCTACATGAAACTGTGATCTTCTGACATTATCCTCTGATGCCTATCAACTTACGAAACACAACATCTATATTGACACCTTATCATATTATCTCCCCCTTAGTGCCTGTGGATCCCTTAAGTTAGCGATAAGTGGTCATCTAGTGGTTCCGCTAATTTCCTCTAAAATACTGACGACTCATTTATTTTGCTTACTTCAAGCAAGTCTTACTTAGTGGGAAAATTGTATTACTTAAATATATGGGTTTCTAATGTACATAACTGGCATAACCTGGCTTTGTCAGTCTTGGGGAAAACGCTTTTTTGATAATTCTTAAAGGTTCTTCTTCGGTAGCTTGCTCTCTTACTGCTTAGATGGTTTTCTTCTTTCACCCATGTCTATACCTCAAATTTAACTTAAAACCTTTGGGTTCTAACGTGCCTTCGGTGTATTTAGACGATTACCCACTCACTAGTATTAATTTCACTAAGTAACTCAAATCTTACTTCTACTAACTCTGCTGAAATTTTCTAATTCACCGTATCTACTCAAACTTAATTACTAAGCTTCTGTTACCACTTGCTAGTATCATATTCTCTAATTCTTCTCTGAGTACTAAAGTGAAACATAAGGTTATTTCTAACTTTTCCTTCTCATCTGACTCTATTCTTGGATTGTATACTATCTTTCTGAACTATAGATATAGATTACACTTAGGGAAATTTCATCTGTCTCAAACGAGAAATTGGAACAACTAACCCCACTTTCAAAATTATACCATACTATACACATCAGGGATAAAATACTTAATAACATAACCCTAAGAGGGAATTGTCATATCTTTTTATCTCATAGAATATTTTCTTCTTGTAGTAACTTACTAACGTCATACTCTCTAGGTCTGATTTGAATAAGCTTAAATAATCTAAAACTATCCCTAGAAATTTAATATCATCTGCTCGTGGTTAACTTCATAACATGTTACCTTGTAGGGTCTTAAATCTGAACTATCATCCTTATACTATAGCTCCATGTTCAAAGAACCCAAATAAACTTACTATGTAAGGTAAATAGCCTACATATACTACCATACTGAAACTTGTCAAAAAAAAAATGGTGTTACCATCTGTTAAACACACCAGGCCCATTTGGCGAGTCTTGGTCTTAAATTTCCTTCTCATCGCTTACACATTCGATACGCCTAGAATTCAATAGAAAAAGAATGTCACTTATTGCTCTAAGTTTCATGGCACGAGTTAGAATAATTCCCGATGACTTCATCTAAAATCAACATACCGATAATGATTAGATTTACATCTTCCTCATTCGTTGAGACAAGGCGTATTCGGTAGAATGGGGAACAATGCATGAGTTCAATTGATTTCTGATAACATAGCTCTATTGCACGATCTAGAGTTGAAAGAAGTGAGACAATCTTAAATGTCTTGGTGGTCAACTGTTTATATGTGTGGCGCACACACACATATAAAAGTGACCCCACTGGACACGATTTCATAGACTCCTTAAGACACTTGAACCTAGGCTCTGATACCAAGCTTTGTAACGCCCCGAACCATGGCCTGAGCGTAACACGGCACTCGGTGCCTTGCTGCATGTGACCGAGCGAACCACATGACTTGCTGAGTCTACTTGGGACATGAACTGATGCGGAATATAAAGTAAACATGCATGAATTGTGAAAACATGGAATTCAATAATCATAAGTCTGAAAATATTATTATTATTATTATTATTATTATCGTCTCTATGAAACCTCTGACACGAATCTGTCTGCTAAACTGTTCACCGGGACAAGGCCCTCGGCATACCTTAAATGCATAACTGACATAAATAGAAGTAAAGACACAACCCCGAATGAGATGGGGCTCACCAAAAGCTGATACGAGCAGTGTCCTAACGAGCAAATCTGCTGTCCTGTCAATCAATACCTGCATCGTGAAATGCAGGCCCCCGGGCAATAGAAAGGGGACGTCAACACATTGAATGTACTGGTACGTAAAGAAACCGAAAGAAATAACATTAGACCTGGAATAACATGATAAGAACTGAAACTGAAAACCTGGACATGAACATGAGCATGATCATGAGTACATATATATATATAACATAAGTAAAACATGATAAGTAGGGAGATCATTTCATAAACCGACATGTGATATCACCACATGGGTACGTGGAGTCTGGTACCTCGCCGGACCAGCAGAGCCCCCATACCTTGCCAGGGTATGAGGTGGTATCGTGCCTGATGGATCCATTCAGTGTAAAATTAAGGTATCGTCCTAACTAGGCGGAGCGATCCTTGTCCTATGGTGGCTACATAGTTTCAGGCTATCTGAGCCTTTTCGGTAATTCGTGCAACTCCCAAAAACATGAGCATAATATAGTTGGCTAAGAAGCCCATGATTTTCGTGAATTAACTTGTACTTGTCTTGTAATCATGATTTCACGAAATAACTTGTAAACATGGTTTCATGAAATAACTTGTAAACATGGTTTCATGAAATAACTTGTATTTAGTATGTATGTATCTTGTATCATAGCATGAAAGTAATTATATAATATAGTTGCATGAAAACTTGTAGACATGTAGGATAGTCATGAAATAATCATTTTTATTTAAAAACATGCATGCTAGAACCCATGGAATACGAGATATGGATTTTTCATGGATTACGGACTGATTCTCAATAATCATATGGAGTTATTAAGAACACAATGATATAATCATAGCAATACATACATAATATAATCATGGACATGGACCTAGGGTTATCATGAGCATAGTATAGAATAGAAACCCTAGTGTTGTAAAGTTTCATACTTTATTGGTTAGGAGGCGTGGGGAAGAACAATGATGTTCCCACACATAGATAGTAACTCTACATACCTTAATCGCTCCAAAACTTGAACAAAAGTCTGAATCTTTGAAGAAGAATTCCAGAAGCTTTGAATTTGGAAACCTTGAGAGGATTTTCACTGATTTTCGAAGCTACTGTTCGTGGCTCAAAGGGTACTGCTTCAGACCTCCGAATCCAATCTCCACCATTCATATTTTAGACTTATGTGTTAGGAATACTAGGTTAAAATTTGGGCTTGATCCAACGGTTAGATTATCGGAAAACACTAAATTAATATGGCTGGTCGGAATGAAACTCAACAGAAAAATACTAGAGTTTTCTCCATTTTTTTACAACTCTTGATTTTTATAGGGTAACGGGATGGATGGATTTATTCTAGTCTTTATAAATGATAAATATTGTAGAATACAAAGGTTCTTGATTAAAATATTTACCTTGGAGGAAACCTTAGGAAATTAGATTGCCAAACCAAATTCTTGAAGGTTTCTTGATTTTTCTTGATTGCAAGAATGAGTTTCTTGCAAGATTGAAGTGTCTAGGTTCTTTAGGGATGGAGGTAGAGAGAAAAAGAATAGTCTCTTAGGGTTTAGAATAGTGTTAGAGACGTTTTTACTTCATACAATAATAAAATAAGGAGTCCCAATTCGAGTAGGAAAAGGCTAAAAACGTAACCCAAAACCTGAAAATTCTGCTCCAACCAGTGATAGTAAAACAGGAATAATTATTAGCACAGAGTTCCGTTTGAGCTCCATAAGATACCGTTGGAAAGCTATTCCAAAGGGCTACAACTTTCATGTTTGACGTTTACCCAAATTATCAACTAATCAAGGAGTTACGGGTGCCCGAAGTAGGCTGGTCAACCACTTTCGTAATATGTACAAACTTTCAAATTTTTCTCTAAAACTCTAACGTTACGAGTCTAACATGAGTTCTAAGACACGAGGCGTTACATCTTCCCTTTAAATACATGAATATATATCATATACACTTTTTCTTTTGGATTGCATTGTTTATAGTAGGGGTTTGACCACGGGCGGATTTAGAGGGTGGGGAGGTGTTCACCCGAACACCCTCGGCAACAAATTACATTGTATATATAGGGTAGATTTTCTGTGTTTATGTACATATATTAACTTTTGAATATCTTGAACAAATGCAAAAGGTTAGCTCAAGCAGTCTAGGGTATTCAAAATTGTCTCTAGCGTCCTAGGTTTGATTCCAGTGGTAACATAATTTTTTATATTTAGCTTTTGTTGTTTTTCGGGAAACTCCTTGAGTGAAAATCCTGAATCCGCCACTGTACTTGACAATTATTGGATCAACAACAACATACCTAGTATAATTCTATCATGTGGGGTCTGGGAGTTTACGCAGATTCTACCCTTACCTTTTATACTTATTGGATCATATAACACTAAAATATCAAAACATTAAGGGGTTGTTTTGTATGCTGCACAAGCATTAACGGTCTTGGGATAAAAATTTAGTATTGTATTATCCCTTGTTTGGTTATTAATCCTGGGATAAGTTATACCAGAATTAGAAATAGTACTATTGGGATAAGTTATCCCTGCCAGATGGTGGAATAATGGTTTTAGGATTAATTAGCACCGGGTAAAATAATGAAAATAACAAAAAATACCCCTGAGGTCCCTCAAACCCTTTTTATACTAAATAAGGTGGAGGATATTCTTGTAAATAAGCAATCTCTTCTTAGAAATTATGCAACGCATATTGTTTTTAATAAAACAAACCAAACAATTAATAAGAAATAATACCAAGATAACTAATCCAATATAAATAATCCCAACATAACTTGTTTTCAAACCAAATGACCCCTAACGTTATTAGTGAACTAGTGAACTTTTCTTCTCTTCGCACAGTTATAACGACCTAACTAATCTTTTACTAATATAATTAAAAATATTTAACTATTCAAATTCTAACACGTTAAATTTCAAATTTGATTTTTTAATTATTATTAACACACTTAATTTTGATATTTTTCTTCATCACTTGAGCATTTTTTTTTTTCGTCTTCTAAGATACTTGACCTTTTTTTTATAACCTTACGGGGTGAAACAATATCTTGATCGATCTCTTTTACCTTTTCTGTTTCACTTCCTTTTCTCTTTAAATTTGATTCGTACTTGCCGATTTGTTCATTTTTAAACATGTGTTTTGCTTCTTTTTCTCTAATATCAAAGTTATGATATATAGGTAAATAACTAAAAAGACGCAAAGGCATATAGGTAGGTAAGCAAAGAGGCCGGATTAAATCTACTTCATCCGTCCCCAAATAACATTAGCGACAGATTGCTAACTTTTCTTTTATTTCTTGTTATGGATATACAAAAAGCAATTTATATGAGCTAAAAATAGTGCAATGCAAAAATTACAGGATCCTTTGTCCCTTCACCAACTACATTATAATTTTTCAGTAAACGAAAAACACACACTTCAAATATTCCAAAAAAGAAGGCTTCAATGACTCTCAGTTATCACAATTCAATTACACACAAATATAAGAACTGAAAATTAGTGAATAAGAATCTTACTGTTGGCTTTAAAGCTTTAGGACACTGATACAATATAATCTGTTGCTATAAACAATATCACAGTACTTGGGAAATCATTTGCAAATCTCTGGAGAGATTTCAATTGGGACTTCATGCACTCCATTTCTGTGGAGCACAAGAAAGGATGGGAAGAAAATCTAACATGTAGAGACATTTTATAATCAGATTGCTCCAAAATACACATCAAAGGTAGTATTTTAAAAACCCATGCACGTTTTCCCTTAATAGATACACAGTGAACACGTCTCTTAAGCATGATCTATGCATTATGATGGTGACAACAAATGGTTAAGACGTCTTTTGTAACTGAAGTAATTATAATGAGACCCAATAAATAGGATGGGGGAAACAGCTTTAGGCTTTAATCCAAATAGAATCGATTTACCAGTAGTCTTATTTGCTACTACCGTGGTATATGGGCTGAGTAGACAAACAGTTACTACAGTTACTGGGCTTAATTTCAAGGAAAATTTACATGTCATAACTACTTCTAAGAGCTATTTATGGATTATAACTATCTTTTGCAATAATTACATTTCGTAGGTACATTTTACATTTTGTAGCTACTATACATGAGGCGCGCTGTAGTTGGAGTGGTCATTGGGCATGTGCTTTGCCCTTGCGCGCCCAGGTTGGAATCCCGCTGGCCACATTCTTTTTCTGAGAAATTGCAATTTCGGCTGTATTTCCGTGTTTTTAAATACAGCAAAATACATGTATCATAAAAACAGAGTGGATTAAATCCTTTAAATACACGAGGGAGTTGTGTATTTTATTGTATTTATATACTGATAATCCTTTTGTTTTGGCTGTATTTAAATGTGCAAGTTTCTACTGTATATAAATACAATCAAATACACATGTAGCTTGTATTAGCAAACTTGGGTTGCATCACATTCACGTCATATGTATTTGATGTATTTCGAATAGCAACCTAACATTTTGCTGTATTGGACTGTATTTCAGTGTATTTGGTCAGACGTATGTCACATGTCTTTGGTGTATTCAGCTGTATTTCAGATAGCAACCTTACAGCTGTATTTAAAAACACGGAAATACACGGAAATATAGCCAAAATTGCAAAGGTAGCTACGGTTTGTAAATTGCAAACTTGTAGTTATATATTGTTAGGAGCTTATAAAAGGTAACTGTTTATGTAAATTGCCCTAATTTATATAGCTACGTGGGCTTAAATTAATTAATTTTAGTAGAATATTGTGTGTATTTTTTATATAGAGATGGAGGGGAAAATGTCAAAAAAAGGAGAAAAAAATATAAATAGAAATGGTGGCCATAGAGAGGTGCCACATCACCTTGTCTATGTCTAGCTTTATATTATACTCCCTCCGTTTCAATTTATGTGAACCTTTTCGGAGTACGAGAGTCAAAATTTATAACTTTGACCTTTAATTTTGACATAGATTTTTCAAGTATGTAAAAATAATTTATACATTTAGAAACTACATTAAAAGTACTATAATTCATGATAATTTATAATTCAAATAATTTTAGAAAAAATGTGAGGAAAACGTGGTC
The DNA here is from genome assembly GCF_019175385.1 of Lycium barbarum. NCBI lineage: Eukaryota > Viridiplantae > Streptophyta > Magnoliopsida > Solanales > Solanaceae > Lycium > Lycium barbarum. The sequence goes on from NC_083343.1 coordinate 11,458,150, forward strand.
AGAGAACCACCTCGTAGCCTCCCCAAATAGTAAAGGGTTCACATAAATTGAAATAGAGGGAGTATATAGATTGGAGATTTGGAGCACCATCCAATTCTTCAGTTTCTACTTTATACTTGAACGTAGTAGTAACTCAAACGAATCGCATTTACAAACAAAGCTCATAAACGAAACTTCCTCATTCAGGAAATTTTCGTCTTTTTATCACAGAATTGCAACTAAGCAATTTCACAATGTGTGGAGAAGTTTGATAGCAATCTGTATTACGAAAATACTTAAAACAACAACTATGGAGAATTTCCAAAAACAATAAAGTTTGAAGAATATTTTCAAAATCAGAAAACTTAAAACCAGTAAACAGAAGAGAATCTGAAAATGATCAGAAACAGTATCGAAAATATTTTTTAAGGAAGAAAATCGAGTCCACTGAATGCAAAGTGTGTCAGCGAACCACTCAACAGTAGTAAATTACACTAGAATTTATTTGTGCAGAAGAAGAAGAAGTTTGGAAGTTCAGAAAATTTGTAAGGGAAATCTGAGGAATCAAACGAATTTATAGCCATGGAAGTACTGTTTCTGAAGGTTTGCAACCCTTCAAACAGTCACTTTAAAACGGGCGGGAATTTTAAATAAAATCCGGGAAAGAAAGTGAACCGGGTCGCGCGCGGATCCAGTTCGGGTTGGATATTTGGATAATTTAATTAATAATTAAATAATTAAAGAAAATTTTGTCCAAAAAGATTAATCAATCGATCGATCTTTGACTGAATCTGAATTCGAATCCGAGCTGAGCGAGCGACGATGACGGCGCGAGGCTTGCTTATTTCCTCAACCCTTTTAACAACAAGTAAAAGTGTTTCCTTATTTAAACACTTGAACTTCTCTTTCCACTACCAATGTGGGAGAAATGCTTTTCACCAAAGCATAAGGGAACATTTCCCTTCATATTTCTTCCCTCCATTTCCCATTTAATCTATACTAGACCCAACAATCCCCCACATGAATGGGGAATGGCTATAACATAAAGGAATGCACGGACGAGTGTGTGATTTACAAGCAAGGATTAATTGCATCTGGATAAGTAGGTTTCCCTTTGAACTTTCTGTAGTGAACATATGTCGGATATACTCGGTCAATCGGTAGATTTGATATCTTTGAACCTTCGAACTTTGGTGTATACCTAGACAACCACATGTCACACAATCAACCCTTTACCGTCTATGGTTCTTACGATTGTGTTCATTTCAGCCATGAACACCTCCTGATTTCATGAGTATATAGAGAATGGGCTTTTGATAATCATCCTCTTTGAAGCGGCTTACACTTCACACTCACATAGGTGATTCCTAAACGTGTTATCCCGCAGATACACTATTTGGTCAAACCTGCCAAACTTAGAAATCATTAAAAAACTTAAGCTTTATTAACTTGTTAAAAAGCCTTAATGTTTTATTCTTGTTCCTGAACATTGCCTTCATCATGAGAATGGATTGAGTTACTTGACAATGCCGAACCGTCAGTCACAACTTTGTTTGATCTCCTTGAACCTAGCTCTTGGGATCTCCAGTCTGCTAGGTAGAGTTACCGCCATGATGACTTGTCCTAAGCCTTAAACCCATTCCCTTATATAATCTTTCAACCGCCTCTCTAGTTAGGTCTTTTGTAAGTGGATCCGACACATTATCTCTGGACTTTACATAGTCAATAGTGATAATTCCACTAAAGAGTAATTGTCTCATGGTATTATGTCTCCATCGTATGTGATGAGATTTTTCATCGTACATAACGCTCCCTGCCCTCCCTATTGCTGCTTGACTATCATAATGTATGCATATAGGTCCCAAAGGTTTGGGCCAGAATGAAATATCTTCTAAGAAATTTCGGAGCCATTCAGCTTCTTCACCGCCTTGTCTAAAGCTATAAATTTAGATTCCATCGTAGAACAGGCAATGCACGTCTGTTTGGATGATTTCCAAGACACTTCTTCACCCCCAATTGTGAAAATATATCCACTCATGGATTTAACTTCAGATAATCTGGTGATCCAATTTGCATCACTATATCCCTCAATCACGGAGGGATATTTGTTATAATGCAAAGCATAGTCTTGGGTATGTTTCAGATACCCAAAACTCGTCTCATTGCCATCTAGTGAGTTTGATTGGGATTACTTGTGAACCAACTCAATTTGCTAATAGCACATGCTATATCTGGTCACATACAATTCATGATATACATCAAACTTCTCGACACTCTTGCATAATCCAATTGTGAGTCACTTTCACCTTCATTCTTCTGAAATGTATAACTCACGTCAATTGGAGTCTTGGCAACATTGAAATCCAAATACTTGAACTTGTCAAGTACTTTTTCAATATAATGAGACTGCGATATTACTAGACCTTGTGGAGTTTTATGAATTCTGATTCCTAAGTCCTTCATATCAAATTTGCTAGCCAACATGCGCTTAGTAGCATTTATATCGGCAATATCTTTACTGATTATCAACATGTCATCAACATATAAACAAACAATGACTTCATGATTTGGAGTGTTTTTAATGTAAACACATTTGTCACACTTGTTGGTCTTAAATCCGTTTGCCAACATTATTTGGTCAAATTTAGCATGCCATTGTTTAGGTGCTTGTTTTAGTCCATAAAGTGACTTAACAAGTTTGCACACTTTCCCTTCTTTACCAGGAATCACAAATCCCTCAGGTTGTTCTATGTAAATTTCTTTCTCCAACTCTCCATTTAAGAAAGCTGTCTTAACATCCATTTGATGGATTTCAAGAGCATGTACGGCCGCCAGTGCCACTGACACCCGAATAGATGATATCCTTGTTACCGGTGAGTATGTGTCAAAGTAATCAAGGCCTTCTTTTTGTCTATAACCTTTGACCACAAGTCTTGCCTTATATTTGTCAATAGTGCCATCAGCTTTCATTTTCCTTTTAAAGATCCATTTTGATCCTAAAGGTTTATTTCTAGGAGGAAGATCAACCAATTCCCATGTATGGTTGTTCAAAATTGATTCAATCTCACTATTGACTGCCTCTTTCCAAAATGCTGAATCAGAAGAAGACATCGCTGCTTTAAATGTTTGAGGCTCATTTTCAAGCACGAATGTCACAAAATCTGGTCCAAAGGAAGTAGATATCCTTTGACGTTTGCTACGCCTTGGATCCTCTTCACTTGGTGTACTTTCCTTTGGTTCTTCCCGCGGCCGTTTAGATCTTTCACTTGACGACTCACATTCAGTTTTATATGGATAAATGTTTTCAAAGAATTCAGCATTATCTGATTCAATTACCCTATTAACATGAATTTCGGGATTGTTGGATTTGTGAACCAAAAATTGACAAGCTTTGCTGTTTGTAGCATATCCAATAAAAACACAATCCACAGTTTTTGGTCCTATTTTTACCCGTTTGGGTAAAGGAACTTGTACCTTTGCTAAACACCCCATACTTTAAAATATTTCAAGTTGGATTTTCTTCCTTTCCATAGTTCATATGGAATAGATTGTGTTTTGTTGTGGGACACCCTGTTGAGTATTCAGTTAGCTGTAAGGATAGCTTCCCCCCACAAGCTCTGCGGTAAACTGGAACTTATTAATAAAGCATTCATCATTTCCTTTAATGTTCATTTTTCCTTTCCGCAATTCCATTTGATTGTGGTGTGTAGGGGGCAGTAGTTTGATAAATAATTCCATATTCTAAACATATCTCTGCAAAAGGAGATTCGTGTTCTCCACCCCTATCACTTCTAATCATTTTTATCTTTTTATTCAATTGATTTTCCACTTCGTTCTTGTATTGCTTAAATGCGTCAATTGCTTCATCCTTATTATTAAGCAAATATACATAACAATATCGAGTGCAATCGTCAATAAAAGTTATAAAATACATTTTCCCACCGCGAGATGGTATTGACTTCATATAACATATATATGTGTGGATTAAGTCTAAAGGATCTGAACTCCTATCAATAGACTTATATGGATGTTTAACAAACGTAGATTCAACACAGATTTCACATTTTGATTTATTACACTCGAATTTAGGCAATACCTCTAAATTAATCAATTTTCGCAAGGTTTTGTAGTTGACATGTCCTAAACGAACATGCCATAAATCATTTGACTCCAATAAGTAAGACGAAGCTGAATTCTTATTAATACTGTCAACAACCATTACATTTAGTTTGAAAAGGCCCTCAGTGAGGTAGCCCTTTCCTATGAACATCTCATTCTTACTTATTACAACTTTCTCACTAACAAGCGCGCACTTAAACTCATTTTTGACGAGTAGTGCGGCTGAAACTAAATTCTTCCTAATTGTAAGAACGTGCAGAACGTTGTTGAGAGTCAGCACCTTGCCGGAAGTCATCTTCAGAAGTATCTTCTCATATCCTTCAACCTTGGCTATTGCAGTATTTCCCATAAAAAGCTTCTCTTCGGGTCCCGCGGGAGCGTAGGTTGCAAATGCTTCTTTTGCAGAGTAAACATGTCGAGTGGTGCCAAAATCAAGCCACCACTCCTTTGGGTTTCCAACCAAATCGCACTCCGATAGCATTGAACACAGATCATCAATGTCATCATTCTTCTCCACTATGTTGGCTTGTCCCTTTTTCTTGTCCTTTTTCAGGAGACGACAATCTGGGGCTTTGTGGCCAGCTTTCCCACAATTATAGCAGTTGCCCTTGGACTTTTTCTTGGCTTGCTCCTTGTTTTGTCCAGTGGACTTCTTTCTTTTCTTACTTTTTGGAGCAGCCTCTTCAACGATATTCGCTCCCATAACCGTTGAATTCCCACGCAACTTCTTCTTGGCTATTTGGTTATCTTTCTCAATCTTGAGACAAATCACAAGATCTTCCAACTTCATTTATTTGCGCTTGTGCTTTAGATAATTTTTGAAATCTCTCCACGAAGGAGGCAACTTTTCAATAATTGCAGCCACTTGAAATGCTTCGTTAACTACCATGCCTTAAGCAATAAGGTCATGAAAAATTAGTTGAAGCTCTTGAACTTAGGTTCCAACGGTTCTGCTGTCTATCATTTTATAGTCTAGAAACTTGGCAACCACAAATTTTTCAAGCATGCGTCTTCAGTCTTCTACTTCTTCTCAAGTGCATCCCACAATTCTTTCGAAGTATCCATGGCACTGTAGACGTTGTACAAATCATCCTCGAAAGCACTTAGGATGTAGCCCTTGCATAGAAAATCTGCCTGTTTCCACGCCTCAGCAATGATAAATGTTTCATTGTCCGACATATCGGCGGCAGGCACTGGAGGGTCTTCGTTGGTAAACTTCTGCATACCAAGAGTGGTAAGCCAAAAGAACACCCTTTGCTGCCATCCTTTGAAGTTAGCTCCAAAGAATTTCCCTGGTTTTTACGCCTGTGGCACAGCAGTTCGGCTTGTTGCCGCAACAGTCGCAGAAGTAGTAGCACTTTTAATTACCATCTCTTTTCACTGCCAAAATTGACAAACTGTTTTAAAAATCAGAATAGAAAACTTTTCACAACAACAACGACAAAGTTTTTATGTTCTTCAAATCGTTGTACAAGTATGAACTTTAATATTCCAATGAAGTTTTTATATCTTCAAGTCAGAACACGAAATTTCATACAGAGTAGAAAACCACACAGGTTTTAGTCTCCAAAACAGAATACAGATTAATATATAAAAAATATTTTCCTTAAGATTGTTAGCAATCTGTATTACGAAAATACTTAAAACAACAACTTTGGAGAATTTCCAGAAACAATAAAGTTTGAAGAATATTTTCAAAACCAGAAAACTTAAAACCAGTAAACAGAAGAGAATCTGAATATGATCAGAAACAGTATCGAAAATATTTTTTAAGGAAGAAAATCGAGCCCACTGAATGCACAGTGTGTCAGCGAACCACTCAACGGTAGTAAATTACACTAGAATTTATTTGTGCAGAAGAAGAAGTTTGGAAGTTCAGAAAATTCGTAAGGGAAATCTGAGGAATCAAACAAATTTATAGCCATGGAAGTACTGTTTCTAAAGGTTTGCAACCCTTCAGAACAGTCACCTTAAAACAGGCGGGAATTTTAAATAAAATCCGGGAAAGAAAGTGAACCGGGTCGCGCGCGGATCCGGTTCGGGTTGGATATTTGGCTAATTTAATTAATAATTAAATAATTAATTAATTAATTAATTAAAGAAAATTTTGTCCAAAAAGATTAATCAATCAATCCGAAGCCGAGCGAGCGATGACGACGGTATGAGGCTTGCTTATTTCCTCAACCCTTTTAACAACAAGTAAAAGTGTTTCCTTATTTAAACACTTGAACTTCTTTTTCCACTACCAATGTGGGAGAAATGCTTTTCACCAAAGCATAAGGGAACAACTCATGCTCCCTCCTTATTTCTTCCCTCCAATTCCCATTTAATCTATACTAGACCCAACAAAGTTCACCTATGTTCAACATAATTCTGGAGGACAAAAAGGAAAAAGTTGACCATAAGAAGACTTGATTATCACACCAGGTCTTTGTTTGTGCAGGATAGTTCCAGGCTTCCACCTGAGTCCAATCACTCCCTCTATTCTTGTTTACTTGTCTAACAATGGATTTGATGCACTCCCCCTAGGAAATTGAAATAAATGAACTGTATATTTTACTATAATACTCAAATTAATTGGTTTATAGTTTCAAATCACAGTAGACTTGAGACATGATTTGAGGAATGAACAATCAATATTAAGGGTAAAACGAAAGTAAGAAACTTATTTTTTTTCTTGATATGCTAAAGTGAATACAAATAAAAAGTGAAAATTTATTTTTAATATAGCGGACAAGTAAAAAAGTGCACAGAGAAAGTGAAAGATTATGGATCTATGTAATGATATTCTAAAAATAGTTTAAATATAATATATTTCATAATATAAAGGGACAAAACACATATTTTATTTGGTTGGAGATTAATAGCCTGTCCAAGCTTTTGGCAGACAAAAATGCTTATTTTTTCTTCTAAAAGTGCGTATTTTTAAAAAAGTGAAGTGTTTGGCTAAGTTATTGGAAGAAAATAAGTGCTTCTAAAGGATAGTGGAAGCTGTTTTTTAAAAGCTAAAAAGTAGCTTTTCCCCAAAAATACTTTTTAGAAAATACACTTAGAAACACTTTTTTAAAACTTGGTCAAATACGAAGTGTTTTTTAAAATTAATTGGCCAAACGCAAATTGCTTTTTGCCAATTTTTTTTTTAAAATGCTTTTGGAAAAAGTACTTTTCAAAATAAGTTGATTTTAGAAGTTTGGCCAAACATACTATAAATATGCTTAACCAAATATTACAACAATTAAAATCAGAATACATCAATAACCGAGACACTAAAAATGTAATGGAATAATAAATAAATAAATAAATAGGCCCTCAAATTTGGCCTAATTTTTTAAATATGCCCTCCAACTTTGGGTGTGCACAAGTAGACACCTCAATTTGTAAGAAGTTGAACACATAAACATAAATGCTGACATGACACATAAATTTTGGAGGTGTCTAGATGATCATTTTACAAGTTAAAGTGTTCAATTGATAAAGCGGAGACAAATTGAAGTGCCTACTTGTATACACCCAAAGTTGAAAGGCATACCTAAAAAATGAGACCAAATTTGAGGACCTATTTATGTATTATGCAATTATCTCCAAACTTTATATTTTGTTGGTTCCAACTAAATATGGTCCAAAGTGGAGACAAATATATAGTAGTAATCTTTCTGGAAACTCAAATATTCAATCCTATAACTCCATCTCCATCTCCTTCTCCACTTTCTTCTTCTTCTTCTTCTTCTTCTTCTTCTTCTTCTTCTTCTTCTTCTTCAATATGTAACTGTCATCAAATACTAGCTTATTTCATGCTCTCTATCTAAACGCCCTACCCCTACCAATCCCTACCTATGTCCATACTAATCTCCAGCACTTTAAGTTCCTCATTTATCGATAATTTCTGATTTTAGTTCTTATAGTTTTTTAATTTAACATATTTAACCTTCAATCATTTGATATGTGCATTTTTATCCCTCTAACATTGAATCATCAAAAAAATAACAAGTTATTAAAAGTTAAATCATTCATTTTATAATGTATCGTGTTATTTGTACTGTTACTCTGAATTATTATGTCACGTTCCAAAACCCACCCTAGACGTGACCGGCATCCGACGTCATGAACAACATCGGAAGAACCTTTTAAATCAATAACGTCAAGATTTTTTTTTTTTTTTTTTATAATCTTTCATTATTTAATTAAACAAGTTATAAATAACTAAATAAATCGTGATCACAATTAGAAATAAAATCAACGGAAGTCTAACATAAATAAATTAGTCGTAAACGTGGCAAACGCCTCAATAAGTCATACGCGACTTCGACAATCTACCCACAATTTTGACAACTAGCTATGGAGCTTCTAAGAGACATAACATTATTCTAACTTCGGGACGCAGCTCGGAAACTAAAACAATAACTTTAAATAAAGGGGTGTCCCACGAACAAACATGTGGGCTCGCCAATAAGTCTGGAGAGAAGCAAGTTCTCCTACTCCATACGCGAATCACGAACTTGCACTTCTTCGTTACCTAACATACCATAAAAAACAACAATGGTATGCCTGAGTACTGGGTACTCAGTGAGTGTCTCAGGGACAATAAGTAATATAGAAAATAGTACAGTAATGATTAGTGAAAATAGTTCCAATAGAATAATCTGAAATCAAAGACGAGATCAATCGTACAACTCAAAATCATCAATAGAAAACCATCATGATAAGTATATATATCTTTTCCGATTCAGTATACCATTTATTACCATTTGAGTCTTTTCCATTCGAGACCAATATCATCAACAAGCCACTCACAGGTGAACAAGTTCATTATCATCAATAAGCCGCTCACAGGCAACCAAGATACGAAATAAGCCACTCACAGGCAAGCAAAATACGAAACAAGCCACTCACAGGAAACCAAGATACAAAACAAGCCACTTACAGGCAAATCAATCAATCGATACTCCGGGCTAGGAAGCCACAGAGGCTACTCATCCTCTGGAGTAGCACAACAATAGATACTCCGGGCTAGGAAGCAACGGAGGCTAATTGTCCTCTGGACAAGCACAACCATAGATACTCCAGTCTAGGAAGAAACGAAGGTTAATCGTCCTATGGACTAGCACAGCCATAGATGCACCGAGCTATATGCCTCGGAGGTCAATCGTCCTCTAGACTAACACAGCAATACTCGTATCGATATGTTAGGATCTATAACGGCTAATCGTCCTATGGACTAGCACAGCTTGACCATACAGTCCCAAACACAAACAAGATACAAATTATAGCATATTAGCCGAATCATCAATCATGGCATAGAAGCCGAATCTCAAATCATAGCATGGAAGCTGAATCACAAGTCATATCATGATAGTAAGATTACTCACTATGGATTATGTTCATCATCCCATTATAGGGGTATATCAATTCATTCAATTTTAGAAACTGAATTCACTTCTTTAAACAAGTTCCAAGTTCCAAGTTCCAAGTTCAACACAATTTATTATAGAGCATTCCCATGAGATAGGCAAGCTTTCTAATTATCAAGTTTAAACATCCCTTATGGGGTAATTCGAATTCAAACACCAAGCTTTATATCTCAATTTTTCAATCCTCCTTTAGAGAGGAATACAATCATGAATATGTATATATAATATAGTATAAACAAGGTTTAATGTGGGCTTGTCCCTCACGCACACAAACCACAACCAAACTCACACAAATCGTTTAAAAGAGTATATTCGAAAAGAGACATACAAATCACCTTTATAGTGAAAAAGGATTTTTAAAAGAGACATAAGTCCAAAAAAGGTTTTCAAAAAAGACATACCTCAAATCCCGCTAAAAGCTAGCAAAACGGAATTTCGAAGGTTCAACAATCAATCTGCAAGGGATTTAGATGAGAAAAATTAAAGCTTTATTTGTTTCTACGAACTCTCTTTATGTTTCGAAAAACTAGGGATTTTCTTAGCCTATAAACGTATTCTTGAACCCTTTCATGAATCACCAGCGGATTCTAATCTTGTAGAACTTTCTACTCTAACCCAAACTTAACAATAAACTCAGGAAACTTAGAAGTCTTACCTTTTAGACGAATTCCGCAGTCCTCTCTTCTTCCTCTTCTTGAATTTTCAAGAACCTAGGGTTTGGAGAGATGATTTATGATCAAGAAGAGATGAACTTTGGTGTATGATTGATGGAGATTGAGTCTAGACTCACCTTAGGGTTAGAGAGACTTCTTTGGTATTCTTTTCCTCAAAAAAATTAGTTTAAAATGAAGTGGGAATGAATATAACGAAGTTAGGGTTTTAAAACGTCGTTTTCGGTGGGCGGCCGCGCAGCTGGAGGCCCACTTCGTGCAGACTACGTAACATCTAGTCAAATGGGCATAACGTCTAGCACAGATCTCCGTTTGAGCTTTATACTATATGGTTGGAAAGGTATTTCAAAGACCTACAACTTGCATGTTTTGAGTTTTCTGAAATTCCTAACATAAATACTCGAAAACTGGCCATAAGTACAAACTGTCTCAAACTTAGACGAATTTAGAAGGCCTTAAGAACTTCACTTTTTTTTTGTTTGACTTCAAAACGACTGTTTATCACCCGAATTCATCCCGAATGGATTCATATGGATAAAATATCAACTTAATAGTGGTTTTCATACATTCACACCTAACTCGGATTTACGGGATGTTACATTATCCCCCCCCCCCCCCCCCCCCTTAGGATCATTTGTCCCCGAATGAAAGTCATGGCCTAGGATGCTTTACTGAACCTTAAATTTTAGAATTTCATTAGCAAGCTAAGTCATCCTTAGAGATAACATACGATTACCCCCATAATGAATGCATCATTCAAGCCTAAACACAATAGTGGGGATTCATACTCCACTCTAAACTTTCACAGGGAAACATAACCGAAAGATTCAACACATACCTGTAGCAGGGAACAAATAAATATAATACGACCTGAGTGTCATTAACGGCAACTAGATGGCAACTACACCCCTTCGAGTTCATCCTGTAATTCTTAAGATACGACATAAGTCTACTCCAAGGTTTTAGAAATATTACTTTTCCACTCTACAACGAGTCCATCAGCAAGATTCAAGCCTAATTATTTCTGATTGTCAATATGAAATTTCATAATACTAGGAAAACTGGTCTATCCCAAAATCACATCAAATTTCGCTAATTCTAATTTGAACACATTAGTCATAGCCTCACGACCCTTAACTACAACTACACAGTCTCTATCAACTTTAGAAACAATAATAAGCGCTAGCCGGGGTATTCGTAGAGAAGATTTCTAGCAATTATTCGGGTCCCACACAAAACGAATCTAGGGAAAGGTAAGGAGTCACACAAGAAAGATTTGAACCTGGATCGATCAGCGAATACGCATCAAGAGAGAAATAGTGAGATTACCTGTGACTACAACATTTGAGGCTTCAGCTGCCTCCCTAGAGCTAAACAACCAAACACCTACTACATAGTTCCAAGCGACTTTATACCATCCATAAAATTATACATCATAACCAATGTGCACCCCAAAGCACCACTATTCACTAGGTTAGAAATTGCAGCACGATTTAGGTCAATCTCATCAAAGCACGAGTAACAAACACGTTAGAACGATCCTAAAGAAAGTTCAAGCTCTATAGCACAATCTAGAATCAAGATGAGAAACACTTAGCATGTCTTGGTAGCATCAAGTTCATACATGTGGGCGCCTACACAAGTACGAAGAGGACTCCACTAGACACAGCTCCACAGACAATCCTAGGACACTTAAACCTAGGCTCTGATACTAAGTTTGTCATGCCCCAAAACCCACCCTAGACGTGACCGTCATTCGACGTCATGAACAAAATCGGAAGAACCTTATAAATCAATAACGTCAAGCCCTTTTTCGATAATCTTTCATTATTTAATTAAACAAGTTATAAATAACTAGGTAAATCGTGATCACAATTAGAAATAAAATCAGCGGAAGTCTAACATAAATAAATTAGTCGTAAACGTGGCAAACGCCTCAATAAGTCATACGCGACTTTGACAATCTACCCATAATTTTGACAACTAGCTATAGAGCTTCAAAGAGACATAAAATTATTGTAACTTCGGGACGCAGCCCAGAAACTAAAACAATTAACTTTAAATAAAGGGGTGTCCCACAAATAAACATGTGGGATCACCAATAAGTCTGGAGAGAAGCCAGTTCTCCTACTCCGTACGCGTATCACGAACCTGCTTTTCTTCGTTACCTAACATACCATAAAAAATAACAATGGTATGCTTGAGTACTGGGTACTCAGTGAGTGTCCCGGGGACAATAAATAATATAGCAAAATAGTACAATAATGATTAGTGAAAACAGTTCCAATAGAATAATCTGAAATCAAAGATGAGATCAATCGTACAACTCAAAATCATCAATAGAGAACCATCAAGACAAGTATATATATATATATATATATATATATATATATATATATATATATATATATATATATATATATTCTTTCTAATTTAGTGTACCATTTATTACCATTTGAGCCTTTTCCATTCGAGACCAATATCATCAACAAGCCACTCACAGGTGAACAAGTTCATTATCATCAATAATCCACTCACAGGCAACCAAGATACAAAATAAGCCACTCACAGGCAACCAAGATATGAAACAAGCCACTCACAGGAAAATCAATCAATCGATAATTTGGGCTAGGAAACCACGGAGGCTAATCTTCCTCTGGACTAGCACAATAATAGATACTCTAGGCTAGGAAGCAATGGAGGCTAGTCATCCTCTGGACTAGCACAACTATAGATACTCCGGTCTAGGAAGCAATGGAGGCTAATCGTCCTCTGGACTAGCACAGCCATAGATGCACCGAGCTATAGACCTCGGAGGTCAATCATCCTCTGAACTGACACAGCAATACTCGTATCGCTACGTTAAGATCCATAACGGTTAATCGTCCTATGGACTAACACAGCTTGCCCATACAGGTCCAAACACAAACAAGATACAAATCATAGAATATTAGCCGAATCATCAATCATGGCACAAAATTTGAATCTCAAATCATGGCATGGAAGCCAAATCACAAGTCATATCATGATAGTTGAATTACTCACTATGGATTATGTTCATCATCTCATTATAGGGGTACATCAAGTTATTCAATTTTAGAAACCGAATTCACTTCTTTAGACGAATTCAACTATCTTACCTTTTAGAACTTTCTACTCTAACCCAAACTTAACAATAAACTCAGGAAGCTTAGAAGTCTTACCTTTTAGACGAATTCCATAAGCCTCTCTTCTTCCTCTTCTTGAATTTTCAAGAACCTAGGGTTTGGAGAGATGATTTATCATCAAGAAAAGATGAACTTTTGTGTATGATTAATGGATATTGAGTATAGACTCACCGTAGGGTTAGAGAGATTTCTTTGGTGTTCTTTTCCTCAGAAAAATTAGTTTAAAACGAAGTGGGAATGAATATAACGAAGATAGGGTTTTAAAATGTCATTTTCGGTGTGTGGCCGTGCAGCTAGAGGCCCACTTCACGTAGCTGATTGAGCAGCGAAGGCAGTAGCACTGCCTCTGGTGCGGGATCGCGCACCTGAAGGGCACTTCGCGCAACACTTCGCGTAGACTGCGTAGCGTCTAGTAAAATGGCCATAACTTCTAGCAAAGAGCTCCGTTTGAGCTCTATAATATATGGTTGGAAAGGTATTTCAAAGTCCTACAACTTTCATGTTTTTAGTTTTCTCAAATTCCTAACATAAATAGCCGAAAACTGGCCATAAGTACATACTGTCTCAGACTTAAACAAATTTAGAAAGCCTTAAGAACATCACTTTTTTTTTGTTTGACTTCAAAACGACTGTTTATCAACCGAATTCATCCCGAATGGATTCATATGGCTAAAATATCAACTTAATACTGATTTTCATGCATTCACACCTAACTCAGATTTACGGAATGTTACATATTAAGAGTTAAATAATTCAATTGTCAATATATCATGTTCAATTTGTAATGTTACTCCATATGTGAGGACAAAACACACAATTTTTAGTTAATTGAAAGTTTAATATGCTTAGCCAAATATTGTAGAAACAATGAAAATCAAAATACATCAATAATTGACACACCAAAAGTGCAATTATCTCTAACTTTATAAATTTTTGGGTTTCAACTAAATACAACTACCTTCGTTCATTAACATATCAAGGGAAAACATATTTCTTTCATGTTTTATGCTTAACATTAATTATTTATTCCCCAAATCATTTGTAACAACCCAACGGGTCGTTATTGTGTTCCCGACCCTTTTAATCCCTTTCCGAGCTTTATTAGCTCATATTGGACCAGAGGGGGCCGTTGACATGCTTCCCGATGTCATCGGACTTGATTAGGGTAAGTTTTGGGGAATTTCGCTTTTAAGTGAAAACCATTTGACTCATAGTTGACTTTTGGATAAACAGACCTTTTTCAGAAATCCATCAATCCCGAGAGGTCCGGTTGGTCATTTAGAACTTGTGTGCATATCTGGTTCGGTTCCCAATACACTCGGGTGCATTTTGGAACTTGGGTTGGGAAGTTGAAATTGAGGTATCGAGTGTTAACTCGGTCAACGAGACCTCCGTTAGGAATTCTGAGGCCACGAGTGCGTTCGTAGCGTGTTTTTATGTATGTCTGCATATCCAGCATGTGAGCAGATGGCCTCACGAGTTAGTTAGAAATTCGGGTTGAAAGTGTGAAGCTTAGGACTATTCTGGTGTCTGGTGCCTGCTTTGGCGGCACCATCACCGCGGCAGCGGTACCGCTATAGCGGTCACCCTGCCGTTAGAGCGGCCAATTCTGGCTTGACTGCTATAGCGGTCAAGTGACCGCCAAAGCGGCCTAATGGTCGCGGAAGTTGTGTCGGGTAGTTATTTCATTAAATGAAGTGTTAAAAGCCCTAAGTCCTTCATTTATTTCTATTCCGAAATCTGGGCTATTGGGAGCAATTCTAGGATATTCTTTGAGGAAATTCTTGGTGGTAAGTTCTTCATATCCCTTTACTATTCCATTGTTCTTAATCACCTTAGAATCCCTTGATCTTGATAGTTCATTAAGTGATTGAAGATTAGAAGTGGGTTCAAAGGGTTATTCCTTCTAGGCTTCTAAATCATGATTTGTTGGTTGGATTAAATTCTTTGAGCATTGAATTGATGATTAGAATCCTATATTTCATAATTTCTTCCTAATTAGTGGCAAATTTATGAAATTGGAAGTTAGGATTTATACCCAAATTTGGGGGTTTTGCCTAGAATTCGAATTTGAGTAAATTGTAGGTTATTCTAGCTTGATAATGATGGGAATAGATCACCTAGAGCTTTAATTTCATGTTGGAACCTTTAGATTCCTAATTTCACCCTTCTAGTTCACAAACCTTATTCCATAGGTTGGGGATTTGGTTCTTGGATAGAAGTAAGTTTCATTTGATGGTCTTCTTGATTCGAATATGACTAGACTTGCTTTATCTTGAGGCTCAAAGGAAAGGGGAGTCTAAGGAGTGATTGTTGGTGATATTGTTATTTGGCCTTCCAGGTAGGTTACGGTTTACCCTATGGTGAGACTTCACTTAGTGAAACATATATTTAGACGATATTATTGGAGAAAGCATGTAAACCTTCGGGTATGAAGTTGGGTTAGATATTGTCTTTGGTTGGGCCATGTTGTGTGATTGGGGTTAGCCACCCCGTTGTGTTTTGACTTAACTTGTTCTATTGTTGTTGGTTCGATGCCACGTGGGGATAGTAGATATTGGGGACTATTGATATATCTCGATTATGATTTTGTAGTATCTTACTTGTTGTCGTTTGAGATGAGGATAGTGATTTTATTATGGCTTATTATGTAGCCTTATCATTGATATTACTTGCGTACCATGTGTGGTACTGTTGAGATTGATTTGATTATTGACATTGAATTCATATATTGCACGCATTCTCATCCTTCATGATATATTGTTGATACATTAATGATACATGAGGAAATACGGTACGAGCTGGGCTCAGTTGGATGAGAGTGACGTGAGGATCGATGTTCGATGGTTTTTCCAGAATCGAGGTTGTGCTTAGCGATTGCTGAGGTTGTTGCCGAAATCGTGAGGTAGTGGTTATTGAGGTTGTTGCTGGAACCCTGAGGTACATGGACTTCGCGGGTCCCCCATGGCTTGTGCAGCCGAGATGTGATGTTTCATCATCAGAGTACTTGTGTATCAGTGCGTATGCATGGTGGCGATTGCCGAGGTCTTTGTCGGAATCGTGAGGTTTCGATACATGGACTTCGGGGGTCCTCCTGGGTTTTTCTACCGAGATGTGTTGTTCCATCATGGGATTACATGTGTACACTGCATATGCATTGCATTCACACTTCATACATTACTGCACTGTATTGGATCATTTGGCTTCCCATGATATTCCTGTGACAGTCCTGTGATGGTGTGATACTTTATGATACACAGATTCAGTGTTGATTATACTGAGACTTGGTATAGTTGGTGTTACATCTCGTGTTTTCGTATGTTAAGATAAGTCATAAGTACTATCTATGCTCAGAGAGAATTATTATTCTTAAGGTTGTAAGTGTTTAAAACCATGTTTGGCATGTGTTGGAAAGATTAGAAGTTAAGCTAAATATTTTTGGACCATTATTAATGTGATCAGTAGCAACATGGGATAGTTCCACATAAGGACGCATACATGCAATGAAAGTAATAATTTTTTTGTTTCGCTGGAGACTTCGAGTGTGCAAGCTGGCACACATATTCAAAACCAAATGACAATCCTTACATTTCATACATGTGTATTACTTGGTCATAAAAGGGAATTATGAGATCAACTTTTATCATTTAGTAGAAAGCCACTTTACTTTAACTTGTATTAAAGAAAACAAAGGCCATTTCATGTGTCAAAGTCCTCATTTTTTTTAAGACACAGACAAAACAAAGGACTAGGTGACAATAGTTGAGAGGGATCAAAACCAGACCCATTTCCAATTTATCCGAGCCTTGAGGATTTGCTCATATTAAGTATGGGGATCAACAGATCAATGTGTAAAAGGAATGACGTCCCAAAATTATTTAAGACTCGAAAGTGGAATGATGGTGATTGAAAATAATATTTGGTGTGTGTATAAAGAGGCTATGGACTATGTTTTACTACATGATTATGATAATGAGTGTAGGAAGTGTGCTAAAATTATTGTTATTTAAATAAATTGTGATTAAGAATTTATCTTGGATTGTGGAGTAAATAATATAAATAGGGTGCATGCGTGATGGACAAGTGCCAGTAATGTATTTAATTGCATGACACATAAGGATGTTGTTGCTTGGTATTAGTGATAAACTTTGCATGAGTAATTATGATGAGTTACAAGTGCCTAGGGGGAGTATTATTAAAGGTATCTACTTTTTATTTTCTTTGTCCCTTTCTTATAAAATATGGGCTGCTACACATGTTCTACGTTGGGGACCTTCCCTTTAAGGTTGTAAAGCAAAACCAATATACAACAGCCTCTCAATTGAGTTCTTACAACATTCAAAAAAAAAAAAAAAAAGACACATGAGAATAACGCATATCTCCCTCTCGGAATGCCCGTGATGCTAGTTAGCTTGATTATCTCATTGTGATTGTAAAGTAGAAGTTGCTCAAAGGGGAAGGAGGATTTGGAAGGGCCGGCTCTGGTTATCAAAGGTAATATTTTTATTTTCCATTATGTGGTTAAGCTTATCTGAGTCATGGCCATATTTTGGATGGAAACTTACGGGGTGACAATTGGGAGTTGTTAAATTAATTGTTGTTGTTGTTTATTATCGTGTGGGCTATTTTGGAAGTAATTTAAGAATGGATTTAATTATAGTTTGATATGGAATTATTGGTATTGTTGTTGTTGGTATTTTTATTGATGTTTGGCTAAGTTGGAATTTCGAGGATTGTTAAGTTTATAGGGGAAATGCTGCCCGAATTTTGTTAAGTTTCATTCGTACTTGGATTGGTTAGTAAGTGATGTGGATAATCTAACTATGGCCTATGTTATCTTAATTTTAGACCTGCGAGCTCGAGAAGTAGACGTTGGACATTAAATAGAGTTCAAGGTATGTGAGGCTAGTCCTTTCTTTCTATGGCATGAATCTTATACCTTGACTCTCTTTTTATCCATGAGTTCCCTTAAGTTCCGGAAAATATGAGTCTATGTCCATAATTAGCCACACAAGGTAATGAGTAAAGTATAGAAATCCCAATACTCATGTTGTGATGATCCTATGATTTTAATGATGCTATTTATTGCTTACACTCACCTTATATGCTAATTCCTTCAAGGTGAGGCAGGATGTCAATGAATGTTCCATAATGACGTCGGAAGCCACCGACCTTACGTCACTCCGATATAGTTATGGCTTTTTATTGAGCTCTTGTGCATGCTTTATATATATATGTATGTATTTTCTCACACCGCGCCGCACTATAGTCGGCCGGGCAGGCACGTAGATGTGCACACCACTATAGTGGGCAGCTTATACCCCGGACGCGGGAGGCCTGGACGCAAGCTATGATTATTACACCGCTCCTACATGGACGGGCAGCTTACACATTAACACACCGTACCTATATGGACGGGCAGCTTATATATGTATACATACATGACATGATAATGATTATGAGTAAGTCAGCAGCATTATTTCATTTATATTTTACAGCCAGTACAAATTGCTCTTTCTTGTTGCCTCCTTATTTCATTGATGCCTTCCTATTTTATTGATATATTGTTATTGTTTATGCCTCTCATACTCAGTACAATTTTCGTACTGACGTCCGTTTTCTTCGGACGCTGTGTTCATGCCCACAGGTAGACAGAGAGGTGAGCTTGATCCAGATTCTTAGTAGCTGTCAGCTGATTGAGAGCACTCCATTGTTCGGAGGTGCTTATGTTTATTCTTTTGGTTCATATATGTATTTCGTGCACGACGGAGTCTTGCTCCGTCTATATGTATAATATGTCAGTAGAGGCTCGTAGACGCGCAGTGTGGGTTAGATGGTCTCACAAGATTACTATGTTATATTTGTATATGTTATTTTGATAGCCTAAGGGGCACATGTATATAAAATCATTTGTTTTTTTTATGAAAAATGGTTGTCTTATGGTTATGAGATTATGAATGATAAAGAAATGTAAAATGGTTATGACGAGTGAGGAAACGAGCGGTGCTCGGTGGTTAGCCCCGTGTACCCGTCGTGGCCCTAGTCGGGTCGTGACAGAAGTGGTATCAGAGCAGTTCAGTCCTAGGAAGTGTCTACGAGCCGTGTCTAGTAGAGTCTTGTTTATCGGTTTGTTGTGCACCACATCTATAAACAAGAAGCTACAGGATATTTAGGATGTTGCTTTTCCTTCCTACTCTAGATCGTGCGATAGAGCCAAGAGATAGGAAATGATATATTCCTTATATACTGACCTTTGATTTCAGCAGGAGAATGGTGTCGACAAGAGAAGGTAAATAATGCTACTGGAGTTACCGAGGTAAGATATTTCATTGAGGTTATGTTATCAGAAATTGTATATACAGAACGACAAACTGGCCATCATCAGGATAAGTTATTGAAGTATAGTAAGAAAATGGATTGAATGTATATATATCGTTGATGAGTTCAATTATAAGGTGTGAACAGAAGGAACTGAAGGAATCAGTAACGGTAAGCAGAATATAAATAGAAAATGATATAAGTACACCCTAAAGGGGGGAAGCGGGTGTGAGAAAAGCAAGTGTAAAATGGAAATTCAATAATAACTGATATCAGGTGGAGAACGGTATTAAGTTACGCAAGGAGAGGCATAGCATGATAGAAGAATAATTGATTTGTCATAAGATCACCATAATCAGTATACTTATATAAGACTAGTTTAACATTTGAGGACGAATGTTCTAAAGGGGGGAAGGATGTTACATCTCGTGTTTTCGTATGTTAAGATAAGTCATAAGTACTATCTATGCTCAGAGAGAATTATTATTCTTAAGGTTGTAAGTGTTTAAAACCATGTTTGGTATGTGTTGGAAAGATTAGAAGTTAAGCTAAATATTTTTGGACCATTATTAATGTGATCAGTAGCAACATGGGATAGTTCCACATAAGGACGCATACATGCAATGAAAGTAATAATTTTTTTGTTTCGCTGGAGACTTCGAGTGTGCAAGCTGGCACACATATTCAAAACCAAATGACAATCCTTACATTTCATACATGTGTATTACTTGGTCATAAAAGGGAATTATGAGATCAACTTTTATCATTTAGTAGAAAGCCACTTTACTTTAACTTGTATTAAAGAAAACAAAGGCCATTTCATGTGTCAAAGTCCTCATTTTTTTTAAGACACAGACAAAACAAAGGACTAGGTGACAATAGTTGAGAGGGATCACGACCAGACCCATTTCCAATTTATCCGAGCCTTGAGGATTTGGTCATATTAAGCATGGGGATCAACAGATCAATGTGTAAAAGGAATGACGTCCCAAAATTATTTAAGACTCGAAAGTGAAATGATGGTGATTGAAAATAATATTTGGTGTGTGTATAAAGAGGCTATGGACTATGTTTTACTACATGATTATGATAATGAGTGTAGGAAGTGTGCTAAAATTATTGTTATTTAAATAAATTGTGATTAAGAATTTATCTTGGATTGTGGAGTAAATAATATAAATAGGGTGCATGCGTGATGGACAAGTGCCAGCAATGTATTTAATTGCATGACACATAAGGATGTTGTTGCTTGGTATTAGTGATAAACTTTGCATGAGTAATTATGATGAGTTACAAGTGCCTAGGGGGAGTATTATTAAAGGTATCTACTTTTTATTTTCTTTGTCCCTTTCTTATAAAATATGGGCTGCTACACATGTTCTACGTTGGGGACCTTCCCTTTAAGGTTGCAAAGCAAAACCAATATACAACAGCCTCTCAATTGAGTTCTTACAACATTCAAAAAAAAAAAAAAGACACATGAGAATAACGCATATCTCCCTCTCGGAATGCCCGTGATGCTAGTTAGCTTGATTATCTCATTGTGATTGTAAAGTAGAAGTTGCTCAAAGGGGAAGGAGGATTTGGAAGGGCCGGCTCTGGTTATCAAAGGTAATATTTTTATTTTCCATTATGTGGTTAAGCTTATCTGAGTCATGGCCATATTTTGGATGGAAACTTACGGGGTGACAATTGGGAGTTGTTAAATTAATTGTTGTTGTTGTTTATTATCGTGTGGGCTATTTTGGAAGTAATTTAAGAATGGATTTAATTATAGTTTGATATGGAATTATTGGTATTGTTGTTGTTGGTATTTTTATTGATGTTTGGCTAAGTTGGAATTTCGAGGATTGTTAAGTTTATAGGGGAAATGCTGCCCGAATTTTGTTAAGTTTCATTCGTACTTGGATTGGTTAGTAAGTGATGTGGATAATCTAACTATGGCCTATGTTATCTTAATTTTAGACCTGCGAGCTCGAGAAGTAGACGTTGGACATTAAATAGAGTTCAAGGTATGTGAGGCTAGTCCTTTCTTTCTATGGCATGAATCTTATAGCTTGACTCTCTTTTTATCCATGAGTTCCCTTAAGTTCCGGAAAATATGAGTCTATGTCCATAATTAGCCACACAAGGTAATGAGTAAAGTATAAAAATCCCAATACTCATGTTGTGATGATCCTATGATTTTAATGATGCTATTTATTGCTTACACTCACCTTATATGTTAATTCCTTCAAGGTGAGGCAGGATGTCAATGAATGTTCCATAATGACGTCGGAAGCCACCGACCTTACGTCACTCCGATATAGTTATGGCTTTTTATTGAGCTCTTGTGCATGCTTTATATATATATATATGTATGTATTTTCTCACACCGCGCCGCGCTATAGTCGGCCGGGCAGGCACGTAGATGTGCACACCACTATAGTGGGCAGCTTATACCCCGGACGCGGGAGGCCTGGACGCAAGCTATGATTATTACACCGCTCCTACATGGACGGACAGCTTATACATTATCACAGCGTACCTATATGGACGGGCAGCTTATATATGTATACATACATGACATGATAATGATTTTGAGTAAGTCAGCAGCATTATTTCATTTATATTTGACAGCCAGTACAAATTGCTCTTTCTTGTTGCCTCCTTATTTCATTGATGCCTTCCTATTTCATTGATATATTGTTATTGTTTATGCCTCTCATACACAGTACAATTTTCGTACTGACGTCCGTTTTCTTCGGACGCTGTGTTCATGCCCACAGGTAGACAGGGAGGTGAGCTTGATCCAAATTCTTAGTAGCTGTCAGCTGATTGAGAGCACTCCATTGTTCGGAGGTGCTTATGTTTATTCTTTTGGTTCATATATGTATTTCGCGCACGACGGAGTCTTGCTCCGTCTATATGTATAATATGTCAGTAGAGGCTCGTAGACGTGCAGTGTGGGTTAGATGGTCTCACAAGATTACTATGTTATATTTGTATATGTCATTTTGATAGCCTAAGGGGTACATGTATATAAAATCATTTGTTTTTTTTTTTTATGAAAAATGGTTGTCTTATGGTTATGAGATTATGAATGATAAAGAAATGTAAAATGGTTATGACGAGTGAGGAAACGAGCGGTGCTCGGTAGTTAGCCCCGTGTACCCGTCGCGGCCCTAGTCGGGTCGTGACAGTTGGGCTTAGATGCTATAACATAGGCTATGACTTGTTATGATACCATTGTGATGTAGTGGTTGGGATTGATTATACTGAGACTTGGCACAGTTGGGTTTAGATGCTATAACATAGGTGATGACTTGTACTTGGATTCTGGCTCATGTTTGACTTATACCTTGTTGATTTACCTGTTTATCTTACTTTATTGACTTGATATGTGTTAGCTAAACTTAGTCGGCCTATGATACCTACCAGTACTTGTTATTTTTATTGACCTGCACTTGTTGCATTCTTTATGACTGCAGAGTTCCAGGTGGGATCTACCTCTGCTTCTCGTATCTGATAGTGATACGAGAGTTGCTGTTTAGAGTCTTATATGGTGAGCACGAGGACGTCCGCTGCCTTAAAGATTCTTCCTTTATCTTATGCCTTATTTGATATTTCGAGACATATTCAGACTATTGATGTATGATTGTTATTTCTAGACTTGTAGTATTTAGTTAGATGCTCTCTTATGACCCGACCAGATACTGGGGTGTATTTTTATTATTTCCGCTTTCTTATATTATATTTGTGAGGCTTTTCGCTATTTTACTTCTTTTGCTATTTTTCTATTAACTGTGAATGTGGAGTTAAGGGTTCGCCTACCGAGGTGGGAAAGGAAGGTACTCGCACAACTTAGTGAAATTAGGTCGTGACAAGTTGGTATCAGAGCCCTAGGTTACTCGGTCTATAATACAAGAGCATGTCTAGTAGAGTCTTGTGGATCGGTACGATGTGCTCCGTATCCATCCACGAAAGTCTATAGGACATTTAGGAAACTTCATTTTCTTTCATTCTTTTGTGCTACTTTATTCAAATTGGTATCAAGTTAATTTCAAGTGGTATCTGAACTTTCTTATCTTAATCACCCACGGAGGGTGGAAACTTGTGCTTAATTCTTATGCGAATGGTTGATCTATGATATGTCATGGTACGGTACGAGATGTATTTTTTTGAGTCGGTCACATGATCTTGTTCAGTCTCTAGTTATGGCCTAAGGATTCGATGGTGTGGAGTCACGATTAGACTCGGTGATTGTGTGGAGTCGCGATTAGACTCGGTTAATGTGTGGAGTGGCGATTAGACTCAGTTGTTATGTGGAGTCGTGATTAGGCTCGTTTATTGCCAGCGTTCGTGAGGAATGGGAGGATAGTTCAGAGGGTTCATGATCTACATGTTCAGTTTGGGTTGCTCGGAAGTGACAAGTGCATTGATGGCTTAACAGTAGTGGGTTGCTCGGTGATATGATTAGTTTACTTCGGCTTCGTCAAGGCTTTATGATGGTGCGCATGACAGTGGTGAACCAATGACATGTCAATAATTCAGCAACGGTAGAGTATTAGACTTTGGTATGTGAGAACAAGTGTAAGTTCGGTGATGGCCATCGAATGTGGGAAAATGTATTGTGATCGCGGGTAATAAAGAAAAGAAGTTGACAATAAGGACATGAAAGAAGACTTTTGTGGAAAGCGCGTAGCGAAGTGAGACTTCATAGGATATCTTAGACATGAGTACTTTTCGTGAGATTGGGAAGGGAAAAATTAGTATCTGACATGGTTGTCATGATAAGGTTGCGACTGGTGCTAAAATTTATTCTTGATATAAGCTCATTGATGTTAAAGGACTACTCAGTTATTAAGTGGATGCTATGGGCACATCGTTTGACTGGTAAATTGACTGGGTTGTAGACTTCTGAGGAGTTAGTAATCGACTAATAGAAATGACTTCAATTATGGGCGTATGCGATGCGTTAATGACTAGGGAAGTAACTGGTTGTTTCACTTAGATTTGAGGAGAAATATGGATATTGCTTAGTGGTTCATTTGGCTTAGATGGATGATTAGTTTAGAGGATCGAGTGGATTTGTTGGTTGGTAGTGATAAGACATTTGAAATGAAATATGGGAACGGAAGGATTGCGATGAGGCATCTTGCTATCGGGTTCAGGGAATTAAGGTTCGTAAGACTTGAGGTGAGGTAACATGGGTACTTGAAATGGTAGATCAATGAGGGGTTAATTGAGTTAAGTTCGGAATAACAATTCGGAAGGTGAGTAAGGAAATTCGGGCAAGGATGCTTCTGTGGGAAACATGAGGATATTAGTAATACTGTTATGTGATACGCCGGATTTAGCAAGTGTTCAGTTCAGAGTGGTAAGCGTTAAGGAAATGCTAATGTGCAGAGTGTGCAGTACGATCCTATCTCCAGGTGTGGTTCAGCTAGTGTGCGAGACTTATGGTTATTTGATAGACTACTGAGTGGGATTCGAGTAATGGTCAGACGATGGCAGTATAAGCGAACTGATAGCAATTAAGGAATTGAAGAGTCAAGAAAAGGTATAGTTGATCGAGAGTCGGCAAGAATGAGGTACATCTTGGGATTACTGAAGTCTATTTAGATTGTGTTATCGTGGTCTTGCATATTCAGAGGAGGTGTGATTGTTGTGTGAGCTTAAGGAAGGAAGTCTACAGACATGGACTAAGTGATATGAGAAAAATTCCGAGAGATTCGTGATTGGCAGCTAGTGATAAGCATATTTCAGTAAACCGACATGTTGAGATTTATAAGAGACGGCTTGGTGGTACACCGTTGAAAGGTTTATAACATTTTACAGTGGATGAGTTAGCGTGCGTTAATAGAAAGGACTGTGGAATTCCTATCATGTGAGGCTCGATTTATATTTTCGGGGTGGGACCCTACTTGTGGTAATATAGTGTGATTGCAAGTAATATTGATTGGACAGTTTGGGTAAGCGCTTTTGGATACTAAGGACTTGGGAGTAATTGCGTGAGATTTAGAGCGGCAGTTGTAAGATTGGATACTTTATGGCATATCGAGCTGATACAATGAGAGGTTCGATGGTTAAATAATTATTGTATTATATGAGGCTTCGGGTTTTGTGTCGAAAAGTTTAGGGTTGTATCAGATTTGTGTGTCAGGTGAAGGTTGAGAAGCATGAAGATTGGAATCATAAGGTATAGCTTTTCGGTACAAAGTTGATAACTTGGATAGGACTCAACTTGTGAAGTCGAGGGTGACCGACAGGATTTGTTATGCATGGTATGACTGTGATTGGTTTCGAAATTCGGAGTCAGTTCTAATGACTATTCGTGATATTCGAGAGTTGTGAGGGTCAGCATTGTTTGAGTAAGCTTAAAGGTCTATGATTATATTTCCAGGAAGATATCTAAGGTATCAAAGCGTTCGACTCAGATTTGAGGTATACAAATTTACCGAGCTTGGTCAGAATTTCTAGTGGATTTGATGACATTCTCTGAGAACAGTTACTTGGGTAGGATAATGGTATAAAATGAGCTTAGTACATATTTGAGGAGGAACTGTTGTGCGAGAGGTCTTTATAGTGATCAGTTGGGTTCCGACGGACTCGGTTCGACGAGATATTCAGTAGTATGGCTCCGGTATTGTGATCTGAAGGTTTAAGAAGACTTAGAACTAGCCAAGTTGGCTGTCAGTAAGATCAGTTTTGATGGAATTGCGTAGGGATCTTAGATGAATCAAGGATTCTTTCTGGCGAGAGTAAGTTATGATTTCAGAATTTTGGTATGTGTGTTCATATGTTTCTAAGAAATCGCGGTGCGAGTAATGGCTTTAAAGATGTGGGAGAAGGAGTTAGCGGAATCAGAGTATTTGTGGGGCCTATTGATCGCTTTAGAGTTGCGATTTTATCCAATCAGAGAATTCGAGTAAAGCTATTCGTTTATTCGAGGATCAGTTGCGAGGGAAATTCGAATATGGAGATATAAGAATTGGAGCTCAACCTAGGTTTAGAGAGTTATGACTGGTAAGTGGGCCCGAAGTGGATTGGCTTGTTTGAGATTATCCGTTGTATTGATCTTGTGTTTTGTGAGTTAGTTGTTCACTAGGTCTGTCAGGTGTTCGTCTGATCTTTCATGTCTCTACGTTGAGGAAGTACCATTCTGATAGTCCTATATCATTCGCTGGGATCCAGTTTTGTTCGATGAGAATCATCCCTCTAAGGAAAAGTCCGACCTGCGTAGTCGATATCCTCAGTTATTGTCGATTCAGGTACTTCCCGTCCTCTCTTCCTTGTCACTCGAGGACGAGCGATTGTTTAATTGGTATTTGATGTAACGACTTGCGTTCCCGACCCTTTTGATCCCTTTTTGAGCTTTATAATTCATATTTGACTAGCGGGGACTGTTGGCACGCTTTCTGAGGTCATCGAACTTGATTAGGGTAAGTTTTGGGGAATTTGGATTTTAAGTGAAAATCATTTGACTCATGGTTGACGTTTGGGTAAACAGACCTTTTTCAAAAATTCATCGATCCGGAGAGGTCCGGATGGTCATTTACAACTTGTGTGCATATCTGGTTTGGTTCTCAATGCACTCGGGTGCATTTCGGGACTTGGGTTAGAAAGTTAAAATTGAGGTATCGGGCGTTGACTCGGTCAACGAGACCTCCGTTGGGATTCTGAGGCCACGAGTGCGTTCGTAGCGCATTTTTATGTATGTCTGCATATCTGGCATGTGAGCAGATGGCCTCGGGAGTTAGTCGGAAATTCGGGTTGAAAGTGTGAAGCTTAGAATTATTTTGGTGTCTGGTGCCTGCTTTGGCGGAACTATCACCGTGGCAGCGATACCACTATAGCGGTCACCCTGCCGCTGGAGAGGCCTGTACAATTCTGGCTTGACCGCTATAGCGGTCAAGTGACGGCCGAAGCGGCCTGATGGTCGCGGAAGCGGTGTCGGGTAGTTATTTCATTAACTGAAGTGTTAAATGCCCTAAGTCCCTCATTTATTTATATTCCGAAATCTGGGCTATTGGGAGCAATTCTAGGATATTCTTGGTGGTAAGTTCTTCTAATCCCTTTATTATTCCATTGTCCATAATCAACTTAGAATCCCTTTATCTTGATAGTTCATTAAGTGATTGAAGATTAAAAGTGGGTTCAAAGAGTTATTCCTTCTAGGCTTCTAAATCATGATTTGTTGGTTGGATTAACTTCTTTGAGCATTGAATTGATGATTAGAATCCTTTATTTCATAATTTCTTCCTAATTAGTGGCTAATTTATGAAATTGGAAGTTAAGGTTTATACCCAAATTTGGGGTTTTTGCCTAGAATTCGAATTTGAGTAAAGTGCTGGTTATTCTAGCTTGATAATGATGGGAATGGATCACCTAGAGCTTTAATCTCATGTTGGAACCTTTAGATTCCTAATTTCACCCTTCTAGTTCATAAACCCTATTCCATAGGTTGGGGATTTGGGTCTTGGATAGAAGTAAGTTTCGTTTGATGTTCTTCTTGATTTGAATGTGCCTAGACTTTCTTTATCTCGAGGCTCAAAGGAAAGGGAAGTCTAAGGAGTGATTGTTTGTGATATTTTTGTTCGGCCTTTCAGGTAGGTTACAATTTACCCTATGGTGAGACTTCATTTAGCGAAGCATATATTTAGACGATATTGTCGGAGAAAGCATGTAAGCCTTCGAGTATTAAATTGGGTTGGATATTGTCTTAGGTTGGGCCCTGTTGTGTGATTAGGGTTAGCCGCCCCGTTGTGTTGTGACTTATCTTGTTCTATTGTTATTGGTTCGATGCCATGCGGGGATAGTAAATATTGGGGACTATTGATATATCTCGATTATGATATTGTAGTATCTTACTTGTTGTCGTTTGAGACGAGGATAGTGATTCTATTATGGCTTATTATGTAGCCTTATCATTGATATTACTTGCGTGACATGTGTGGTACTGTTGAGATTGATTTGATTATTGACATTGAACTCATACAGTGCACACATTCTCATCCTTCATGATATACTGTTGATACATTAATAATACTTGAGGAAATATGTACGAGCTGGGCTCAGTTGGATGAGAGTGACGTGAGGACAGATGTCCGATAGTTGTCCCGAAATCGAGGTTGTGCGTAACGATTGCCGAGGTTGTTTCCGGAATGGTGAGGTAGCGGTTGTCGAGGTTGTTGCCGGAACTGTGAGGTACATGGACTTCGCGGGTCCCCCATGGCTTGTGCTGCCGAGATGTGTATCGATGCGTATGCACAGTAGCGATTGCTGAGGTCTTTGCGGAATCATGAGGTTTCGATGCATGGACTTCGCAGGTCTTCCTGGGTTGTGCTACCGAGATGTGATATTCCATCATCGGAGTACATGTGTACACTGCATATTCATTGCATTCACACTTCATGCATTACTGCATTGCATTGGATCATTTGGCTTCCCGTGATATTCATGTGATAGTCCTGTGATGGTGTGATACCTTGTGATACACGGATTCAGTGTTGATTATACTAAGACTTGGCACAGTTGGGCTTAGATGCTATAACATAGGCAATGACTTGTTGTGATACCATTGTGATGTACTGGTTAGGATTGATTATACTGAGACTTGACATAGTTGGGTTTAGATGTTATAACATAGGTGATGACTTGTACTTGGATTCTAGCTCGTGTTTGACTTATACCTTGTTAATTTACCTGTTTATCTTACTTTATTGACTTGATATGTGTTAGCTAAACTTAGTCGGCCTATGATACCTACCAGTACTTGTTGTTTGTATTGACCTGCACTTGCTGCATTCTTTTATGAATGCAGTGTTCCAAGTGGGATCTACCTCTGCTTCTCGTAGCTGATAGTGATACGAGAGTTGTGGTTTAGTGTCTTACTGGGTGAGCACGAGGACGTCCGCCGCCTTGAAGATTCTTCCTTTATCTTATGTCTTATTTGATATTCCGAGACATATTCAGACTATTGATGTATGATTGTCATTTACAGACTTGTAGTATTTAGTCAGATGCTCTTGTATGACCAAACCAAATACTGGGGGTGTATTTCTATTGTTTCTGCTTTCTTATATTACATTTGTGAGACTTTCGCTATTTTACTTATTCCGCTATTTTTCTATTAACTGTGAATGTGGAGTTAAGGGTTTGCCTACCGAGGTGGGAAAGGTAGGTGACCGCTCGACTTAGTGAAATTGGGTCGTGACATCATTTCTCAAGACCTATGACTAAACATTAGTAATAGGGTTAAGGGTCAAAAACACACCTCAAGTATCTTTTATTTTTAGTTTCCTACCTGAACTATCAGGTATGAGAGTTTCCTACCTAAACTATTACCAACTAGTTTGCAAAACACATCTCAACTATCAGTTGTTCACTTTTCCTACCTGAACCATCACCAACTAATTTGCAAAACACAACTAAACTACCAGTTTTTAGGTGTGTTTTGCAGACTAGTTGATGATAGTTTAGGTAGGAAAAGTGAACAACTGATAGTTGAGATGTGTTTTGCAAACTAATTGCTGATAGTTTAGGTACGGAACTCTCACATCTGATAGTTCAGGTAGGAAACTAAAAAAAATGTGATACTTGAGGTGTGTTTTTGACCATTATCTCTTAGTAATATGAGTATTGTGATAAAATACCTATATCAGTTACTCTCTCTATCCCAATTTATGTGATATACTTTTTTTTTAATGTCCCAAAAAGAATGATACATTTCTGTATTTAGAAATACTTTAACTTAAAACTTCTCCTTTTACCCTTAATGTAATGACTTACAGCCACACAAGTATCTCTGACTTGTTTTAGACCACAAGTTTCAGAAGTCTTCTTTTCTTTCTTAAATTGCGTACCTAATCCAACTATATCACATAAATTGAGACGGAGAAGTATTATTTCTTAGAAAATAAAAGTGAAGAGAGTGAGTATTATGCAAATTGTACTAGATACAAATATATACAATAAAGTCTTTTTGGGAACTCAAATATTCAATCTCTTCATCTTCTTCTATATGTAACTGCCATCAAATACCAGCTTCTTTCATGCTCTCTATTTGAACCACCCACCCCCTACCCCTACCCTACCCTACCCTAACCCTACCAATGTCCGTACTATCTCTTCAGCTCTTCCCAATGAGACAGAGATCGACGAGGAGTCACTTATATTTTTTGGGTTTCAATTGAATACTACTCTTTCCGATTCAAATTAAGCGTCTATTTTGCTTTTTTAACACATTCTTGGTAAATAGCTAATTCCTAGAAAAAACAGATATTTTGACTAGATTAACTTTAATTAAATACTGTATAATTAATATAGTTTCTTGATTACATAAAAATTCATTTATCTAAATAATGGATAAATTTAAAAGAACGTAATTAAATCCTTGTTGATCACGTAAGTGAACACTTATTTGAAAAAAAGTAAAAAGACTAAATCAACACCAAGTATTCTCTAAATTGTACTAGGAGACAAATATAATAATATAATATATATAATATTACTAGTGTTTTTGGAACTAAAATATTCAATCCTATAACTATCTTTTCATCTTCTTCTTCTATATATGTAACTGCCATCTTTCAGCCAAAAAATAAAAAAACTGCCATCAAATACCAGCTCTCTATCTGACCCCCCTACTACGCCTATCCCTAACCCCTACAAAATGTCCGTACTAATATCTCTAACTCTTCCTAACGGCTCTTCTCCACCAGCGACGGAGAAGGCAGATGAGGAGCCAGTGACTATTCCATTGCTGCGTCGATCAGCATCCAATAATACTTCTCAGGTTGCCATTGTTGGCTCCAGTGTCTGCCCTATTGAAAGCCTCGACTACGAGTATGTCTAATTACTAATTACCTCTCTCTCTCCCTGTGTATCTGTATATACTCTGTTGTAATGTATGTGTAATTTGCAAATAGCACAACGAAGTATGTCCGTTCATTTCCTTCATTCGTGTGTCTTCATTCATGAAATTAGTTCATGTACTGTTGAAAGCCTCGACTACAAGTATGTGTAATTACCTCTCTCTCTCTCTCTCTCTCTCTCTCTCTCTCTCTCTGTGTATCTGTATGAGTGTGTTTATATGTTGTAATGTATGTGTAATTACCTCTCTCTCTCTCTCTCTCTGTGTATCTGTATAAGTGTGTTTATATGTTGTAATGTATGTGTAATTTACAAATAGCATAACGAAGTATGTTTGTTCATTTCCTTCATTCCTGAAATTATTTGTTTTTAAAACTCCTTCATGTTAAAATTACATCTCTATCTATATATCTATCTATCAATATGTATATATATATGTGTGTGTGTATATGTTGTGATATATGTGTAATTTGCAATAACATACACGAAGTTTGTTCGTGAGTGAATTTAGTTTGCTTTAAAACTATTTTCTGTTAAAAAAAGAAGAATGAAAAAGAAGAAGAAGATATATAGTTGGCGTTTGGACATAAGAATTGTGAAATTTGAAAAAAAAGTATATTTGTTTTCAGGTTGAAAATGGTATTTGAAAATTGGAGTTATATTTGGACATGAATAATTAGCTCCTGTTTGGTCATAAATTTTAAAGTTGAAACCTGAAAATTTGAATTTTTGAAGTTGTGTTTGGACATGCATTTTACTTGGAAAAGAATATGAAGTTTTGTGAGTGGAAGTGAAATTTCTCCCAAAAACTAGTTTGAGCCATTTTGTGGAACTTGAAAATAATTTGAAGACACATTTTCAAAATCTGATCAAATTTCATGGCCATACAGATATTTGAAGATAAATTTTCAAAATCTGATACAAAATCTATGGCCAAATGCTAGCTGAAGTTGTTTTTTGGATTTTTGTGAGTAATTTGGAGTGAGAATTGTGAAAACAGCTTCTTGGGGTTTTTCGAATTCCGGAAAATTGAAACAATTCTATGTCCAAACAGTTTTCCGGAACAATATTCCCGGAAGAAGTGAAAACGATCCATGGCCAAACTGGACCATCAATTAATAATAAAGGAGTTTAGGGTGAGATGTTGAAGTCCGTAAGTATTTGGTCTCAATTATGGAATTTTTTAAGAATAATCTAAGGAAGAATTTAATTGTTTCTATATAGAAGCATATAACTTGTGATAGTAGCTGTTTTACTATGTCTATATCTACAGTGCTACTGACAACATTGTTCAAAGTTCAGTTATTTAGGGGTTGAGAGTTCTGTGCTTCGTCCATTGGAGTTTTGTGATGTTTTTAGGATTTTGGAGAGAATGTGGGAGATAGGAAAGAATACTTAGAGAATTCACAAAAAAGAGAAAAAAGCATCATTTTTTTACCCCCAATAAGTCCATGAATTAGCTGAAGACTCATCCATGCTCTTTGGTAAGTCTAAGTCTAGTAGGAAAAATTAAATCAGAAGTTTGATCTTTTTGTGATTATTGTTGTATTCTTGCAAATTTATCAGAGGGACTACATTAAAGTATTGTGGGATAAAGCAAAAAGGAAATTGGATATGGTAGGTAGAAATGCTTGGAGCTTAACATGATAGGGAGTGTTTCCAATTCCATTTTCTTTCTATTTTTGAAGTTACTGGAAGAAGATTTTTTGTTTTGAGCTGAGTACATATTTTGGTGGAAAATGTTTCCTTTTTCTTTCCCTTTCTCTGAATAGATTGGCAAATAAACTAAGCCTGACTATGGTGCTTGTCTGGTTGAAGAATCATGGAGAATGATTATTCCAAGCAAGATTGGAGGCGTGGAGAAAAGATTCAAATATTGCAGTACTTATCCATGAAATGGATGGTGTGCTTTTTCATTGGATTGCTTGTCGGCCTTGTTGGTTTCTGTAACAATTTTGCTGTTGCGAACATTGCTGGAATGAAATTTGTGGTGACCTCTGATATGATGCTTGCGAGAAGGTATACGCTTCTCTTTCATTCATAACTTTTCATGTAATACCCACATACGGCTTTGATTGTTATGTTCACATTACCTGAGATTATATATTACAAACTGATATCTGCTGCTGTTTCAGCTAATTTTGGTCTGAAGTTCTTATACTTAAAAGATATAATCAATTGTGTGCATAATCCTGATATTAACCATAATTCTTTTAGGTGATTGACTGGAATGTTATGGTCATATAAATGCATGTATATGTTATGTATGTGTGTCTGAGGGAACTGAATTATGGCATATGGAAATAACCCTGTTATGCGCTCTAAGTTTGTGGAGGGGAATATTTATAATTTCTTTTATTCATAAATAGAAAGTATTTGATTTACTTGTATAAGTATGTTTTTGAGGTGATTGATTTGTGACATAATGCAACAGGTATACAACGGCTTTTCTTGTATTTGTATCTTCCAATTTCGGACTGACATTATTTGCTGGTCTAATTACGGCTTTTATCGCACCAGAGGCTGCTGGTTCAGGTATACCTGAAGTTAAGGCTTACTTGAATGGCGTCGATGCACCAGCAATATTTTCTCTCAGAACTCTCTTTGTCAAGGTAAAGCGACCTTGAATTGCCTTTTCATTTGGATGCCTTATTTTCTTTATCCAATTTTACATTTTATTTACTAATGTTCAATTCTAGTGTTGGAGGTGGATTATGTGTTTGGGAATGATTGCATGAATTCAGGATTATGTAATTGCGTGGTTGATCAATTAATGTGATATGTGGATTTCCTTTCATCCTGCATAAGTGAGCTCATACAGGATTTGAGGGGGGCGGGATATACTTTTATTTTGAATATTCACTGACTAATGCTGGGCATCAGATTGATCTCCAAAATCTCGTCCATTCATTGTCCATAACAGACTGCAGCTAACTGTGTGGTTTTAAACTGTTCATAACCATTTGGGAGGTGTTCTGCAGTCTATAGCCTTGCACTGGCAAAGTTGTAATATATGAACTTTTAAATCTGCAAAGTCAATCAAAGGGCAGCCCGCTGCACAAAGCATCCCGCTTTAGTAGCGTCCGGGGAAGGGCCGTACCCTAAAGGGTGTGATGTACACAGCCTAACCTAATGCAAGCATTAGTGGCTGCTTCCACGCCTCCATGGGCTTATCTACAGTTTGTGCAAAGTCAATCAACAACAACAACATACCCAGTTTAATCCCAGTTTGTGCAAAGTCAATCATTCAATTATTTGTTTCCTATAGAAGACACTTTCTTTTCAATTTAACCATGGGCTTATCTACAGTTTGTGCATGGATATTTGTATCTTCCATAGTGTTTATGATTATCTTATATTACATCATGTGACTAGTTGATAAATAATTTTTGAGTTTTGCGTCATGTTTTCTGTCTGTCTTTCCTCTATTCCATTGTTTTGAAGCCTTAGTGCAACATGTTATATAGAGTAAGAGGCCTTACTTGAAACTTTGATGAACAGATTGCTGGCAGCATTTCTGCCGTATCAGGATCTCTTGTAATTGGAAAAGCAGGTCCCATGGTTCATACTGGTGCTTGCATTGCAGCACTGATGGGTCAAGGCGGGTCAAAGAAGTATGGATTAACTTGGAAATGGCTGAAGTATTTTAAAAACGATAGAGATCGACGAGATCTTGTAACATGTGGATCAGCTGCTGGGATGGCTGCTGCTTTCCGAGCTCCTGTTGGTGGTCTGTTGTTTGCTCTTGAAGAAATGGCATCTTGGTATATATAAAAAAAATGAACATGCTTTACGCTGATTCTTGGTAAACCAACAGGTTTCTGGGACATAATAGTCCTTATCTCTATATTTGTGTGAGAAAGATTATAGTAGGATGTTCTCTCTCTTTTAGATGGTTGATATTACGCACAACATGATACTGAAATTGACTTCACTGTCCAAGGACTTTTTAGATTGCCTTAGAGTTGGTGGCTTTGCACTTTCTCTTTTAGTTATAATTTGCATCTAAAGGATGGACTACCTAAGGCAGTTATTGTAGCCCTTCATCAAAAGATGTGGTCATGGACTTTTGAATTGTCAAGTTGGCTCCTTCAGAATATAAACGTTAAGGTTGCTTCCGGTACTTGAAATATGCCCCTTTTAGTTATATTTAATTTATGTTTTCCTTCATCTTTTGTGGCTTTAGATACTTGGGTAACAAGTATTACCTTAAATCCAAGGCCAAAAACATAGTTGAAGTGATTTATACTGTCAACAACAACAGTGTAGTCCCACAAGTGGGGTCTGGGGAGGGTAGAGTGTACGCAGACCTTACCCCCTACCTTGAGAGGTAGAGAGGCATTTTCCGATAGACCCTCGGCTCAAGAAAAGCAACTCAAAAGAAATAACGGAAGTGACATCGAACATTATGAAAAAAGTGATTTATACTGTCATTGAATGTATTTTGTCAATAGGTTGTGATAGTTTTTTATTCAGCTCCCAATTGGAGAGACTATCAATGACCTGTGAAAGATGATTAGCCAATGGGGATGGTCCAAACTTGCTTTCGATTTTCTTGAATAGTATTTTGTTCAGCATACTTAGAGGGGATAGTTTTGCCTGAGCTGATTTTGCTGGACATGAACTTTCTGTAAAGTTGAGTTTTCATGGGTAAAGGAAAGGTCAACATGGAAACGTTCATTCTTAAGTAGTTATCTGTGGACTTAAGTGAGTAAAGTTTTTATTCATGCAGCCATGTCAAGTCAGCTTTTTGAGAGTCATTAAACAATCTGAAAGTTCTCTTTATTAGGTCTCTCATCTCTTATATGCACGTACAAATAATAGATTGATTTGATGGATACTGAAAAATGGATGTTGATATTTGGTGTGATTAGATTAAAAAGGATGCTGTAGTTTTCCCTTTTGTTCTGACATTGTAAGCACTTCCTTTGTAACACAGGTGGAGAAGTGCTTTATTGTGGAGAGCCTTTTTCACTACGGCTGTGGTTGCAATTGTGCTTCGGGCTTTGATTGATGTTTGTTTGAGTGGAAAATGTGGACTCTTTGGTAAAGGAGGTCTCATAATGTTCGATGTCACGTCAGCTAATAGCGCATATCAGATCCAGGATGTGCCTCCTGTTCTTTTCCTAGCATTTATTGGAGGCATATTGGGAAGTTTGTACAACTTTTTACAGGATAAGGTTCTGCGGATTTATAACCGAATTAACGAGTATGACCTTACATGGATTTCAGATTTTCAGATCTGTTTTTTTTTTTCAAGGCATGATAAAGTTAGAAATATTTATGCGGCTCCTTTTTCTTTTTTCTGTTTTTCAGGGGAGGAGCTGCTTACAAAATAGTTCTGGCTCTTACGGTCTCCATTTTCACATCTTGTCTTCTTTTTGGACTACCATGGTTGGCATCTTGCCGACCTTGCCCTTCGGATTCATCAGAACCTTGCCCCTCAATTGGACGGAATGGTAACTTTAAGAAGTTTCAATGTCCTCCAGGCCACTACAATGATCTTGCCAGTTTATTTTTCAACATGAATGATGATGCAATTAAAAACCTTTTCAGCAAGGACACTGATAACGAGTTTCACCATCTCTCAATGCTAATTTTCTTTACCACCTGTTTTTTCCTGAGCATCTTTAGTTATGGGATAGTCGTACCAGCAGGTCTCTTTGTGCCTGTCATTGTGACAGGTGCGGCTTATGGTCGATTTGTTGGGATGTTGTTTGGTTCACACTCGACTCTTAACCATGGCCTTTTTGCTGTATTAGGTTCAGCTTCCCTTCTTGGGGGTTCTATGAGAATGACAGTTTCCTTATGCGTAATTGTCCTAGAATTGACTAATGACCTCCTCTTGCTACCTCTAATGATGCTAGTTCTTCTTATCTCCAAAACTGTTGCTGATGCATTTAATGGGAATATATATGACCTCATAATGAGGGCGAAGGGTTTTCCTTACTTGGAAGGTCATGCTGAACCTTACTTGAGACAACTGGCAGTGAGTGATGTGGTCCCAGGTCCACTCCAGCTCTTCAACGGCTTTGAGAAAGTTAGTAACATAGTTCATGTCCTCAAAACCACAGGGCATAATGGCTTTCCAGTGGTGGATGAGCCCCCAGTTTCCGAAGCACCAATTCTATTTGGTTTGATACTCCGCGCACATCTTGTTACATTGCTAAAGAAGAAACCATTTCTTCAAAATCCCGTACCTGCTGGATATGATGCCTTTAACCAGATTTCAGCTGATGAGTTTGCAAAGAAGGGTTTAGACCATGGAGACAGAGTGGAAAATATACAACTGACAGATGAAGAGATGGATATGTTTATAGATCTACATCCTTTTTGTAACACTTCACCTTACACTGTCGTAGAGACTATGTCCTTGGCGAAGGCTCTGGTGCTCTTCCGAGAAGTTGGTTTAAGGCATTTGCTGGTAATACCCAAGGTTTCTGGGGTAAGCGCTGTTTCCTCATCTTTTCTGTTGCGAATGCTTTATCAATGATCTTCTCATCTTTTCTGTTGCGAATTCTTTATCAATAATCTTCTTGGAAGCTTTATTGTATCCCTAAAAGTAATTCAACAGTCAGTAAAAGATACATTAGCATAACCTGAAGGATAGATTTCCCAGCTTCCTGCATGCATGCTTTTGTGCATTAGTTTATAACTTTGCTAACTGTTTATATTCGTTCATGAATGCATAATCTTTCACCGAAATCTCGTTCTTTTTTAGGTATTTGATGGGAAACACTTACGATCTTTGAGTTCCCGTTGTCTTGTTTATTTCTACATTTTGATTATCTTCCTGATTGCATCAACTGATCAACATTCCCATCGTCCTCTGATGGGATTAAGTATGAAGTGTTCTCTCACTGTTAAATTTTATTTTGCTCTCCCTATTTCATCCAGCGCGTTGATTATGAAACTGTTGCTGTTTGAACCAAGTACATTCTTTTTTCAGAAGTCGGAAAAAAATGCATTTTGTTATCTTATAATTCTTATTCATTTATGTTGAACATGCTTTTCATTTGTTTTTTTTTTTCTTCAAATGAAAGCTTCTTCAACTACATTTAGAAATTGATGTTCTCTTGTTTGCAGAGGATACCTGTTGTGGGGATAATGACAAGGCATGATTTCATGCCAGAGCATGTGCTAAGCTTGCATCCATCATTGGATAAGAGCAAGTGGAAAAGATAAAGGTTCCAATTACCTCGCGGGGTTAAAATCTTTCAGAGACTACATCGACGTTCTAAAATAGTCCACTGAGGTATGTGAATAGAGCTTGCAATATTGCTGCAGTATGTGATGTTAGGCGTATTTATATGCTTAACCGCCGTATTTTGCCTATAGTTTACTTTGTTTAGAGGACGAATTAAGCTAAATACCCTAACTAATCATTAATCTTGCATTATGAACTAATACGTGTGTGTTTGTTGCAATTAGGTACTTTGCGAAGAAAACGTGGTGATGTTCGGCCAAAATTGCATATATTTACACATAGGACTAAAGCGATGTGAACTGAAGAAAACTAAAGCAGATGTGATTTGAAAAGAGTATAAAGTGTACGAAAAAAGAAAGACAAGAACAAGTGGCTAATGATTGGGACATGATGGAGCAATGATTAGAAAAGGGTACAATTGAAAGTGAAATTGAATTGAGAATGAAAACACGTACTGGCAGCAGCCTCGCCCAGCGAAGTTTACAGCGAGCACTGAGCTCGCTTTCAAGGTCGCTCAGCGAGCTTAGTATTGTCGGAATTAAAAATTCTCCCAAATTATTTTGGACTCGGTTATTTTGTTTGGGCTTTTTACTACATCTATAAATAATTCGTAAGACACAGTTTTTAGAGAACTTTTTGACCTAGAGAGAGCTCGGAGCCGCAGTGGAGGCCGGAGATTATCGGGTTCTACCTTTTCTTCTCCATACTACTAGTTTTTATATTTTCTTTAGATGATTTGTTGTTTTTCCTCCATGTCTATGTGGAGCTAAACTTCTCGTTCTAGGGTTGTGGTAAAGCATGAATAATGATGTTTGATGATTATTTCTTATCTTAATACGAGTTGTTGAGTTTGATTGTTTCTTTAATTTTGTTCATAATTGCTTGATTGTTTGGCCAACAGTTAGGTTCTATCGACTATCTAATATTCATGCTTGGGAAAGATGTTGTTAGATTAGAAAAGGATTAAAGAGGGCGTGATCTGATTATCCCTACAGTTCGGCTAGGATAGGAATATACCTAGGCGCCGCGTTCAATTAAATACCGTAAACAAATTACGTTCTTAACAAGTCAATTCCATAGGAATATAGGCAGCAAACTGTTTTGAATAGGCGAGTAGTACGTAGTTCGGGAGAATACTACGAGAGTTAATAATCCGGTTAATTAGCAATCATCGATCATTCGGATTAAGGAGAAATAGTCCAAGAACTCAATAGGATTGGTGAACCAACCGCAACCCTGAAACATTCATCTCATTGATAATATAAAAACCCGCTCTTTCTTTGTTGAAGTTCACTATTTGTTTTCTTTTATTTTCAATTAGTTTATAATCATAATCTTCATATATCATCTCTTGTGTATATAATTAGGATCGTTTAATTTAGTTGACGGTTAATCATAAGTCCCTGTGGGTTCGACATCCGATTTCTAAAATTACTATATTACTTGTGCGACCACGTATACTTGTGTGTGCGTTTAGGAGCAACAATATGCTGCATACTAGTAAGATTATTCTTCCCTAGTTTCCTCATCAAATTCAAAGATCCTAATGGTCTTCTTGAGATGGATTTTGTATTTGTTTTGCCTCAATTAATTTTCTTATCAATAAGTTTCGTCATTTTCACCATTCTCTTTCTCCTTTTGGTGCGCAATTTTGCAAACGAAGCTGTAAAGTTCCAAAATTTGAGTTTTGATGTTACCGTATTTTTCTTTGCACTTGCCCGGATGGCAGATTTAACAGTTTGTTGAAAATAGAGAAAAATGCTAAGTAGAGCAGGGGCAGGGCGAATAAATTTTTGGGAAAAGAACGCGCGTGTCCTCTCAAACCAAAATAATTATCCGCCCATACCTCCATTACTTTCGTATCCACAAAAAAAATCAAAACTATTCATCCAAGATGCCCCAAATTATGATACCAACATGGTATATAAATATACTGAGATGGTATCATGGAAGACTGCTTCAGTCCTTCTCTTAGTCCTCCGTGATACCATCATGGTATACAAATATACTGAGAAGGTATTATGGATGATCATGTTCATTTATTAAAAAAGACACACTTTTCTTGAAAAGACCCTCTATGATACCATCATCTTATATACATAAACTGTAATGATATCATGGAGGACTGCTTCAGTCCTTCAATGAGACACTCCTCAGGACCATGGTACCATCGTGGTGAATATACTGAAATGGTATCATGAGGACTGCTTCAGTCATTCTCTTAGTCCTCCATGATACCATCATGATAAATAAATATACTGCAATGGTATCACGGAGGAAGGGGTTTGGGCGAGGGGATATGTCGGCTAAATATTTTCGGCCGGCTGGGGTAGAAGCGAAATTACTTTAGGAGGGGCGCGGGGCGGGTAAATATTTTATATTTTAGGGGTATTTGGTGTTGTTTTCCCTAATGTTTTTTTGTTTCACGGCCCAAGCCCATTTCATGTATTGTCCATTTTGGCTCAATAGATCTCACGGATTTGTCCCTCAGACTATGCAATTATCGAGCCAAAAAACACGTGTACTATTTGAACTTGTGTTATGTCTTATAAAAATTTTCACTTTCCTCTCCCATTTTGACGTGGGATTCGCCTGAGGCATAACATGCAACCCTTCTTGGAAAGACTAAAAGCCTGCTTGTCCTCATCAGCCTCGCCCTCCGTCACGGGTTACAAGCTTCACGTCATCCCTTTCCAATCCCATACACCATCCCTAATATATTAGTGTTTCCATTATAAGATCCTGATGAAATGTTCCATATGTTTGTCAAGATGCTTATCTTAATTTTTGTGGGAATAGTTAAAACTTTACAGTGCTTCTGCTATATATTAAAGAATTGTGTAGGTTGCATTATGCATTTTCGCAGATACATACATTAAAGCAGTTCCAATTTGCCAAAACAGACTCCCTGCTGTCTATCAACAGTTGCGTTTGAACTAAAATTGCTAAAACATTCAAGAAAGAGTAAGCAAAACTATAATGAGCAAACCAATGGAGATTTAATACATTTGATCGGAAAATGGTACACAATATAAATGTGTGTATAACAAACAAATGTCTTACGTTCATTAATTTTGTGTAAACATCATCTGCGGATAAACCTTTACCTTATAATCGGTGAGTTTTTTGGAAAAATCGTGTGAATTTAATTTAAAACGAACATCATTTATACTATGTTGGTTGAACCCAATAACGTCATAACGTTGCTGTATTGACGATGAAAAGCAACAGGATGAGTCAAGTTTGTCGATATGCCTCGTCTTGTATTTGAAATGGTGTGGCATATATTCTCTTAGCTGTTTTAGTATGTTTTAATTTTAACTTATATATAGATAAAGAAATAGTAAATGACTTCTTGTTTCTTTAACCTATCGAATATTTTGAAGCAAATTTAGTTTGGTAGAAAGATTAACTTTTGAATTCTACTAAGCTTTATTATTCAGTAGTGTCATTGGACGTCTGTCACATCGATCGGTAGGTGTAGGTTTGATATCTACAATTCCTTTCTCCTTTCTCCCAAACCCCTTATGATTTTTTTTTTTTTAAATGCAATTAACATTTGAAACCGAAGAGAATGTAACAATGAATTTATCATTGTGGTTACCAGCTCCGTAGAATTTAGTAGTTTTAATTTGAACTTTATGGTTGTTAAAAATAAATGTTGATGCTTATAAATAATGGAAAAATACATAATTTACTCTCGGAACTTGAGAACAAATTCATTTGACATACCTGTTGGCACAAACAACTTTTTAAACACAACATTTTCAAAGTGTAGCTAAGACACATCACTTTTGATTAGATTAAGTAAAAACTTTGTTGTGCAACACTCGTTTGACTAAAACGCTTTTACAATTATATAACACAATCCGCCTAGAGAATTCTAAAATAGAACCCCAAAAATTAGAATTTTCTCAAATTATTAATTACAATAGAACCCTTTCAAAACAAATGAAGAAGAAAGGGTTTAAGATTAACAGTCTAATTTAGAGAGACGTCTATTTCAAACCCTAGTCTTCCATTTATCTAGATTCAAATTTAATCTTTGCACACCTATTTTTTCCATTTTTAAAATAAATTTGAAGAAAAAAGTGGCCGAAAAGAATGATTAATAGAAACTCATTAGAGATGACCAAATAACCATTTAGTCAAATTTTGGCTAAATGGTTTCGACCCTTTTTATTAAATAAAAAAGAGCCTTTGAGATCTATCTTTAAACCGTTAATTTTAGTCAGGAGCTTCCATGCGCTTCTGTTGGTTTACTATACTTACTGGATCCTGATAATAAATGGTGTATTTTAGTTACACTTCGATAATGTTGAGTTTGTAAAAGATTGTTCATGATCAGCGCATGTGCCACAGAATTTGGTCTAAAGATTCGGAAGAATAAAATATTTATTCTGCCTGCAAGTAATCTATTCAGAATCTAATAAGCTAAAAAAAAAAAAATTGAGTCAAAATTCAAAATCTAAATCTTGAATTCGCCTCTACAATAGACAACAATTAAGGAAAAGAATCAGTAGATCAATGGAAATAAATATGTTCTTTTTTTTCTTTTTCTTTTTTTGTATCTTACACAATTGATATTAATTGTATGAGATTCTTTTTGTCTTATGAGTTAGTTGACCTAACTTGTGAACCCAAACACGTAAAATTTGGGTCAATAAACTTGCGAAACAAAAAGATATCTCACACAACTAATATCAATTATGTGAGGCACGAACTTCCTCTGGTTCATACTAATTAAGTGTTGTTCTTACTTGTTCATTTTGATTCTAACTAAGTGGCGTTTTACCTAATCAAGAAACAGTATTAAAAAATTTCTTTCAAATAAGTGGATTTTTATGTAACTTAGAAAATATATTAAATATGTATTACTTATTTAATTAGGGGTAAGCTAGTAAAAAACACTTCGTACTTTTAGGAGTGAATAGATTTCTTAAGACCAACTATATGTTATATGAGGCGGAATTTTGGCCAGTGAAGAAATCTCACGTTCAGAAGATAAAGGCCGCAGAAATGAGAATATTAGAATGGATGTGTGCGCATGCTAGGAGAGATCGCATTAGAAATGAAATTGTTCGGGACAAGGTGAATGGCCTCGGTGAAAACGAAAGCGAGACTGAGATGATTCGGGCATGTGCAAAGGAGATGCACGGATGCCCCGGTGCAGAAGTGTAAGAAGTTG
Organism: Lycium barbarum; assembly: GCF_019175385.1. Lineage (NCBI taxonomy): Eukaryota > Viridiplantae > Streptophyta > Magnoliopsida > Solanales > Solanaceae > Lycium > Lycium barbarum. Next base: position 11,502,063 of record NC_083343.1, read on the forward strand.
ACTATGGATGGGTTTAGGAGAGGTAGAGGTGGGCCGAAGAATTGTTAGGCAGAGGTAATTAGTCAGGACATGACGCAGTTGTATCTTACCGTATGACCTTAGATAGGAGGTTGTGGAGGACACAGATTAGGGTAGAAGGTTATAGGTAGTAGAGTGTTGTCTCGCTTATTCTTCCATACTAGTAGACGTAGTATTACCCTTGTAGTATCTTGTCTTTCAATTTCTGTTACTATATGTTATTTCTTGTACTTCGATTATCGTATTAGTTTGTTGTAGTTACTGTTGACACCCAATTTTGTCCCGCCTCTCCTCCGAAATACATATTTGCGCTTCTAATATTTCAAAAAAAAATAAAAAAATAATAATAATATATATTATGTTTACTATAGTTATTAGTCTCTTATCAATAACGGCGTTTTATTATTCTGTTACAACTATTATTATTATCATTACTATTATTATTATTATTATTATTATTATTATCATCTTTATTATTATCAATTATTATCATTGTTCTGGCTCGTCCGCCTTTAATAGGACATTTTAGGCTCGTCCGCCTTTAATAGGACATTTTGGGCTCGTCCGCCTTTAATAGGACATTTTGGGCTTGACCGCCTTTTATATGTTGCATGGGTTGTGCACCGCCCCTTTGTAATTTTCGTAAAAGGCTGAGCACCGCCTTTATATGTTGCATGGGCTGAGCACCGCCTTCTTGATGTTCTGCATAAGCCTATGTCAGGCTCGGTTTCGTCATTCGTAAAAGCTCAACCTTCCCCTATGCCAGAAACTGGGGCAGATTTTAAGGGTGTCATCGTAAAAGCTCAACCTTCCGCTATGTCGGAAACTAGGGCAGATTTTAAGGGCGTCATCGTAAAACTCAATGTCCTCCTATGCCAGAAACTGGGACAAAATTTTAAGGGCGATATCGAGAAACATGAAAGAGTGTATGGCCAACAAAGTCATCAGGCAAAGGGAAGACTTTGGAGAAAGGACGCTCGTTTTGTTTCGTTATATGTCACAGTTCCAAATTCGGCTGAAATTGTTTATCACCATGTTTCCAAGTTGCAGAAGCCAAAATATATAATGTTCGCAGCCTTGCAAGGATTGCACGTCGAACGGTTTGATCTTGCTTATAACAATTATGCCTCTCGAGTATCAATAATTTACGAGATTCGCAACGAATTAATGCCTGAGTCTTGCAAATGATTTTTCAAACGTGTCGACGCACAAACATTTCCTATTGCTTTCAAATGCCTTGCATAAATGCTTTCAAATACAATGCGCATGCACTATTGCTTTAAATGTCCCGCACTGCACTACTGTTTTCAAATACCCCGCACTGCAAAAGCAACCTCACCTGCATTACATTATTACTTTCAAATGCCCTGCAAAGGCACATCATCATTGTTCGCAAAAGCACCGCATTTAGGCTCGTCCGCCTTTAATAGGACATTTAGGTCCGTCCGCCTTTAATAGGACATTTAGGCCCGTCCGCCTTTAATTGGACATTTGGGCTTGTCCGCCTTTAATTGGACATTTGGGCTTGTCCGCCTTTAGTATGACATTAGGCTTGTCCGCCTTTAATTGGACATTTTAGGCTAGTCCGCCTTTAATAGGACATTTTCGGGCTCAACCGCCTTTTATATGTTGTATGGGCTGTGCACCGCCCTTTGAGATTTTTTGCATGGGCTGTGCACCGCCCCTTTGAAATTTCTGCATAAGGCTGAGCACCGTCTTCTATATATTGCATGGGCTGTGCACCGCCCCTTTGAAATTCGTGCATATTTAAGGCTGAGCACCGCCTTTCATGTTGCATGGGCTGCCCACCGCCCATTTAAATTTCCGCATAAGGCTGAGCACCGCCTTTTATATATTGCATGGGCTGTGCACCGCCCCTTTTAAATTTCTGCGTAAGGCTGAGCACCGCCTTTCATGTTGCATGGGCTGCGCACCGCCCATTTAAATTTCCGCATAAGGCTGAGCACCGCCTTTTATATATTGCATGGGCTGTGCACCGCCCCTTTTAAATTTCTGTGTAAGGCTGAGCATCGTCTTTCATGTTGCATGGGCCATACACCGCCCTGTTAAATTTCTGCATAAGGTTGTGCACCGCCTTTCACATGATGCATGGGCTGCGCACCGCCCTTTGCATCGCTTTCATATATTGCCTGGGCCATGCACCGCCCTTTTAAATTTCTGCATAAGGTTGTGCACCGCCTTTCATATGATGCATGGGATGCGCACCGCCCTTTGCATTGCTTTCATATATTGCCTGGGCCATGCACCGCCCTTTTTAAATTTCTGCATAAGGCTGTGCACCGCCTTTCACATGATGCATGGGCTGCGCACCGCCCTTTGCATCGCTTCCATATATTGCTTGGGCCATGCACCGCCCTGTTAAATTTCTGCATAAGGCTGTGCACCGCCTTTCACATGATGCATGGGCTGCGCACCGCCCTTTGCATCGCTCTCATATACTGCCTGGGCCATGCACCGCCCTTTTTAAATTTCTGCATAAGGCTGTGCACCGCCTTTCATATGATGCATGGGCTGCGCACCGCCCTTTGCATCGCTTTCATATATTGCTTGGGCCATGCACCGCCCATTTAAATTTCTGCATAAGGCTGAGCACCGCCTTTCATATGTTACATGGGCCATGCACCGCCTTTTGTAATTCGCACCGCCCTTTGAAAATTTCCGCATAAGGCATCGCACCCCACCTGCCTCGCTTATTTATTTTCAAATGCCTCTGCGTATGCTCGTAGCCGCATTGCACCGCACTTGCATCGCTTTACTTCAATATTTATTTTTACTGACTATTTTTGTCTAGTTTAAAGTTTCGCAGGAGCTTTAGCGCAACGTGGAACTATTTCTTCGGCAGCGAACTGGGGCAATACGTCGGGAAGGATAAGCAGACTTCCCGACAAGGGTCAAAGATCTACCTCGAACACTCGGCTCCAATTCCAAATATCCCGCTCGCGTTCCAACACACTCAATTTTCAGGGTTCTATCACAATACCCAGTGTCATCATAACTCGACACTGGGACAATATTTTGCGAAGATTCGCGTCAAATCGTGAGTTGCCAGTCATAGGTATCGTAGTCATCCCAGAACTACACACGGCCTGATTCTCGTGCAACCCGAGATATGTAGGCAATTCAGAGACCAGAGTTTCGGCCGTAATTTTCTTTACCCTTAGTCCTCCACAATCCTCTAGCCGAGACAAAATAGGCTACTAAGTCAACGTCTTTGCCCGAAAATTCTTTCATCATTATCAGGCAAAGAGGGACAAGTTGTTGACACCCAATTTTGTCCCGCCTCTCCTCCGAAATACATATTTGCGCTTCTAATATTTCAAAAAAAAAAAAAAAAAATAATAATAATAATATATATTATGTTTACTATAGTTATTAGTCTCTTATCAATAACGGCATTTTATTATTCTGTTACAACTATTATTATTATCATTACTATTATTATTATTATTATTATTATTATTATTATTATTTTTATTATTATTATTATTATCATCTTTATTATTATCAATTATTATCATTGTTCTTATTATTATTTTTGTTATTAATTATCAATATTTGTTATCTACTATTATTATTTTTTCATCACCATTATCATCAGCATTATCATTATTACCATTGTCATTATTATTATTATTATTAGCAGTATTACTACCACTATTTACTTGCTGCTATTATTTAGTATTATCGGAATTTGCATTTCTCAACGTTCTATCAACTTCCGCATGCACATCGCATTTATTTCGCACATTTAAATGATAGCGTTTGTTTGTTGTTAAATATTATTGCACGGTCATTGCAACATCATATAATTTTATTATCCGGATCTTTTATAGTTACATATTTCCGTATTAGGTGATATTTTGGCACCTTTAGTGCATCGTTAATCAAAATGGGTCTCTTATTCAAATTTAGAAGTCAAACTATTTCTTGCACTCAGTCCGTATTTCCACTTACCGGACCCCAAATCAAAGTCCAATTAACTCCTAAATATTTTTTGGGCTGGCCCATATTTTTTATCTCAATTTTTAGATCAGTCCATATTTTAATTCACTAGTCCATCCTTTTAATACCCAGTCTAAAATTTGACCCGGTCCACAAATGGACCGGGTCCGATCCATTTTCGGCCAAATAAGGGGAACCCCTTTTAGGGTTTCCCCTTCATTCCTTTCACTCCACATCGCCGCCTCCATCCCTCTTTTCCCCTCATCTCCTCCGCCGCGCTCCCACTTCCCCCTTTTCCTCCTTCTTCTCCGCCTCCCCACTCACCATTGTCCCCTACTCTTCTCTCTCTCCCGCTCCTCCTGCCCTTTTTCAAGCACAAAATGAAAAAAACAAAAGCAAGCAAAAACCTATAAAAGGAGGAGAATCAGAGTTGAAAAAAAGGGGGACGACAGGAGGAGAAAACAAACAGAAACGGACCAAAAATCCTCTGAAAAAAGAAGAACGAAATCGATTTGTTTGATTTCCAGTCGATTCAGAAACCCCTTTCACTTGAAAAAAAAATCGAAGCTTTTCAGTCGAAAAATCCCTAAAAAAAAAACGAGTTCCATTTAGCAGTGTTTAATCTCTCTTAATCCCTCCAAAAAATAAAAAAATATTTTTTTGTTCTCTTCTCTTGGTTTTGTTTGATCCGAGTGCATGCGAGTTCTATTTTGGCGGTGTCCGAGCGTAGATCTGAGGCTTCGCACTTTGTTCGCTGCCTCCAAAAAAAGGTAATCTTCATTCCCTTTTATTTATTTTTGTTTGTGTGTGTTCCAATTCCTGTTTGTGATTTAGTTCCATGTTTAATGTAGCTAGTTAGTGTTAGCCTAGAGTTTTATGTTAGTTGTTTAATTGTCTGTTTCTGGTTTGGTTTCCTATTTAATGTAACTGAATATGGCTTAAAATTAGTCTCAAATCTGGGAATAGGGTGATTCCTCTCTTTGTTGTATTCTGAGTTGTTTTGAAATAGTATCAATATTAGTATGTAATACCCTGTCCTCTTTTATTATTTTTCTGTATATTTTTTGTAGCTTTTTTTGTTTCTGCATTGTTTGGCTTTCCTATTGTTTTGTTATGGTATTTAAGTGTTGTTCCTTGTCTAGATAGTCGTATACTGTTAGTTATAGCACTCAAATTCTTGTTTCCTGTTTAGTTAATACTATCAACATAGTGTTTGATTTCCTTTCCTTGTTTAGCTAGTCTTACCCTATTAGTTGTGGTATGTGATGCTTGTTTAGTTCAATAAGTTAGTTATGGTATTTAACTTCTTGTTTCATGTTTAAGCTTGGCTACTATCATGTTTTGTTTTCCTTTCCTGGTTTAATTTAATTCTATCCTGTATTTATAACATCTGATCTTATGTTCCTTGTTTGATCAGCTTTGTCCTATTCAGTGAAAAAAAATGTTTGATTTACTGCCTCTGTTCAGTATGCCTAATGTGAATTTTGGTTTCTTTACCTCATATAAGATCAACTCTATCATGCTTAGTCTATAGTTGCTTAAACTCTTGTTTTCTGGGTTTAGTTTGGTCCATCTTGTTTAACTATAGTGTTCAGTTAAAAGCAATCCTCCCCTCTGGATTTTAAGTACAAAAATTGGAATTTTGGACTCATACAATCCCTTCCTCTTCTCCACTTATGTGAGTACACTGCCTATGTGTTTTCTTGGTAAACAATTGAAAATGTGGGTTGGAATACATGTTCATAGCTCTGGCATGAATCCTTTCCTTTGGTATTTGTCTCAATGTGGCATTGAGTGTGTTAACAGTCTCTTTTCTTGGTCTCTTCCATCTATCCATGCTTTTACTATTTTTTCCTACTAGAGAGGTTAATATAAGAAGTCATCCTGGTGGTAGCTGAAAGATTTTGTCCCATGTTTTTCTTAACTTAGAATCGAGAATCTGCACACTCGATGTATTGAATGTCGATATAGCATGTATAGGCCTCAAATAGGAATCATAATATCCCAAATATGAGTTAATCTACAACCTAATGCTGGCCTAACCTATACTGCTTCAAAGTTTCCTGTCACCCTTAATCTGGCACTGTGTTGATATTCATATATATATATATATATATATATATATATATATATATATATATATATACATGGAATGGGTTATGAAGATAAGAAGAGGGTATACACTTGATATACATCTGATATACACATCGTGTTGTGTACATACTAGGTATATCGTATATACGACAAAGACTGGCAGAATACATGAGGCCTATATTTTCATCAGTTTAGAAAACTAAAGTCCCAATGACATTAGCTGCTGTTTTAAAACCAAAAAATATATACTGCACTGGATATTGCCATGAGAAGTTTCTTGCTACACTGGACCTTACTTTACTATTGTTTCTTGTTGCATGTAGTAGCAACTGTTGCAGTATTTTTTGATTTCTTAAGGTTAAATACTGCTATCTATATATATTTTTTTTAGCCTAATTGCTGCTGGTTTTTCTCGGTTAAAAACTACTACAATCTGGTCACCTAGCTAAGGATGTTTGCTGCATGTTTTAGCTGTTACTTGGTTGTTGTGATCACTTCAAAATCTTGGCTATTTACACCTTTTTTTGGGAGTTGTTTTACTGTTGTAGAGGAAAATTACTCTTATCATTTATGAGACTCATTTTCTACCCTTTGATTATCTCCTGGGCCTTTTGTATTTCGCTGAGTTTTGTACTGAATCGTTATAATATGCCAATTATATTTCCTTAAGTTGTTTGTGGCAGTCCTTATTCCTTTCTTATAAGGTAAATTTTATAGATATATATGGTAGTCCCTTATGGCAGAAACGTTGAATATGAAATTTGTTTTGTTTGGTTTGGCGGCTTCGTTAACTTCTCTAGTGCTTGTGTAACTTCTTCGCAACTTCTTCTATTCCTCCTTGTCTTCTCTGTGAGGCCTGTTAGGTTCCTGCCTGTTTGATCTTGGTGTCTTCATATTGCAAGTATATTGTATTTGATAATATGTATACATAAGTTATACTCAATCGCATACTGTATACATGTGATCTGTTTGAATGCATGCTTTATGTGTTGATCATATTCATCAGATTATGCTCTAATCTCTCTATGTTTTTTTTCCTTTTTATGCATGACCACCGCCTACGAGTCCGAGGGACTCGTCTCCTTCCGCGTTCGATGTTGGGCTAAAAGCCCAACAAAATCCTTTTATCGAGTCAGCCCCATCAACTACAGCAAAAAATAAAAACCAATATTCTGGGCCAAGCCCAATTCCAACAGCAACAGCAGCAGCCCCAGTAATAAAATTGCTGGGCCAAAGCCCAGCAGTGGCCCAGATCCAAAGAGACTGCTGGGCCGAAGCCCAATAGCAAACAGCAATCTCAAAATGGGTCGAGCCCACTTAATTTTATTTATGCCTTTGCTTTATTTTGTGCCTTTAACTTGTATGTATTATTTGACTAACACTTTCATATTTTCTGCTCTTCCTTAGCTTAGTTGAACTATTGAGGATTAGTATAGATAGCTTAGTAATGGGTAGTTAGCTTAAAGAAGACTAATAATCAAATCCTACGAGTTTATTTCTCTTCTTTTATGTTAAAATTATTATGATGTCTAATATTATTTCATTCGGAATAACAGATTTGCAAAGGCGCAACTATATATCAATCAATATCCCGGCACATCAGTATCTTTTTTACTCCTAAAATCAATCAATATCCCGGCATTTCAGTTTATTTATTAAAGGAAACTGCACAAACCTACTTTTTCTTTTACTTATGTGTCTTATTTTAATAGCATCATTATTTTAAAATCTTTGCAACATTTATAAGTTTATTTCTAAACGACATTTAAAGTTTCCTTTTATGCGAATCATTATATCTTCTACAAATTTCGTTCTAAATAGCACTTTATTTAAAACTTTAAACAATATTTATAAATCTCATGGCATTTGAAATCTCCTTTTATATAAATTATTATATTCTTTTCTATACGTTTTATTAGCATCTTATTTCGGAGCCCTAACAACATTCATAAACTGTTATTTCAAATAGCATTCTAAAATCCCCCCTTATACAAATTACTAGTCTCGTTTTTTTTTAAAAACAGTATTATTATTTGAAGTCTTTTTTTTTCCTCCTTAAAATAACATTTAAAATCCTCTTTTGCATAAATTGTTATATTTTTACAAGTCTTATTTGCACAAGCTGTTTTCTTAAAATTTAAATACTATATCCAATATTGATTAATCAACCTAAGTTTTGGCCGGATAACCATATTCAACGGATTCTAAAGGATGCCTAACCCCTTCTCTTTAGGATGATATAGAACCCTTACCTAGAATCATATTGGTTAAGCAGACTATTAACGGAGGTTTAGTTTTAACTTTGCCTTAGTTAAACTCTAGGTGTCCTAATTCACCGTTAAATTAATTAGGTGGCGACTCCTTAAAACAAAACAAATAGGAATCACCAATATGTTGTACTTCTACTTTAACTCCGGTTAAAAAGGGGTATAACAGTTACTATTTCTTTTCTTTATAATGCTTTGTCATGGTTTCTATAATATTTTGTCATGCATGGCTTCGTTATTACTTCCATTAATTCTTGTCCAATCTTTTTTGAATACTTTTTCTCGAGATGAGGGTGATGTAGGCTATGTGTTCGCTAAACGAAATATGAAGGGACTTGGTTTTCTACCAGTTCCCTTATGCAGTGCAGTAGATAATTAAGACAGGATTTTACCGTGGAAAACTCCTTGCTCAAGGGATTAAAAATCACGACCTACCACGTAGGATTTCAACTCCACCACACCGAGCAACTTCAGATTACACCCTCTTGTAATCTAGGAATTAAACCCTTAATCCCTCACCCTTATAATAACCCTATTGTAAGCTACACGCTATGACTAACTCTAGCCATGCACTCAACCACGTTTGACTAACTCTAGCCAAACCCAACTAATACACCTTAACTAACTCTAGCCAAGGGTACCACTCAATAGCTTACAAACAAGTGTACAACTACTGAGAATTCAGAATACCTACAACAACTTATTTGGAGAAGAGTAGGTTTACAAGATAGAGAACATAAACAAAGCTCAAAACAAACTAAGGGACATTTGCATCTTCAGTTATTGGGATCTGGTCCTTCAGTCTGTGATCAGCTTTGTTTTGAACACTTGGAGAATATCTTGACGATTCCACTTTTAAGTGATTCTAGGTTTTCCAAGTGATACCCAATATGTTGGAGCAAGTTATATATATATTAGGGAACATATGGGTAGAATAGAGACCACTCCTCACGTTTGATTTAAAGTCGAACCGCAGCAGCTCTGCTATACTTGTGTGCAGCTTTACAGTTGTTGTTGTGCACTGTATGGTGTACAGAGAGAACATATAATAGACCAGGTCCCTCTCCATTTTTCAGTCATTTGACAAATCATCAAAACATAGGATGTAACACAACTTATCAATTTCCCCCTTTTTGATGATGACAAACGCCGAGTTGATGTTCCTCCGGAGACTCATTTTAAAGCAAAACGCATGTTATCGTGTTCCTCCCGAAGCATAGGCTATTTTTTACGGTTCGCTTTTACACTGGTTAAGGCATAAAAGTTACTACGAGGTTGTTGGTGCTCTAAATGGATTTTAGTGTTTTTTAGAGTCGCCACCTAATGTATTATGGAAAACTAGGAAAACCGAGTTTAAAGATTTTTTCCAAAAAATGAGTAAAAATCTTTTGGACCAAAGTTCGAGGTAAGGGTTCTGGTGATCCCCTAGGGAAGATTTTACGCACCCTAGTATTAAAGATTTGTAGAATACGGTTGACCTACGAGCTTCAATGTGTGATTAATGTACTTATTTGTTTAAAAGGTTTAATTTTCCGCAAAATGTCATTTCATTTCATATCATAGTTTCAAGAAAAAATTCGGCAAAAACTCCCCTTGAAAAAGGGGTTTTTGGGTTTTAAAAATCCACATAAGTCTTCAAATCACTTTATTACCGGACTAGGACACACCTGAGATTTCTCCCGAGTAGAATCGCTACTATTCTAGTCCTAATAAAATGGGTTTAGTCCTTATGGGTTTTATATATAAGAAAATATGGAGTATATTCTCCGTTTTGTAGTATATATAGATATATATGTATATATATATAAAAAAAAAATCAGTTTAGTTTATTATTTATTTGAAGCCATAGGTCAACAAAATCCTAAGTCCAAGTCCCGTTATCCTTATATTTAATCCAAAACATTTTCAATCCAATAAGTCTTTTGGCCCAAAACGTTGGAGTTTAAAATGTTCTGTTTCCTCCAATTTTTAACCAGCCTCGGATTGCCAATTTTTCAAACCACCTTTTCCAGATTTGTGCTCAATATCAAATCTCAAAGTCCTTTTGCTATCATAAACCACATTTTTTCATTCCCATTCAACTCTCAGTGATACAAAAACTAAGTAATAATTCAACTAATGGGCTGAAGGCCCGAAATATTTTTGCCCTTTTAAAGATGAATTGTTCTCAGATTTTTCTTTGTCAAATAGTTCAAAACTTTGCCAATTCCCTTTTTTTAAAAAAAAAATGAACGGTTTTAAATTACCCAAGACATGAGTTGATTACCAAACTTTAGCAAAATCAGTTTAAAGACCAATTTTTAGTTACGTAAAAAAAATCAAGGTTAACCGAGTTTTAAAACATTTTTTGAGCGACTTCTAAAAATACTAAGCGTTTGATATCCTAGATTCTACACATGCATATGGGTTTCACTATTTCACATATTTGATATACAACGTATACATATACAAATAAAGTAAAGAGATGGAGGAATATATTTTTTCAAAATGATGGGCCTACCAAGGCCCATCAATGCCATTTTCACTCATTGGCTGGGCCTTCAAATATATTAGCTTCCCTTCCACCTTCGAACTCGATCAAGAAAAAGTGGTTGGGCCTCTGGCCCAACAGGTTTAATGCAAGAGCGGCCCGAATGGCCCAAGTTGAAATCACGTAGCACATAAAAGGGATAAAGTTTAGTAAATGTCTAAATATTTTCGGAATTAGAGTATAGATAATTTACGTTTAAATACATTAAAAGCACAAAAAACAAACAGGTATATATAACTAGGGAAATAGAAATAAGGGGGAGCCAACTATTCCAGGCCCAAACTCAGAAAAATAAAGGAAGAAAAACCCGAGGCCCGAATGGGCCATCTCAACGAAATCAAAGCACATTGGGCCAAGTACATATTTACACTTAACACGAAAAAGGGGGCCTAACAACGAACAGAGAGAGGACAGGCCCAAAATCAAATAAACTTGCAACAGCCAACGTTAAAATTTTATGCAAGTGATATACTTTAAGTATACATAAATATATCCATCCCTATATACCTGTGAAGGTACATAATGAATATGCTCTGTATACTTTGGCATATTACCCAGTATTCATAGAAGAAAATTAATGCATTGAGAAGAGATGAGGGAAAGTAAATTCTTAAAGACTCTTTTTAACCCATGTGAACCAATCAGTGACAAAATCAAAGTCCAGAAACAAAAGGCGAACAGATAAGTTCATGAAGCAAAACTAAATGGACAATACTAAACTAATGATCTTACACCATTACCAACCAACATACCATGATTTTACACACCCATGGAGAGATTAAAACAGCTCAAAAGAAGAAGCTTTTGCCTTCTTGGTCCTAATGCCACACAAGATCCAAGGGGTTTCTAGAAACCCCGAGCATGGTAGACACCAGGGAAGGTTGGAGCTTTATTCCCAAGTGTTGGTCTTGCCTCTCCACTTATATGTGGGCTCACAGTACTATGGGAGATGAAGTGCATATGAATGGCATCAATCAAACAGCTTCGAAATCCATATGGCTAGGCATGTATCATAACAGACTTAGCTATATTATTACTCATTATTGGTGTCCTATCTAGTTCAGACAAGACTAGGGACAAGTTTAAATTTCCCTATAACATAGTCATGACAAAAACAAAAAAGAAACTACAATACAGAATCAACACTTAAGTAATTCAAGGAGACATTCTCCAAACAGGTACCACAAAACAAACAAATGGATTTTAAATGATGAATGATTAACCCCCAAAGAGAAATAACTAATGGCCATGAAGTGTCACACACAAGTGATCAAACAAATAGTAGTTCCCAGAACAAGTTCCCCTAAATACACCCAATTCTTAAAATCAATTTTACTTGTTAACATGAGAAAATATTAAGACAATTTCATTCACTTAGCAGATTTTAATGTACTCAAGTGGACTGCCCAGATGGCCATTTAGTTATCCTTATAGTGAACTCAGCAACAACACGGTTTTAGGACCAGTGCTTCAGGAAAGATAAACACCAGTTTCCTTGCCTTAATGAATAGGTGAGATCGCTTTAGGCCAAACAAAGTAGTTAAGCAAAACACAGAAGAAGTTATTAATCACCAAAAGTTAACCTGTCCTAAAACCAATATAGTAGATGAATTTGCCTATAAAAAAAGGTTTAACAGTTTTCAAATGATTTAAGATATCTCAAGATAAAAATCCAATATGTCAAATATAAGTTACACACTTTGACCAACATAGATTCTCAACACAAGGGACAAATCAGGACTTAAGAACAACTTTAGAGCCCTAACAGATAACCTCCTAGTAAAAATGTTTAACCTTTTAAAAAGGAAAGTGCAAACAGGCACAGGATCATAACAACGTAAATTGGCCAAACAATTTAAACTTGAGTGTATTGTTCTTAAACACACAAAACAACCAACAGACCAATTCTCACCACATCAGAGACTCCAAACACATCATTAAACTAAATAAGTGTTGAGACAACATGGTAATCTTTCCAAACATATTGTGACTTGAACACTTAGGCAAATGAGTCTTCTTCCCCTTTTTTTTTGTTAAATACTATGTGGTAATATCAATTTTTTTTAAAAAAAAATGAATAACTTGCAACCAAATGCACTCCTCAGCCACAAACTATCCACCATACCACTTAATCACACACACACACACACAAAAAAACATGATAGGCTAAAGAGGGATTGATGATACCTCTTAGGTTCCTTTAAACTCAGACTGTCATACTTTTCAAGCTTATCGACTGACAAGCAACTAGGACTCAACACCACAAATTCTTCACACGTAGCAGTTATATAAGGGTAACAAAGTCCACAAACTGGAACACTAACATATCAAACATGTTTTGCCACCTTTCTTTTGAAAAAAACAAATAACTCAAATTGATCAAGTATCACAAACTCCATTCAAAACAGACTCATTCCAATAGGAGGACAAACAAGTGATAAGCCTGGCCATTATTATGCCTATAAACTAGCATAGTTAATACCTAAACACATACAACTTAGTGAACTTGCAACAACATGTGAGTAGGCAACCAAGCAAATAGGAACAAGGTTAAGCAGACTCTAGGTTATCAACATGGGACTAAACAGAATTAGACAGACAGACATGTAAAAGACTCATGACACATAAATCACCTTCACAAAGACCATCAAGAACTATTAGAAACTAGCTTAACAAAGGAAAAACTCAAACCATTAATCATAGAGAAAACCAAATACTTGTTCAATGGGTTATTTATCTAGACTAATCCATGATCTGTTAAATGACAACAAGAAGTCGACATAATTATTCTCCTAAGCACACACAGAACCAACCTACTACATAGCAAGACTAAACAAAAACTAACTAATATCATAAAGCCAAAACATTATGAACAAAACAATCATCAAACCACATATGTAGCAAAGTATATAAATGAAAGAAAATTACTAAAGGCAAAGAAGGGTCACCTCTTTGATGCGCAGCCTAGCCAAGAACAAACTTGAGGAAAATTATCCTCCTCCCTCAGCCACACCACAAGCACAAATACTTTAAAAAAATTAACTAAGTCGAAAATGAAGGTTTCCAAGCAAACTGTTGAAAACCCTAGATTATTCGACTTTTTTGCAAAATGATATAAGTTTTCAAATTGCCTTTTTAGAAAATGTCTTTTTTTTTTTTCTAAAAATCCTCCTCTTTATTTTTTGTGAAATGAACGTCTTATATAGAACCTAAATCTGAAAAAATCCCAATCTCACACTTGATGTGGGATTTTGCAAACTTTCAAAGGATTGCTTTCTAAAATTCAAATCAAAGGTCAAGATTCAAAGCTCAACACATAGAGGGTCAGATTTGACCCAGAATGGGTCAATCTCTTTGGCTCCTTATAAGCCAATAGAAATTCCCCAACTCAAATCACAACAAAACAAAACCAATTAAAGCTTAACATTGAGAAAATGCAGAAAAGTGAAGAGAAAATAAAAGGAATTACCTTTTAAGGTCGTGTTTGGCGAGTTTCGGAGACGAAGCACTAATTGCTTGCTCGATCTAGCCATGCAAGGCCTGAAAAGGTGTTGTACACCTGCGATTTTGCTAAATACGGCGTGGCTAACGTAGGAGAGAGAAAGGAACCAAGCAGCGGCGCTAAGGTTTCTCTTGAAACCCTTAAGAGAAAAAACAAACGACTCCTTTGGGGTGTGTTTTCCTGAAGTGTTGGCCCTAAGTATGGGCGTGGTGGGCCGGGTCTGGCCCTTCATTGAGCTGGACTCGGCTGATTTTTTTTAAACCATAAAAGGGGCCAATTTCGGTGTATATATACATGATATATATGCATATACGTGTGTATTGTGTATATATCATATATATATGGATGGGTATGCAAGATTTTTAATAAATAGCCTCATTTTAAAAAGATGTCCATTAAATAATAAAAACACCATTTAAAACTAATTAGCCAGATTTTAAAAGATATAATAATAAATTAATCCACATAATAAAAGTAATTAAGAGATAATAATAAAATGTAACTCAAATTTTAAAATAGATAATAATAATAATAATAAAAGGTAACTAAGATTTTAAAAGAGATAATAATAATAATAATAATAATAATAATAATAATAATAATAATAATAATAATAAAAGTACCTAATTTTTCTTTTTCTTTTTCTTTTTATCACAAGAGCATAATTAAATTTGGCCAGTTGCCTTAATTGGCTAATAATTAATTATTTTAATTATAGCCGCTTAATGGCAATTTCAAAATTAATTATGCTTAAAACTCAATTAATTATGATAAAAAGCCAAATTTGATTAAATGAAAGATAAGGGGTAAAATGGTCAATTTACTTAATCAATCAATTTTACTTGAATTTAAACGGAGTAAATATTTTGCAAATTGCTGATTTAACAACTTAGACAATTAAATGAAGTAATCATGGAAAATTATCACTTCTTCTTGGCTAACTTTAACAAGAGTGTAGTAATTGTAAAAATACTTAAATTAATTCAAAATATTATAGAAATTATCCTATCAAACAAAATTGGCAAAAATATAGCCTTAAGAAATTTTAGAAAATTATTTTGACTTTCTAAAAAACATATTTGCCTCTGTCTAATATTTCAAGGACTCTGGATAATTAAAGTAAATTATGGGAGGTCAAAAATTAGGTGTCAACACTATTTTCTTCTTTCTTCCCTCCATCTTCGAACATGCATCTAATATTTTCCCCCTTTTGGCATCATCGAAAAAAGACAAAGTTAATCAAGCACAAAGAAGTTCAATAGCATTAACTCAGAGCCACTGGAGCAACACGGCATGAACAGTTTATGAACGAGCAAGCGAGTAACAGTGCATAAGACAGAGGGACTCCCAAAATAGCAGAGATGGCAAGCAGGAGATAACAATCAGATCAATAGTGTATAAGAAGTTACCTGTCATAATGCCAAATCATATAGCGAAGAGAAAGAAAAAAACATACATATTGACTTAAGCTGGAGGAAGAATCGATGAGGGAGAGAGAGATGATAACTAAGGGAGAAGGGCCGTCAGAAGTTTATAAAAAAGAGCATTACTGGTGCGCTAATCTTGCAGCATCTGGTCGCGAAGGACAGCGACCCTTTGCTTAAGTCGTTCGTTTACGACCTGTAGACGCACGATTTCAGCACTGGCAGTCTCCAAGGCACAAGAGGAGCCAGACTCCGGTGCTGTTCCAGATAGCTCAGCTTCGAAAAGATTATTGTCAGCAGTAACCCTATGAATATCAGCATTTGCAACCTTCTAAGCTATAAGAAGCGTGGAGATGTCAGAGACTTCGCCGACACCTTCTGTCTTGGACACATACCTCTTAGTTCCCTTCGAATTTTCTGTGCGTTCTCTTCCGAGTTGAGGAGCACTTCTACTACTCTACTCGTGTAAGGAGAAACTGGATTCCCTTCGACTTCTACTTATGCTCTTTAGGGCGGAACGAGGTCTGGTGACTCGTGACTTGATGATTTGTGGCCCGGAGGGTTTTATTTTCTGTGACTTTCCCCTTTGGATCACACTTTTCATACCATCAGAAATCATAACATCTTCTTTTAGCACTATATCCCTGTCCTTGGGTAAGTCATGCGTATACCTATATTTTTTGGCATAGAGCACAGAAAACCCAGATTCCCCTTGGACCGAGAGAGCAGGTCCTCTTTGGAGTCCCTTGTTAGCTTTGCAGACCCAGACGACAAATTACCAATAACACCCTCACCATTTTTCATGGCTTGCAAGGTTTTTGTAAGAACAGTTAACATTACAGCGTCACTGTGAGGGATATTGGATCCACTTTTTTCCCTTGTTGTAGTGCACCCATCTAGCTTTATGGACGATTCAGCTATTCCCTTGTTTCTTTCAGAGGAAGGTAAATTTCTTTTGGGTGCAGGAAGGACAAACCTATCTTTGTTCACTGGTTTATTCATTTCAATTCTCATTGACTTACCTTCTGGCGTATTGGCAATGGCTTTATTTGTAGTTTCCTGACCTTGTATTTCAGTCCCTTTGGTTAGGTTAAGTTGTTCAGCTTGGTCAGAATAGGGCAGGAATGCTACAAATTTTCTAGGAGATAGATTCTTGCGAGTCCGAGAGAGGCCAGAAATTTTGGATCTTAGGAAGGATGGTAGATTGTTATCTTAGGAGCTTGGAGATTTGGTTGCAAAAGCAAGGGATGCGAATTTGAGGGGGGGGGGGGGGGAGAAAGTAGAAACAGTTTTAGCTAAGGTGGACATACTGAAAAAATGATAATACCAATACTTGATGATAAATTAGTTAAGGAGAAAACAATATTGAAGGTGCATCCAGAACGATGGAGAAGGAGGAGTAAAGTAGGTTTGTGGACTTGAGTGAGGAGAGAGAAGGTAGTTGAGTGGAATTGAGTGGATCGATTTAGAGATGACATGGCACTATAACAGTTGCAAAATTTATACACACATTGAAAGTATTACTAAGCTGAATCATAAGGAGCAGGTCTCTTGACTGGTTTATGACAGATTTAAGAGAGACTCTTGGGTGTGCACTGTCACATAAGCTTGCGTTGGTTTTGAGACTGTCATGCGTGTATACCTGAAACAGTATAAGAGTGAGTTAGATGCCATCGAAAAACACTTTATTTTAGTGTAACTCTTCTCCTATTATAACCAAAAATAAGGAAAATCAGTTAGACTTGATGAAGCCCAACTCAAGAAGGTTTTTTTGAAAATGCTCCCTGCTCAAGGCCTTAGTGAAGATATCAGCAACCTAGTCTTCTGTCTGGCAAAACTCTATGCATATTAGACCTTTTTCAACATCTCTCAGGAAATGGTGTCTGACATCAATGTGCTTGGTTCATTTGTGATGTACAGGATTTTTTGCCATGTTTAGTGCACTTGTATTATCACATAGCAGAGGCATACAATCGGTGAGAACACCGAAGTCTTCGAGTTGTTGCTTGATCCACAACAATTGAGCGCAGTAGGATACAGCGGCAACATATTCAGCTTCGGCAGTGGAGAGAGCCCTTGAGTTTTGTTTCTTTGTTCCCCAAGATATCAAACATGATCTCAGAAAATGTGCCATGCCAGATGTGTTTTTCCCATCTACCAAATAACCAGCATAGTCAGCATCAGCATACCTAAACAATTCAAAGCTGTCTCCTGATGGATAATAAATGACTAAGTCTGGAGTTCCCTTGAGATATCTCAAGATTCTTTTTTGAGTCTTCAGATGAGATTCTTTGGGACAGGATTGAAATCTCGCACACAACCCTACACTAAACACTATACCAGGCCTACTAGCCATTAAGTATAACAGAGATCCTATGATGCCCCTATATATCGTCTCATTTACAGGAGCACCAGGTTCGTCCATGTCAAGCCGAGTGGAAGTAGCCTTAGGAGTATCAACAGGCTTAGGATTTTCCATGTCATATCCCTTGAGTAGCTCCTTGATGTACTTCTATTGACTGATCATAGTCCCCTTTGAGGTTTGTTTTACTTGCAGACCGAGAAAGAAGTTTAATTCTCTCATCATGCTCATCTCGAACTCACTTCCCATGAGCTTTGCAAATTCTTCACACAATGAATTATTTGTAGCACCAAAAATGATATCATCTACATAGACTTGTACAATTAACAAGTTTCTTCCTCTTTTCTTCAGAAATAGGGTGTTGTCGATCTTTCCTCTAGTAAATCCATTTTCAAGAAGAAATTTAACAATCTTTCATACCATGCTCGAGGAGCTTGATTTAGACCATATAATGCTTGTCAAGCTTGAACACATGCTCTAGATGTTCATGATTTTCAAAGCCAGAGAGTTGCTTGACAAAGACTTCATCCTTAGGATACACATTTAAAAAAGTACTTTTGACTACCATTTGGAACAATTTGAATTACATATGAGATGCAAAGGCTATGAGAATCCTGATTGCCTCCATTCTAACTACAGGAGCAAATGTTTCATCGTAATCTATTCCTTCTTCTTAATTGTATCCTTGAACTACCAGCCTAGCCTTGTTTCTGGTAGTGTTGCCCAATTTATCAAGTTTGTTGCGAAAGACCCATCTGGTCCCTATCACTGTTCTATATGATGGTTTGGGGACCAGGTGCCACACTTTATTTCTTTCAAATTGGTGAAGCTCTTCTTGCATAACACCTATCCAGTCAGCATCCTTCAAGGCTTATTTGACGTTTTTAGGCTCAATTTGGGATAGGAAAACAGAGAATGTGAACATATTTCTTGCCTTAGATCTGGTTTGAATACCTAAGTCCAATTGAGTAATCGCGTTTTGAAGAAGATGAGATCCTCTGTGCTTCTATTTAGAGGCTTGAACCATCGAAGTGGACGGACCAGTTTCCTCAGTGTTGGATCCATCATTTGCATTGATTGGTACGTGGTCCTTGATTAGCTTTAGGAGTGCCTGAGACCGCATCTACCACCCTATGTTCTGCTTCAAGTGTAGTAATCTGAGAATCAGGTTCCTTCGCACTTTTTGAGGGGCTATCAGCATCTGCTTCATCAACTTGTTTGATTTGATTCATCAACTCTGTCTTACCATTTGATATCTCAATTGCTTCATTTGGCACCTTTGGAAAAGGTCTATCTTCATCCTCATCATTAGGAGCCTTGTCATTTCCTTGGGAGTTTGACTCGTCAAAGATCACGTGCACACTTTACTCTACACATTGCATCCTTTTGTTGTAGACCTTGTATGCATTGCTATGGGATGAGTAACCTAGAAAGATCCCTTCATCACTTTTAGCATCAAACTTTCCCAGGGCTTCTCTACCGTTGTTTAAGACAAAACATTTGCAGCCAAAGGCTCGTAAGTATGTCAGCTTGGGCTTTCTTCCATTTAACATCTCATAGGGAGTCTTTTCAAGCAGAGACCTGATCATACATCTGTTTATTATATGACAGGCTATGTTGATAGCTTCAGCCCATAAAATTTTAGACACATCACTCGATATCAATATCGTTCTGTCCATATCTTCAAGAGTTCTATTTTTTCACTCCACAAATCCATTTTGTTGAGGTGTTCTGGGGGCAGAAAAGTTGTGACTGATACCATTTTCAGCACAGAACTCGTCAAACTTTGCATTTTCGAATTCAGTACCGTGATCAGATCTAATGCTCACAATATACACATCAAGATTTACTTGGATCTATTTTACAAAGGCATAAAATACAGGGAATGTTTCATCCTTACTTTTCAAAAACAGAGTCTAGGTAAATTTGGAATAGTCATCCACAATCACAAAAATGTATTTCTTTCCTCCTCTGCTTGGAATTCTCATCGGTCCACATAGATCCATGTGAAGAAGTTCAAGTGGTCTTGAGGTACTTACTTCCCTCTTTTGTTTGAAAAAGGATCTTACTTGTTTCCCTTTTATACAAGAATCACAAGTCTTGTGATCTTTAAATTTTGCTTTTGGTAGTCCACAAACCAGGTCCTCCACAGCAATTTTGTTTAGTAACGAATAGCTTTCATGCCCCAGTCTTCTGTGCCAGAGCTCAGGGTCATCCTTCATTGCACTTAGACAGGTGAGATCATTTTCACTTTGAGGACCAAAATCTGCAACATATACATTCTTGAATCTTTTAGCCATCAGCATCACTTCACCAGTTGTGAGATTTGTGACATTGCAGGAGCATGATAGGAACTTTACTTCATTCCCTTTGTCACAAATTTGGGACACACTTAGCAGGCTATAATTCAGACCATTTAAATAGTACACATTTTCATAATTCCTCATCCTTACAATAACCCTATTGTAAGCTACACGTTATGACTAACTCTAGCCACACACTCAACCACATTTGACTAGAGTCAAACCCAGCTAATACACCTTAACTGTAATGACCCGTTTGGTCGTTATTGAATTTTTGGCCCTTTTTGACCCTTTCCCCAACTTGGTTAGCTCACTTTTGACCCGAGGGGACCTTTGACATGCTTTCCAGGTGTCTAGAGTTGATTCGGGCGACTTTTTGTGAAATTTGGGCTTAAAGAGAAAAAGAGTTGACTCATAGTTGACTTTTGGGTAAACAGTCCTTTTTTGAAAATCCGTCAATTCTGAGAGGTCCGGATAGTCAATTAGAACTTGTGTGCATATCTGGTTTGGTTTCCAATGCACTCGAATGCATTTTGGGACTTGGGTTGGGAAATTGGAATTGAGGTATCGGGTGTTGACTTGATCAACGAGACCTTCGTTGGGAATTACGAGGCCACGAGTGCATTCATAGCATGTTTTTATATGTGTCTATGCATATGGGTTATGAGCAAATGGCCTCTGGAGTTAGTCAGAAATTCGGGTTGAGTTATGGAAATTAGAATGGTTTTCTGGTGTCTGGTGCCCACTTTGGTGGCACCAGCACCGCAGCAGCGGTATTGCTATGGCAGTCACCCTGCTGCTGAAGCGGCTGTGCCCTTTAGGCATGACCGTTGGGGCAGCACCGCTGAAGCGGTCTGAGTGACAGCAGAAGCGGTGACCGGGCAGTGACTATGGTATTTAAATGATATAAAACCCCATGTCTTTTCATTCATTGTTATTCCGAAAGTGGTTCATATTGGGAGCAATTCTAGAGGATTCTTAGAGGAGATTCTTGGTGGTAAGTCCTTCTGATCTCCTTGCTAACTCATTATTCCTAATCATCATAGAATTTCTTTCCCTTATTAACTCATTAAGTGATGAAGATAAAAGTAGGTTTAATGGATATTCTATCTAGGCTTTTAAATGATGGAATTGATTGGGTTTATGCTAGGTTATGATGTATCTAAGGTTGTTAATCATATACCTTCCATTATTAGTGTTGAATTCTTGAATTCAAGAGTTAGGGTTTATACCCAAAATTGGGGGTTTTGCTTGGATTTCGAAATTGGATGAATTCTTAAGTTTTATCAATTAGTTGATGGGTTTTGATCACCTAGTGTTTAATTGGATAATTTACCTCCGAATTTCCCGTTTTGCCCTTGTGGTCCCGTTTTCCCAAATTCTAGGGTTGGTTTGTGACCAATTTGAATGATAGCACTATGGGTATTGATCTTTATGATTTCTAATCTAGATTTCAAATATGAATAGACTTTCTTGATCTCGAGGCTCAAGGAAAGGAAAGGCTAAGGTGTGATTGTTGGTGTTATTGATGTTCGGCCATTTAAGTAGGTTATGGCTTACCCTTGGTGAGACTTCGTGTAGCGAAGCATATATTTAGATTATATTGTCGAAGAAAGTATGTAAACCTTCGGGTATGAAATTGGGTTGGATATTGTATTAGGTTGGGCCCTGTTGTGTGATTGGGGCTAGCCACCCCATTGTGTTGTGATTGAGTTGTCCTATTGTTGTGGGCTTGATGTCGCATAGTGATAGTGGATATTGGAGACTATTGTGATATCTTGTTCATGATATTGTGGTGCCCCACTTGTTGGCATTTATTTCGTGATAGTGTCTTTGTATGACTTGTGTAGTCTTTCATGATATTGTTAGTGTACCCATGTTTGGTACTTGTGATATTAATCTGATTATTCATGTTGACTCATACATCGCACGCATTCACATCTCTCATGATATATTGTTGATACTTGATGAAACACTATGATGAGCTGAGCTCAGTTTGCATGAGAGTGATGTGAGTAGTCCGATATTCGATGGTTGTCCCGGAATCGTGGATTGTGTGCGAGTGATATGAGTAGTCTGATGTCCGATAATTGTCTCGAAATCACGGATTGTGTGATGTGAGAGTCCGATGTCCGATGATTGTCCCGGAATTATGGATGAGTGAGTACATGGACTTCGCGAGTACCCCATGGGTTGTGCTACCGGGACGTCGATACTTCCGTTCGGAGTACATGTGTACACAACATTGCATTGCATTGCATTTTGGCTTATATTGTGATGATCTGGTGATTCACTTGTGTTTGTTGATTTCGGATAGGATATATTGAGACTTGGTACACTTGGGTTTAGATGCTTCAACCTAGGTGATGATGACAGATACTTGGTTCTGTTTTGTGTTTGACTTATACTTGTTGATTTATCTGCCTATCCTGCTTTATCGTCTGAATTATGTTAGCTATACTTAGTCGGCCGATGATACCTGCTAGTATTGTAGTTTTGTACTGACCTGCACTTGATGCATTCTTTTATGAATACAGAGTCCCAGGTTGGATCAGCCTCCGTCTCCCGTGGCTGATAGTCGCTATCAGTACAGCTTCGAGTTTCTAGGGTGAGCACGAGATGTTTGCTACCTTGAAGACTCCTCTTATTTATGTCTCACTTTTTCATTCTGAGACCCTGGGTGTATTCTTATTTCTGCACTTTCTTCTATATTATTATCGTAAGACTTAATTGATTTATTCTCTTCCGCTTAAATGATTTACTTATTTATGCCTTTATTATCGTTGGGTTGAGGGTTCGCTTACCGAGGTGGGAAAGGTAAGTGCCCGCACGACTTAGCCAAATTAGGTCGTGACATTAACTAACTCTAGCCAAGGGTACCACTCAATAGCTTACAAACAAATGTACAACTACTGAGAATTCAGAATACCTACAGCAGCTTCTTTGGAGAAGAGTAGGTTTACAAAATAGAGAACATAAACAAAGCTCAAAACA
This sequence comes from Lycium barbarum, assembly GCF_019175385.1. Classification (NCBI taxonomy): domain Eukaryota; kingdom Viridiplantae; phylum Streptophyta; class Magnoliopsida; order Solanales; family Solanaceae; genus Lycium; species Lycium barbarum. The sequence goes on from NC_083343.1 coordinate 11,525,520, forward strand.
AACTAAGGGACATTTACATCTTCAGTTGTTGGGATCTGGTCCTTCAGTCTGTGGTCAGCTTTGTGTTGAACACTTTGGAGAATCTCGTGACGGCTGCACTTTTAAGTGATTCTAGGTTTTCCAAGTGATACCCAATATGTTGGAGCAAGTTGTATATATATTCGGGAACATATGGTTAGAATAGAGACCACTCCTCACGTTTGACTTAAAGCCAAATCGCAGCAGCTCTGCTGTACTTGTGTGCAGCTTTACAGCTGTTGTTGTGCACTGTACGGTGTACACAGAGAACATATAATAGACCGGGTCCCTCTCCATTTTTCAGCCGTTTGACAAATCATCAAAACATAGGATGTAACACAACTTATCAAAGGGTTTACCAGAAACAACTTCTCTACCTCTAGGTAGGGTAAGATCTACGTACACTCTACGTAATTTTCTCAAACCTTACTTGTGGTATTACACTGGATGTATATGCTATTGTCATTGATGTATCAAAATTAAAACACCACTCAATATGAAAAAGGAGGAGTAAAATATGACCTTATCCATGCATTAATTTGCTCCTTTATAGAATAGATAAATTGATGGGAAATGAAGCAATCACTAACTTGACGTACTATCCAAGAAGATTTATTGGCAGTACTCAGAGTTTGTGGTCTAGTATGATTTTCGTGCAACCTCTTCTTACATGCAAGGTATTCGGTTCAATACATCCACCACACAAACAGCTGGAAAATGCATGCCTCACAATTCCCATGAGTTTACATCACATGAGACTTCAAGTAAGAAGCTTGCAGGTGAGAGACATGATAGCTACCTGACAAGTGTTAGCATGGGTAAAAAAGATGAAATGCAGAGAAAACGGGTAGATTAACAAATACTATAATTGTTTTTCAGTTTTTAAAATTGAAAAATAATTACTATTATAAAATTTTAAAATTCTAATTCTGAAATGTCATGAAATTTCAAAATGCACGTGTAAAACTCGAGGACATTAACAAGGAGTCTCACTTATGAAATTTAAACATCCCGTGATTATTTTTCAAAGACGGGGTCAAGAGATGACCACTGGATGATACATCTTTAAAAAGAGAGGTTCTAACGGGTTCTTCTGGATCATCAAAACTAATGTGTAAATAAAAATAATTTATACATATAGTTAAATTTTCTTTAATAACATAAGATATATTTCTACAATATCATCAAAAGTGACTAAAAAAGCTTTAGGTTGCAAGTTCCAATTTTTAAATTATTCTTGCATTTTAAAACTATTTTTGGTTATATAGAATTCTTGGCTCAAACGTCTAAAGCTGAGATGGTTTTGACTACGCATGAATCTTCTTCCACGTGTTGATTACTCGACAAAACCAAGAGTGTGCTGTTATGAAATTGAAGTGAATTCGAAATTTCGAATTAATCTAGGTTCGAAATTTAGATTTGGAGGGTTAAATTTCCCAAGATAAAAATGGATGTACATTTTCAAACGTCTTTGCGATCTTTAATATATTTTTATAATTTGTATATGAGAATGAGTTTGTACTCATATATTGTAACGATCCATTTGGTCGTTTAGTACTTTTAGGCCTAATATCCCTAAAACACCCTTTTTGTGGTCTAATTTTGGTGTCTATAGCTTGCGATAACGGGTGATTCAGTTATTTAATTGACGAGTAAATTTTAGAATATATATATACGTGAGTGGACATTGTCCACGTGGGAACAAAGGGACATTCATCATTGAACCTTATTAATATTCCATGTAAAGTTACATATGGAAAGAAATATTAAATATATAGCATCAAACCATTTCATTTCCACAGAATTCCAAGATAGAAAGTAATAATTATAAAGTGCACCCACAATTCACTATGGTCAGGAAACCTACTTATTAAAGTCATAATAATATATATCTTTTAATGGAAAGGAGGGCAGAAACATACAACCCCATTAGCTATTGTACATTTCTAATTTTTGGAGGGGCATTAACGTGCTTCCATTTACATAGCAAGAACACAACTTTGAGTTTCTATATTAGCAACATGGTTTGCAAATCTAAGGGTGCTTCACGTGTGCAAGGAGGCAATAACATAAGGAAATTGAATTAAGGAAGAAGAAGCGGTGTAATTGGTGCAAGTGATTATAGGATCTGTCCTAATTAAATTGAGACTTGTCCGTTCGGAAGCATTTTAGAAGGAAAAAACTTTGGCGTGGAAGTTCGTGACACCAGTTCGGCATTGAGGTAGGTTACGACTTACTTTATGTCTAGACTCCGGTTAGCAAAACGTATGTAGATAGTAGTGATTGACGGGAAAAGCATGATAGGTCTTCAGGCATGGTGTGGAGGTAAATTCCATCTAGGTTGATATTGTCAGCTGTTACGTGGGCTTGTCGCCATTATTGTGATACTATTATGTGGGCTCGTCGCCATTATTGCGATATTGTTATGTGAGCTTGTCACTGTATTGTGATTTCATATACTTGATATAATTTCCTCTCTCTTGTTATCTCACTGGTCATATGGAAGAGGAAGGTTATTACTGAGAAACTGAATATTGAATTGCACTTCCTAGTATGAATCTATGGAACCTATGACTGCGGTGATTATTGAGGTTGATTTCATGCGAGGCATGCATCCCATATTCTATGTGCTATTTGATGTAATTATCACCTAGTTGTATCTTTATCACATACTATCTCACTCACCTTATGAAAGGGAAGGGTAATATTGATTATTGAGCTATGGACAATAATATGACTCGTACTTGTTTATTGCATATTGATGATATAGTTGAGACTGATATCATGCATGACATGCTTCCATATTACTTTTATGTTGTCCTAATGGTGAGGAGAGTGATTGAGAGACTCCGAGGTCTTTGCCGGAGATTGAGAGTGACAGAGAGACTCCGAGGTTTTTGCCGGAGATTGAGAGTGACAGAGAAACTCCGAGGTCTTTGCCGGAGATTGAGAGTAATTGATAGCCTCCGAGGTTGCTGCCGGAGAGCACGAGTGGTACATGGACTTCGCGGGTCCCCCATGGGTCATGACTATGAGGCATTGCCATAGCATGTGTGTACGAGAGTGAAGCGTGAGAGGTGACTACTGCATTGCATAACATTTACATAGCACGACATTGCATTGCATAGCACTCCATTTGAATTGCCATTCATGTCATTGCATGGTACATTCTCTGATTCATTCTTGACTTGTGAATTATTGAGTTGTTGTTGTGAGTATTTATTTTAGATGCTTGATGGACTCGAGGTTTGTAGATTTCTTCCTAGGCTTATAACCTGAGTTATTGAAATCCCTTGTGACTATCGTTATTGCAAGACTTTCATATGTGCTACAGTTGTGACTGTGTTTGATTGCTTATCTGCTTACCTGTTAGTTGCTTCTTGTTTATATGCGTGAACTAACCATTGTCGGCCTACGATACCTACGAGCCTTGTGTTGTGCTCATACTACTCTTGCTACACTCCTTGTGGAGTGTAGAGTTATTTTCAGGTGATGTTCGGAGTCTCACGACCGTTTCGAGGCATTCGTCAAAGGCGTTTGGGTGAGCTATTTGAGATCTTGCAACCCAGAGTCTCTCCTTAGATTTTTGTTGTTCTCTATCCTTAAACAGAAGTCGTATCCAATTTGAGTCTGTTATCTACTTCAAATTGTAAACTTCTTAGAAGCTCTTGTATGAGTCTAGACCAGGTTTTGGGAATTTCTTATAATAAAAGTATTTATTTTCGCATGTTGTATCAAATTAAGGTAGTTACCTGAAGGGTTCGCCCACCAGGGAGGGTTAGTGTGGGTGCCCGCATAATCCATGATTTGGGTCGTGACATATATATACGTTCCTAGAAGTTTATATGAATTTTATCTTCTTTTCGTGTTTGATTGGTTTAAATAATAACAATTTCTCAATTATTTTTATTATTCAGTATATTAGAAATAAATTTTAAAATTATTATAAACTCTAGGATCTTTCGAGAATTAACAAGTGTTTGTCTTGACTACAGGTGTTAAAAATGTTGGACACAGTCAACATTTGGCGAGGGGATAGAATGCATGCACAATTAATAATTCCTGTATCCGTTTTGCTCGTCTTTACTAAAAGTAATACTTGTCACCTTTTTTAAAAATAAGCAAGAATTATGTTTTCTGCAAATCCACTCTTCTTCTAATAAATCGAGGAGAGATTATAGTGATGAACGTAAAGTAGTAGTGAAGAGTTCTTAGTAGAGATCACTCTTCCTTACATGAAAAGAGGATGGTTAGAATATTTTTCATCAAAAAATATCATCGTATATACAAAATATTATATTAATTATATAAATATTTTTGTCTCAATTAATGTTATATTTTTTTTCGCTTTTCGAATAATTAAATTAGCTTTATCTAATATTTTAAATGTATTTTCATCATATTTCATGAAAAGCATTTTTTCCGTATAGCTTGAGATAACTAATTTAATTTTAAAATATTATTAACCTAACTCAGTTTAGCTTCAAAAAATATGTAATTATCGAATAAAAAATATCACATAATTAGGACGAAAAATAAAAAATTACTATCTACTCACATATTTTGAAACACCCTTAACAAAAAAATATTATTTCACCAACTAAATCTACATTAATCAAATTGGTGAATTACAAAGTACCAAATGATCACTAAAAAGAAATCGGAACCGCATGAAGTAGAACAACAGATGAAGCATGCCATAACTATATTAAGCACCAAATATATATAGACTATCTAGTCTTTTTATTAATAAAAACAACATTATTTATCATAAGATACTTATAACAAGGACACTATTACAGATACAGTGACAATATCATTTCTCCTTTATTATTTTTAACAATTTCTGGTGCAGAAACAACGTTGGCGGAAGCCACGGCAGTTGCCACCTGTGAAGCCTTCAGTCTGGCAAACAGAACCGCAATTGGTATCGCTAAGACATTTCCCTTTGAAACGGTGGCTCTTTGACTCACAAAGCCTTGCCTCTACACTCCTCATTGGTCCCATTTCTGTAAAATAAAATAATTTAATATCAGTAATAACATTAAATCTCCATTTAAATTTATATAACAAAAATAGTACATGCAGGGTATTTTATAAGTGGGATTTGGAAAGAGTAGAGTTTATGAAGACCTTACTCGTTAGAGAGACAGTTTTTGAAATACTATCGGGGTCTGGAAATTTATACACCGTTAAAATATAAAATTATATTATCACGTCATTTTTATCAATTATAACAGATAATTTATCTTATTTTCTAGATTAATTTAAGATATATAATATAACATCAGTGACAAAAAATTATAACATCAGATTAGGTTTACCTGTTGTATCTGATATCTGATATCTTATAGTACTAATGCATACGACATTTTAAGGAGGCTTTGGGATGAATTGATATTGTAACGCATATAACTTAATACTCTTTTAAAATTGCAGATACCTTTTGAATGATGACCTGATAGTATATAAAATACTTTTTACCGTAATTATATTTGCAGTTATTCTTTTGGGTAATCTAATGTTACAAAATTTCTTTTATATTACAACGTATAAAAATTTAAACTCAATCGGCCATTATATTTAGTGCATCTTCATCTTGCAACAAAAATTAATGAGAAGATGTTTCAAACAATATAAATGATGTGTTTGAAAATCTATATGTGCTCTATTATATAAAGGATGGAGACAAACCATTGGCCAAAAGCAGCATTGTTACAAGGAAGAAAGTTGCAAAGAAACGCAGGGCGCTTCCCATCTTGAGAGAGAGAGAGAGAGAAAAAAAAAACTAGAGAGAGAATGCAATTGAGAAGTTGAGTGCTGGTTGAGACAAGCAATAGCAAGGGGGTTTTTATAGAAGGAAATGTTTACCCGCACTCTATATTTATATTAAGTTAATGAATAAGTACATTGTATGTATTTGTACATAAAATTTTACTCTCTCCGTTGCAATTTATGTAAAACTTATTTGATTGGGCACAAAATTAAAAAAAAAAAAGATTTTTAAATTTGTGGTGTTAAATGAGTCACTATTTTATTTGGCTATATATCACTGTATAAAAGTAAATTATTTTCAAATATTAAAAGGAGTCATTCTTTTTAGCACGGATAGGGGTGTTCATGGGTGGGCTTGGGTCGGTTTTGGGATAAAACTAAAACCAAACGAATCTACTCGGTTTTTAAATTTATTAAAATCAAACCATACCAAATATAATGCATATCCATCGATTTGGTTGTAGTTGGTTTGGTTCGGTTTGGGACGGTTTTTCGGTTTATAAGAAAACTAACGATATTTCTCTCTTTCATGTTATTTTCCCTACAATTAGGAGAGAATTTTCTATCCTTTTCCAACTTATATTTCGCTATTTCCCTTTTATTGCGGTGGCTATAGTTTTCTTGGAATATGGAGAAAATGTCTTAGAATTTTTAAGTTTAATTAAGTGAATAAAGTTTATAAGAAATACAAAAAAAAAATTTAGGTAAATCTCATAATTGTTTCTTTGAATTAATAAGTTTGAATTCATGGATTTGTTTTTAAAGATGGGCTTAGGTATAAAGTTCATTAGTCTATTAGAGATAAATAAAATCTTACTTAAAAAGTATACAAATTATTTAAAAGTATTTATAAAATTTAATATTATATATATATATATATATATAATTATATAATTATAATTATAATTATAACTATTATGTATAAAATTTATCAGTTCGGTTTGGTTTTTTCTTCGGTTTGCTTTTAGTAAAACCAAAACCAAACCATATATTATCGGTTTTTAAAAATTTAAAACCAAGCCAAACCCAATTCAAGTAAATATCAGTTTATTTAATCGGTTTAGTTCGGTTTTTAACCAAACTGTGAACACCTCTAGGCACGGATTAATAAAGAAATAGGTTCACATAAAATAAAACACAGCGAGTAGTACTTAATTAATCATGATTAACTCACATACATTTTCACCTGATTAATTTACTTAATTAAAATAAAAATAAATGGTTTAATCTAAACATCAGGTGTGATCTACCTTTTTTTTGGTTTTCGATCCGTTGACCGTATTCGCATTGGAGTCCGACTATAACTAGGTTCGCGCTGTGTAGGGCTTATTTGGGAAAAGCGCTTCCTACCAAGAATTTTTCATACTCAGAGCTTGAATCCGGAACCTCTAATTAAGGGAGGAACAACCTTAGTAACTGCACCACATCCCGGTGATGGTATATAATTCTTACGTTATATTCAGGGGCAGATCTACTAAGTAGAGGGAGTGTCACGCCACCCGCACACCTCGATCGAAATGTTGTGTATATATATGTTTATATATATATATATATATATATATAGGAAATCGTATAAATACACAAATTGGCACCCGAATAAATAAATGATTGCCTAGTGCCACTGGCAAAGGCCCTAATTTTCTCTCCTTTTTTTCTTCTTTACCTTTCTATTTTACTTCTTCTTTTGTTTCTTCGTTTCTTTCTTTTTTTTTTTTTTATATTTGCTGACTCTTTTTTTTTTTTTTGAGCAACTATGACTTTTTAAATTTAATTAATTCTTGCTTCTGTTTTTATAGTTAATAGTTTTTACTAAGTTTTTGTTTTGAGTATTTAAATAAGCATCTACAATTATTCTAGCTCTAATGTGAGTCAGACGATGGCTTCAATTTATATGACACTCTTTCTTTTTTAGTCAGTACCAAAAAGTATGATATTTTTCTATATTTGACAACAATTTAACTCTAAAATTCTCATATTACTCTTAATGAAATGATTTCTAGCCACATAAAAAGTTCTTTGGCTTGTTTTAGACAACAAGATTCAAAAGTCTTTCGTTCTATCTTAAACTTCGTGTCCAGTCGAACACCCTCGTATAAATTGTGACGGAGGGAGTAACTTATTTCGTTTAGTCGACTTGTCTATATAAATCGAAAATACCAATAACCCGAGCTGAAGCTAAAAAGAAAAAAAAATCAAGTCAAAGCACTGGTGTGGTAATCGGTTTGTCTATATATACTGAAAACATGAATAACCCGAATCAAAGCTCAAAATAAATTAATTCGAAGTGTAAAATAGTGTGGCACCCGGAACCTCAAAATCTTGGATCCGCCTCTGGATATATTGGCATATTTTAATCACATAATGTTTTTAATTATAAACGAAAATGTTTAAAATATACTTTTTTAAAATAAAATATGTTGACCAGATTTTTTTAGTTAGCTAAATAAATGTAAGTAATCATGCTCAGCAGAAGTCTTCAAGTAACTTGTGATTTAACTCCACTCTATGATGATCAATTATATCGTTATAGTATCTTTTAGCCGGTATACATTTAATTCTTTTGACTAGTCAGTACAAATTTAATTAGAGGATTATTATGGTTATTAATTTCTTAAAACTTGTTGTTATTAATTCTTAATACACTATTCATTAATTATCCGTTTGTCTAATACCTATATTAACATGTTTTTTTTGGAGAGCTAAACATATTTTTTCAAAACATGCTTCTATCTCTTCTGCTAGATTGTTTCTCTTCTGACTAATATTTTTGCTCCTAATTATGAAAGAGCTTAATAAATCTTGGAGAATATAAGTATATCTTATTCTATATTGTATGAGCGCAATATTCTTAAGGACAATAACTTGATATGTCTCTAGTTAATTTCTGTTCTCCATAATTTTTCTACCATAAATAAATTCAATGGAATGTTGTAACTACCTGGACCTTAATTCCAAGTTTTAACGCTAAATTTCAGAATTTGAGACTATGAACAAGTTAATATAACCATTCGAAACTTGTTTGAGGAATTTGGGTTAGGACCCTTCGGGCTCGGTGGTTTTGGACAAAAAATCACATTTCAACTATTGTAGTTGCAGAGGGCTGATTGCATTTACGACTAAAAATGGTCGCTTTTGCAACAGATCAAGATGGGGTGAAGGTCTGTTTTGGCAATGGGTGTGTTGCAATTGCAGAACCGCTTTTGCGACCCAAGTGTGCAATTACTATGGATCCCTATAGTGCATATATAAAAAAGGATAATTCGAGATTTTGGCATTTTAACTACATATTTGGATGAGCTAAGTCACGGGTTGAGGAGAGTTTTGACTTGGGTTCAACATATATCACCAAGGGAACGATTTCACACCAATGAAGAAATAATTTTTATTTACACCTATCTTAGTAATTGTTCATGAATTTATGCTAGATATAACCCCTAAATTATGAATTTGAAGTAGAAATTTGGGGACTTTTGCCCTAGAATTAAGATGGGGAAATTAGGGATTTTTATCATCGATTTGTTATCAAATTTGAAAATTAAGTAATAGATTTGGACTCATAGGATTATGGGTATTGCAGAAACGTAACCAATTTTGAATCTTGATCCAGAATTTGAATTTGACTTTTTGTTAGATATTAACTTTAGCTTAGTCTCAAATTGCAATATGAGTATCTTTGAACTTGTTTAATCACATAGATTGAGCTCGTATGATCAACTCAGGGTAAAGAAAAATGGTTCAAGAAGGCTAGAGTCACTTTGAACTAAGGTAAGGCTTTGACCTCAATGAGAAAAAAAAAATTGAAAACTGACTTGATTTGGTTATACTATGTATGTGGGTGTAACATATGTGCGAGGTGACAAACGCATATGCAGATAACAGGGGTATATTGGGATATAATGTTATATCATGCCTATTTTTCTGTCTTGTGACTTGTTTGCATGACTAGTTGAGCACTTTTTCACGCTAGATCATGCTAGAGTAACATTATAAGCTATGCGCATATATGTAGTTACTTAAATGTTGTCATGCACTGTTCATATGCATATAGCTTGCATATTAGATTTACATAGATTTGAAAGAACTTGAAAAAATTGATGAAATTTTCTGTGTCCTATTCATTTGGCATTGCCCCTATTTTATACAAAGTTGTACATCCAAATAAAATAAAGAAACAAATGGAAAAATGTATGTACTATGTACACTTGTCCTATTTCTATTTATCCAACCTATCAAAATGTGTAACCAACTAATATTCCATTTATGCTCATCATTTGTGTAAAGCTGTCCAGAAACTGTCCAAAATAAACAGCTATAGCATTAATCCAACGTTTGATATTTCATCCATCAATATTGAGTTGGAGGGTCAAGATGCTTCCACGTATCTGTGTTGATTGTTGTCATTTTCAGTCAAAGTAGATTTGTCTGAACTAAACACTTTTACTTTGCCTCTTTCTTGGTCATCTGCTTCTTTATTTTTATTGCCTCTTTCTTCTCTTTCTTCCTTGCTTTAATCGACATAGCCATGGTAGATGTTGATGCAGAATCAACATCCTTTTCTTCAATATCCCCCCTCAAGTTGGAGGGGAGAGAAAGAACCCCCAACTTGGATAAAATATTCCGATGAGAAATCCCAGTTAGGGGTTTTGTAAAGAGATCTGCGATCTGTTTGTCCGATGGAACAAATGACAAAGAAATTAAACCAGAAAGGTATTGTTGCCTTACAAAGTGGCAGTCAAGCTCCACATGCTTCTTCCTTTCATGAAAGACGGGGTTGCGTACGATATGAATCGCGGCTTGACTGTCGAAGTAAACTGGTACCGATAAAAATAGCGAAATGGAGAGTTCTGTGAGCAGTCGCACAAGCCAAGTAAGTTTTGCGGTGACCTTGCGCATGGAGCGATATTCCGCCTCGGCGGAGGAAAGCGAAATCGAAGCTTGCTTCTTCGATTTCCAAGAGATAGGAGATCCGCCAAGGGTGATATAAAAACCAGTTACGGATCACCGAGAATCTGGGCAAGACGCCCAATCGGCATCACAAAAAGCGAGTAGAGATAGAGAGGGGTTAGAAGAGAGCAAGATACCTTGCCCGGGGTCAAGTTGAAGATACCGAAGAACTCGAAGGGCAGCAGAAAAATGAGAAATGCAAGGCCTTTGCAAAAATTGGCTAAGTTTGAGCACTGGAAAAGCTAGATCTGGACGTGTATGAGTGAGGTAATTTAATTTTCCAATGAGATGTCGATAAATCATAGGATCGTCCATGGGTAAATCACTATCTGCTTGTAATTTGATGCTAGGATCAAGAGGAGACGACACCTTTGGGAGATGGGTGCAGTCAAATTCGGTCAGCAAGTCTAAGGTGAATTTCCTTTGACTCATGATAAAACCTTTGTTTTCTCTAATAATTTCCATACCTAGGAAGTAGCATGCCACCAAGATTTTTGATTTTGAATTCTGAATGAAGAAAACTTGTAATAGTAGCAATTTCTTGAATGTCATCACCTGTGAGTAGAATGTCGTCGACATAGACTGCTAATATTGAGATTTGAGCACCATTCTTCTTAAAAAATAAAGAGTAGTCGTTTAAAGAGGCAGAATATCCTTTGTAACTCAAAGCCCCAGCAAGTCGAGCATACCATTGCCGGGAAGCTTGCTTTAAACCATATAATGACCTTCTTAGAAGGCAAACATGGTTAGGTGTGGGTGGAATGAGACCTGATGAAAACTTCATAAAGACCTCTTCTTCTAAGTTCCCATGTAAAAAGGCATTATTCACATCCAATTGTGAAACATGCCATCCTTTTTTAATAGCAACTGCCAACAAACATCGGATTGTGGAAAATGTTTCGTTGTAATCAACACCATGTTTTTGAATGTCCCCCCTGACCATTAATCGTGCTTTAAGCCTTTCAACAGAACCATCTGAATTTTGCTTCACTTTGTAAACCCATTTGCATGGTAATGCCTTCTTTCCTGATGGCAAATCAACTACATCCCAAGTGTGGTTTAGTTGAAGAGCTTCAATTTCCTTGTCCATGGCTGCTTTCCATCCAGGATGAGCAGCAGCTTCCAAATTTTTAGGCTCAGATAATGAAGATAAGGAGTTTAGAAACTGTTGGTTAGAGACAGTTAAGGTGGAGAGTGAGTGACTAGGAAGAAGAGGAGGAGAAGAAAAACAAGAAGTGGTAAGATTAGTGAAAAACACATTGTTGCAAACAAAATCATCCAAATAGCTAGGCCTATGTACAATTCTTCCCGATTTTGTGGTAGAACTGGGATTGGGATGGTTAGTTGGGTGTAAAATAGATGAATTGGGAATATCATGAAGACTCAAACTTGGTGAATTAGGTGTAGGAAATGGTGAGGGTGAACTAGGAGGTGAGGGTGAATTAGGTGTAGGTAAAGGAGATGATTTGGATGGTGGAAGATTTGAGGAAACAGTGTTGTGTGGAGTGTTGAAAGAATCTTCTAAATGTGGAGAAGATGAAGAAAACAGATTAGTGGTGGAAGAATGAGAAGTGGAAGAAGCAAAGGGAAATCTATCCTCATGAAAATGAACATCCCTAGAAACAAAAACTCTCTTAGTTTTTAAGTCCAAAACCTTGTACCCCTTTTGATTTTGAGGATAGCCCAAAAATACACACTCTATTGCTCTAGGTTCAAACTTTCCTCTTCCTTGAGATAGTGTGGAAGCATAACACAAGCAACCAAAAATTCTTAGAGATTGATAAGAAGGCTTTCTGTTAAACAGCATTTCATGTGGGGTTTTTCCTTTCAAAACTCTTGAAGGCAGCAAGTTGTAAGTATACACTCTCCCCCAGTGGATATAGGGACTTTTGATTGAAAAAATAATGCCCTAGCAATTTCCAAAAGATGTCTATGCTTCCTTTCCACAACCCCATTCTGTTGTGGGGTAGCAACACAACTTCTTTGGTGTAGGATACCCTGTTCAGTTAGATATGCTGCCTCTTGTGAACCTGATCCCAACTCTAGTGCATTGTCTGATCTAATGCATTTCACTTTCCTGTTGAACTGCCTTTCTATCATGGCAAGATAACTTTTCAAAACTGGAAAAGCATTGCACTTAGTGCTAAGTAAGAATGTCCAAGTGCACCTACTAAAGTCATCTACAATAGTGAGGAAATACTTATATCCATTATAAGTAGCTTGTTTGTAAGGTCCCCAAGTATCAATGTGAATGAGATCAAATAATCCTTTAGTTTTGATTGTACTAATAGGAAAAGGTGTCCTAGTTTGTCTAGCTTTAGGACATACATCACATACGCAATCAGTGAAAGAGGAAGACTTAATAAAACTCAAATATTTCATTGATGATAGTGGCAAATGCCCAAATCTGATGTGCCAAAGGCTTACATCTGAAATAACATTAGCAAGAACAGGAAAGGAAACTGAATTGGAAACAAACTAAGAATCACTTCCTTTTGAAACTGAAACTACATTTTCTTTAGAGCAAATATTTGACTTAGAAATTGAAGGATGCAGTAAATACAATCCTTCTTTGACATCACCAAAAGCTTCTATTCTCCTCAGAAAAAGGTCCTGCAAAATACATGCACTAGGAGTGAATAAAAGGTTGCAATTGATTTGTTGACAGAAAGCAGATTATACTTAAAAGAAGCAACATGAAGAACATTTTTTAAAATGAGATTAGGCAAGATTGGAACACTTCCTTATTGATGGATGAAATATTTATGCTCTGATACCATGAAAGAACTTGAAAAAATTGATGAAATTTTCTGTGTCCTATTCATTTGGCATTGCCCCTATTTTATACAAAGTTGTACATCCAAATAAAATAAAGAAACAAATGGAAAAATGTATGTACTATGTACACTTGTCCTATTTCTATTTATCCAACCTATCAAAATGTGTAACCAACTAATATTCCATTTATGCTCATCATTTGTGTAAAGCTGTCCAGAAACTGTCCAAAATAAACAGCTATAGCATTAATCCAACGTTTGATATTTCATCCATCAATATTGAGTTGGAGGGTCAAGATGCTTCCACGTATCTGTGTTGATTGTTGTCATTTTCAGTCAAAGTAGATTTGTCTGAACTAAACACTTTTACTTTGCCTCTTTCTTGGTCATCTGCTTCTTTATTTTTATTGCCTCTTTCTTCTCTTTCTTCCTTGCTTTAATCGACATAGCCATGGTAGATGTTGATGCAGAATCAACATCCTTTTCTTCAATAAGATTTGGTTGAGCCAAGTGAGTTGTCCGTGCGAATTATGACGCGTGAGTTGTCTGTCTGATGTGTGGATATGGATCCGTCCCTCTAGAGCCGTTGTACTTTCCTGGGAAACCAGATAATATGCACACAAATGTGCTGGGAGCACCAGGTACGAAAAGGTAAGAGTCTTTATCACGTGTATTTGATTCTGACTCATGTTACATGCATATCATATTATATGCTAAATTCGTGCATACAAATTATGTTGTATCTGTGCATCTTATGTCGTGCCGATCATGCCTTATCAGTCAAGATCATATGATAATTGTACATGTTCATTAAGTAAGTATTTCGAGCAAATCCTCACCACTTTAGGGACGCCAAGTGATACTCATTGGGTACACATGATTTATTGTACTCATGCTGCACATTTTGTGCGGGTATTGAGGGTACTAGTGGAGTGTGTGAACAACCTTAGAAGTTGATTTGAAGACTGTCGTGGTGAATTGTTGCTTCATAACGTCTTGGAGTTTCCTTCTCGTTTTATTACTTTGCTACTCTTTTTATTTTTGAATGGTAATTTATTTGAGACCATTTGTATTTACTCTTTTAGCCGCTTATCATTCGTATCGTCATTTTTCTGGGAGTCGGGGGTGGCCGGGGGAAGGGGGGATGTTGTGGGTTATGATATCTCTGCATCGTTGACTCTACAACTTCTCTTTTGGTTTAATATCTACTTTTAAGGTTCTTTATTGTCCTTTCATAATTAAAATGCACTTTTCATATTAATGGATTCACCAAACGGATTGAGTTATGTTCCATCACAATTTAGATAAATTGGATCGTGACAAATTAAAATATGAATCTAAATTTATCAAATGAAAACAGAAGTGCATGAAATAGAACAATAGATGAACCAGGCAAGGACTAATTTAAGCACCAATATTTATGATGCTAGCTAGTCTTTTTATTAAACAACACTATTTCTCATGGATACTTTAAAAAGAAACAATTACAGAGACAATTAAAAGATCATTTCTCCTCTCTTTATTTTTTAACAGTCTCTGGTGCAGATACAGGTGGGGCGAAGGCCAAGGCAGTGTCCGCCGGTGGAGAATTTGTAATCGATCTTGCAGACGGAGGCGCATTTGGCATCGCTAAGACATGGCCCCTTGAAATAGCGGCTCTGAAACTGGCAGGTCTTTGCCGCCTCTGCACTGCTCATTGGTCCCATTTCTATCAATTGTAGTCAAAACATCAAAAATCAAGAATTATATATACTGCCATTAATAAAAATTAAATAATTTATTTTATTTTTCAGATGAATTCGAGTTATATGTATTGTAAGTGTAAGAAACTTTTATACCATCAGCCAATTTTACCTGTTGTATCAGATAGGCTATCTTATACAAATCCAACAATTTAAGGAGGGATATTCTTTGAATGATATGATAGTGGAAAACATTTCTTACACTGACAGAATATATAAATTATGCTTTTTTGAGCCAAGAGTTTATCGAAAAATGTCTCTCTATCTTCTAAGATAAGGATAAGATCCGCGTACACACTACTATTTCCAGACCCTACTTGTGAGATTACAATGGGGATGTTATTGTTGTTGACGGTATATATAAATTAAAAACTCTTTGAATTATAAATCTCACATTTTAGGGAATCTTTGGATGACTTGATAATATAGTTATTTTTTAGATATCTAACGTTGTAAAAACTATTTTACTGTTATCAGCACACAATAGTTTAAATCAATCGGCTATTATATTTTCAGCATCTTTTTCTTGCAACGAAATTAAAGAGAAAATAATTTTAACAATAATGGGGCTATTAGAAAGGAGTAATAAAATTTTATGAAGGAAGAAAACAAACCAATGACCAAAAGCAGCATTGCTACAAGGAAGAGAGTTGCAAACAAACGCATGGAGTGTCCCATCTACACACCAAGAGAGAACTAGAGAGATGAACGTGATTTGAGAAGTTGAATGCTGGTTGAGACTAGGAGTGGAAGGGGGCTTTTATAGATGCTTATTATTTACTTCTTTGGTCCCAAATTAAAGACAAAAATATGTAAATTATGAATGTTAATCCGATATAGTTAGCTCAATAAAAGAAGTAATCATGCCCCACAAAGGTCCTTACGTGTCTTATTGTGATTGAACTCTACTCTATGATAGTCAATCATGCCATTAAAGTATTTAACTCTATTCTGAGATGGTCAACTAAGACATAAATGTATTTAACTCGACTTTGAGATGGTCAATTAAGCCATCAATTCAACTCTTAACATAACCGTGCATTTAAATATGATTACATATCCTTTAACTGTTTTAGCATTATACTTCCTCCGTTCGATATTACTTATAGACTTTTTCCTTTACACACCTCTTAAAATATCATAAATAAAAGGTATTCCCTCCGGATCAAAAAAATAGTCCACTTAGTCATTTACACACCTCTTAAAAAAATATTAACTTCTAGACAAAAATAGGTAATTTGACTAAACTACCCCTAATTAAATAGGCATTGAGATTTGATCATATAACACTTAATAGGGGCAAATATGAAAAAATAAGGTTAATTCTTTCTTAATTTGCTGAGTGGACTCTTTTTTTTATCCAAGAAAAAAAGGCTAAGTGGACTCTTTTTTTTATCCGGAGGGAGTATATTTTTACTATCTACCCTTGTCTCTCTCCAATAAATTGACTCTAATCAATATTTATTATTTTTAAGAAAACTTAATATTAAATGTAAGATGGGAAAGATTTAATTAATTTTATCTTGATTTGTAAATTGACAAGTAATTTGGGATATATATTTTTAGTAATGTGGACAAGTAATATGGTACAGAGGGAGGAGCATATTACTACTTTAGTCAAACCTCTCTATAACAACATCATTGAGTCCGAAGTTTTTTGGTTGCTATAGTGAATGGTTGTTATGCACCGGTAACAACATTGACATTTAAATAATATTGCACTGTTAGGCAAAAAGATGCATACTATCTAATATTTCATTTTTAATTGTCAAATCATAAGTTTAATCACACTTTGTATGACGACGGAAAATCTTTTAATGATGGAAATTTGTATTCATATAATATTCTTTGCCATAAATACTGTATTTAAAATATCAAAATATTTGGTCAAAATCTCTAGACATGTTATTGGTAATTTTGAAGATTCTATTTTCTAGAAAGATGATTAATAAGTTTATTATCGAAAAAGAAGATAGATGTTATAGAGAGATAATTTTACAAAGAACGTACTGTTTTAAAGATGGCTATTGTTGTTGTGGGTAAAAAAAACTGTTATAGAGAGGTAAACTATAACATAAAAAATCAGTTTCGAAAAATACCTAGCTATTATAGAGAGGTGTTGTTATATAAGGATGCTGTTATAGAGAGGTCTGACTGTATATATAAGCATGAATGAAGAATTTTTGTAGTTCTCACAGGGCCATTTTTGTCAATTTAGTAGAGATTTTTTTTTTTAAGAAGTGACGTGTATTGTTGACTTGTTATCTCTCTTTTATGTTGCCCCTAATTTAGTTCAATATCACTTTAGTTGCCATCACATAATTTTGTGATTAAGAAAAAGCACCTTTGAGATGTTGCATCATATATAAGCATGAATGAGGAACTTTTGTGGTCCTCACAAGGTCATTTTTGTCAATTTACTAGAGCTAATTTTTTCTTAAGAAGTGTCGTGCATAGTTGGCTTGTTGTCCCTCTTTTATGTTGCCTTTAATTTAGTTCAATATTACTTTAGTTGTCATCACTTAATTTTGTAATTAAGAGAAAGCACTTTTGAGATGTTTTATACGATCCTAATTAGACTAAGTTTTTGGAGGTTAAAAGTGCTTATTTTTTAAAATAAAAAATGAGGTATTTGATCAAATTTTTTTAAAAAAATAAGTGTTCATAGAAGTAGCAGAGACTATTTTTGAAAAGCTAAAAAAATAACTTTTTTATTAAAAATACTTTTGTAGATCCCTGTACTAGTAGTGTGTGTAGGCTGCTGATTTGGAGACTCTCGGGGTAAGGTCTTATTTCATAGCGCCTAGGAGTTTCCTTTCTTTTTATTACTTTGCTACTACTTTTATATTCCAAACAATAATTTATTTTGACAAAAAATTTATTTATTTTTTTAGTTGCTCATGACTCGGATCGTCATTTCTTGGGATTGTTTACGATATTCTAGCATAGTTGACTTCATTATAATTTCTCTTTTGGTTTAATATCTACTCTTTATGCTTATTATTGTGTTTTTATAATTAAAAATATATAGACTTGCATATTAATGAATTCGCGTAACGGATGGGAATTAGGTTTCATCACAGTTTTTGAAAAATTTAATCATACCAAATGTAAAATTAAATAATCCAAGCCAATAAATTTCAAGTACCAAACATTTGGAAAAAAAAATGCATGTAGAACAATAAATGAAGCAGACAAGGACTCAAGCACAGAACGTACCAAGACTATCTATGTCTTTTTATTGATAAACAACTTTAGTTATCATGGATGTTTTAACAAGGAAACAATCACAAAGACAATGAAAATATCATTTCTCACAGACACTTAGAAATATTCTTCTTTAATTTTTTAACAGTTTCTAGTGCAGAAACAACGGCGGCGAAGGCCATGGCAGTCGCCGCCAATGAAGCCTTCATTCTTGCAGATGGAGGCGCAGTTGGTATCACTAAGACATGTCCCCTTGAAATGGTGGCTCTGTGACTCGCAGGTCCTTGCCTCTGCACTGCTCATTGGTGCCATATCTGTCAATTGGGCAAACATCAGAAATCAAGAATTGCATATACAACCAATAATACACACTGATAAATTTAATTTATTTTCAAACACTACTACAGTTAGAGGTTTTTCCCACCGGCATTCAGTGAAAACTTTGTGCCATGATTTTTTCACTTCATTCCTACTGAACCAACTCACTAGGAAAACGCATGATGGGAAACAAGTTTTCACTGAAACGCTGGAAACTTCCTAATTTGTACATGCAAAAACA
Source organism: Lycium barbarum (assembly GCF_019175385.1). Taxonomy (NCBI): domain Eukaryota; kingdom Viridiplantae; phylum Streptophyta; class Magnoliopsida; order Solanales; family Solanaceae; genus Lycium; species Lycium barbarum. The sequence continues at coordinate 11,544,542 of NC_083343.1, forward strand.
CTTATTTAGATTTTTTCCACTAACACTCAGTTATGAACATTTTTCAGTAGGAAATCCAGTAGGGAAATAATAATTTTTTTAACAGTGCATCATATATATCGTCAGTGTAAGAAGTTCTAATACCCAGTCAATTTTACGTGTTGTAGTATCAAGTAAACTATCTTGTAAATCCAACATCTTAAGGAGGGATATTCTTTGGATGACCTGATAGTGACTAATGGTGTACATAAATTACAAGCTCTTTGAATTAAACCTCACATTTTGAGGAAGCTTACTTATAGATATCTTTTGGATAACCTGATAGTATAATAACTTTTTTAGATATTTAATATTGTATTTTTTTTTACATTATCAACAGATAAAAATTAAACTCAATTCGCTGTTATATTTAGTGCATCTTCGTCTTGCTACAAAATCAAAGAGAATATGTTTCAACAATAATATAATGGAGCTGTTAGAAAGCTGTATAGTAATAAAAATTAGTAAAGGAAGAAGACGAACCAGTGGCCAAAACCAGCATTGTTACAAGAAAGAAAGTTGCAAACAAACGCATGAAATCTCCCATCTTCAGAGAGAGAAAGAGAGAACTAGAGATAGAGAGAAAAAGGGAATGCAATTTGGGAATTAATTGAGTACTGGTTGAGACTAACAGTAGCAAGGGGACTTTTATAGATGCTGATTTACTATACTAGTGTAAAAAAGAAGAGTTCCTCACCTAAGTAGCTGTCACAAAATGATCTAAGTTTATAGAAAAAAGTTATTTGTGACTTATACAAGTAATGTCAGGTGGGTTTGTGGGGCTTCTTTTCGTCTCACAAGTTAGTGAAATTACATTTTACACTTTTGAGATGACAAGCTTTAGTTAGCATACTTTTTTTGACATAATACATAGATAGACACTTAAACTTGACCTCTACTGTCAGTTGACCACTCCAACTTACAAAATGATTATCTTGACACCTCAACTCATCTCCACTGTGTCAGTTGGGCACTCTAATTTCACAAAATGATCATCTAGACATCTCCAAATTTATATGTCCACGAGACACAATGAGTACGAATTTAGGTGTGTAGACGTGCATTCTCAAAGTTAGAGTTTTTAGTTGCCAGTTGAGATCAACTTAAGGTGTCTATCTATGTATTATGCCTATTTTTCTTAGAAAAAACAGGTCACAATCTCAACATACCTCAAGTTCTAGCTAACTAAATACTCCAAAACTACTTTACCACATTCAACGGACCGGTCGATTTTGTGAGCAATTATATTTTCTAATTATTCATAATCTAAGGACACTAAATGTATGTTAATTTTCTCAATCAAATTCCAAATGTAATGAGCATGTAATGTTGGAAGGTGATATGTTTTTACAGCGTGAGAATAAGGAAAGGGGACTCCTCTGCCACACTCTATTACACATGTTATGCCTACCAAAAATGAAGAATAATTGAGAGTAGTTATATCCCTTATAAAGTTGTAAAAATTTGTTATTAAGTCGAAGTTCATGTATAAGCTTTGCGTTGTCTTGCCCAATTCTGAGGTTAGGCATGTATTACTGTCCAGCCATGAACGGTCCCTCTTAACATCTTTGACATGTCTTCTTTCTTGAAAATATAAGTTTGAACGTATCTGGTAATGTAATTGGCCATCTTACAACACTGGCGCAGTTAAATGTTTTTATGCTAACAGTACAATAAAATCTGAATTTTTCTTCCCTCTAAATTGTTCTCCGCATTTGTTTTCAAAATTAAATTATCATAGAGTAGTATGATTTGCTCCTTTTGTTGAGTTCATTGAAGTTTTGTTATTTGAATTGCCGCTATTGCAGAATAGCTTATTCCGTTCTATCCTCAAAGGAATTAACCCGAAACCTTGTGCAACAGTAAGAGGATTAAATTCCTTAAGGATACAGAAAAAAATTATGGGCTCAAAATATTTTTCTGTTTCTTCTACTTTTCAAATTTACTGCTACGAGCACAATTTTGACTAACATGAGGGAGGTGCGAATATATATGCGGATATCGGGGGTACATGTGGTGTATTATGTTATATCATGCCTATTTCCATATTCTACTTGTGTGCATGACTATTTTTTAGTGTGTCGTATTCATGCTAGAGTAAACATTTTTTTTTTTGGTTAAACAGATACTGCTGATATATATTCATAGCAACATATATCTACATCTTAGTTACGGTAGAGTTAACGGCCTCAGGGCCATTTAGTTGTCCAAAATCATCACCCCCATGGGTGGTACCAAAATTTACAACTCGGTTAAAGAGAGTACCACATTGGTCATCAAAATATACATTTCTAACAAAAATAGGAGGAGCTTCCAATAACTTCACTTCATCATACAAAAGTCCTTCTTTGGCTAGCAAGTCTGCCACCTTGTTCTGCTCCCTGAAGCTATGCCTTAGCTCCGGATGACCCAGCCTTCTCATTAAGCACCTCGTTAATGCTGAGGTTTTGTTCTGATTAGGTGGAAGAACCAGTTGACTTAAATGAATTATCCAGGTTCCGCTTTTTCTATTGTGGCCCATCATTGATCTGGAAAGTGATTTTTGGTAAAACCGTTATTGGGCTTTGAGAACCCTGGATTTCCTCTTTCTTCTTAAAACTTCTTGTTTGGCTTCTTAGGCCCATTTTTGTCTTGCTCGAGGATTAGGCTTGTTCAGCTTCCATCACCTGTCCAAAATTAAAAATAGAGTTAGTAAACACATGCCCTGATATTTTGGACTCATTGTTATGTTGGGCCATGTTAAGTGGCCAAATTCCAATTGGATTCTGCATCATTGGCCCAGTCTCATTTGTGAAGATGAACCTGGTCTTAGGGTTAGCCGCCGACCCTTTGCCTTTGCCGCAATTTGACCGGTCTTTGTAATGAAAAGAATGGGGATTTCGAAGCTTACCAGAGGCACCATCGTAAGAGTTTACCTGTATCTTTTTACCTCTATGTTGTTGACTTACCATCCCATCTTTTGATTCAGACTTTATTTGAGGGCTTTTCCTCCTTACCAAAGGTCACTGTCTTTCACTTCGATTCTATCGGTTTGTCCGGCGTATCTGCTCCATCAACTGGATTTCTTGCTAGGATAGGGGGTGGTTTGTGGTTGCAAGATTCAACCGTATGTCCTTCCACATCCCACACACATAATACCCTCCCCCTCATAAACTAGGGTTTACTTATGATTTCCAATTGTGATAGAGGTCCTGATTGGAACATCTAGACTTACTTCTACACAAATCCTTGCATATCAGCCTCTAAGGGTAGCCGATGTGCATGCATCAATTTTAACAAGTTGCCCAATTTTCCTCCCCACTTTTTCAAGTATTCGCCTATCATAAAATTTCGTTGGTAACTGAGGTAGGCGTACCCAAATTGCCGTAGTATTTTTTTTTTTTTTGGCCGGAATAATATTTGGTTCCCATTGTCAAACTGAAAGAAATTGACCCGCTACAAACCATGGGCCTTCGTACAAAACAGTGGCAAGACTAGACTCTTCTTTGAATTTTTCTACATAAAAATCGGAGCCTAAATCTATTAGTGTTAGAGGCTCGTCAATATTCCAGAGGTCATCGAGTTTACCTTTCAAACACTGGTGACTTAATTTCTTGCCAAAAACTTTAACTATGACGGAAAATCGCCATGGTTGGTACAATCTTTCTTGTTCCTCGGAAGTGAGAGTTATAGTATCCAGATCTAATGGGGGTTCGAAGTTATCCTCCATATCTAAGCTGTACAGTTGTTTTGATTCATGGATGTAGAAGGTTTCTAGTTCCTCATCTCGATCTAGCATAACACTCTTATAGAAGAGGGGTTTGGGCTTTGGAGAAGGTAGAGTTTCTTTTTCCATGTCGGAGTGATATGGATCTGGTGGCTTTGGGGAAATTTGGAGGGAGGGGGGGGGGTCTGTCTGAGGGATATGGAGATCGGTCATACCGGTCAAAATCTGAAGTTGGGTTGGTGGAGAGAGGTGGTTTGTAGAAGAATCTAGAGAGAAGGCAGTGTCATACCCCATTTTAACCGGGTTAAAAGTAGAAGTACGACATATTGGAGATTCCTGTTTTTTGTTTATTTCAAGGAGTCGCCACCTAATTATTTATGGTGAATTAGGACACCTAAAGTTTATTAAGGTTATATTTAAAGTTAACTCTGTTTAAGATCTGCGAAACTTAAGATTCTAGGTAAGGGTTCAATTAGTCTAAAGGGAAGGTATTAGGCACCCTTTAAGACTCATTAACAATGGTTAACCGACCGGACTTAAAATTAATTAGGCTAAATGTAAATATAGTATTATAGAAAAGGAAAGTGATTTTGTAAGTATGGCTAAAGTTATAGATAAATATGTAAGAATGCTATTTAAAATAGAACTTGTAAAATAATAATAATTTGTATAAAAGAGTACTTTTAATGCTATTTTGAAATACGACTTATAAATGTTGTTAAAATTTTAAACGAAAGTATAATAATGTTGTTTAAAATAATACTCGTAGAAAACATAATAATTTGTGTAATAGAAGATTCTAAATGTTAAATGAGACTTAAGATACCGCTAAAGCCTAAAATGAAAATATAGTAATATTATTCCAAAAATAAGATTCGTAAGAAAATAGAGTAATTTGCTTATGTTTAATAGCCTTTAAAAAAAATGATTTGTCAAATGTGATCTAGACTTATACTCTTAAATAAGATGAAAGGTCCATAAGTTTCTTTCTATTTTTTATTACTCTTTATTTAATTAATTTCGGCTAAAAATATGTATAATTGAGTAAATCTTGAAAATGCTTGTAACATACAATTGGATTCATATTTTGTGTGTTAGTAATATTTTGAAATTCCTAAGGTGGTAATAATGAGAAATGATTCTTTTAACCCAAATGATGTAGTCATGTTATCTTGAAAAATCTATTACTCAAATACATGCTATCGATACTATAAATAGTTTTAAAAAAATAGAAGTGAATGTAATTTATGGAATTAACTACCCATTACTAAACTAAACCCCTTAATGTCACTAAGGTTCATTCTAGCTAAGGAAAGATAAAATAGGAAAAGTATTAGTCATGTAATTACAAAGTAAATGCACAAAGAAAATAAAATAAAGAAATAAAATGATTTAAATGGGCTCAGCCCATTTTAGGATTGCTGCTGTTCGCTGCCACTGCTATGGGCCTCGGCCTAGCGAGATTGTTAAGCAGATCGCTGCGGATGGACTGATGGACTGACTTGAGAGAAATTATGTTGGGCTTTCGGCCCAACGCCAAGTGCGGAAGGAGATGAGTCTGAGGGACTCGTATGCGATAGTCATGCATAAAAACAAAGGAAAAGGATTAGGAAATAAGCAGATTAAATAAGGAAAATAAATAGACGAAGGTGAATTCTTAGAAAAAAAAAAGAAGCATGATCAGCAGAGTTCATAGTTGCAGGATTGTCTGAAAAGAAAAATCATCAAAACAACAACAAAGAAAGGGCAGCTAACTACTTGAAAATAACCCAAGTCCAAGGTTCCATTCTTTGAAGAAAGAGGCTGAAATTCAATTGTTTTTAAAGTTTTGATGCTAAAACAATACGAGAAACTAAAGGCAGACATTTTAGCTTCTTTGGACGATGAAAAATTTGTCAATCTCTCTGTTCGATTAAGCTTTTACTCTGTGCTGGTCCAAAAACCCAAGCACTTGACATTGTGTTTAACGCATGTCAATAAGCAAGAATTATAGTACTAATATATTTACTGGATACTCATGCTCTAAAGGCTGAAATATATTCGAATACAACTAAAGGCAGCTAATTATCTCAAAGATTTCAAAATAATGAGGTTGTGCTAGAAATAGAGGCTAACATAAAATTAAACTATCCCATCTCCATGCTTTGAACATGGCGTTATCCTAGCTGTTATAACTCAAACAAGCAGCTGTATAACTACAGCCATACATATACTATAGTTGAAGGAAAAATCGACTTATTCATGCTCTTTTCATAAGCAAGGAACGAAAATGGCAGGGAGCAACTGTGATATATGCATTCTATGGAGATGAAAGGGAACTAGGAACTACAGTGCGAATCCATGAGAAACAGTAACATTCAGTCACAACCAAACATCCAGCAGCATGGTTTACATACTAGGAGGGATATGAGATGCTCAAGCATATTTGAATACCCTTGAAACTGCCAACTTAAAACAACTAAGCACACTTCGCGAAAGGTCGAACAAGGAAAGGATTTGATTCATATTTATCGAAGGGCTATAAAGGAGCCAAACTACTTAAATCATTTGTATTCTCATATTGACTTAAGGATAGGCCACAAAAATCTAAAGACGTGGCGATTCCCCGGGCGTGAGTTTGGAAGGAGAAGTATTGACTTAGAGTATCATTAGAAGATACTTGATTTCAATGATTTTAACACACTAGTTTGAACTCGATTATGAGATTGGTCGACTTCATTCTACTTTGGTTCTGTTTCACAAGCAGGTTGTAGCACTAGCAATTACAGGGCAGTTCACAGATGCAGCCAGGACCATTATTGATATATCACAAACCACCAAAAATCAGATATGTGCACAGTTATTGGTTAATCATTTGTGTTTGAGGCAGTTCTACGCTTAGTCTTATTTAACAACATAGTGGAGGATTGAATAATTAGAAATACAGCGAGAGTGTATCTGAGAATGCTTTTAGGCTATGGAGTAGAAAGAAAGGATCATACTCTACTCTAAACCAATCAATTACAAATTTTGAAAAGAAACAACTATTGGCCTTAAAAGATTACACATCATGAAGGGCAATGCGAGGACTAAGACCAAACAGCATGTGGACATGTATAAGATTCAAATTGAAAACCAAACAAGATTACCCTTCATATCATGGGGGCTATACTGAGCAAAGAGATACAAACATGCTAATGTCTAATCTCACCTATCTATATTAAATAAAAATGACACCTGTGACTAACACAACCAAACAACACTTCAACATAGGATAAAGTTAAATAATATAACAAACCACTAGCACATGAACCTTCTCGTAATTAAATACGTATTAGAGATAGTCAACGTAACCAAGCAAATATCTTACTTTGAATCAACAGGCTAGAACATAAACATGAATCAATTGCAGAGTTATTAAGGCATATGGACTAAACAACTTCTAATGGATACATAATTAGATAATGTCCACTTTAAACAGAATTTATAGGAATGCTAATAATTAGGTAAATTTATCTTAACTCAGGTGAGGTTGAGGTAGCAGCTAAACCAGGCCAAACCAATCAGCTAAAGGGTCTATTAATAGACTAATCTATCTGAGGTCAGTAAAGTGGCACTAGGCATAACATCAAGCCAACCGAACAGGAAACTTAAACTTACAGATGAAAGACAATTATGAAGATGATTCAGTGTTGATCTGTCTTAGTCACATACATAATATACCTAAGATATACCCACCACAGTGTGTATATCAGATGTATATCGAATGTATATCTCCTTCTTACCTTGATAACCACTGTATATCCTATGTATATTCAACTTAAAATAGATTCTAAATCCTGGAAATTCAGTCTAACACCCAAATTACAGCATGCATCTTCCAAGTTCATTTAGCAACTAATGTTCTATCCTAACAGCTCCCAAACATCAAACGAACAGCAGGAAAACAAAGAGACTACACAACCAACACAAAATTGCAGAAATGAGCTAAGATTTCGAACTAAAATAGAAACTAACGACTGAAACAATAAGTCTCATAATATTGCATGTAAAACCACTCCAACTTCTCAATAATCAGAATAAAACATGCCTCATAATTCACAGACCAAAATAGAGTAAAGCTACGACGCTTATAAAATCGATTAAACCGTGTTGAACTCTAAATAGCACAGAAATGCAGGATCAAGAAAACCAATTGGAAATACTAAACAGTCGACAGAACACATACAAACATATCAGAAACTTTAGATTCGACGATATAAGAAAAAATACTGACCTTTTGTGGGTGCAGTGAAGTGGGGCGTCGAGGTGTCGAATCTATACTCGAACTCGAAGAACCCGATTAAGGTAAAAAGGTTTCCAACCAAAATACAGTGATTGTTGGCTGTTCTTTTCGAGCAAGGCTATCTTTGATGATTAAACATGTGTTTTGTAGGGAATTTTGCAGTTCCAGATTCTTGGGTTTTCAACAGAGGGTTTTTTCTGATTTTAAAAGAAAATTCAGACTGGAGTAGAAATCAAGCTTAAGACTCGAGGGTAGGAAACTTGTGTATCCTCCCAAACCCTGAAAATTCCCCCTCCCTACGATTCAACCTCCGTTTCATTTATAAAGTTTAATTTGTACTAAAGTAAAGGGAGGAGCGTGGGAGAGAGACTATCAGCGTGGGGAACAAAGGCGACAGACGCATGGGGGACATGGGATGGAGGAGACAGAGAGGATGGCAGAGGCGTGGTGGGGAGAAACGTGAGGAGAGAGAGAGGTGAGTGGAAGGGAGAAGGGAAAGGGGGAGGCAGCTGAGAGTGGAAGAGGAAAAGGAGAGGAGAAAATGAAAGAGGAAGAGAGGTAGGGTTTAGGAAAAGGATAAGTGGACCGGACCGGGTCGGGTATTTCGGTTGGGCTGGTCCGTTAGGGTAGAAAATGGGCTGGTCCGTTTGGTATTTTAGTTGGGTTGAAAATGTGGGTTGGGTATTAAAATGTAGGTTGTTTGTTTAGGTAGGGAAATAATATTGTATTGGTATTTTGGGCCATTAATTTGGCTGAAAATTGTTGTTCCTTCCTCCGCTATTTTTTTTTTTTTTTTTGGGCTTCTAATTTAATAACTGGTATAATATATATTATGTAAAGATAATAAATATGTAAAAAAATAAATATTTTGCAAAGTGTTGTCTTGTAATTAATTTAACGAGTCCAAACCCGAAAAAAATGAAATGATGACGAATCATTTAAAATTTGTGGTAAAGTAGTACTTGTAATGTTGAAAATAAAAGTAGCGCAAATAATATTAGTGAAAATAAAGTATTTAGCTCGTTAGTAAATCTAGACGCCCGAGTGAATAAAATTAAATAAAGGAGGGACAAAATTGGGTGTCAACAGGCAGAGCCTCTCTCTCTAGACAAGCGGTGGAGTTAAAATATTTAGGAATTAGGGAGTAGAGAGAAGGTAGAGCTTCTCTCTCTCAGAGTAAACCTATGCATGTATATGTAAACACATATTTGACTTTTTCCATTTATAGCTTGCATATTGGATTTCATACGCCATCGGTGGAGTGAGAGTGTTGGTTACAGGTTCAACTGAATGTTTGTTTAAATTCGTATTTGTCTTAAAACCATTAAATATGTACTCCCTCTGTCCCAATTTATGTGATACTTTTCGCTTCTCGAGATTCAAACTACATGAAGTTTGACAAACATCAAAGGTATTTTTTCACCAAATTGATATGAGAAACATTGCAACTTATAGTAATTTTTCATGTAGTTTCAAATATATAAATTTTAATTATAAATTATTGAGTTAATCTAATCCAATTTAGTTTCAAAGTTTAGTAAAATTGACTCTCGAAAAACAAAAAGTATCACATAAATTGGAAGTGAGGGAGTAAATATTATTAATTTAAAATTCAGTAACTCAACTAAAAAGAAATCCAGAATGCATAAGCTTCAAATTTTTTGCTCCGCCTCTGCCACATAGATGTGACATTTACTAATTCCATTAAGAACAAATTCAACCCTTCTCGTGACAGTTTACAATATGGAGTTTATCACTATGCCCCTACTAGTTTAGGCATTTAACAACTTCTTAACTCCTCGTATAACAATATGCAATATATTAGAATCAAGACTTTAAAAAAGGAGACTCATGCTTTAGCAATACAAAGTAACATGTTATTACCCCTTGAGCTTGTGTTGTTAGAGTTTATACTAACTCAATGTTGGGTTCCTATTACTTGTGTTTAATTTCAGGGTTTTAGCCTTATAATCTCACAATTTACTGGTACTACATTTCTTCTAAATAAATCTTGCATAATCAACACAAAATATTTTCGTGACATATTGAAACAAGTCTCTTATGTAGGCATGTCACAAACACATGCCTAGACTTTTCATTGCATATCTAATTATTGTCTACTCTTAATATAGTATTACTATGTAAATAGCAATAGCTTAGAATGATTGTGTGGACACAATAACTTAACATTATATTTCTCAACTATTCAACTACTTTTCTAGCATTTTCATGCTACATATTCTTATTCCTTTACGAAATACAAGTCTATTTCAGTGCCCAACTATAGCACCTTCATTAATTCATGTTACAAATTTTATTTCTATGATTTTTTTAAACATTATCATCAGTTGGTTCATCGCATCATAAATCATGAAGGAACATACACATGAACAACCATGTCTTTACATAGGGTTATCTTTCAATAAAAACTTTTTTCATGAAAAGTCACAAACTTTCAAGTGGCAGTTCTTCATGAAAGATCATAAAGTTTAAAGTGACATAATTTCATGAAAGGAAACAACCTTTTTAAAAAGACACGTGACCAACCATTAAATTAGTAGTTTCATCACCTAGTTGTCACCAAAACCGAACAAGTTATGACGTTACTAATTACCATATTAATATTCGCAATGGATTTCTGTAGGAGTTGAAGATGTACAATTCGAATTAATTTTATCTTTCGTACTCTTCAAAATTGTATTAGAGGTTTATTTAAGGACTGCAAGGTGATCCCGAGCGAGAATCTTACAACCCAACATAAGTTGTGATTATGGTCTTAGTCATCAAGAGGAAGAAGAAGAGGGTGGCATATGTCCAGCTGAGGATAAGATGGGGAGGCCTGACTAAGGCTAAAGCTCAAAAGATTGGGAGAAGTTAGTGGTTGTGAGAGCTTGGGGGAGTAGTGGAGACGCTGAGAGTAGATAGGCTAGGACAGCGGACTGCATCAGAAAGGCAACTACAAAAGATGTTAGGGGTTACGAGAGGTAACCCATATGGACATAACGAGAATTGGTGGTGGAATGGATGGGTCCAAGAAAAAGTGGAAGCTAAGAAGGTGGTGTATACAACGTTAGTGGAAAGCTTAGATGAGAAGGATAAAAGGAGGAATTAGGAGAGGTATAATATGAAGAAGAAGACAGCGAAGCTTGCGATCACGACATCTTTTGCGCACTTGTATGAAGAGCTCGAGTGCAAAGAAAGGGATAGAAAGTTGTATATAATCGCCAAGGCGAGAGAGAGGATGGCCCGTGAATTGTATCAAATGAAATGCATCAAGGACGAGATCGGCGAAGGGTTGGTAGAAGAAGCACATATTAGACGGAGATGACAAACGTATTTTCATAAGCTCGTGAATAAAGGAGGGGACAAGAATATTGCTTTGAAGGAGTTAGAACATTCCGAGAGTCATCATAACTTTGGATATTGCAGGTGCATTAAGGTTGCGGTTGAAAGGGGTCAATCGAAAGATGAGGAGGGTTAGAGCGACCGGGACATACAACATCTCAGTGGATTTTTGGAAAACCTGAGATGAGAAAGGTAGGAAGTGGCTGACTGGGCTGTTTAATGTTATATTTAGAACGGCTAGAATGCTAGAGGAATGGAGGTGCAGTGTAATGATTCGTTGTACAAGAACAAGGATGATATCCAAAACTGCAATAACTATAGGATATCAAGCTACTGAGTCACACTATGAACGTTTGGAAGATGATAGTCGAGATGAGGAGGAGTGTCTTTATCTCTGAGAACCAATTCGGATTCATACTGGGGCGATCGACTACAAAATTCATTCATCTAGGGGTGTACCTATGGCGTACATTAGGGCTTTAAGGACATGCGTGATGAAGCCAAGACCCAACTTTGGACACTGGAGGGAACTCAGACCATTTTTCGATCATGATGGGGTTGCACCAGGGATCAGTCCTTAGCTCTTTCTTATTTGCCTTGGTGAGGATGAACTGACACGGCATATGCAAAGTGAGGTATCATGGTGTATGTTATTTGCGGATGAAATAGTATTGATTGAAGAGAAACGTAGTGGAGTTAATAATAGGCTGGAATTTTGGTGAGAGACCCTTGAGTCTAAAGGTTTCAGGTTAAGCTAGACTAAAATAGGGTACATTGAGTGCAAGTTCTGTGATGTAATGTAGGAGGCAGAGGTGGGAGTATAGATCGGGGAACTAGTCATACCTAAGAAAGAAAGCTTCAAGTATCTTGAGTCCATCATCTAAGAAGATGGGGAGATTGACGATGATGTCACACATTGTATCGGAGTGGGATGGGTGAATTGGAGGCTCACCTTCAGGGTAATGTGCGATAAGAATGTGTCACCTAGGCTTATAGGTAAGTTCTATAAAGTAGTGGTTAGACTAGCATTAATATATGAGGCAGAGTGCTGGCCAGTCAAGAATTATCACGACCCGACTAGGGGCCGTGACGGGTACCCGGGGCTAATCACCGAGCACCACTCGTTCTACTACTCATCATACTTATTAAACATTCTTTTATCAAATTCATACTCAAAGCATAAGAAAATTATTTCTCTTTTGAGAACATCAATACTTTTATACACATAAGTCTTTCGGTCATCAAAATCATATATACATATATATATATAGTAGTGACATCGTGAGACCATATAACCCACACTGCGCATCTACGAGCCTCTACTGGAATGCTAGACATAAGGACGGGACAAGACCTCGTCATGCCCAAAATACATATACATGAATATACACAAAAGAATAATCATAAGCACATCCGGAACAACGGAGTGCTCTCTAATCAGCTACTGGCTCCTACGAGTCCGGATCAAGCTCACCTCCCTGTCTACCTGTGGGCATGAACACAACGTCCAAAGGAAACGGACGTCAGTACGAACATTTTAATGAGTATGAGAGGCATAAACAATAATGAAATATCAATGAAATGGGGAGGCATCAAATGGGGAGCAATCTGTAACTGACTGTGAATCATAAAAGAAATAATCATGCTGTCTTACTCTTACTCATCATCATATCATATATGCATAAATGTATAAGTATAAGCTGCCCGTCCATGTAGGTACGGTGTAATAACAAGTAACCTGTGTCCAGGCCTCCCGCGTCCGGGGTATAAGCTGCCCACTATAGTGGTGTGTATATCTAGCCAAAGAATTAAATTACATGCTATACTCCCGGGCACTCATATTTCCTTGCTTCAAATTTAGAAATCTTTCCGCTCTAGCTCGGCGGACCTCGGGTGGCAAATAGTGAAGAATGAAAGCATCTACGAATTCTTGCCACACGGGAGGAAGCTCATTTTCTTTTCTTGATGTTGTCCAATTATTATACCATAATACTGTCACATCTCTGAGTCTATAATATGCCAAATCCACGGATTCAGTCTCGGAGGCATGGACAATCCTAAATGTCCTCAACATCTCATCAATGAAACCTTGCGGGTCTCCATCAGTCTTTGACCCAAAAAACTCCGAAGGATTAAAACTTATGAAGTCACGGGCTCTAGTACTAGCTGACCGATCACTTGGGCTCGCATTTTGCCATTGTGCCTGGGCGGCAACCAACTGTGTCAATAAATGGATGGCCTCGGTCACTTGTTGACCCAAAGCACCCGGTGGAGGAATTGGAGTTGAAGCTCCTCCTTGTTCTTCTACATTAGGCGGGGTGGAGGAAGTATTAGATAAGGCCTCATTATGTGACTCGCCCTCTTCTATATTCATGGGCAGCTCTCTCTCTACCCGACTTTTTGTCGTAGTCTTGCCCTTCTGGGTGGCTGTAGCTTTTCCCTTTGGCGACATTCTGAAATCACAACACACTATTAGGGGGGATAAAATCTTATACACGGCTCTATCGCACGATCTCATAAGAAGAAAGATGGTCATTTTTCCTAAATGCCCTATAGCCTCTTGTTTATTAGCGTGGCGCGCAACACACCACAAACAAAACTCTACTAGACGCAGCTCGTAGAAACTTCCTAGGACTGAACTACTCTGATACGACTTTTGTCACGACCCGACTAGGGGCCGTGATGGGTACCCGGGGCTAACCACTGAGCACCACTCGTTCTACTACTCATCATACTTATTAAGCATTCTTTTATCAAATTCATACTCAAAGCATAAGAAAATTATTTCTCTTTTGATAACATCAATACTTTTATACACATAAGTCTTTCGGTCATCAAAATCATATATACATATATATATATAGTAGTGACATCGTAAGACCATATAACCCACACTGCGCATCGACGAGCCTCTAATGGAATGCTAGACATAAGGACGGGACAAGACCCCGTCATGCCCAAAATACATATACATGAATATACACAAAAGAATAATTATAAGCACATCCGGAACAATGGAGTGCTCTCTAATCAGCTACTAGCTCCTACGAGTCCAGATCAAGCTCACCTCCCTGTCTACCTGTGGGCATGAACACAGCGTCCAAAGGAAACGGACGTCAGTACGAACATTATACTGAGTATGAAAGGCACAAACAATAATGAAACATCAATGAAATGGGGAGGCATCATGTCACGACCCGAATAGGGCCGCGACGAGCACCCGGCGCTACCCCACCCGGGCACCCCTTTAACATACTTTCACATAACGTCTAGGTGAGCCATAAATCAAATCATGCATTCTAGCCATCAATCATACTAGTCCTAATTGGACGACAACATTTCTTATATCATCATAGGCATCTATGCCACATCAATGTACATGGGCTGATAAGGCCAACAAAATGACATACAAAAATATAGGCCGACAAGGCCAAACACATCTAACCACATACACATGTCTACGAGCCTCTAAGAAGGTTATGACATATCACATGAGCGGGACAGGACCCCGCTATGCCCATAATTATGTACACAAAAGAATAAGTACCCAAAAGCTATAGCTCCGAATGAAATGGAGCTCCGCTATGTAGTCCCTGAAAATATAGCTATGGATCAAGCCTGTCTCCATGTGCACCTGCGGGCATGACGCAGCGTCCACAAACAAAAGGACGTCAGTACGAAGAATGTACTGAGTATGTAAAACATTATCAATATCAATAAGAAAGATTAAGAGTCAACATATGAAATAGCATAACATGGGAGATAATAATATCGTCATCATAGCACTCACTTGCTTTCCACAAGGACATTCCATTTCTATTGCGTACCCATGTACATACATCCATATCCGTATTTATTTACCTTCACATTCATTTTTTTAACATATTCGTACTCATATTGATGTCATATACACACATATATATAAATATAGCTATAGTGTGCCCGACCATAAAGGTTCGGTGTTTCATACATACTTGGCCAACCAAGGCTCAAGGTCATACATACCTGGCCCTACCAAGGCATCAGGGTTATCCGTACCTTCTGCAGAAGTGCGCGCGCGTTTCATAATAATATACATACTCTATACATATTCATATACATATATTCTTACCCGGCGTCATAAGCTCGGGGTCTTATTATAGCCCTTCATAGGCACACATACATATAATAACTCATAAGCATCTTTAGTATCATTTTATTCTTTTCATCATTACTATCATTGTCATTATCATTACATCTACCCTATTGGCTTACTCGTCATACGAGGAACTTAGTACAATCGTAGCACATCGAGCATCGGGAGCTTACTAGCTCGGAGAATCAAATCGTTTGAAGAGAATCATAGTCTTATAGGAGATTTAGACGTTTGGCCAAAGAAACATGCCTTATGAAAGAAGGGTTAGCCTTACATACCTTTTCGTTCGACTATATAACACTTGCACGTTCCCTTTTGACGCTTGTGTTTATACCTTCATCAAGGTCATACTATCGTTAGAATCGACTACTAGCATAAATGGCTAAAGCTAGAGAAAATCGAACAGCATCTCCTTTATTTATACAACATTCCTCCATATCGTAATTCAACTCCGAAACGTCATCAATACATTTATAATATCATAACAATAGCCTTTAGTCATCCACATCATCCATATTCTCAATTCACTTCCAATTTTCCATATTCAAGACCATAACACACAATTTCGTCCATTCACATGCAATGCCTATTTCATGATCTTAGCGTCATTTATAACCCATTCATGTCACAACACAACAACAATCATGATTCAATTCAAACTATTTCTCAAAACGTCACTATTCATCATTCATGGCCCACTTTACCATATTCTTTTAATGACCAAGCATTTCAACTCTCAAATACCTTAAACAACATATAAACATCATGAATCTTACCTTAGATGATGTAGGAACAAGCATTAGTTGATAATACTCCACTTTGAGCAAAACCCTAGTTTATCTCCATTTGGATTTCTTGACCTTGGATGATCTTTGATGGTTTTCTTACTCTTGATTTACTTGTTTTATGTTGTTGATGACTAATAATCCTTGAAAACTTGTATAATAAATCTAGAGAGATTTTTTAGAGAGGAGGGGTGTGATGTAGAAGTGCAATGAAATAAGCCTTGGTCCCCTTATTTAATGACTTAAAAATCTGAGTTGAAGTGCACAGTGGTCGTAAACATGGTTTACGACCCGTCTTCCAGTTTACGGACCGTCCTTCATGGTCGTATTTAACCATAGCAGAATCATAAACTCAGGCTGCAACATGGTGATTTACGACCATGGTTTACTGGCCGTAAATCACTTTACGGTCCATATTCCAGGTCATATTTTACCATTTGATCATTTGGCAGAAAGTTGAAATCTCGAATGCCAAAATACGACAGGCCAGTTTACGGACTGTATGCCATTTTACGGTCCGTATTTCACTTTACGACCCACTGGCCAGATTGCAAACCTGCAACTTTTCACATTTCTAGACTTTTCATTCTAATCACCCACATCCATTTACATACATTGCTCATCTCATACCTTGCCTTATCTTAGCCAACTTTCTCGTCTTACATCGGATGCCTTTGAAATCTCGCCTAAGGTCATCAAACGTCATTTCTTACTCGTGGAAACATCATACACTCGTGCTCATCACTCGGTCATTCACTTGCGTACCAACGGAAGATTTTTCTGAGGTGTAACACATCAAATGAGGAGCAATCTGTAACTGACTATGAATCATAAAAGAAATAATCATGCTGTCTTACTCTTACTCATCATCATATCATATATGCATAAATGTATAAGTATAAGCTGCTCGTCCATGTAGGTACGGTGTAATAACAAGTAACCTGCGTCCAAGCCTCCCGCGTCCGGGGTATAAGCTGCCCACTATAGTGGTGTGTATATCTGCCCGACCATATAGGTACGGTGTAATATCATCATTATATGCTCATCACAATACATGCATGAAGACTCAAGGACAACTATACTTTATCGGGGTGACGTAAGGTTGTGATCCCCCAATTTCATTATGAATCATTTATAAGTATCCTGCCTCACCTTGAAGAAAATAGTATGTATGGTGAGTGTATGCAATAAATGACATCGTTAACTTAATAGTGTCCTGCCTCACCTTGAAGGAAATACATATATAAGGTAAGTGTACATAATGACAATACCATTAGCTCAATGGTATCCTGCCTCACCTTGAAGGAAATAGCATATAAGGTGAGTGGGTAATACATAACATCATCGACTTATGGTACTCTACCTCACCTTGAAGGAAATAATACATAAGGTGAGTATATACAACAAACAACACCATTAACTATATAGGAACATCGTATCATGAACATCTAGAATCTTTAGACTTAAACTCATCATCATCATTATTGAACTCATGATATATCTCTTAACTTATATAGCTATTCATGATCATAGACTCTTGACTTTCCGGGATGTAGAGAATTCATGGAAAGGAAGGAGAATCATACCATCGGATTCATGCCGTAGAAAGAAAGGACTAGCCTCACATACCTTTTCCGTTTAACTATTCTATCGCTTGCTTGTTCTCCTTTGATGCCCACGTTTCTACCTTCAAGGGAAGTCGCATGAACATTAGCTAATTGATTACTCAAACGTGCTTACTAAAGCTAAGGAAAATTGGGCAGCAATTCCTTCGTTTATACAACTTTTCCCATGTTCTATATCAACTCTCAAACGTTCGTAACAGCATTCACAATATGATAGACAACGATCATCATTCACCTACATTATCCGCATTTCACAATTCCTCTTCAATTTCTCCATAGTCAGTGTCATACTTCATTATTGCATTTTCTCTTATATAATACTTATTCCATGTTCTAAAGGTCATTCATAACATTTTTACAATCACAATACATCACTAATCATGACTCAATCCCAACCTTTACTCAACAATGTCACAATTCACACTTTCATGACCCATTTCCTATACCTTTTTATAATCCAAGTGTTTCAACTTCATCATACCTTAGATAACATGTAAATACCATAAACTTACCTTAGATATTGAAGGGACAAGACTTGAGTGCTATTACTCCTCTTGCACCAAAACCCTAGTTCACTTCTCTTGAAATTTCTTGGCTTAGATGAACTTTAATGTGCTTCCCACACTTGATTTTCGTTGATTGGGTGAAGTGGATCATTAATTTCTCATGAATTCGTGTATATTGAGTGTGTGGAAGGTTCTAGAGAAGTCTTGAGTTGTGTAGAAAAGGAATGAAATGAAATAAATGTGATTGGGTCACTTATTTAAAAAATCAAGATCTGTCTCGACGAGATTCTACGGACAATTATACGGTCCGTATAATTGACAGTAAAAATCCTCCAGTGACCTTCCCAATATGTGTCAATTTGACGGCATATTATACGGGCCATATAATTTTATACGGTCCGTATAATCGACCGTGAAATTAACCCTTCAGCAACTTCATTCTGTGACACTCCTATGGTTCACTTTACGGGCCGTATAGCATTATATTGTCCGTATAATCGACCGTATAACTCATCAGTTCACTGAATCTTATTTTCATCACCTCTTTTGATCTTTGATCCGTATGGAACCTTCTTAACACTTGTTTAGTACTTCATTAACAATCTAAGGGTCGTTATAACTCTTCTCTAAGTCGTCTTTAAACCCTCATTATTTCGATACTCGAAATCCTTGCCCGACACATAACATATAACTTGTTTTCCTTAACAACTTCCTTCTCTTACCTTAAATGTCTTTGAAATCCCGATTAGGGTCATCAAACATCATTCCTTTCTTATTAAGATATCATATTCTCGTATTCTTCATTAGTCTATTCGATGTATGTAAATGGGGAATTTTCCGAGGTGTAACAAGAATGCTCACCTTCAGACGATGAATGTAGCATAGATGAAGATGCTTAGATAGATGTGTGAGCATACCCGAAAATATATGATTAGGAGCAAAATTATACAGAATAAGGTGGGAGTGGCATCAGAGGAGGACAAGATGTGGGAAGATGGTTCAGGCATATGAAGAGGAGATGTGAGGATAGGCCAACGTGGAGGTCCGAGAAGTTGGTCGTTACAGGGGGTAGGAGAGGTACAGGTAGGCCAAAGAAGTACTGGGGGAGGTGATTATACAAGACATGGCAATACTCCATGTTGACACCCAATTTCGTCCCTCCTTTATTCCTATTTATTCCCTTGGGCTTCTAAATTATTAACGAGCTAAATATTTTATTTTCACTACTATTTTTATTTTTTACTACTATTAATATTGTCACTTTTATTTTCACCATTACTAGCAGTACGTTGTTTCATCCAGTGTTTTAAAAGGCGAAGGCGTAAGGTGGGGCGTTTTACGTCTGCCTCAGTGAGGCGTAAGCCCCGAGGCACGGGGCGTAAGCCCCATGGGGTTTTAATTTTTAATATTTTATAAAATAATATAATTATAATCAATACTTTTAAATAGGTGAAATAGCGTAAAAAATGAAGAAAACTATAAATAAGTGATATATATATATATATATATATATATATATATATATATATATATATATATATATATATATATATATATAAAAGTTCACGTGACGATGGGGCCCAAAGAGCACCGGCTGAACTCAAGAGATATATATATATGCTCCACCACAAAAAAAAAAAAAATTAGAACAATATATTATACGTCTATATATATATATATATATATATATATATATATATGCTCTACCCCCACAAAAAAAACTAATTAGAACAATCTATTATACGCTACTTACAAGTACAAGTGACTGCTCGTTACTTTTTTGAGATAGTAGAAGACAAGATAAATAGTTGGAAAAGAACATATATTAGGCATTCTAGCAATAAAAAAAAGTCTTGACTTTTAAATTTAATATTTCAGTTCCTTTTTAAAACATTTGAGTAATTACATGTTGACTTTTGAGAATTTGGGCATTATACTAAGGACTTATTTAACAAATTTCGTTTTAGTTTGAAAAAAAATTCTGGGCTTACGCCCTAAACGCCCGGGCGTACGCCCCAAACGCCCGGGCGTACGCCCCAAACGCCCAGGCGTACGCCCCGAATTGCTGGGCGTACGCCTTTCGATACTTTCGCCTCCCACCATAGCCTCGGGGCAATTTAGGTACGCCTCGCATCGAGGCTCGCCCCGGGGCTCGCCCCGAAAACGCCTTTTAAAACACTGGTTTCATCATCATTTTATTTTCGGATTTGGACTCGTTAAATTAAGTCTTTATTTTCTACATATTAATCACTAATCACATGATACATATTATACAAGTTATATCACTTAGGAATTAATTAATTACCACAAATTCAGCTATTTGAAGCCCATTTTTATAGCCCAGACGGAACATCCCACACTACCCAATTCACCCGACTAGCGCACTATTTCTACCCGAAACCGACCCGGCCCTGTGCGTCATTTACAACGAAAAGAAAAGGAAAACCTAATCCCTTTCAATGCACGTCGCACCTCAGCCCTCTCTCTCTCCTCCCTCTCTCTCTCCTTCCTCCATTTCTAAAAAAAACCTAATCTCCTTCAACCGAGCACAGTCCTGTCTTTCCATTTCCAAGAAAAAATTTCCCTCACGTCTTTGTTCTGTCGTTGAAATGGCAGAGGATTCCTTTTCCCGTTTCAAACACAACAGATCCTCGAAGACCAGAGGAATTTGGTCCACTTCGGGCAAAACTCTGCAGCAAATCACGTGAAGACCTGTTTGGATTTCAACGGATCCATTTGATTCGTTTTGAAAAACCCTAGGGATTGGAATCCCGCCTAAAACTTGAATCTGAAAACCCTATCTTGATACTATAAATACAAATGCGTAAGACCAGTTTAGGGGATCTTCTTCTAGAGCCGTCATTGTTTTCCTTTGGAAAGTGTCTAACCCTCCTTAGTCCCAATCTCTCTCTGTGTCTATTCGAAATGTTTCGGATCTGAGTACATTCAAAATTCGAAGTTGTTAATAATCGAGTGTAGATTCGAGGCCTCGACGTCCCATTTCACTGCAACCCGAAAGGGGTAATCTTTCTTTCTTTAAGCTTTTTCAACATCTGTTTTGCTTTAGCAGTTTGCTTGGTTAGAAGAAGTATGATTTGTTCATGTCTTAAATGATTCTGGTTGATTACTTGCTTAGCATAAGTAGTAAGTATTTGCTAACAGTGTTTAATACGGTATATTTGGTATTTATTGATTAAAACCGTGTGTTAGTCACAATATTGTTAGTTTAAGTTAGGTTAGTATGGGCTAATCGTTAATCTGGTTTAGTTTATTCTTAGGTATTAAGTCTAATTATTCCGATCAATACTCAATTTCTACTTGTATGTGGTGCAGGTCCTTGTTTGAATTAGGATCATTTGTTAGAATGAATGGTCAGCATTGTGCTTCGTTTAATGCCTGTTTGGTCTGTTGCTAATCTTGTATCCTGTTCAGATACATTCTTGTTGTATTTCCAATTAATCAAGCCTTTATTATGCTGTTAAGTAAGATTAAGCATACAGTTTCAAAATGCCTCTAAACACACCCCCTCTCTGTATGGATTATAAAACTGAATGTTGAAAGTGTCAATATAGTTTAAGGGCAGATGAGAAATGGCTGTTTGCACCATGGTCCTCCTTATTCCCTTTCCTCTTAAGGTGTTTTGTGTTATCTGTACTTGATACATAAGAATGGGTTTGAACTTTTGACATCATACCTTCCTGTGTTCCAGTTTACTTGATCAGTCATAGGACTATGCTAATGTATAAGTGTTGAACATGTATATGGTGTTCTTCTGTTTTGAAGTTAGATTTCCCCTTTGCAGATCAATCATTTCTTTGTACTTGTCCTTTGTGTGATGTTTGAGTGTGAACCATCTCACCCATTTCCTTTGGACTATATCTTTGGGATTAATATAAACTGCTTACCTTACTTTGCCTTTGGAATTGCATAAACAAAACCTAGCTATGATTATTGTACTGTAAACTAAGGGTGATAAATACATGTTGGGGAATCTCTATATATAGAAATGAAATGTTTTCCTTGCATGTACTTCTTTGTCAATGTTTAGTAAATGGTTGAACGAGAACTATATGTATTAGGTATATGTTGTGAAAGCAAAGGTATATACATACCTTGTATAAGTATAGAAGGGTATATCTTCTGTATATCAAGCGATACTTAGTATATATCGGGATGATTTAGTATGTATGAACAGGTCACGTTTTTCCCTTTTTCTTCCACTGCCTTCATGCGAGTTGTTAGGCTAGATACGAGCTATTATTTCTTATTTATGATTGAAGGTGCTGGGCCTGTTGGGTCGCATGTACATTTTTTCAGGCCTTAACAGCTTGTTTGTCATCATGAATTATTTCTTAAGTCATGTGTAAATTGATCATTCCTATGTTAAGGTCTTTTCTTGATTGAATTTGCTAAGCATGAATACCATATAATCATTATTCTCCCTTTCTTTTGCATGTACACTCCGGAGCAAAATGGAGTCTTCATAAAGACTCCCACTGCCCGAGCAGTCTCATTTGGAGACTATGCCGCCGCTAAATCTGATAACATCTCCTCCTCATTTCCCTCATATACTCCTCTCGAACTACAACCAGACAGAAAACGAATGAGAGGGGTGAAGCAAAACAGTGGACATCCTGATTATAGTTTTCACTATTTTTACTTTTATACATTGTTTATGTGGTTTTCTTTGTCTATTTGGATGATTGTTTGACTATGATGTTAGACCTTGTGGTGAGATTATTTTACCTAGAGCTTGACCCTATAAGAGTTAGTCTCGAGTGATTAATTTTAGGAAGCAATAACCAAGATGTGTTAATGATATTATTAGTCGTAATTGAGCAAATACTTTTAGTAAAAAATGTCTTTTATTTCAAGTAAGTTTCAACTTTAAAAATCAGTTTAACAATTGGGAGTCTCACGAGTTAGGACACATTTTAAACCGGCCGAGTTTTCAAAAGAAAAGGGGTGATTTCAGGTCGTCTTAATATTCGGATTTCATTAGAGTCCAAAGTCGTTGAAATCTAATGAACTATTATCAAATTTTCCTAATCCTTTAAATCAAAGACAGTCACTTCCTTTTGAGATATATAACTATTTTCTAGCAAGTTTAATTCTTCTCAACTATTGCACTTTTTGATTTTAGTATTTTTATCATCCATGTATAAGCCTTATAACTTCCGCCCATATTTAGCATCAGTTAACTATTTTCCTCTCAACACTTGGACTTTAAAAATGATTATGTTTTATCTTATACTTAGCCTTATAAATAAGTCCGGTCGGTTAACCATTTTTAATGGATTCTAAAGGATGCCTAATACCTTCCCTTTAGATTAATTGAACTCGTACCTAGAATCATTTGGTTTCGTAGACATTAAAACGGAGTTAACTTTAAAAATAACTTTAATGAATTTTAGGTGTCCTAATTCACCATAAATAATTAGGTAGCGACTCCTCAACTTTAATTAACCCCGGAATTACCGGAATGTTATAAACTATTTTGACTCCGGTTAAAATAGGGTATAACACTCCAACTGACTGAGGACATGACCTTAGATAGAAAAGTATAGAGGTCAGGGATTAGGATAGAAGGCTAGTAGGTAGTTGTGTGTTGTCTCATCTTTTCCTTTTAGTAGTAATATTCAATTATCGCGTAGTCTCCTATGATTTGATGTGTATGCCTATCATTTGCTGCATTTATTTTGTATCTTGCTATTTTGATGTCTCCTTTTTTGAGTCGGTCAAGACAACCTCTCTACCACATAAAGGTAGGGGTAAGGTCTGTGTCATTCTACCCTTCCAGACACCATTTATGAGACTACACTGGATATGTTATTGTTAGTAAGGTCAATATTTGACTTTTAATCGTAAATCAAACACCCTCACTTTAAATATTTTTAAGTATATTTTTTAGATAATTCCAAATACTCATTTTTTTTTTAATTATTATTGTCAAGTATAATGCGCAATTACAACATTAATATGTCATCTTTTCACTAGAGAACATCAAAATGATTAAATATATATTATCACAGTTATTTTCAAGTATTGATGCTATCCATTCAAATAAAGTGATTCATATACTCGAAACTAAATGTACATGATCTTTATGTAATATATTTATGCCATCATAATTTTCTTTAGCATGGAACAACAAATTAATAAGCATCTCAAATATTGATAGCATGCATTTCAAGAGCATCTCAAATAGATCATCTTCCCTAATATTTATGAAGATAGATTTCACACAAATCATGCAAAGGGTAGAAATTCATAACCAAATAATAAATAGAGAAAGAGATTATAACCCGATTTTTATCACCTTTTCTTGATCCATTTAATTTGATGAAATCGCTTTTCGTTTGTACCTTTTCACACAATTATGAATAAGAGTCCCTTTTTTTCTCGTGCGTTAGCCATATGGGGCAAGTGATTACACAACACTAATAAGCAGAAGAGAATTTCACTTCAATCATTTGGATCAATAAAGTCATGAGATAAAATTGCAATTCAAAAATGAATCAATTGGAACCAAACGGCCAAACAGATTATTGGGTTAGGAAGGTCGCTATTGTCAATATCCCCTCGTTACTTCAAGCAAATTGTGGTATTAGATTCACAACAGCAAACAACGCAATAAAGTACGACATCATTTAATTTTTGTTGCTATATCCTTTTTTTCTTTTTTCAATGGCAGTCATATCTACTTCACAATGCAATAATATCTTTTTAAGATTGTTAGAAAAAAAATAAGAAATCGCTATAAAAGAACCAATGTCCTTAAAGATATATTGTTGGGTATTCTTTTCAGGATCCAACAAAGCCCTAGTATACTATAGTTTTTCTTACGCTACTTCAGGAGAGTCCTTATATTTGTAAAACATGAGGGATGAATTTTTAGAATAGTCATGCTCTTTCACGAATAGATTTGTCTGTTCAATTTAAAACCTCCAATATTACAAACTAATTCAATATTTGTGCATACAGATCATATTATATCGGTGCACGCATATTATTTCGTGTTGATTATGCCTTATCTGTCAAGATCATACGATAATTGTACAATTTGGCTAAGCAAGTATTTTGAGCCAACCCTCGCCACTACTTTGTTGGGGACAACCTGTGATATTTACTGGGTGCATGTGGTTTATTGTACTCATGCTACACTTACCGCACGTTTTGTCTTGGTATCGATCCATGTATTAATAGAGTGTGTAGCCCGGCTTTAAAGGTGATTTGGGGACTAGCATGGTAAGCTGTTGTTTCATAGCGCTTTGGAGTTTCCTTCTGTTTTTATTACTTTGCAGCTGCCTTTATTTTCCGAACAATAATTTATTTTGAGAAAAATTGTATTTATATTTTTTTGCCGCTCATGACTCTTATCGTCATTTCTTGGGGGTTATTTATGATATCTCCGCACAGTTGACTTCTCTTTTGATTTAATATCTAAAGTTTATTACTATTGTGTTTTCATAATTAAAATGCATGGACTATGCGTATTAAAGGGTTCTCCAACAGATTAATTTAGGTGCCATCACGACTTAGACAAATTGAATCATAACAAATTAAATATGAACCTAAGTTAATCAAATTGATAATATTCGGATTACCAAATTTTTAAAAAGAAAACAGAAGTGCATGAAGTAGAACAATAGATGAACCAGGCAAGGACTAAAGCACCAGATATATAACTTTGAAGAGGCTATCTAATCTTTTTATTGATAAACAACACTATTATCATGGATACTTTAACAAGCAACAATTATAGAGACAATGAAAAGATCATTTCTCTTTTATTTTTTAACAGTCTCTGGTGCAGAAACAGCGGTGGCGGAGGCCACGGCAGTGTCCGCCGGTGAAGCCTTCGGTCAGGCAAACGGTGGCGCAATTGGTGTCGCTAACACACAGCCCCTTGAAACGTTTGCTCTGTGACTCGCAAGTCCTTGCCTCTACACTACTCATTGGTCCCATCTCTATCAATTGTAGGCAAACATCAATCATCATCAATTATAAACATTGTCAAGATAGAAATCAAGTTATATACGTTGTCAGCGTAAGAGGTTTTTATTCCATCAGTCAGTTTTACCTGTTGTATAATTAGGTAAACCATCTTATGCGAATACATTTTAAAGAGAATATTCTTTGAATGATTTGATAGTATATAGTATTTCTTAATCAGATAGTCAATCGCATATAAATTTAAATCCTGTTTAGCCATAGATTTTTGGAAGCTTTTTCTCTATAAAAAGAAAACAAAATTGAAAACATTAATTGTTTGTCCATGAAATTTGATCAGTTTTTTTTTAAAAAAAAATTCAAGTTTCAAAAGCTAGTCAAGTTTGGGTAAAAATTTTTTTGCGCTCACAATACTTCAAATTATTTTTTTCAAGTGAAATGCTTGTCCAAACACCATAACTCAAGTTCTAAAAAAAAAAAAAATTAACACAACTGCAACCATTTTTTTTTTCCTGCACAAAAATTTATGGCCAAGCGCTAGCTTAAAAACTCTTTTAAAATTATCAATTTCACTTTGTAAATATTATTTAGATGACCTGATAGTATCGTAATTATCTTGTAGATATCTAATATTGTAAAATTCTTTCACATTACCAACACATAGAAATTACATCGGCTAATTATACAACAATAATGAGGCTGTTAGAAAACTATATAATAAAAATTTATGAAGAAAGAAGACAAACCAGTGGCCAAAAGCAGCATTGCTACAAGGAAGCAAGTCGCCAACAAACGCTTGGAGTGTCCCATCTTCACACAGAGAGAGATATAACTAGAGAGAGAGAGGGAATGTGATTAGAGAAGTTGAGTACTGGTTGAGACTAGGAGCGGCTTTATAGATGCTTTTAAAATCCTAAAATACGATGTATGTTAATCTTATTTAGTTAGTTAGCTCAATAAAAGAGGTAATCATGCCCCACAAAAGTCTTCAAGTGTCTTAATGTGATTCAACTCTACTCTATGATAGTCAATTATGCTATTAAAGTATTTTGCTCTATTCTGAGATGGCCAATTAGCCATTAATGTATTTAAATCTATTTTGAGATGCTCAATTATGCCATTAAAGTATATTACTCTATTCTGAGATGGTCAATTAGCCATCAATGGACTCTTTCCGTTCACTTTTACTTGTCCACTATTTTTAAAATGAATTTTTATTTTTTCTCGTCATTTTTCACATATTAAGATAAGACAATATTTTTTTTACTGTTTTACCCATAGTATTAATTACTCACTTCAAATTATTTTTCAAATCCAATAAAAATATGCATCAATTAATATGGGTACATTGGTAAATTATGTACTCCATTTATTATTTCTTAAACAGCGTGAAAATTCTAAAGTGGACAAATAAAAGTGAACGGAGGGAGTATTTAACTCTATTTTGAGATGGTCAATTAAGCCATCAATGTATTGAACTTTATTTTGAGATGATCAATTAAGCCATTAATTCAGCTCTTAACAATTAACATAACCCTGCAATTAAATACGACTAGTGAATGCATTTGCGCTTCGCGCGGTTATGAAAGATATTAATTAGCAAATTTAGAAATAATACTTCTATACATGGATTTAGTGATGAAAATTTTCACAAAAAAAAAATTCGAACTTTGATAAGAATTATATTATAACTTGGTTAGCTAGCCAGTAATTTCATTGTAGCTCATGATTTCATAGCTAGGTAATATTGTCAACCGTATAATAGAATTAATTATGGCAGGCTCCTATTATTATAAAACTTGAATATAGGCAAATCTATATAATATAATGCTAGGTATAGACAATCATATGTGGCACCTCTCTATGGCCTCCATTGACATTTATCTTTTTTCTTCCTTTTTAGATTTTTATGAGTTTTTTCTACTAACTAATGAATTAAAAAAATATTATATAAAGCTAGGCATAGAAAATCCTATATGGCACCTCTCTATGGCCTTCATTGACATTTATCTTTTTTCTCCTTTTTTAGATTTTTATGAGTTTTTTCTACTAACTAATGAATTAAAAAAATGGCTTCCAAGTAAATGTGGCAATAAACCCATGTAGTAGTAGTAAATGATGATCTTTATGATTCAATCAATGCCCAGGTAACGTTTTTGGTTGAATCAGCCCAAAACACTTTTTATTGTTATTATCATATTCTAAATCTTTTCATTTGCTAAAACCTTTACCGTTTCTCATACATATATATGGAAAAAAAAACCTTTTGCCTTCAGGCATAAGGCAAAACTCTTCCGTGAGATAGAAAGCTTATGCTTGAAGGCAAAACTCTACCTTAAGGTAGAGTTTCAAACTCTGTCTTGCAAATCCAAACTCTACATTACGATTTTTTTTTTTAACTTTTGACTAGCAAAGAAAAGAAATTAAAGACCACCCCCGAATAAGGACAATCGTGCAAATTGCCCAATTAATTCCCGCACTGTAGAAAGTCTACTATGGGATTATTTGGATGGCCTTTCTCTTTCCTGGCCCATATCTAATCGAACTCAAGGCCCCATCCCCCTCAGTCCTCACCAAATGTAGTGGATTATCCTAATCTTTGTGTATTTACTTTCATCTCATCTCCATTTACTTTATGATCTGAATGAAATTGGTAGCGTATCTAAAACGAAAAAAAGGAGTAATTATTGTACACATAAAAAGGCAAAATGCAATAAATAGCTTAATGTTGCGTCCTTGTCTTTTCTTTCTAATTGTCTTTGTCCAAATTATCTAGATAAAGGGAAAAGATCTCAATAAATAATACGGGATGTATTAATCTACTATATAAGAGAGCCTATTGCTTCCTTCATTCATCCATCTCATTGTCAAAAATCCCTTCAGAAGATTAATTAAAAAACAGATGGAACACTCTTTGCATTTGTTTAAAGGTCTCTTTCTCCTTGTGTTGTTTTCCATGGGCAATGCAGGTACAATTTCTTTCCTATTATACTTTTTAAAATAATCAAAAATTGAAAAGAAAAAAAAAACTTTTGTTAAAAAATGTCACAAGTTCAAAGTCAGTAACCTTCTACACACTACGCTCATTTAGATTTATAATTTTGTTTCTCAATCAATTATGTCTCGATTCATAACTAGTTAAGATCAGTTATGAATCCTCTATATTCATTGTGCTCTTCTCGATTTCATGCACTACTTAGATGATGGTTATTTATTTAGTCTTCAATTTACTTCTACTCCCTTTTTTTATCCGTATTTTTTCCTGCTATATGAATTACACATCAAACAAAGTTTTAAGAAGAAAAAAATAAAGAAAGTATATTTTCTTCTTTCTATGTTATTTACTTTATTTTCTTCTTGCTTTTATTTTTTATAACAGAGGCAAAGGATTGTTATGAGAGGAGCAAAAAATTCCCTGTCATCATGTGTCTTGATTGGCCACAAAGGTGTCCCGGAGCTTGCAGACGTGAAGGTTTCACTAATGGAAAGTGCGCTACAATTAACGATGTCATAGCTTGCTACTGCACAAAGCCTTGTCCTTTCAATGATCATCTCCCATAATCAATATTTTCTTTTCTAATTATTATTTTAATATTATGTCTTTATGGGGCTTAAGTAAAAAGAGCTAATTAACTAGCTTCTAACCCAATGTATCCTTTGATGATATATGATGAAATTTCATTATGGATAAATCTCGTACTAAAAATAGTTAGTATAGGCAAATAAATCCATAACAAATCCTAACGTTTAAAATATACAAAGACATATGGCATTAATCTAAGGGTGTATTGAATATTACTTAAGCCAAAAATAAAGGAGCAGGGCCGCTCCCTTCAAAGAATTATCTATCCTAAAAATGTTAGATTTTTATAAAATAGTTTACCTAATACCACAGTTAAAATTGACTAACGGCATAAAAATTTCTTACACTAATAATAAAAATTACTTTGATTCATCTTGTAAATAAAATAAATTGATTAGTGTTTATTATTGGTAGTATATATAATTCTTGATTTTTGGTGTTTGCCTACAATTGATAGAAATGGGACCAATGACACATGCAGAGGCAAGGACCTGCGAGCCGCAGAGCCACATTTTTTTTTTTTTTTTTTTTTTTTTGAGATTTTCCATCAGTGTCCGATATTGCATTACGGCCCGACTAAATTCGGATTCGTGTCAGATAGTTCCACAGTAAGGGCAAATCACTCCCTAAAAATGATGATTCTGTATCCAAGGGGGCTTGAACTCGAGACCTCTTGGTTAAGGATGGAATAATACCGGTCATTACACCACAACCCTCGTTGGTGCGGAGCCACTGTTTCAAATGAACATGCACTAGAAATGATCTTCTCACTGTCTCTGTAAATGTTTCCTTGTTAAAGTATCCATGATAAATAATGCTGCTTTGTCAATAAAAAGACTAGATAGTCTCGGTATGTATAGCACTTTAGTCCTTGTCTAATTCATGCATTTCTGTATTTTTTTTTAAAATGTTTGGAAATTGAAATTTATTGGCTTGGTTTATTTAAATTTATATCTGGTACGATTTAATTTGTCAAAAATTGTAATGACACCTAATTCCCATCCCTTGGGCAAATTCGTTAACTATGTAATTCTATCTTTAATTATAAAAACACAATAATAAGCATTAAGAGTAGATATTAACCCAAAAGAGAAGTTATGAAGTCAACTATGCGAAAATATCATTAAAAAATCCCAAGAAATGACGATCCGAGTCACGA
Organism: Lycium barbarum; assembly: GCF_019175385.1. Classification (NCBI taxonomy): domain Eukaryota; kingdom Viridiplantae; phylum Streptophyta; class Magnoliopsida; order Solanales; family Solanaceae; genus Lycium; species Lycium barbarum. The sequence goes on from NC_083343.1 coordinate 11,575,621, forward strand.
GTGTCTAAAAGAATAAATAAAAAATTTCTCAAAATAAATTATTGTTTGGAAAACAAAAGTAGTAGCAAAGTAATAAAAAGAGAAGGAAACTCCAAGGCACTATGAAATACCAGCTTACCACGACAGTCTTCAAATCGGCTTTTAGGGCTGGCTACACACATTCTAGTAGTACAGAGACTTGCACAAAAGTACTTTTGAGAAAAAATTACTTTTTAAAACTTTTTAAAATAACCTTTGCTATATTGCACAAACGACTATCTTCTCCTAAAAATTTGGTCAAACACCTCATTTTGTTAAATAAGTATTCTTTAGAGAAAAAATAAACAATTTTGACCTCCTAAAAACTTAGCCTAATTAGGGTATTGTAAAACATCTCAAAAGTGTTTTTCCTTAATTATCAAATCATGTGATGACAACTAAAGTAATATTGAACTAAATAAGGATAACAAGTCAACAACACATGGCACTTTGTAAAGAAAACTAACACTAGTAAATTAACAAAAGTAACTCGGTGAGGACTACAAAAACTTCTTATTCTTGCGTTAGTAATATGTTACTCCCTCCAGATCAAAAAGAGTATCCACTTAGTTATTTGCATACTCTTAAGAAAATACTAACTCCTAGACAAAAATAGATAATTTGACTAAACTGCCCCTAATTAACTAGGTATTGAGATTTGATCACATATCACTTAAATAGGAGTAAATCTGGGAAAATAAAGTTAATTCTTTCTTGATTTGATAAGTGAACACTCTTTTTACTCAAGAAAAAAAAGGCTAAGTGGACACTCTTTTTTTATCCAGAGGGAGGATAATGCTAAAACAGTTAGAGTGCACAATCTTCTATATCTATATATAATATAAAGCTAGGCATAGACAATGTGATGTGGTACCTCTCTGTGGCCAAAGATTCTATATTTTTTTTGGTGAAATAGATACTACTGATATATTAATATTTACAGAAAATTACATAGTTGTAATGACATTTCAGCCATCAGATTTTTCTTTTTTCTCCCTTTTTTGATTTTTTTTCTTCCTTATTCGTCTACATAAAAATGCCTAAATATTAATTTCCCATGAACTTTAAGTTACAAATCCTTCATTATAAGCTTTAAATAACACTAAATTCTATACACATAATGACTTGAGTCTCTTGAGTTTTTCTAGCTTTGTTATAATCTTAAAGTCCAATTAAACTTTCATGCGTGATGCTATTTATTCATTCCCAAAGTTCATTTGGAAGGATGGACAGATCAAATTTTGTTGACATTTTCGTGGGTGTTAGCATTTTCGTGTGTTCTACAATTAGTTGCCAAGCACATCGCATTTATTTGGCATCCTCGAATGTATATACAGTTAGTTTGCCAAGTAATTCTACTTTTTTATCTTGATGCTTTTTTTTTTTTTTTATGTTTAAATCAAATTGATAGTTAAATTTAATTTGGAATATCGTTGTAGAAATCACGTGGTTTTTTGGGAATTTCAATGTATTTATATAGTTAATTTCCAAGTAAAACTCATCTTTTATCATTGATCGATGTTTTTAACGTGCCTTTTATATTTTCTCTTCCAACAAATGCCAATCAGAAGGATTTACCTCAGCTTAAAAATGATTAAAAGAGTTGAAAAGATTAGAAGAGAGTATATATCTCCCGCATCAAAGGTAAATTTATAGCGATAATTTTTGCTAAGTCATACATACATGAGGACATAATTTAACTTGCTTGGAGAACATGCTATATTTTTGGAACCAAATAATTATAATAGAGGTAAGCAGGAAGAAACTCGTAAAAAAAAACAAAAAACCCATATATAATTACCATGGCTAGAATTAATATGTATATATTAAAAAAACAAAAAATCACTTTTATTTCTATAATTACATAGATTAATTTTTTAACTACACCTCTTAATTCTCTTAAATTCACCTTTTTCAATTTCTCTAAACCGTTTCGAAGAGATGCCTAGCTTTATGAAATTAGAAAGCTAGGAATAGCTAATTCTATGTGGCATCTCTCTATGGCCACCAAATGTATTTATCTTTTATCTCATCTTTTTGATATTTTTCCCTTCATTTTTCCTTTAACTACATTTAAAGACCCATATATAAAGACCATAAAGAATAAAGAATTGTAGTAATAAATTTAAAAAAAAATGAAGAGGCATAGCATAGCAACGTTACTTAAGATATGAATAAATTGTAAAGACAATAAATATATGTATTAACTGATAACTAACGGTGAATTCATCTTGCAACACAAGAATACTAATCATCTTTTGTTTCTCTTTTATTTTGGCTTTTTTCTCCTCCATTTTATTAGTTTAGCTAATACTGAAAAGCCTAAAAATCTCTATTAATTAGTGCTCTAAACGTTATGATTCTTGTACCCTTCTCTTAAATTAATTTTATTTAATGTGTATTAATATATTTGAGGGGAGGTTAAAAGACAAGCATGAACCTAAGCCTTATGTTGGCTATATCTTCCATCTATTTTAGCTTCAACAATCGTTACCTATGAAAGAAGAAGTCTTCAACATTGCATTTGGGAATTCTTCCGAAAGAGGTAAACTGCCTTTTTAGCTTTTAATTTTACTTTGCATGGTCACAACTTATCTTGTGAAATTTATGTGTGAGTGAATATTTAATATCTTGCTAGAATTTATCTGCATGTGTCATCTTCCAAGCATATTCAAATAGATCAATTTCTTTACAGGTAAAGATATATGCAAATGTTTTCACTGAGAAGTGTACTCTTTTGAATTCAATAATTACTTATTACCCATTATTTATTGAAATTTGGTAATGTGTGTCATGCCATCTGCATGATGGAGCCTGGACACTCAACGAATCAATTTCTTTACAAGTAAAGGTATATGCTAATGTTTTGATTGAAAAGTTTACCCTTTTGAATTCAAGAATTACTTCTTACTCAGTATTTGTTGAATTTTGATAATCCGTCCTATGCCATTTGCATCGAAAAGCCTAGACACTCGGTGATATTCATCTCAACATTGAATATATTTCTTTCAAAATAGCTATATTCACTCTCTGAATTCATGAATTTTTAAATCTGGTTAGGCATATCTCTACCTATGCTCTATAGTCTTGTGACATATATTGATGCTTTTTTTTTTTAAATGATTTTCAAATATTAAAAACTAGCTGCCACCTTCAACATGGGGATATGCATAATAATTAAAATGACCAAAAAAATATGGTAAAACAAAAATTGAGAAAGAAGGAAATGGCTACCGAATCATGCTCCATATCAATTTTAGGATTTTAATCAAATTTGTTAAATTAAAATATTTAACGATAAAAAAATTAAAATAATATATTTATAATGTTTTATCAGTTCTTTTTGACTCCTAATAATTTTGTGCTCCAATTAAGATAGTTTGTTTTTTACTGTTCCTTACTATATTGGTACTTTTCGTATTATCTAATTAAACTATAATTAATGTGTAAATAATATCTATGTTACTCATATCCTATAATATGTTATGCATTATTTTGATATATTATTCTATATTTTATGTTGAGATTTGAGAACCTTATATTCTTATTACTTTATCTTTATTATTAGGAAGTGAAAGCAAGTAAGAAAGGAAAAAAGAAAAAAGAAAAAAGTTAAAGATAAAAGGGTTAAAGGGGGGAAGGAGAAGGTTACATATGCACAGAAAGAGATCGATTTCTCTTGAAATTTTGTCTTTATATTCCTTTAAGAAAAATGAAATATTAATTTACGCACATAGATTATATAAATATTTATTGAAACACCGTCTTTACACCCCATTAAGAAAGATGAAAATATTGTTTCACTCACGGAGATTGTACAAGTATTTATTGAAGACAAAAAAACTCTCACGTAATGAAAAATCATAGTAATATATAAACTAAGATTTAACAATATAATTGGTTAAAATTTGAAATATTTGAATTTAAAAATAATAAATTTACAAAATTAATATTCGGATGTCTAATCTGCGCGAAGCGCGGATAGGTTCACTATTCTATATATAAACAGCAATCAACTTGCTCTTCCTAAATGAGAGACGTTGTACCTATTTGATCTGTCCATGCTTCCAAATGAACTTTGGGAATGAATAAATAGCATCACGCATGAAAGTTTAATTGGACTTTAAGATTATAACAAAGCTAGAAAAACTCAAGAGACTCAAGTCATTATGTGTATAGAATTTAGTGTTATTTAAAGCTTATAATGAAGGATTTGTAACTTAAAGTTCATGGGAAATTAATATTTAGGCATTTTTATGTAAACGAATAAGGAAGAAAAAAAATCAAAAAAGGGAGAAAAAAGAAAAATCTGATGGCTGAAATGTCATTACAACTATGTAATTTTCTGTAAATATTAATATATCAGTAGTATCTATTTCACCAAAAAAAATATAGAATCTTTGGCCACAGAGAGGTACCACATCACATTGTCTATGCCTAGCTTTATATTATATATAGATATAGAAGATTGTGCACTCTAACTGTTTTAGCATTATCCTCCCTCTGGATAAAAAAAGAGTGTCCACTTAGCCTTTTTTTTCTTGAGTAAAAAGAGTGTTCACTTATCAAATCAAGAAAGAATTAACTTTATTTTCCCAGATTTACTCCTATTTAAGTGATATGTGATCAAATCTCAATACCTAGTTAATTAGGGGCAGTTTAGTCAAATTATCTATTTTTGTCTAGGAGTTAGTATTTTCTTAAGAGTATGCAAATAACTAAGTGGATACTCTTTTTGATCTGGAGGGAGTAACATATTACTAACGCAAGAATAAGAAGTTTTTGTAGTCCTCACCGAGTTACTTTTGTTAATTTACTAGTGTTAGTTTTCTTTACAAAGTGCCATGTGTTGTTGACTTGTTATCCTTATTTAGTTCAATATTACTTTAGTTGTCATCACATGATTTGATAATTAAGGAAAAACACTTTTGAGATGTTTTACAATACCCTAATTAGGCTAAGTTTTTAGGAGGTCAAAATTGTTTATTTTTTCTCTAAAGAATACTTATTTAACAAAATGAGGTGTTTGACCAAATTTTTAGGAGAAGATAGTCGTTTGTGCAATATAGCAAAGGTTATTTTAAAAAGTTTTAAAAAGTAATTTTTTCTCAAAAGTACTTTTGTGCAAGTCTCTGTACTACTAGAATGTGTGTAGCCAGCCCTAAAAGCCGATTTGAAGACTGTCGTGGTAAGCTGGTATTTCATAGTGCCTTGGAGTTTCCTTCTCTTTTTATTACTTTGCTACTACTTTTGTTTTCCAAACAATAATTTATTTTGAGAAATTTTTTATTTATTCTTTTAGACACTCGTGACTCGGATCGTCATTTCTTGGGATTTTTTAATGATATTTTCGCATAGTTGACTTCATAACTTCTCTTTTGGGTTAATATCTACTCTTAATGCTTATTATTGTGTTTTTATAATTAAAGATAGAATTACATAGTTAACGAATTTGCCCAAGGGATGGGAATTAGGTGTCATTACAATTTTTGACAAATTAAATCGTACCAGATATAAATTTAAATAAACCAAGCCAATAAATTTCAATTTCCAAACATTTTAAAAAAAAATACAGAAATGCATGAATTAGACAAGGACTAAAGTGCTATACATACCGAGACTATCTAGTCTTTTTATTGACAAAGCAGCATTATTTATCATGGATACTTTAACAAGGAAACATTTACAGAGACAGTGAGAAGATCATTTCTAGTGCATGTTCATTTGAAACAGTGGCTCCGCACCAACGAGGGTTGTGGTGTAATGACCGGTATTATTCCATCCTTAACCAAGAGGTCTCGAGTTCAAGCCCCCTTGGATACAGAATCATCATTTTTAGGGAGTGATTTGCCCTTACTGTGGAACTATCTGACACGAATCCGAATTTAGTCGGGCCGTAATGCAATATCGGACACTGATGGAAAATCTCAAAAAAAAAAAAAAAAAAAAAAAAAATGTGGCTCTGCGGCTCGCAGGTCCTTGCCTCTGCATGTGTCATTGGTCCCATTTCTATCAATTGTAGGCAAACACCAAAAATCAAGAATTATATATACTACCAATAATAAACACTAATCAATTTATTTTATTTACAAGATGAATCAAAGTAATTTTTATTATTAGTGTAAGAAATTTTTATGCCGTTAGTCAATTTTAACTGTGGTATTAGGTAAACTATTTTATAAAAATCTAACATTTTTAGGATAGATAATTCTTTGAAGGGAGCGGCCCTGCTCCTTTATTTTTGGCTTAAGTAATATTCAATACACCCTTAGATTAATGTCATATGTCTTTGTATATTTTAAACGTTAGGATTTGTTATGGATTTATTTGCCTATACTAACTATTTTTAGTACGAGATTTATCCATAATGAAATTTCATCATATATCATCAAAGGATACATTGGGTTAGAAGCTAGTTAATTAGCTCTTTTTACTTAAGCCCCATAAAGACATAATATTAAAATAATAATTAGAAAAGAAAATATTGATTATGGGAGATGATCATTGAAAGGACAAGGCTTTGTGCAGTAGCAAGCTATGACATCGTTAATTGTAGCGCACTTTCCATTAGTGAAACCTTCACGTCTGCAAGCTCCGGGACACCTTTGTGGCCAATCAAGACACATGATGACAGGGAATTTTTTGCTCCTTTCATAACAATCCTTTGCCTCTGTTATAAAAAATAAAAGCAAGAAGAAAATAAAGTAAATAACATAGAAAGAAGAAAATATACTTTCTTTATTTTTTTCTTCTTAAAACTTTGTTTGATGTGTAATTCATATAGCAGGAAAAAATACGGATAAAAAAAGGGAGTAGAAGTAAATTGAAGACTAAATAAATAACCATCATCTAAGTAGTGCATGAAATCGAGAAGAGCACAATGAATATAGAGGATTCATAACTGATCTTAACTAGTTATGAATCGAGACATAATTGATTGAGAAACAAAATTATAAATCTAAATGAGCGTAGTGTGTAGAAGGTTACTGACTTTGAACTTGTGACATTTTTTAACAAAAGTTTTTTTTTTCTTTTCAATTTTTGATTATTTTAAAAAGTATAATAGGAAAGAAATTGTACCTGCATTGCCCATGGAAAACAACACAAGGAGAAAGAGACCTTTAAACAAATGCAAAGAGTGTTCCATCTGTTTTTTAATTAATCTTCTGAAGGGATTTTTGACAATGAGATGGATGAATGAAGGAAGCAATAGGCTCTCTTATATAGTAGATTAATACATCCCGTATTATTTATTGAGATCTTTTCCCTTTATCTAGATAATTTGGACAAAGACAATTAGAAAGAAAAGACAAGGACGCAACATTAAGCTATTTATTGCATTTTGCCTTTTTATGTGTACAATAATTACTCCTTTTTTTCGTTTTAGATACGCTACCAATTTCATTCAGATCATAAAGTAAATGGAGATGAGATGAAAGTAAATACACAAAGATTAGGATAATCCACTACATTTGGTGAGGACTGAGGGGGATGGGGCCTTGAGTTCGATTAGATATGGGCCAGGAAAGAGAAAGGCCATCCAAGTGATCTTTCTACAGTGCGATTAATTCAGATCGGCCAATTCGCACGAATGACCCTATCTTGGGATGGTCATTAATTTTTGACCCTCTTGGTCTTTAATATTTTCCCTTCAGCATTTTAAGTAACGAAAAAGTGGCCGAAAGTATCCGCCTACCCTTATTTATGACCTAATTTCGGAAGGCAAAGTTTCAGTAGTTAAGTTGTCCGGTACAACTTCATTTCTGCAAAACTTATGTATCCCTGACATCGTAAAAACAAAAAAAAGAAATTCGGCCTACCCTTATTTATACCTAATTTCGGAAGGCAAAGTTTCAGGAGTTAAGTTGTCCGGTACAACTTCATTTCTACATAATTTATGTCGGACAAGGCAAAGTTTCTTTAATATTACGCCGAGCAAATTAATTACTACACAACTTATGACGGATAACTTTATTTCTACAGAATTTATGCCAGACAAGGCAAAGTTTTGCCTTGCTAATATTTTTCCTAACTCTACTGGGGATTGAACCCAAAATCTCTGGTTTTGTAGTCAGCGAAAAGGGACTTTGGGCCACAAATTTTCATTAAATGAGAAGCATGAGCAAAAATTAAAGACCGGTGATTTGAGGGACAAAAATTAAAGACCAGCCCGTATGAAGGCGATCCGCGCAAAAAGTTAATAATGATTAGGACAACACAATTAATCCAGATTAGTAAGACATTATAGGGGCGGAGCTAAAAAGTTACCTATGGGCTCAACCAAATTCTATAGCTTTAGTCAAAATTATGTATTTATATTAAAAATTAATTAAATATGTATAGAAATTAAATTTAAAACCGATAGTTACTAGCACCTGTATTCCTATTCTAAATTTAGAATCCATAAAATTATGGCTCCGCTCTGAAATAATAAATTCCGAACATCGAATGATTTAGCAAAAAAATAACAGATTTCATGCAAATAATTTTTATTATTATGTCATTAGATAGATGAAGAAGAAATTGCACGGTTTTCCTTCAAATGGACTGGTCTTTAATTTTTTGGCAAAATACATCAAATCAAACTTAAATTATACCTAAAATGTCGATATCACACCTAAATTATACGAGCGACCAATTACACACCTGAACATCTAAAAACTGAAATTATTCGCACCCTGCAAGGCATTATACCACTTTTGCAGTGTGTGGTGTTCCACATGCGCATCCACGTCAGCGCCACGTGGAAATAAAATAAATTTACTGTCTTTTTTTTTTTTTTTGCAACTTCTTCTTCTTTATTACCATCCTCCCAACCCCCCCCCCCCCCCCCCCTTATCCTTCACATTTCCGCCACCCCCAACCCCACCCACCCCCTTCTCCTCCACCTCCCCACCATTGATGGAGCTCTATTCGTCACAAATTATCTCGCCACCACATCTCACCAGAAAACACCATAGCCACCACCACCATCAATTTCACCCATTTCTCTTCCTTTCTTGAAAAACAAAATCAAAATACTATAAGAAAAAAGTTCAGATTTTGGAGCCATTAAAATTTGGAATTTTGTAGCCATGAAACCTAGGTTACTACTCAATCTCTGCAAACTCTATTGGATAGTGGTTTTTTTTTTTAATAATGAAATTAGAAAGTAACAATTAATTGCCCGATTAAGCAATGTGATGAGAAAATGGAGGAAAGGGGCAGGGGCGTGAAGATAGGGGAGCAGGGGGAGAAAGGGCGGGGGAAAGGTAGCAGTGGGGGTGGGGATGAGATTAAAAAAATATGAATTTGGAGGATGGGAATGAAGAAGAAATGGAGTGGTATTGAAATGTGAATATTAGTTGGTGCATGCCAATTTTGCTAACTCGAATTGGTGGTGGTGAAAGTTTCTTCACTGCCATTTGAAGGGCAGTGTGTGCAATTTCTTCACTGCCATTTGAAGGCAGTCTGTGCAATTTCTTCACTGCCATTTGAAGGCAGTGAAGATCGGAAATGAAGAAGATCGGAAAAAATGAAAGCTCACAGGAAAATAATGAAACTCATCGGAAAATATTGAAGCTTATTATTATTTTATAGGTAGAGTAGATGCAAATTTGATGACCGAAAAATGAAGAAGATCGGAAAAAATGAAAGCTCACCATAAAATATTGAAGTTCACCGGAAAATATTAAAGCTCATTGGAAACAATGGTGGTTATGCAATAAGAAAAGGAACAGAAAGAATGGAGGGTGGGGCGTGAAGAAAAAGAGGGGGATGTGGTGGTGGTGGTGATGAAATGGAGGAGAGACGGGTTTGGGTGGTGGGAGTGGTAGTGGTAAAAATGGAGAAGAAGAGTTGAAAAAAAAATCAGTTTTTATTAAATTAAAAATTATTTTTACTACTTCACTCGCCTATTTATTAATTATCATTATTATTCTTTTTGCCACGTCAGCTTATAAGGTGCAAATAAATTCAGTTTTTAAATGTTCAGGTGTGTAATAGGTCGCCCGTATAATTTAGGTGTGATATCGACATTTTGGGTATATTTAAGGGTGATTTGATGTATTTTGCCTAATTTTTTCCCTTTAAAATGGGGCTAGTTTTTAATTTTTGTCCTACAAAATCGAAACTATGCCTAGTGGCTAAGGCGAATCTAGGATTTTTGGAACATGGGTTTACCACTAAAAAAAAGAAGGAAAAAATGTATTAAGTGAGACTTGATCCGTAGTCCTCTAGCCTAAGTAAATAACTCAACCTTCAACCAAATGCATCATTTAACCTTTTTGTAGTGTGGGTTCCAGCAGATAGTATTATACTAATTTTAGAAAATATATACATAACATATCTAGTTTTGCGGAGAGATCATGTATTCACGTGCCCTAGTTGTAGTACCTAAAATTGCTCCTGCCTAATGGGGCATAAGTTCTTTAAAGAGAAGGCATAACTTGTGAGCTGTTATGATACAAAAATATAAACTTAAAAGTTTTTGCCTTGAGGAGCAAAATTTAAAAACCAGCACAAAATAGGGTAAAAGTGAAAATGTCTCATATGTAAGAGGATGACAGACAATGAAGTGAAAATGACGAGATTGTGGATATCATTATACTAAAGGTGTCAACCGGTTCATGGTAACCGGTTTTAACCGGTAACCGGACCGGTTAAACCGGAACCGGAACCGGAATCGGTATAACCGGTTAACCGGTTCCGGTTAACCGGATATTAGTTTACCGGTCCGGTTCCAAATTGTTTTTAACCGGTTAAACCGGAACCGGACCGGTTAAACAGGTTAAAATTAAAAAAAAAAAAAAAAAAAAAAAAAAGGAAAGAGCCGTTGGGCCTCAGTAATGGACCGTTGCCAACGGTCCATTTGCAAAAATGGTCGTTTCCAAACGGTCATTTTCTTAATTTTTGGCCCCCAATTTTTTTTTTTTAACACTTTAACCCCTCCCCCACCCCTATATAAACCCTTCTTCATTTTCATTTCAATTCACTCTTCTTCATCTTTCTCTCAAATCTCAATCTCTCAATTATAGTTACTTTGCAATAATTAGCCACAAAGTCTTATTATAGTTTCAACTTTCAATTATTAATTTTGCAATTATAATATTGTTGATGGAGTTGGTGATTTTGCAACAATCCGAAGTAGCTTTGGTGGATTTGCAATTCTAGCCGCCTTCGCTTTGTTGGAAATTAATCCGGCAATTTGGTACCTTCGTTCCAACTCTATCTTTAATTTTCGCAATTTAATTCTAGCAATTTATTTTTCGAAATTTAATTTACGCAATTTGATTCTAGCAATTTATTTTTCAAAATTTAATTTACGCAATTTAATTCTAGCAATTTAATTTGTTGTAATTTATTTTCTTGTGATTTATTTGATTGTGATTTAAATTATTTCTATTTAATAATGTCAAAGAGATTAAGAAGTGGTGCCGGTAGTAGTAGTCGTACTGTTAGGGGTGCGCTTAATGAGGAAACATTTGTGGAAGAAACACCTAATTTAGGTATTGATGTTGGTGGAAATAATCCACTTTTAGGTCATGAGGCAATGCAACAACATTTTACCGACACTTTTAATGAAGACTTAGATGATGATGATGATGAAACACAACCCCCCGAAAATCCCATAGGAGATACAGGTCCTGCACAATCACATACACAAGACAAACCGCCTAGAACTCGTAAGCCAACAGCTAAAGTTTGGAAATTTATGACTAAGGATAGGGAAAAACCAATCAGTTACATGTACCCTATGTGGACAAGTATTTAGTTTTAAGCAAGAAACTAGTAAGGATGGTGGAACGGGTACACTAAATGCTCATATGAGAACCAAACATATGAATGTTTGGGGAGAGCAAACGGGTTCAAATGTGGGGGGGATTCAAATGACGATAGACCCACGAACCGGTAGATATTTTAAGTATGACAAGAAAAAAGAACGCGTAGAAATAGCTAAAATGGTAGCTTATGATTGTTTACCATTTTCCTTTCCCTCGGGTTTGGGGTTTGTTACTTACATTCAACGTTGTTATAACCCGTTATTTGAGGGTATTCCTAGAAGTACTTATAGAGCCGATGTTATAGATTTGTTTAAAAAATATAGATTTTATTTGCGCCATGTATTTAATTCTTTAAATTGTAATGTTTGTCTTACCGCTGATTTGGGTCTTAGTATTAACCATTTAGATTTTTTTGCTATTACATGTCATTGGGTTGATGACAACTGAGTTATGCAAAAAAGAATTATAGCTTTTTTATACGACGAAGGAAAAGGTCGTCACGATGGAAAATTTTTAGCCGATTCAATGTCTACTATAATGAGATTTTTTAACATTTATAGAAAAACACTTTGTATTGCTTTATATAATGCTTCTAATAATACCAAGGCAATTGGTCTTTTAAAAAGTGAAATAAACCCTCCTCTAAGAAATATTTTTCATGTAAGATGTAGTTGTCACATTTTAAATTTAATTGTTAAAGATGGTCTTATGCATTTTGATGATTCTGTTCAAAAAGTTAGAAATGCTGTTGCGTTTCTTTTTTGTAATGCTAATAGGGGAAGAATTAGAGATTTTAAGAATGCTTGTGTGGAAAATAACCTTAGACCTAGGAAAATTCAAGTAGAAATTGAGACTAGGTGAAACTACACTTACATTATGCTACAACAAACATATGAGTATAGGATTCCCATACAACAAGTTCACAACAAATATAATATTGATAGTGAGGATTGGTTAACTTTTAGGCATTGGGAAGATGTTAAAGAATGTATTGAACTCTTAGAAAATTTTTATAATGCAACTCTTGCTTTTTCTAGACAATTCTATCCCACGGTAACCGGAATTTTAGCCTACTTAGCGGAAATAGCTAGAGTTTTACAAGAGTATAAATATAAACCCGATTATCAAGTGGCTATTTTTGAAATGATAATCAAATTTAAGAAGTATTTTTTTCCCATCCCAACTTTATTTATATTGGGTTCCCTTTTAAATCCTTGTTTAAAAGTGTCTTATACTAAAAATTTGGTTAGTCAAATTTATACATTTTTAGAAATTGAAGAGGGAGTTCAACCATCTTTAGCTGAAGCCGATCTCGCTATTGATGATGAGTTTAGAAAAAATTTTACTCATTATTCTAGTTTGGAAGAACGTGCTACACCCGTTGCTCCACGCCCTACTACTTCTCAGAGTAGCAAAAAGGGCTTGTCGGGTTTAAAAGTTTTACATTCACAGCCAACTTCTTCTTCTACTGCAAACTTTGATGAATTTAACTTTTATTTGATGGAGCCAAATGTGGATATCAAGGATGACTTGGACGTCTTAGCATGGTGGAAGAAGTACAAGGCAAGCTATCCGGTACTTTCAAGAATGGCTCGAGATATCCTTACGGTTCAAGTATCAACCGTGGCTTCGGAGAGCGCATTTAGCCAAGGAAGACAACAAATTGGAGACCATAGACATTCATTATCTGGCTTTAGCTTGCAAGTACTAGTGTGCATTCGAGATTGGATTAGATCGGAGCGACGCAACCAAAACTCAGAAGCGGAGCAAGGCGAAGAGGAAGAAATTGAAGATTTGATAGCTAGTGGACCGGACCAAATGGAAGACTTTGAAGATATTTCCATGACCGAATATGATGTGGGGGAAATTAACGAAATGGTTCAAAATTGGTGATTTTATTATTCTACTATTTTTGTATAACTCATGTATTATTTGCAAGTTAAAAAAAAATACAACTTGCAAATAAATGTTATCCAAGAATGAATAAAATATATGGCTCATTGAGCTTTCTTCTATTTACTTGTGTTCATATTTTTACTTTTATTAAGTTAGGAATATAAGTATATATAGTATATATAGTATATAAGTAAGTATATATAGTATACAAGTATATATAGTATATAAGTAAGTGTATATAGTATATAAGTAAGTATATATAGTATATAAGTAAGTATATATAGTATACAAGTATATATAGTATATAAGTAAGTGTATATAGTATATAAGTAAGTATATATAGTATATAGTACATATATATAAGTATATATAGTATATAAATATATATAGTATATATATTAAGTATATATTGTATATATAGTAGATATGTATATATAGTATATATATTAAGTTATACCTATATATATATATATATATATATATATATATATATATATATATATATATATATATATATATTAAGCTATACCTATATATAGTATATAGTACATATATATACGTATATATATTAAGTTATATGTGTACGAAAAATACTATTCTGTATTGCTGACTTGCTGTTAGGCTGTTAGTCAGTAAATATTTAAACTTTAATTATAAAGTTGTATAACATATGTAAATATACCTACAATATACAAATAAATACTATAATATATATATATATATATATATATATATATATATATATATATATATATATATATATAATACAAAAAACAAAAAAATATTTTAACCAATCCAAACCGGACCGGTTCCGGTTTGGACTTTAAAACCGGTTAACCGGAACCGGTTAGGCGGTTCCGGTTTTGGAACTGGAACCGGCCGGTTTCCTAACCGATTCCCGGTCCGGTTCCGGTTGGAACCGGTTGACAGGCCTACATTATACTAACAAAATTTGAATTTACGAACAAAAACCTGTGGTAATAATTGTACTATATAAACAGAATTAATTAAGAAAAACATGAGCTTGTTTACTCGTGGCTCTGTGACTCGCAGGTCCTTGCATATGTACCCTCAGTGGTCCTATTTCTGTCAATTGTAGGCAAACATCAAAAATAAAAAATACCATACTACCAATAATAAACACTAAAATTCATTCAGATTATACATCGCTAGTATAAAATATTTTTGTACTATCAAGTATAAAATATTTTTATACTATCAAGTCAGTTGCTTTTATTATAGTTGTAATTAACTTATTTTATTTTCAAGATAAATTCAAGTTATGTACCATGTGAATATAATTTTTTTATACGAGTAGGCAGTTTTACTGGTTGTGTCAGATAAGTTATCTATTTCTGTCAATTGTAGGCAAACATCAAAAATAAAAAATACCATACTACCAATAATAAACACTAAAATCCATTCAGATTATACATCGCTAGTATAAAATATTTTTGTACTATCAAGTATAAAATATTTTTATACTATCAAGTCAGTTGCTTTTATTATAGTTGTAATTAACTTTTTTTATTTTCAAGATAAATTCAAGTTATGTACCTTGTTAATATAATTATTTTATACGAGTAGGCAGTTTTACTGGTTGTGTCAGGTAAGTTATCTTGTGCAAATCCAATATTTTAAGGAGGGATATTCTTTGGATGATTTGGTAGTGCAGAACATCTCTTACATTGATGATATATATTTAATTAAAAAAACTCTTTAAATTAAATATTTCACATTTTAAGGAAGTTTATTTGTAGATATTTTCTGGATGAGCTGATAGTATAGTTATTTTTTAGATATCAATTGTAAAATTCTTTCACATGATCGATACACAAAAATTAAATTCAATCAGCAACTATATTTATTGCATCTTCGTCTTGCAACAAAGTTAAAAGAGAATATGTTTCACCAATAATGCGGGCTGTTAGAGAAATATATAACAAAACATGAATAATAGAGGAAGAAAACAAACCAGTGGCCAAAACCAGCATTGCTCAAGAAAGAAAGTTGCAAACAAACGCATGGAGCGTCCCATCTGTTGGAAAATATTATACCAAAAACACAAAAATTATATGAAGAAGAACACAAAGATGAAGTTTGACAACATATATGAATAACGAGCATAGGATTGGAAGCTTAAAACACGTGCAAAACGCTTTCTTAAAAACGATATTTGCTCCCTCTCCTCTGCGAGATTACTATGGGATTATACGCAAATAATTTTAGTAGATATGACAAGCCTTTTGGAAATCTGCACTGAGCAAACAATGAAAAAATCCGTCTTAGGAAAGGAAGAACTCTTCGGATTTTGAAGTGCAAGATTTTATTGTAGAAGAAAAAGGTTTTGTCTGAGAAGAAAGAAAAAAGTTACGTTGGATTAAAAGTAGTTGGGTTTAAATAGAATTGATGGTAACCCAAGAATGAAAGGACACACCCTTTCATTTAAAAGACATCTTTTCTTATAAAACACTTAAATATTAAGTTATATTTAAATAAAATCTCAACACCATCTTCGCGTATGCGCTGTGCACATGTAAATTACATATTTAGGTGTTGTCATACACTGTTCATATGCATATACACTCAAACCTTTTTATAACATTATTGTTGTGTCCGAAATATTTTGGTTGTTATAGCGAATGACTTTTATACATCTATAATAACATTGTCATTTAAATAATATTTTATTGTTATAGGCAAAAAAGATGCATAAAATCTAATTTCACACCTTTTATAACGAAGTAAAATCTTTTAATGATGGAAATACATATATTCATGTAATATTCTTTGTCATAAATAGTGTATTAAAGTATCAAAATATTTGGCGAAAATCTATAGACCTATTATTAATAATCTTAGAGATTCTATTTCTATAAAGACGATTAATCATTACAGCACCAAAAAAAGAAGATACTGTTACGGAGGGGTAATTTTACGAATAGCGTAATGTTATAAAAATAGTTGTTGTTGTTATAGGTAAAAAGTTGTTATAGAAAGGTAAAGTATAACCTAAAAAATCGATTCCGAGAAAACTTGATTGTTGTAGAGAGGTGTTAGATGAGGATGCCGTGTTATAGAGAGGTCTGACTTTAGCTTGCCTATTATATTTCACAAATAGATATGGTTGAAACACGTGAGATATCCGTGCGGATTATGATAAGTGAATTGTTCGTGTTGTGTGAAAATGAATCCGTCCCTCTAGAGTCTATACTTTCCTGGGCACCCGGGACAGTGTGGGGGCAAATGTGCTTGGAGTACCTATTACGAGTAAATGTAGAATCTTTATCATATGCATTTGATTCTGACTAATCTTATATGCATGTCATAGTTTAAGCTAGAGTTGTGTATACAAATTATGTTGTACCTGTACATCTTATTTCTTGTTGATTACGTCTTATCTGTCATGATCATATGATAACTATAAAGGTTGACTCAGTATTTCGATCCAACTCTCGCACTACATTATTGCGAACGACCAATGATACTTACTGAATACACGTGATTTAATTTATTGTACTCATGCTATACTTGCTACACATTTTGTGCAGGTACCAGTTCCTGTTCTAGTGGAGTGCATGATTTGGAGACTACGCTGGAGAGTTGTTGCTTCACAGTGCCTTGAAATTTTCTTCTCTTTGTGTTACTTTGCTACTGTTTCCATTTTCAAGCCAGTAACACATTTTAAGAATTGTATTTACTCTTTTAATCGCTCATGACTTGTGTCGCCATTTCTTGAAGGTTCTTTATGATATTTTTGCGCAATTAACTTTATAACTTCGCTTTTGATTTAATATCTACTCTTCTAGCTTATTACTGGTGTTTCATAGTTAAATGAACTTCGCATATTAACGGGGTTGTCTTACCAGTCGAAATTAGGTGTTATCGCGGCTTAGGCAAATTAAATCATAACATATATATGAATCTAAATTAATGAAATCGATAAATGTCAGAGTATCAAATATTTTGAAAAGAAAAGAGAACTGCATGAAGTAGGACAATAGATGAAGTAGGCCAGGACTAAAGCACCACTTATATACTGTGAGGCTAGCTAGTCTTTTTATTGATAAGCAACATTATTTATCATGAATAGTTTAACAAGGAAACAATTACAGAGACAACGAAAAGATCATTTCTCTAGATATGTTTCAATATATAGAAAATTTCTTCTTCATTTTCTTAACAGTTTTTAGTGCAGAAACAGCGGCGGCGAAGGCCATGGCAGTCGCCGCCAATGAAGCCTTCGGTCTTGCAGACGGAGGCGCAATTGGTATCGCTAAGACATGTCCCCTTGAAACGGTGGCTCTGTGACTCGCATGTCCTAGCCTCTGCCCTGCTCATTGGTCCCATCACTATCAATGGGGCAAACATCAGAAATCAAGAATTACATAGACAAACCAATAATAAACACTGATTAATTTGTTTTATTTTCAATATTGAGTCAAGTCATCATATATATTGTCAGTACAACAAATTCCTATACGCAGTCAGTTTTAATTGTTGTATCAGGTAAACTATCGTATAAATCCAACATCTTAAGGAGAGATATTCTTTGGATCATCCGATAGTGCAAAACTTCATCCGATAGTGCAAAACTTTTCTTATACTGACTGTATACATAAATTACAAACTCTTGAATTACAAACCTCACATTTTAAGGAAGCTTACTTGTAAATATCTTTTGGATAACCTGATAGTATAATATTTTTTAGATATCTAATATTGTAAATTCTTTTATATTAACACATAAAAATTCAACTCAACCGGCTTTTATATTTAGTGCGTCTTCGTCTTGCAACAAAATTAAAGAGAATATGCTTCAACAATAATATAATTGAGCTGTTAGAAAACTATATAGTAATAAAAATTAATAAAGGAAGAAGACGAACCAGTGGCCAAAACCAGCATTGCTACAAGGAAGAAAGTTGCAAACAAACGCATGGAGCTTCCCATCTTGAGAGAGAGAGAGAGAGCAATTTGAAAAGTTAGCAGTAGAGTATGGGTTGAAGATAGCAGTAGGCAAGGGGACTTTTATAGATGCTGATTTACTATACTAGTGTAAACAGAAGAGTTTCACACCTAAGTAGATGTCACAAAATGATTTAAGTTTATAGGCAAAATTTATTTTGTGACTTATACAATTAATTTCAGATGGATGAGGCTTCTTTTCTTCTCACAAGTTTGGTGAATTTCTATTTTACACTTTTGAGCCCAAAAACTATAGGCCTACTACTAAAGGTGTCAACCGGTTTGCCTTAACCGGTTTTAACCGGTAACCGGTCCGGTTAAACCGGAACCGGTTAACCGGTTCCGGTTAACCGGATATTAATTTACCGGTCCGGTTCCAATTTTTTTTTAACCGGAACCGGACCGGTTAAACCAGTTAAAATTAAAAAAAAAAAAAAAAACGAAATAGCCGTTGGGCCTCGGTAATGGACCGTTGGCAACGGTCCATTTGCAAAAATGGCCGTTGCCAAACGGTCATTTTCTTATTTTTTGGCCCCCAATTTTTTTTTTTAACACTTTAACCCCTCCCCCACCCCTATATAAACCCTTCTTCATTTTCATTTCAATTCACTCTTCTTCATCTTTCTCTCAAATCTCAATCTCTCAATTATAGTTACTTTGCAATAATTAGCCACAAAGTCTTATTATAGTTTCAACTTTCAATTATTAATTTTGCAATTATAATATTGTTGGTGGAGTTGGAGATTTTGCAACAATCCGAAGTAGCTTTGGTGGATTTGCAATTCTAGCCGTCTTCGCTTTGTTGGAAATTAATCCGGCAATTTGGTACCTTCGTTCCAACTCTATCTTTAATTTTCGCAATTTAATTCTAGCAATTTATTTTTCGAAATTTAATTTACGCAATTTAATTTACGCAATTTAATTCTAGCAATTTAATTTGTTGTAATTTATTTTCTTATGATTTATTTGATTGTGATTTAAATTATTTCTATTTAATAATGTCAAAGAGATTAAGACGTGGTGCCGGTAGTAGTAGTCGTACTGTTAGGGGTGCGCTTAATGAGGAAACATTTGTGGAAGAAACACCTAATTTAGGTATTGATGTTGGTGGAAATAATCCACTTTTAGGTCATGAGGCAATGCAACAACATTTTACCGACACTATTAATGAAGACTTAGATGATGATGATGATGATGAAACACAACCCCCCGAAAATCCCATAGGAGATACAGGTCCTGCACAATCACATACACAAGACAAACCGTCTAGAACTCGTAAGCCAACAGCTAAAGTTTGGAAATTTATGACTAAGGATAGGGAAAATCAATCAGTTACATGTACCCTATGTGGACAAGTATTTAGTTTTAAGCAAGGAACTGGTAAGGATGGTGGAACGGGTACACTAAATGCTCATATGAGAACCAAACATATGGATGTTTGGGGAGAGCATACGGGTTCAAATGTGGGGGGATTCAAATGACGATAGACCCATGAACCGGTAGAAATTTTAAGTATGACAAGAAAAAAGAACGCGTAGAAATAGCTAAAATGGTAGCTTATGATTGTTTACCATTTTCCTTTCCCTCGGGTTTGGGGTTTGTTACTTACATTCAACGTTGTTATAACCCGTTATTTGAGGGTATTCCTAGAAGTACTTGTAGAGCCGATGTTATAGATTTGTTTAAAAAATATAGATTTTATTTGCGCCATGTATTTAATTCTTTAAATTGTAATGTTTGTCTTACCGCTGATTTGGGTCTTAGTATTAACCATTTAGATTTTTTTGCTATTACATGTCATTGGGTTGATGACAACTGAGTTATGCAAAAAAGAATTATAGCTTTCTTATACGACGAAGGAAAAGGTCGTCACGATGGAAAAATTTTAGCCGATTCAATGTCTACTATAATGAGATTTTTTAACATTTATAGAAAAACACTTTGTATTGCTTTAGATAATGCTTCTAATAATACAAAGGCAATTGGTCTTTTAAAAAGAGAAATAAACCCTCCTCTAAGAAATATTTTTCATGTAAGATGTAGTTGTCACATTTTAAATTTAATTGTTAAAGATGGTCTTATGCATTTTGATGATTCTGTTCAAAAAGTTAGAAATGCTGTTGCGTTTCTTTTTTGTAATGCTAATAGGGGAAGAATTAGAGATTTTAAGAATGCTTGTGTGGAAAATAACCTTAGACCTAGGAAAATTCAAGTAGAAATTGAGACTAGGTGAAACTACACTTACATTATGCTACAACAAGCATATGAGTATAGGATTCCCATACAACAAGTTCACAACAAATATAATATTGATAGTGAGGATTGGTTAACTTTTAGGCATTGGGAAGATGTTAAAGAATGTATTGAACTCTTTGAAAAATTTTATAATGCAACTCTTGCTTTTTCTAGACAATTCTATCCCACGGTAACCGGAATTTTAGCCTACTTAGCGGAAATAGCTAGAGTTTTACAAGAGTATAAATATAAACCCGATTATCAAGTGGCTATTTTTGAAATGATAATCAAATTTAAGAAGTATTTTTTTCCCATCCCAACTTTATTTATATTGGGTTCCCTTTTAAATCCTTGTTTAAAAGTGTCTTATACTAAAAATTTGGTTAGTCAAATTTATACATTTTTAGAAATTGAAGAGGGAGTTCAACCATCTTTAGCTGAAGCCGATCTCGCTATTGATGATGAGTTTAGAAAAAATTTTACTCATTATTCTAGTTTGGAAGAACGTGCTACACCCGTTGCTCCACGCCCTACTACTTCTCAGAGTAGCAAAAAGGGCTTGTCGGGTTTAAAAGTTTTACATTCACAGCCAACTTCTTCTTCTACTGCAAACTTTGATGAATTTAACTTTTATTTGATGCAGCCAAATGTGGATATCAAGGATGACTTGGACGTCTTAGCATGGTGGAAGAAGTACAAGGCAAGCTATCCGGTACTTTCAAGAATGGCTCGAGATATCCTTACGGTTCAAGTATCAATCGTGGCTTCGGAGAGCGCATTTAGCCAAGGAAGACAACAAATTGGAGACCATAGACACTCATTATCTGGCTTTAGCTTGCAAGTACTAGTGTACATTCGAGATTGGATTAGATCGGAGTGACGCAACCAAAACTCAGAAGTGGAGCAAGGCGAAGAGGAAGAAATTGAAGATTTGATAGCTAGTGGACCGGACCAAATGGAAGACTTTGAAGATATTTCCATGACCGAATATGATGTGGGGGAAATTAACGAAATGGTTCAAAATTGGTGATTTTATTATTCTACTATTTTTGTATAACTCATGTATTATTTGCAAGTTAAAAAAAATACAACTTGCAAATAAATGTTATCCAAGAATGAATAAAATATATGGCTCATTGAGCTTTCTTTTATTTACTTGTGTTCATATTTTTACTTTTATTAAGTTAGGAATATAAGTATATATAGTATATAAGTAAGTATATATAGTATATAGTACATATATACATAAGTAAGTATATATAGTATATAGGTAAGTATATACTATACAAGTATATATAGTATATGTATATATAGTATACAAGTATATATAGTACATACATACTATATATATAGTATATATATTAAGTATATATTGTATATATAGTATATATATTAAGTTATACCTATATATATATATATATATATATTAAGCTATACCTATATATAGTATATAGTACATATATATACATATATATAGTATATATATTAAGTTATGCATATATTTAGTATATATATTAAGTTATGCATATATTTAGTATATATATTAAGTTATACATATATTTAGTATATATATTAAGTTATACATATATATATAGTATATATATTAAGTATATATTGTATATATAGTATATATATTAAGTATATATTGTATATATAGTAGATATGTATATATAGTATATATATTAAGTTATACCTATATATATATATATATATTAAGCTATACCTATATATAGTATATAGTACATATATATACATATATATATATTATATATATTAAGTTTTGCATATATTTAGTATATATATTAAGTTATTCATATATATGGTATATATATTAAGTTATACATATATATAGTATATATATTAAGTATATATTGTATATATAGTATATATATTAAGTATATATTGTATATATAGTATATATATTCTGTATTGCTGACTTGCTGTTAGGCTGTTAGTCAGTAAATATTTAAACTTTAATTATAAAGTTGTATAACATATGTAAATATACCTACAATATACAAATAAATACTATAATATATATATATATATATATATATATATATATATATATATACAAAAAATAAAAAAAATATATTTAAACAAGTCCAAACCGGACCGGTTCCGGTTTGGACTTTAAAACCGGTTAACCGGAATTGGTTAGGCGGTTCCGATTTTGGAACCGGAACCGGCCGGTTTCCTAACCGGTTCCCGGTCCGGTTCCGGTTGGAACCGGTTGACACCTCTACCTACTACTAATCTGTGAGACAAATCCAAATAGTCACCCTCGAAATAATATTGTACTTTTTAACTTGCTAGCATGCTTATTTGTTTGGGGAAAGGGTCAAACTTGCCCCTTAACTATGAAAATGAAGCAATTATGCCCTCTGTTTGCAAATGGGATCAAATATACCCTGGGCGTTAAAAAAATGGGTGACTATATACGCGAAATAAGGTGGGATATCCCAGCACTAAGTTTGAGATTAATTTTGTACTTTTTTTGATAGAAGGTATAAACTTATCCCGGGATAAATTTGTACCTTCTACCAAACATAGTATAAAATGAAGTTCAAACTTAGTGGTGGATATCCCACCCTATCCCATTAACATTGGGATTATTTTATCCGACCTCTCATATGGGATAAATTAGTCCCAGGATTATAATCCCGGGATAATTTAGTCCTCGTACCAAACGACCCCTTAGAAGCTAACTCTCTGCCATGTCATATTTGGACACATTTTGAGCTTATATACATGCTGATTTGGCACCATGGAAATAGGAAAATACTTTTTAAAATTCCTTTTCATTTTCTAGACGTCACAGTCTTTAGCATACCTCAAGTTCTAGTTAATTATATTTTACCACATTCAATGGGCCGCGCAAATTTAGTAATCAATAATATTTTGCTGATTATTCATAATCTAAGGACACCAAATATTTGATTAATTTCTCAATCAAATTCCAAATATGATGGCAGCCATGAATAATGCTGGAGAGTGATATGTTTTTAGAGCGTGAGAATAAGGAGAGGTGACTCCTCTGTCACACTCTATTACACATGTCATGCCTAACAAAAAGAAGAATTGAGAGGACTCCTTTTTCCTTTATAAAGTTGTAAAAATTGTTATAAGTCAAGGTCCATGTAAAAGCTTTGCGTTGTCTTGCCCAATTCTGGAGTTAGGAATGTATAATTGTCCAGCCTCTTAACTTAATTAAAGTATGGATCAATCTGGTAATGTATATAGTTGCCCATCGTATAACATTGGCCGCAATTAAAGAATTTTCAAGTTATCAATGTAATTTAATTAATTATAGCCGGTTATTCATCTTTTTTATAAGAATTTATTCCGAATAGTTATTAGTTGAGTTGTCAGTGTAATTAATTAATTATTGCCCGTTTATCATATTTTTTATAAGAATTTATTCCCAATAGTTATTTTTTGTTGTAGGTTAATCTACCTTGATAAGATTGTCAGTGCATAAAATTAACACTCATTTTGCCAAAGCACAATTTTCTTCCCTCAAAATAAGAACGACATTTGCACTTCTTGCCCAAGATATTTGTAGGATGGTTGTGTTGTGAACCAAGCTGATTATGTAAAGATATGTGGAAGTGGTGAATGAGGTAAGAATTTCACTGGGTAGTTTATTTGACCACTCTCGTTAAATATGTATTGATCATTTTTTCAAAAAGTTTAACTGGTACGGTACCCATGTTACAGGAAACTTTAGACTAAATTGTTTCTGCTCTACTTTTCTTCTTCCTCCTCCTTCTCCTCCTTAGTTGTTAATACAACATTATTTTTCAAATTTATAGCAATTGAAGTATAATATTTTGAAGAATTGATTTTGAATTTCCTATATTAATAGAAAATTTAAAATTAATGCGCGTTGTTGAAAAAGCTTGAAAATTATGATAAATCACCATTATTGGAAAATGGGTTTGTTAATTAGATATGTTGTTTTGCAAATTGATTATTGAAGTTTGTTCTTTATGATATTATGGAACTTATATATGTTTCAAATTTGAGCTCATTTGAGGTAGATTTGGGTGTAAACTCGTGTATTAAATTATTGAAATTCGAAGAATGAGTTGCTCGTTCTATGCAAAAAATTATTAGCATGAACTTCATGCTGAAATATCTGGATGCAACCATATATATATATATAGCTGACCTCAAGCCAAAATGTCTAAAGTTTGTCGTGTGAATGACACAACTTCATTAAAAAATATCTAAAGTTAGGGCTTGCCTAGGCCACAACTTTAGTCAATAAATGTATAAAGTTGGCCTTGGCAACTCATTTTATGTATGAAGTTAGGTTTTGCCAAAGGCATAACCTTAGAGGGAAAAAAAATTGAAGTTGGCCCTGGCAAGCCAAGCCAAACTTCAGGCAAGCAAACAAGTCTGATGTTTGATAAGGCCATACTTCAGGCAAAAAATATCCTAAGTTTGCCCAACTTTAGACACTAATTTTTACAATTTTAGTCTCGTATGTCTGAAGTGGTTCCATTTCAAAGAACAAACTTCAGGTACAATTTAAATGGCAGCCCAAAAATCAGATATATGTGCACTTCACTGTGACAGTTGAAATTATTGGGTCGACTAAAATGTTGGATAGTTTTATTTGAAATTTGTGTTCAATGAGAAAATTGTTTAAAAGGACTAGGGGTTAAAGAGAAGAGGTTTGTGCTAATTGTTATGAAGTGTCTAAGTTCCGTCATCCCTTTTTTTGAGTTCTGCTTCTCATCCTATTCTTCTATGTGTTTTTTCCCTTCCTATGTTCGTTATTTTTGCAACTCCAATTTACAAGTTAATGAAATATATCTATCTCTTATTTGGGTTTGATTTGAGCTGGTCTAATTATTGAGTTTGTTTCAGGCTACTTTTAGCTTCCGCAATGTGGAATCTTTTAGCAAGATTTCTAGAGTTCTATTTTATCTTTATGTTATATTTGTGACTAAAGACGGGAAAACAAAGGTATGATATTTTGAAATTTGTGGAGGTACAGTGAATTTTGAAGGTTTTGGGTTATGGATCTTGGTAGAAGAAAAGGAGACGATTAGATTGGTGTAACTTGAAGGTGAACAGAGGTTGCTGGCTAGTGGCGGCAATTTCCAGCCAGCAGAGATAAGGCGGCAAATGATGGTGAAGTGATTGATAGTCTGCACCGACAACAACAATTGAGAATAAAATAGAAGGGAATATAGCCTGGAACTAAGGATTTACAAAAATCTGACTAAATGGTAATAAAGGAGTAATTGAGCCATATATGATAACGTAGATGGCCGAATGAAGGGGAATTGACACGGCATACCCACTTCCACAAATATTTGGCATAAAATAGCCGTGGTTTAAGAAGTTGGTAATGAATAGCCATTTTCACACGTTTTGGGTCATTATAATTTGTATTCCATTATCCATAAATCAACCCTTGAAAATAGCTAAACATACAATTCTCTCTCCTACCATTTTCCCCCTCTTTCATTATATATTCTCCTAAAATTGTTTCGTAATCTTCTCCATACTTTTCAATACATTTATTCTCTCTCCTTGTTCTTCCCTATCTACTCTATATATTTAATTTTTTAACTCAACTTTTTGTGGGAAAAAAAGAACACGTCTTCTTTTCTATTTTCTTCAATAGTTTTTAGAATAGACATTTTTGTGATGCCTCCACTAGGATTTCTTATTTTCTATTTGCTTTTTTTCATAAATGTTTTTCGAGTTCTTCATCGATTGGTAGCCATGTTTCTCTCTGTTTTAATATATTTCTAATTAAAACAGATATTCTATCAAAATACATTTCATATTTTGCAATAATTAGTATACGTAGTTTTAAAAAAAAATATGAGATAATACTAGTATGTATGGCTGGGATAATATGTATACATATTATTAGTATACATACGGGTCTGATGTATAACTAGAATAATAAATTGTATACATTGGTTTGTATTCATCTAATGTATTTGTATACATCGGTCTCTATTCATCTAATAAATTGGAATATACATTTGTTTTATTAGTATAGAAGAAGATCGAGTACCATGTATACATTACCATATATACATTCTGGGATTTCGATATAGAAGAAGAGTATTGTGTATACATTTTGGTATATATTGTGAAGTAACATGTATACATTTTGATGTATATTGTAAAGTACCATGTATTCATTACCATGCATATATTTTGGAAATTCGATATAGAAGAAGATCAAGTACCATGTATACATTACGAGAATCCGATAGAGAAGAAGAGTACCATGCATACATTCTAGGAATTCAATAGAGAAGAAGAGTATCACGGGTACATTTTGTGAATTCGATAGAGAAGAAGAGTACCATGTATACATTCTGGTATATATTGTGAAGTATCATGTATACATTCTTATATATAGTGTGAAATACCATGTATACATTCTAATTATTATACTATTAGACAATGTGTATATTTATTATGTATAAAAAAGGATAAAAATATCAACTATGCATTAAATTTGCAAAACTATAACCATCAAGTATATATTCCAAAATTCAACGTGGAAGAAAAATATTTTGTGAATAAATGTTTTCAAATTATTTTTATTTGAATACTCTTTAATAACAACTCATTTACGGCTGCTTAGAAGTTATAAGTTTTACTTAATAAGAAAAACGTAAAGTAATATAAAACTCTATCATGAAACTTTGCTTATTAAATGGAAGAAAAAATCAAAGTTTGCATGTAACTCCCGGAGGTAAACAAGGAAAATACATTATTGTACGAAACAAGAAAAAGGAAAAAAAAACTATTTGAATGCCTATTCTTGCGCTAGGTTAATACATATTTGGCTACCTAATGCCAATATTATCAGGCTTGCTTTAGCTAAATAAAAAATGGGTCAAAGAAATGCCAATTGTTTGTGGAAGTGGGTATAGCGTGTCAATTCCCCCCGAATGAATATGAACCTTAATTACCCGAAAGCGAAAGATAGATATTAATCATAAGAGGCGAGCCCACATGTGATGGAGAAGAGTCCTATTGATACCATACCACTAAGTTATTAGTCTTGATTAATGGTGTTTTTAGAATATAGTATCAAAAATGTCAAATAAGTATTCTATAACTGACCATCAAAGAACACATAAGTTTCGAAGCTTTAGATCGATATATTTAGGTAAAACCTCATGAAGATAATAATATTGTAAGAAACAAAAACGAAAAAAGAAGAAGTTGTCTTTCTACAGACCTTTGCCTTCCCCTCTTTCCACTATAAGAAGAAAAAGAAGTTTTTTTTTTTTTTTTTTGGTCTAAATATGAATATGAACTACGACGAGAAAAATCATTCTTTAGAAAGACAAACATTAGATTGTTCTTCGATCTCCCCCCCTCTGAACAAGCCGAAGGTCAAGAATCTGTCTATTCAACAACATCCCTCTTGGGATTTAAGATAATATGATTAATTATGTGGGAGATGATACAAATACTTTTCCCTATTTATACAGAAATTTTTTCCGTTTTTCATTTAATTAGTACCCGGTCATTGTATTGAGGTCCAAAAAAACTCAAATTCGCACGGGAAAATCTCATCTGTGGGGTGAAACGCTCTCTAACAAAGGCGTCTTCATACCTGTGGCTCGAACTCGAAACATCTAGTTAAGAATGAAGGAGTACATACCACTCTACCACAATCCTTATTGGTTATACAGAATTCCCTGCATCTTACATACCCAAGAAATAAATAAAACAAAATAATTAACTCAAAAGAAAAAAGAATTCCTACTTCCTTTTTATTTTTTATTTTTTATAAACTTTGTTTATGTGGACTTCATGAAGCGTTTCAAATGTGATTTATGAAAAATGTAAGTTGCAGTATGAAGAATCTTTTGAAGTGCACGAACGAAAAAAAGGTGTGTGTATGTCTCTCTTAGTCCTAATTATTCGACTCCTGAATTAAAATAAGGAGTTTCATAGTCATACTGACCCATCACTCTAAAACATCTTATTCGTATTTTACCGTGTTCATGAATCTTGGTAACGGACCCTATGATATTTAGTTTAAGAAGGAAATTGGCAGGTTTTCGAACAAAATTCTATATCGAAAGTTAATAAGAAAAAGCTGTTACTTATAAATTATAGAGACGCTTTTAATAGTGTAAGATCTTTGGAAAAAATCATACAAACATATATCTAGAACAGACAGAATTAAACTACACAATAATATTTGTGGGCTAGTTTATCCTAACAAATGCACGTCAAACTCTCTAGAAGCAGAGCTTTAAACAAATGTTTCATCTTCTTTTTTAATCTTGTATAGAAATTTCTGATAATGAGATGGATATACAGAGTACTGGGGTCTGTTATATATAGATTCATATTTATTATTTAATGAAGATTTTACCCCTTTATTTAGATATTGTGAAGAAAGAAGTTAGAAAGAAAAGAAAAGGAAAAAGATATCCTCCATTTTACCTTTTTATGTGTACAATAATTACTCTTCTTTTCCATTTTACATATACTACCAATTTCAATACATGAAGATATGGGTAATCCACTACATTGGTGAGGATTGGGATTTGGACTATTGAAAATGAACGGGTTTAGTTGGGTTGTATCTAAATTGAGCCCATAGTGTATTTCATGTCCAGCCCATTAAAACCTGAGCTGATTTATTGTTCAAATGAGCTTGAGCTGAATTTGACATCCTTAGTGTGACACCTTGGCATGATCTCTTGAGTAACCTAACGAACATGTGTGAAATTTTATCTCTTCTTATGTGATTATTACTCGGCGTTATTGTGTATGACTCGCTACTTTGGTACTAATCGTAAACATTTACATTTTATTGGATTATTCATAAAGTAATTGGACTATATTAAATTCAAAAAAATAGTTCGAATATTGTGGTTAATATGACTGGATTAATCATTCAGTTTTAAACGCACTGGCGTAGACACAGGATTTTTTACCCTCCCTGGGGTGTTTCCCCTTTTAGTGTCTAAATATTTCTTTAAATTTTAGTTTTGAAGTGTCGATTTTATTCTACTTTTATTTAGTAGGTTTATTTCCGAAAATAAGAAGAGGGACAAAAATATTTACTATTTCTAGAGTACAAGTTTTTTGTTTTAACGAAAGAAAAATAACAAAAAATAGTTTTCTGTTAATCTAGTTTTTTTAGTTAATTAGCTTTTAAATTTTTCCTCAGTGTAATGGTTTTTCTTATTTTTTTTATTTAATCAAAAGAAAAAAAAAATGGAACCAATGATAGCCCGTCACTTGGCAAAATTCCACCCCATCCACACAAAAAAAAAGCACGATTCATTTTGGGAAGGAAATATTTCTTTCATCCTTTAAGATATTTTTATTTATATGGGCATTTTGAAAAAAAGAAAAAAAAAATAACACACTCAAAATCCTAGACTAGACACCAATACAAAGCTAAATATAGAGACTAAAAGAGAAACATACACACAAAATCAATCAGCCGCAGCTCGCAAAGGGAAAAATAGACTTAGCAACTAAGATCTAATAGATTTAAGAGGAACCAAAAGAAAAGTAGCTGTAGCCTTCTTTTATTGACATTTTTCTTACCTCCTCCGTCCTTTTTTTTTTTTTCATTGAAGCTAGCATGATCCTTTCATAATCTTTCACCATGTAAAAAGTGAATCATCTCACCATTTTATTGCTAGTTTAGCTATTAATCTCATTATGAAACAGCCAAAAAACAGCCATCAGCCTTCAACCAAACAGCCATGAAAACACCACCCGTTTCAGCTCCATCAGTGAAATAACAACTTGAAAAATTCAGCCTTTAAACACCATTATGGTTCAGCCTTTAAACACCATTTTCAGCCATATTTTCATCTCTGTTTGGGTTTATTTTTGGTCGAGGTTGAGGTCCATCGATGAAAGCTCTCGTCGGCGTCGAGTTTCCTGCCGCAGTCCATTTTTGTACGTGAGCTTGGGTTTTCTTTTGTCTTGGTGTATTGATGGAAATTTTCAGCAATTAAAGGTCCAATCTTTCTCTATTTCAATTATTATTGCATCAAATTTTTGTTTGTTTTTTTCCTGATAAGTATTTTTATTTTGTTTGATTTTATCACTGTTACTTGTCGGATTGTTAGTTGAAGTTCATGATTGGTTAAGATATTGTAGTTTAAAAATGAGTTAACAGTCATTGTTTCATTTAAGTTAGGCAAATATAGTATTTTGATCCCTCTCAATAACTGTTTGATTTCACGTTGGGTTTAATAAACAGAGGTACTAATTTTGATAAGTTAATTGAGTGTGTGTGGAATCTAATTGATGGTTAGGGGTGGGCGTTCGGTTCTTCAGTTCGGTTCTATCAAACTTCGATTCGGCTATTTCGGTTTCGGTTTTTTGAAGGTGGACACCGAACACTAGGGCTGGGCATAAAATACCGAAAACCGAATTACCGAACCGAACCGGCTATTTCGGTATTTCGGTATTCGGTAATTCGATTTTCGGTTCGGTATTCGGTACTGAAAGATAAAATTTGGTAATTCGGTTTCGGTATTTACAATTATACCGTTCGGTAATTCAGTAAATACCGAATACCGAAATTAAATGTATTGTACAGTCTGTACACCTTAAGGGAGTAAGGGGCTAAAGGCCCATTTTAAAACATTTTAAGTCCAAAGGACCAGCCCAAATCCGAAAATGAATCCAATAGTCACAGATGCCCAAATCCATAAAAAATTAAAAATCCCTAAGACCCTAAATCCCTAACACTTCAGTACTTCATCTTCAATTCATCGTCTCATCGATCATCACTCAGTTCAGTGAACTTTGGACCTAAATCCCTAACACTTCACTACTTCACTTCACCTTCATCCCTAACCGACATCTATCATCTCAGCCTCTAAAAACGGTATCACCTCAGCCTCCACCGTCGCAAATCTCATCAACGACCAATATTATTCCTCGTGACCTTCACATAGATCAAAGCTCTCAACAACATCACAAGCCCTTAAATAGACCAAAGATTAGAGTCCGTATCTCCATTGGCATCTTAACTCTCTTCATTACTATTCAAATTACTTAAGCTTCCAATTACAATCAGGTTCACCATTATATCCCTCTCTCTCAATCTGCTCTATTAGTTCTCTTCATTAATATTAACCTGATCTGATATTGTAATGTCTCTGTTAATTTCCGGTTAGAATCAATTTTTTTTATATGGGTCTGAGTTTTTTGAAATGGGTTTTCTCTAAATCACGTAAAAGTGTAATTTGAAATGGGTTTTCTCTAAATCATGTGAAAGTGTAATTATTCTTGAAATGTATTTTCTCTAAATCTTGTTGATCACTGTTAGTCTTTTGTTATTGGAAGCTGCTGTATTATGACTTATGAGATCTTGGACTAAGAATTTATAAGTAGCTACTTTTTGGGGTTGTCGTTTGTTATTGAAATAACTTGAGGATTTTTAAAGATCTAATTAGAATGTCTTCAATTCTGGAACTTTTGTCCAGTTTGGTATACAATTTCTGCCCAATTTATTTTAAGAATATGTTGTTGTTGTTACTGCATAGTATACTTACATTCTAATACAGTGGACTTCGACTTCA
The DNA here is from genome assembly GCF_019175385.1 of Lycium barbarum. Taxonomy (NCBI): domain Eukaryota; kingdom Viridiplantae; phylum Streptophyta; class Magnoliopsida; order Solanales; family Solanaceae; genus Lycium; species Lycium barbarum. The sequence continues at coordinate 11,608,070 of NC_083343.1, forward strand.
ATATGGTATTACCGAATACCGTACCGAACCGAAGTTTAATTTACCGATTCCCGAATTACCGAACCGAAGTTTGAAAGTTCGGTATTTGGTATATGCTTTGAATTACCGATTACCGAATTACCGAACCCGAACTTTGAAAATACCGAACCGAATACCGAACGCCCAGCCCTACCGAACACCGAACCAAACTAGTTCAGTTCAGTTCTTTCAGTTTCTGTTTTTTGAAGTTCGGTTCGGTTTCAGTATTTTCAATTCGGTTTTTTTGATATGATATTAGAAACGATTTCATTTACACTAATTCATATTCTCAAAAGCAATAAAACATAAAACTGATAAATTGAAATCAAAATCAAACAAACAGGATACACAAGAATAAAAAACCATAACCATGATATAGGATTACTAGGTGTTATATACATACCGTAAGAATAATTAAGAAACCACATAAAGGACATACATTAATCCTAAAGACACATTCTAATCACTTTTCTTTGTTAAGGATATTTGATTTTCTCAACTGAAGTGGAAAATTAGGGATACAAAAGCAAAAGAAGGTTTGTTACAATTGATTTTTTTTGGGCTTAAACTTAGTGGCTTGGACTATTTTAATTGTTTTGGGTAATGTATTAAATTTCGGTGGGCGTTCGGTTCTTCGATTCGGTTTTATCACATTTCGGTTCGGCAATTTCGGTTTCGGTTTTTTGAAGGTGGACACCAAACACCGAACCAAACTAGTTCGGTTCTGTTCGGTTCGGTTCATTGAAGTTCGATTCGATTCGGTCCGATTTTTCGATTTTCGGTATTTATGACCACCTAGATTCTGTTATCTTTGGTGTAATTAGATCCATGTTTTAATGTTTATTAGTTGAGGTGAAATTGTTTGCTTTTAAATTCATCTTTTAGATATATGGGATGTTGTTCGGATGTGTTAACGTGGAATTAGAATTGAAGTTTTGACAAGCCTTGATAACGTGCGAAAATGTTTTGGGCCTGACAAACGTTAAATGCCTTTTTAATTAATTAATTGAATGTGTGAGAAAGAGCGAGATGGGGTGTGAATCTTTTTCAAACCCCGTAGTCAAGTATAAACGAAAAGAACGGAAAAACCAATTGTAAGGGAGCAAGATGGGTTGCGAATTTATTCAAAACCCGTTGTCAAAGAGTGAAAAATGACTAAAAACTGATAATAATAAGTCTCGAATTTTAGAGACAAATGATCTTCTAACGGTAGACTCTTTAGGCTCATTTAATAATAATTGTGTTGACCATGTGAACAGACCCGTTCCTTGGTTAAATGCATATAATTAAAAAAAAGTCATGTGGGCCATCCCGTTCCTTGACACTCTAATAATAATTGTGTTGACCCTGTGGACAGACCCGTTCCTTGGTTAAACGCATATAATTAAAGAAAAGTCATGTGGGTCATCCCGTTCTTTGACACTCTAATAATAACTGTGTTGACCCTGTGGACAGACCCGTTCCTTGGTTAGACGCATATAATTAAAGAAAAGTCATGTGGGTCATCCCGTTCCTTGACACTCTAATAATAATTGTGTTGACCCTGTGGATAGACTCGTTCCTTGGTTAAACGCATATAATTAAAGAAATGTCACGTGGGTCATCTCGTTCCTTGACACTCTAATAATAATTGTGTTGGCCATGTAGACAGGCCCGTTCCTTGGTTAAATGCATATAATTAAAGAAAATTCATGTGGGTCATCCCGCTCCTTGACACTCTAATAATATAATTAATGAAAGACTTTATGTGCATACACGCTCCAAAGTTTAAACAATTAAAACACGTTTTATCCAAGAATTAATTATAACCAAGTATAAGCCGATAAAAGCGACTGTGCTAGAACCACGGGATTCGCAGAATGCCTAACACCTTCTCCCCGGTCAACAGAATTCCTTACCCCGTCTTTTGTTTTCGTAGACCAAAAAATAAAGAGTCATTTCCTTTTGATTAGGGAATCAATAAGGTGACTTGGAACACCAAAACTCAATCCCAAGTGGCGACTCTGTAAATAAATAATCTCTATTCAAAACAGTCACTTCAAATGGAAAAACCCTTTAAACAATAAAAACCTGTGTGTGTTTATCGCGCGGGGCCCAAAAAGGGGTGTAACAACTGGGCTAATCCATTTAATTGAGCTCTAAATAATGAGCCCACTTTAATAGCCCAAAGTCCAAATCCATCTCAAAATCCAGGCCCATGCAAAGTTCAAATGAGGTGGCAATTCAAGTCAAATTAATGAGCCAACGAAATCATCCCAAGTGTACGGATGATATGCTCTGGCAATCAAATTGGAGCTTGTCACCGAATGAATGTGATTGGTCAGTTCAAACCGACCAATCAAATCACAGAGCTACTCCGTCCCTAAAAGTATAAATAGGGGCCCTCATAACTCACAATGGAGCAGGAATTAAGAACAAGAAGCAAGAAGAGGGCTCGTGGATCAAATACTACATATTTCTCTAGAAGCTACAAGTTCAAGCAATCAAGTTCAAGTTCAAGTTGAAGATTAAGAATGAAGACAAATCTCAAGGCGTTCAAGATCAAGTTACTTGTTCGTGGCAAATAATCGAAATTCAAATTCAATGACAAAGATTCAAGATCAAGCTACTAAGGCCCTTGAATCTAAATCAAGTTCAAGTTCAAGTTCAATATAGTTTTTATTATTGTTGGAGAATCAGAGGATTATATAGAGACTGTAACACTCAACATATTTGAAATCAAATACTACATTTTGTTGCTCAATTTTCCTGTCTTGATTATTATTTTTCTCGACTCGAAATTTGTTTTCTACACTAATATACACGTGGATACACACATTATTACTCCTCATCCAGATATTATTGGTTGCCAAAAGGTATCATACAATATATATGTCCTTCGGTGTTGAGAAGAATGCGAGCATGGAAGAGTGGGAAGGTCGGTACCATGATCCGAATTGATTGTCAAAGTTGACTCGCCTTAGTTTTCAAATAAGTTCTATAACGTACTTTAAAAGCATGACTAAATTGTTACCGAGTAATATTCTTGTATAAACGTCATGAAACTCCTTATTCAAATCCGGAGATCGAAGGATTGAGGCCGTCATTAACATACATTTTTTTCTTAAAAGAAAAATTATCCAAGAGATTAAAAAGGTAGAATGTAGTACTCTATCAAAGGATACATAGGAGTAATGACTAATTAACTATTTTTTTAAGTTAAGCCTCTTAAACACATAACTTTTTTAAGAAAAATAAGAAATAAAAATATTGATTATGGGAGATGATCATTGAAAGGACATGGCTTTGAGCATTTGCATAGTCGATAATGTTGAGTATAAGTGCACTTTCCGTCTGTGAAACCCTCATTTTTGCAGGCCGAAGCACACTTTTCGTCATAAATACACATCCCCTTGCATGTTTTGCTCCATTCATAACAATCCTTTGCCTCTGTTATAAAAAATAAAATAAAGTAAATAACATCAAAACAAAGATGAGACATACTTCCGTTTATTTCTTTTTCTTTGTAAAACTTTGCTTAATGTGAAATTCATATAGCTGACAAAAATACGTAAATTCATATATCTGACGAAGATACGAATAAAGATAGATAGTAGCAATAAATTGATGGCTCGGTAAATAAGGTCTTAGCATGAAGAATCATCTATGTAGCGCATGGAACCGATTAGAGCAGAATAGATATAGAGGGCTCATAATTGCTATCCACTATTTTTGAATCGAGATGTAGTTGATTCATTGATCGACTAGAGAGAGACAAAGAAATTATAAACTAAATGAAGATAGTGTGTAGAAGGTCACTGAATTCGAACTCGTCATGACATTTTTTAACAAAAAGTTTTTTTTCTCTTTTCAATTTTGATTATCCTGAGAAGTTTAGTAGGAAAAATACTATACCTGCATTGCCCATGGAAAACAACACCAGGAGAAAAAGAACTTTAAACGAATGCAAAGAGTGTTCCATCATCTTTTTTTGTTAATCTTCTGATGGGATTTTTGATAATGAGATAAATGAATGAAGGAATCAACAAGTTCTCTTATATATACTAATATATCTAGTATTATTTAAAGAAGATTTTATCCCCTTCATTTGATAGTTTGGGAAAAGACAATTAAAAAGTAAAAAAGAAAAGAAAAAATACACAACATTAAGCAATTTATTCCATTTTGCCTTTTTATGTGTACAACAATTACTCCTTTTTTCTATTTTACATATACTGCCAATTTCATTTGGATCATAAAGTAAGAGCCCGTTTGGATTGGCTTATAAGTTGCTTATAAGTTATTTTCATCTTTTTTGAGTGTTTGGCTGGCCAGCTTAAAGTCATTTTGTGCTTAAAATAAACTCAAAAAAATAATTGGGCCCATTTGACTTAGCTTATTTAAAGCAGCTTATAAGCTCATCCAAACAGGCTCTAAATAGAGATGAGATGAAAGTAACTACATGAAGATTAGGGTAATCCACAGTATTGGTGAGGGTGTTCGGCCATAAGAATTGGGACCTTAAGTTTAATAAGATATGGGCCAGAAAAAAGAAAGGCCAGCCAAACAATTAACCCATAGTAGACTTTCTACAGAGTGATTAATGTATAGGGAAAAGGATATTGAGAGGCCACCAGCCAAAAAAAAAAAAAGGCCCAAAAAGGCCTCAATTTGGGCTTAATACCGCGAGGTGGCCCTTTGGCCCAAACTAATCCCAGTAGCCGCCCAACCCATTCATTACAAAAATAAAAGGACTTTTTGTCGTCGCAAATGATCGAAAATTAGTCATTAAAAGGTTAGCTCCCAAAAAAAGGGACTATTCACTAAAGATCAACAAAAAAATTGAGTCGTCAAAATTGTATCATCGCTGTCTAGAATGTGTATCACTACTGTATATGTATAGAAAAATGTATAATATATGTATAATTAGTAAGTATACATTAATTATGTATTTATCAAACAGAAATTATACGTTGATTATACATTTATTATACAACAATGATATATTTTCTATACATATACTTTTGGTATACATATTCTATACGATTATGATACAGTTTCTATATGTGTGATGCATTTTTCTATACATATACAGCAGTGATACCATATTCTATACAATAATGATACAGTTTCTATACGTGTGATACATAGTCTATACAAAAATGATACAGTCTATATACATATGCTGGAATTAGTTGAAAAATGGCTAGAAAATGAAATTATTTTGAAAAGGCTAAAAAATGACCTCTAAGATTGTTGGGCCACCGGGTGTCAATAGTTTCACCCGGATGGTTATTTGTGTCCTTATCCCTACTGTATAAGGGCGGAGCAAGAAAGTTACTTAGAGGCTCAACCAAACCTAATAGCTTATAGGCACTGAATCAGAATATCATCACTTGCTGACAATACTGTTGAGATGACTTCGTTGGTTATTGAACGACATGAATGTTACTCAATCTTCTGTCGCTATTCTTTATTGTGATAAGCGCAGTGGCATGCAGATTGCTCATAATAATGTATTTCATGAGCGTACGAAGCATATTTGAGATTAATTGTCATTTTACTCGTCAACACATTGATCTTCGTGCCATTCGATTGGCTTCTATTGGGTCTTCAGATCAACCAGCTAACATTTTCACCAAGCCTCATCTTCCTAGACGTTTCCAAGTTCTGGTGGCCAAACTCAATCTGTTTCTTCTAAATCATCTTGAGTTTGAGGGGATGTGTTAAGATATAGTAAATATTATAGAGATATATTCTAAATATGATAGAATATATTTAAACATTAATTGCGGAATATTCTAGAGGATCTACCCTAATTGTAGGTATTTTATTTCCTTTTGCTTCTTACTTTCTTTTGAATGAATAGGGATGTCACGACCCAATTTACAAGTCGTGAAGGCACTAACTCCCCTGAGTCAATAAGCCATCCACAACCCCATTTAAAGCATGTAAATAAGTATTCAGCGTGGAAATAAGCATACGAATCGATTTATATGAATTTAAGCCTTTATAATCATGAAAAAAGTGAATTAAGTAATATAATTCCCAAAACCTGGTGTCACTAGTACAAGAACTTCTAAGTTTTGATACAAGTCTAAAGTAATACAAAATACAGTGTCCGAATAAAAAAGACAGAAATAAAAATAGAAGAGAATTCGGTGCTACAGATCTGCGTGCAGCTTCTGTGGACTCTCCGAAACAGTCTCCGCCTCGACCGGTTGAGCATCCTCAAAGGCCGTTAGCACGGATACCGAACCTCACAAAAAAGGTGCAGCAAGTGTAGCGTGAGTACAAAATCAACGGGTACTCAGTATGCATCGTCGACCGACCCGATCCAGAACGGAGACGAGGACTAGTCTATGAATTGCCATCACCACATTTAACCACCATTAGTCCACAGTAATATGAATCGAATAAATCATCTTAACCTCAAGTTATAAGTCTATGTGTGAGCTTCTAATCCACAAGTGCCTCAGTTAGCCTATGAGCATATAGCTCGTCAATCCGTCATATAACATAAATTTGCACTTAAGCGTAAATCAGACAAAAACTCAAGTAAATCACAATCAAAGAATCAATGGTATGATATGATATGCATTATTAGCCACTTCGCACATAGTCAGAGCTAACTTCTTTCGTTCACTTCCTTATCATACGTGTCCGCAGTCTTTATCATTAATATTTCCATTAAGATAATCACAAATCCGGCAAAGACCTGGGATTTCCATCAATCTTTCCATTAATCTTACCATCAAGATAATCACAAATCCGGCAAAGACCTCAAATTTTCATCAATCTTTCCATTGGAACCATATCACGATGTCACGAAAAATATATAATGAAATACATGTATAAGTGATGAACATGAAAATTATCATAAGAGGTAAATAATCAACAACATTCAAATCAGCAATCAATACCAGTCATCAACATAAATCAAACAATGAATAATGTATGTAATGCAATGCAAGGCAAGGCCTTTGTTTCCACTTCCCAATATACACATGTTCGAATATTAACAAATCGTAACCCATGGGGGGCTCATGAGGCCCATATATCACCGCTCCGAAAAATCATCGGATCACGGACCGCTCTGGTAGCAACCTCGGATCACGGTTTCCACATACCATGTCTCAAGTACCTGTCACTTAGCTGATCGGACCCATTTGTCAATAGAACGCGCTAAAGCATCATCCCTCGTCCAGAACAAGATCCCATCGGACTCACAATCATATTCTCAAATCGTATGCATGAATACATATAACGTATGAATATGACATACATCAAGTCAAGAACAAGCATATAAGCATGGAATCCATCCTCATGTTTACCACATCATAAAGGCTTCACCTTTTTACTTTAACGATGATATATGAGTGATATGCATACAACCAGACAAGACAAGCAATAATAATGAGAGACATACAGTACGAGCATCAGACCCCAATCACAGATACAAAGGATCGTACTATTCTATCAGCTAGTGACCAAAGCATGGCATTCAGACCAACTATACAATTGAAATTGCACAAATGTCCATAACATGATGACCAGTATCTAATACTGGGGCTCTCACCTCACGAGTATCGGAACCCCTCTTAATTAACCCAAATCCCTCTTATTAGATTCATTTTAACTAAACACAACATTCTAAAAAGAGTACAACGTCTCAACATGCTTGAAAAGTAGAAGCCCGAAGCTCAACAATCTCCTTGCAGCCTCCTTCCTTCTTTAAATCATTCGAACGGTCTGAAACTGATCAAATATGGGTTATACGTTAGAACACGAGTCTATTAATACCCATAATGCTATATATAAATCCAATTTCGAAATAAAACCCAAAATTAGGATTTCCAGACCCAAAAGGGGAAAACAGTAAATTGGGCCTAGAATCATGTTTCTCATGCTTAACATTACTCATGTACAAAAATCATCCAAAAACAACTACAAATTCATGCTTAATTATCAATTTCCTTATTTTCCAATTTGGGTTCAAAACCCTTCACTTAACCTCTTAAATTCCACTTTCTAAGCATGGCTTAATGATCCTAATCAACGAAATAATCATAAAACATGAATTAGAGAACTTACCCACCGATTTCCTCTCGAAACCCTTCACTTTTGCTCCACAATCGCCCTTAGTCTTGGGGTTTTAGAATTGGAATGACTTGTGGAAGAAGACACTCAAAATATGTATTTAGACCACTTGCATATGCGCATCCGCATCGGCGGAAAACGCTTCGCACCAGCTAAACTCTCACAAATATCTAAAGCCTCGCAGCGGCGGAGCTTGGCTCGTGACTACGCACACTCTCCTGCGGAAAGTCCTTAGCAGGGGCGGGCCTGGACCAAGTCCACCTGCGGGCCTCCACCTGCCGGAGCGCATCCGCAGGGGCGAGATCCCATATGCACCCGCGCGTACACCCGAACAGGTAAAAACTGATTTTGACTCTCTCTCAACCCGAAATCCCGAGTCTCTCCCGGAACCTCCCCGAGACAAACCAAATATGCAGACACATGTAAAAATGCGCTACGAACTCACTCGTGCTCTCAGAATTCCCAAACGAGGTCTCATTGAACAAGTCAACCCCGAACGGCCAAAAACTCACTTTCTAACCAAATGACCAAAACACTCCCGAAAACCTCGGGAACCGAACCGAATACACCACCAGCCTAAATTGACATTCCGGAGCTAATGGAATCCACGGAATTCTCAAAAAGACACGTTTACCCCCGATGTTGACTTTAGTCAACCAAACACTTAAGAGTTTTCAAAAATCTCATTTCCTCAACCCAAACGTATTCCAACTACCTCAGGAAACCGTACCGACCAATCCCGCTAATCAAACATACTCAAACGAAGCTAAGGAAAGGGTCAACAGGGGTAAAATTATCAAAACGACCTAACGGGTCATTACAAGGGATGCGGTCGATCTCTTGTATTTTGGAATGGTTAGAAACATTTATTCTCCGAACTCTCTCGTGTTTCTCTTTCTCTGTTTCTAACAAAAGATATGGTACTTGCATAGCCTATGTAAAACAACACCAGTAGACAAAACATTAAACAAAGGAAAAGAGTGTTCCAAGTATTTTTTTGTTTTTTGGTTATCTACAATTGGGATATCATGATAATGAGATGGACCGAAAAAAGAAAAAAAAAACTAGTAGCTTTAGTCAAAATCTTATTTGTATAAGAAATCAGATAATTAAGCTTAAAAAGTATAAAGGGTCAGTTAGTTCATGCAAAAACAAGTTTGATTATGATGCCTTTAGACTAAGTGGAAGGATGACAAACAATGAAAGTGGAAGTGACAAGATTGTGGATACAATTTTAGATAAAATAAACAAAACTTAACTCACTTCACTACAAATTGGATCAATTAAGAAAGACATACGCTTGTTTAGTTGTATTAATTTTGTCTTATGTATTCGTCGGCTTAAACAGGGTTACACTTATTGTGATACATTTAGGAATAGTCACTTTTAAATATGAACGGTTAAGTCGTAATTCATTTCAGTATTTATTTTGAAATAACTTCAAATGAATTTTTTACAAAGAAAAGTGCATTGCATGCCTTTTAATTTAATTTATAAGCTTTAACTGCGTATAAGCAAGAAGCATCAGATCATTAATTATTTCACAGCTTATTAACATACAATAGAAAATTCTTTCTCCATTTTATGTAATCTCTTGGTCAAATTATTTACAAAAAAAATAGAATACTTGTTCATGATGGTTATTCTAAGCATTTTAATATTAACAAAATATGTCTTATTAAAGTGCCTCAATAACCATTTCGTTTGGTGGCAGAATAGGGACCATTTGGTTTCCCTTTGAAACTCATTCAGCCACCATCTCTTTAATCATATTAATGTGTCATTTATATTGCCCATCTCCTCTTCATACGTTAGTGCTCTTTGGATGGGAATGACCATTACTTTCTTTGCAACCTCTTTTCATTAATCACCTATATTCTTCCTCTTTAGTCTTGTAACTTTCAAAGAATAATTCTCCATTATGTACTCACTTTACTACCCCATTCATTTCCTATTCAATTCAAGGATAATTTTCTTAGCTATAAATAGTTATTCATCCATTACTTGTGGGGGGTAGAAAATACATTGAAGAGTTCTTGAAAAAGTGAGGAAATTAAAAAGAGAGTTTTTCTAGTTGAAAGAAGGTGTTCTTTTTTGCGGAGCTTTGGACTCAACATCTTGTCCAGAGTTTGTTGAGTTATACGACGTGATCGGGCTGTTGTATCCTGAAGGGGACAAGTCAGAAAGATTACTGCTGGACCGGTAGATTTGCTGCAGTGGACTTGAACCTCCTTAAAGAGAGCGAGATATCCGCGCCTCAGCCTGAAGATAGTTTATTTTCTTCATATTATTTTTCAATTGTAATTTTATTTTTATTGTATTATCACCAACAGTTCAATTCACAAAAAGGTTTTTAAGTAACTTCATAAAACTTCCCGATATTTATAAAGAGCATTATAGTGTAGAGATTTGAGAATTGATACGGAAATGCGGAAACAAGAAATTAAGAAGAAAAGTAAAGGGATAAATAGATTGACACAAAAGTAGACACAATTAGGCAACCAAAGCTCTTCAAATAGCTAAGACCTCCTAATTACACACTACTAAGCATCTAATCTCTTAGGATGACCTCAAGAAAATCTATTCCCAAGCAACCAATCCTCTCAACAACCAAAAAGATTCAATCAATGGCTTCCACAAGCCCTCAAACTCTCAAAACTCTCAAAAAGAGTATCAAAATATCATTCATCAAAATAGTCCAAGTCTAAGGAAATGTTTAGCCTACTACTTATACTAGGAAAATAAGAAAGACACCTAGCGATTACAATTATACCCTTAATGAGATAAGGAACTTGTTTGGTTGGTCTTCCTTTGTGAAATGATGGCTTTGCATTTAAGTAATCGACCCTCTTTGTACACGTAGCCATCCTCTTCACTCTTTTGGCCTTGATGCTCCTCTTTCTCCACTTTATCCTCCCATGTAATCAGCCACACTTGGAATTCTTAGTAAGGTTCTGGAAATGTGCTTGAGGCAACTCGGATTGCTCAAATAGAACGGAAAAAAAATTCTTACCCTATGAAGCAATTGAGACACAGTCATGAAGAAACCCTTGAGAACTCATTCAAAAGTCGCGAACGAAGATCTAATTTGGCTATTCACAGGTCATTTTGGGCGAAAAATTTGAGATGATTTGGACTACCGAAAATGAAAGGGTTTAGTTGGGTTGTATCCAAATTTAGCCCATCACTAGTGTATTTCATGTCCAACCCATTAAAACCTGGATTGATTTAATGTTCAATGAGCTTAAGCAGAATTTGGCACCCCTAGTCTGACACCTTGGCATGATCTCTTAAGTAACCAAACGAACATGTATGAAATTTTACCTCTTCTTATGTGATTATTATTCAGCGTTATTGTATATAACTCGATACTTTGGCACTAGTATATACGTGTATACATACATTACTCCTTATCCAGATCTTATTAGTTTCCAAAAGGTATCATCCAGTACATGTCCTTTGTGTTATGAAGAACGCGAGCAGGGGAATAGTGGGAAGGTTGGTGCCATGATCCGAATTGATTACCAAAGGTTGCTTGCCTTGGTTTTAATTTAAATAAGTTTTACACTTCAAAAATCATAAATAAATTGTTACCGAGTAATATTCTTCTACAAACGACATGGAACTCCTTATTCAAATTCGGAGATCGAAGGATTGAGGCAGTCATTGACATACACTTTTAACAAACAAAAAAAAATCATCCAAGATATAAAGAGGTGGAATGTGGTTTCAAAAGATCCAAAATGATATTCCATAATATATCATCAAAGGATACATTGAGTTAGAGGCTGATTAACTATATATGTCTTTTTAGTTAAGCCTCTTAAACGCATAATTTTAAGAAATTGATTATGGGAGATGATTATATAAAGGACATGGCTTTTTACAAGCGCATCGTCGATATCTTCTAATAAAAGTACATTTTCCGTCTGTGAAACCCTCATTTTTGCATGCCCAAGCACACTTTTCCCCATCAAAACATGGCCCCTTGTATGTTTTGCTCCATTTAGAACAATCCTTTGACTCTGTTATACAAAATAAAATAAAGTAAATAACACCAAAGCAAAAAAAAAAAAAAAAACACACACACATGCTTCCTTTAGTTTCTTTTACTTTTTAAGACTTTGATTAATGTGAAATTCATATAGCTGGCAAATATACGTGAAATTCATTTAGCTGACAAAAATACGAATAAAGAAAGGAATTGAAGTAGCAATAAATTGATGGCTTGGTAAATAAGGTCGTAGCATGAAGAATCATCTAAGTAGCGCGTGGAACCGATTAGAGCAGAATAGATATAAAGGACTCATAATTGCTATTAACTGCTTTTGAATCGAGATGTAGTTGATTCGTTGATCGACTGAAGAGAGAAAAAAATTAGGCTGAAGTGATGAAAACACCTCTAAACTTGGCACGATTTCGTAGTTCAGTCCCTGAACTATTGCTACACTTAAAAACACCCTTGATCTTGGTTATCTAGATTTTAATTCACCCCCGCGTTGCCTCACGGAACAGCACACTTTCAGGCACATGGGAGGCTCCATATCAGTTTTTTTTTTTAAATCAATTTTTTTTACATTTCTTTAAAAAAAAAATCCTATTCCAACATCTAAATCATCCCCTTCCTCCATTAAAAAATATATTTTTTAAAAATCAGAAAAAACTAATGTTTTTAAAAATGTGGAAAACCCATTTTTTAAAAATAAATCTGGACTGGATTTTTATTAAAAAATCTGGAAATTTTATATTGAAAACTGAATTTAAAAAAAAAAATGTACGAAACCCGTTATTTAAAAAAAAATCTGGAAAGTTGATTTTTTTTATTAAAACCCTGGAGTTTTTTAAAACCTGGAAAACTAAATAAACCCATTTTTCTAAACAAGAATCTAGAAAATTGGATTTTTGATTAAAATCTAGATTTAAAAAATAATCTAATTTTCCGGGATTATTTTAAAAAAAAAAAAACAGGTTTTCCACATTTTTTTAAAAAATCTGTTTTTCCATATTTGTATAAAAGTCCAGTTTTAATCCACTGTTTTCAGTTTTTTTTTTAAAGAAATGTCTTAAAAGAATCATGAAACTTTGGATTTTTAGGACACTTTTAAAAAAAATATCAAGTTTTCATTTTTTTTTAAAAAATCATTTTTTACAGATATTTTAATTAAAACTCTATTTTTTCATTTTTTTAAATCAAATATTTCCAAATTTAAAATAAATATTCCATTGTTCCAGATTTTTTTTTATAAAAAGAAAATAAATCTGTTTTACCATTTTTTAATAAAAAAGAATCAGCTTTACATTTATTTTTTTAAAATTATCTATGTGGAGGACACATAGGACGAAAATGCTAAGTGGACGGCAAGTGCATTCCACTTGCCGTGGCATGTCTACGCGGGGGTGAATTAAAATCCATTTAGTCAAGATCAGGGGTGTTTTTAAGTGTGGCAATAGTTCAGGGACTGAACTATGAAACTTTACCAAGTTTAGGGGTGTTTTCATCACTTCAGCCAAAAAATTGTAAACCTAAATGAACATAGTGTCTAGAAGGTCACTGAATTCGAACTCGTGACATTTCTTAATAAAATATCTTTTTTTTTCTCTTTTCAATCTTGATTATTATGAGAAGTCTAGTGGAAAAGAAATTGTACCTGCATTGCCCATGAAAAACAACACCAGGAGAAATAGAACTTTAAACAAATGCAAAGAGAGTTCCATCTTTTTTTTGTTAATCTTCTAAATGGATTTTTGATAATGAGATGGATGAATGAAGGAAGCAAAAGGCACTCTTATATAGATTAATATATCCGTATTATTTAATGAGGATTTTATCCCTTCATCAGATATTTTGGGAAAAGACAATTACAAAGAAAAGAAAAAGACACAACATACACAACATTAAGCAATTTATCCCATTTCGCCTTTTTATGTGTACAATAATTACTCCTTTTTTCCATTTTACATATACAGTTTATTTCATTATATCATAAAGTAAATAGAGATGAGATAAAAGTAAATACATGAAGATTAGAGAGAGTAATCCGCTACATTGGTGAGGGGGTTCGCCTTTGAGTTTAATAAGACTAGTATCGGAACCTGCGCGATGCGCGGAGGATATTAAATCCAATTGTTTAAGCATGTTTCATATTACTTTGTTGGGATATCAACTGACGTTTTTTTTTTTTTTTTTTAGTATTTTTTTATATAGTAGAATTGAAAATTATAATAATGTACTTCTTTATATAGCTTGGTCTTTATAGGAAATATATTACCTTTACAATCATTGGAAAAAGATATGGAATATAAGATGGTGAATTAAAATATAATATGAAGTTATCGAAAAGATTCAAATTGCAACAGCCATGTTTGTTAAATTGTCAGCAACCACCCTCATTTCCTTTATTCTATGTGCGCTAATATCTGCATTACCAACTTCAAGCAACACTAACTTGCAAGTGTCTATTAGTATTGGGTTAAGTATGTTATTCATTACTACAAATTTTGATACTTTTGCTAATGCTGTAGCAACGTTTGGATATTTAATTTCATTCTTAAATATATTACAATGTTATTTGTTTCTCATTTCAATGTATGCAATACCAAAATTTTTATGAAATTATAAGAAACGAACCATAAAATATTTTTATTAGCTTGTCAATTGGTTTAATATCCTTGTTAGTAACTCACATTTTACAATATATTTTTTACCCTTGAATTACTTTTTATTTTTATTTAGAATCTTATTCTTTTATTCACATTCCTCAGTTATCTAAATTTATGAATAATATCTTTGTCAATTACTATTTTTTTTTAAAAAAAAAAATTCTTACCTTAAAATATATATTTTTTTAAAATTTTAGAATCTTATTTTTTTATTCACATTCCTCAGTTGTTTAAATTTATGAATAATACTTCTGTATATTTTTATTTATTTTATATTATTTTTAAAATTACTTAAAATGTAAATATCAACACTTTAGCATTATCTCAATTTTTGTACGTTATATTCTTCTGTGAAATTATAATTCGTTTTCTTACATTAGCATTGTACCTATAATCAACCAAATGTCGTAGTTAAAGCTAAATTGTAATTTTGAATTCATCCAAAGTTATAAATAGAGAAGCTATGATAGTTGTAATAATTATTATTGTATATTACGAGCAATAAAAAAAATAAAGTGTAATTTAATTATATTAGCAATTAGCAATGAAATGTTCATATTACAAAAAGAATCAAATGTTAAGAGCATGCATGTAATCTTGTGAGATATCTAACACCACCCACACCTTTAATGCTTAAACAGAGTCTCGTCAAAATATACTGAGATGATACAACTATCGCATGAACAAAACTAAGAACTTTGAATTAACAATGCAAGTCATGGATATTTATATAAACAGATCCTTCTAAGCACAAAAGGATTGAAAATTGTAACCTCTAGGAAAGACAATTCTCTTTATTAACTGAAAAATGTACATCACACGTAAATAGATTAAAGTAGATCAATGTAGCACCACTCTTCAAGTTTTATGCTCTTCATATTTTCTTACCTACGTAAGAGTAAATTATGAATCTTTTAATCCCCACAATAACTGATAATCCTTCGGTTAAACAAAGTAGAAAAAAGAACATATGCAAAGATAAAAAATATCCCGAATATAAATTAAAAAAGCATCGGAGTATAAACTTTATCACAAACATCAAAACATGGCTTGACATATTTCAATCTAATGAGTATGGAAAAAATATGTTCCTGGAGTGATAGATAATTATATGTGTCAGTGGAGAGATGAGTAAACAAAGGTTAGAGATAATAAATATGCACATACATACGTGAAGAACTTTACCATACCTTTTCATCCTGTAAACGCTATTTTAAGCAAAAAATTACTGTATGAGTATTCACTGCATCTTGATAACATTCATCCCAATGGTGACATGAATTTTTCCTGTCATCTTTTACACAAATATTCTATACTCAACTTAGAACAATACCACAAACAGATAAAATTAAAACAATCGGGACAGAGGGATTATTAATTTAAGTAATAAACCAATAATAACCAAAGCACAAAAGAAGAAATTAAAAAAAAAAAGAACAACCCACCTTATATATCAAACCATCATTTTGTAAGATGCTTCTTAAAGAACTTGTACAATGCTTCCACTTCTGGTTCATTGTTTGTGTTCTTAAGATGCAAAAAACGTCCTTTATCCGTGAATATAAGATGTGTCTAGTGCAGTTCAGAGAATTGGGGAAGTGGGAGTATAATTGGTGGTTTCTACTTGACAATTTTAGTATCAGTGGCAGTTTTTAGTTTTTTCATTTACTTATTTCCAGATTATTTGTTTCTTTAAAAAAACTGCAAACGTGGATTTTTCTTCTTGTTATTATTATATTATTATTTATTTACAAAATTGCATTTTTAATATTTTAATATAGAAATTTTGTGGTGATGACACTCGTCATCCTATCATGCTTTTGTCTCTCCTATTATATATAGGTAGATATAGATAGTAGTAGTAGATTATTAAATTAGGTAATATTTTGAACTACAATTAATAACTTCTTTAATAATTAATGCAAATAGAATTTGTTGTCAAGTGGCTTGTTCATATTACGCCACTTGGCTTAATATTAAGCTAAACTACTCTCCTTTTATATATATATATATAGATTATTAGTAACAGTAGATTATTAAATTAGGTAATATTTTGAACTACAATTAATAACTTCTTTAATAATTAATGCAAATAGAATTTGTTGCCAAGTGGCTTGTTCATATTACGCCACTTGGCTTAATATTAAGCTAGATTACTCTCCTTTTATATATATATATATATATATATATATGGTCTAGAAAGAAAAAGGCCAACCAAACAATCAGCTCATGGACTCAACCAAACTCAAAATTATACTTTTGCGCTTTAAATGGGCTTGTCTTTTTTTCTTTTTGTCATTCAAAATCGAACTTATGTTTAGAGGGACATAAGTTCTTTAAGGACGCAAGACATAACTTGTAAAATATTATAATTCGAAAATATAAACTTATGCAAGCGAAAAAGTTGTTTGTTATAAGGGGGAAAAAATTAAAGACCAGCATAAAATATGGACAAAAGTGCCAATGACCCATAGCTTTAGAGCCTGTTTGGATTGACTTATTTTAGGTATTTTTAAGCTAAAATAGTTTTTAAGCACTTTTATAGTGTTTGGATAAAATAAAATAAAAATGTTGTCAAGCACTTTTTTTTAAGCCAAAATAACAAAAGTAAGCCAAAAGTCATAATTTATGATTATAATTCATAACTTATAAGCCCATCCAAACTAACTCTTAGTCAAAACTAGGTATTTGTATTAAGAAATTACTCCTTCTAGTCCAAAGTAAGTAAATTTCTGCCACTTTTGTTTAGTCCAAAACAAATTAATTGTTCAAAGTCTAAAGAAGTATTAATTAATTTTTTCCAAAGTTATTCTTCTCTCTAATTTCAACTATTTTTCAAATTGCAACGCTAACCATTTCTACATTTAAGACAATTTTGAGGAAGGCAAATGAATAATATTGTTTTAACTTTCTTAGGAGATTTGCCACACCCTGAAATTCACTTATTTTGAACTGAATGGAGTAATTAAATATGTACATAAATTAAATTGAAAATCGACAGTGATAAACATCTGTATTGCTATCCTAAAATTCAATAAAATTACAAATTCTGACTCCACTCTGAGATAATAAATTCTGAACATCAAATGATTAGGTGGAAAAACTATATAGGCGGGGCCGGCTAGAGGGTAAGGCCTCTAAGGCCATTGCCTTAGGCCCCCAAATTTTGGGGACCCCATTTTCTAATTATAGTATGTGTATTTGTTATTTTTTTAAAAAAAATTATTAAAAATATAGTGTAGAAACTATGAAATATTTACTCCCTCCATTCCAAAATAATTAGTATCTTTTACTTCTCGAGGGACAATTTGATTAATATTCGAAGCTAAATTAGATTTGATTAATTCAATATGTTAAAAGTTAGATATTCAAAAACTACACGAAAAGTACGTAAGTTGCAATTTTTCTCATATCAATATAATGAAAAATTATCTTTAAAATGTTGATCAAAATGTATATGATTTGACTCTTTAAAAACGGAATATGAAAAGTATGTTGGGATGGAACGAGTATAAATTTTTATTTTTATTTTTTGGAAATTATGATTGATTTGTTGAAAAACAAAACTCATTTAGATCTTCACATTACCTCTGAATATAGATCTTTTTGAGTCATCTACATTTGTCATTGGAATAAATGACACAAAATAAATTAAGGCCTCATAATGCAGTTTAGCTTGAGGCCACCATATTTGTTTACCCGCCCCTGTATATAGGATCAGTTCGTTCATGCAGAAACAATTTTGATTATAATGTCAATTAGATAAGTGAAAGGATGACATATAATAATGAAGTGAAAATAACAAGATTGTGGATATCATTACAAAAATAAACTAAACAAAACTTCACTCACTGCGAGTTTAAAGGTTGAACAAAAGTGGTGGTAACAATTATACTATAATTTGCCTTTACGACAAATTGAATCAATTAAAAAAACATGAGCTTGTTTAGTTGTATTGATTTGGTCTTATGCATTCATCGGTATAAAGCCGTTAAACTTATTCGGATACATTTTTAATGATAGTCGATTTTAAATATGAATTGTTACATCACAATTCATTTCAATATTTATCTTGAAATAGTTTCAATGAAAGAAAATATTTACAATAAAAAATGGATTGCATGTCTTCTAATCCATAAGCTTTAACAACCCCAGAAGCAAGAAGCAACAAATCATTAATTATTTCATAACTTATTAACATACAATAGATATTCTTTTTCCATTTTATATAATCTCTTGGTCAAATTATTTTCAAAAATAGAACACTTGTTTAAATCACAAAAAGGTTTGGATGCGTCACAATCGTGAAGAAACGGTTGAGAACTAGTTCAAATTAAAGTAGAGAAGAAAAATCTAATTTGGCTGTTCAGATTTCATTTTGGACGAAAACTACGAGCTGATTTGGGCTACTAAAAATAAACGGGTTTAGTTGGATTGAACCTAAATTTAGCGCATCATTAATATATCTTCTCCAACCATTAAAATCTAGGTAGATTTAACGGTCAAATGGGCTTGAGTTGAATTTGTTACCTTGTCATGATCTCTTGAGTAACTTAACTAACATGAGTGAAATGGTCCCCTTTTATGTGATATTATTCGGTGTTATTGTGTATGACTTGCTACTGTAGTACTAGTAGATATTTTTTGTACACACAGTGCTCCTCGTCCAGATCTTATTGGTCGCAAAAAGGGGATCATCCAATATGTCCATTTCATTATGAAGGACGCAAGCAGAGGAATCGAGGGAAGGTCGGTACCATGACTCAGTGGCGGAGCCAGGATTTTCACCTAGGGGGTTCAATAATATGAAGAAGTAAATACACGAAGAAGTCAAGGGGGTTCAACATCTACTATGTATACATAAGAAAATAATTTTAATCTTATATATACACTGTAATTTTTCATCGAGAGAGTTCGGATGAACCCCTTGGAGCCTACCTAGCTCCGCCCCTGCCATGACTCCATTCAGTTGCCTAAGGTGCCTCATATTAGTTTTCGAACAAGTTCTTATAAAGCTAAAATCTTGAATAAATTGTCACCAGGTAATGTTCCGACACGAACATAGAACTCATTATTCAAATTCAAAAATTGAAGGATTGAGGCCGGCAATGACATCATTACTTCTTTTAAACAAAGATTATCCAAGACATAAAGAGGTAGAATGTAGTATCAAAGCTCCAATGTGGGTACTTCATAACACATCATCAAAAGATACATTGGCTTAGAGACTAATTAACTAGGTCTTTTTACTTAAGCTCATACAAACATAATTTTTTTTAAAATAAGAAATGAAAATATTGACTATGGGAGATGATCATTGAAATGACATGGCTTTGTGCAGAAGCAACCTGTGGTTCCGTTAATTACTGTGCACCTTCCCTTGGTGAAACCTTCATTTTTGCATGGATGTTTTGCTCCTTTCATAACATTCTTGATCTGCCTCTGTTATAAAAAATAAAACTACAATAAGATAAAGTGAATAAAGCAGAAAGAAGGAAATACACTTTAAAGGTTCGTTTAATGTGAAATTCATATAGCTAGAAAAAATACGGATAAAAAAAGGAAGTAGAAGTAAATTGACGATTAGGTAAATACGAAGAATTATCTAAGTAGTGCATGGAATCGACAAGACCAGAATGGATATTGAAGATTCATAACCCATCTCAACTAGTTCTGAATCGATACATAGTTGATTACTGATTGAAAAATAAAATTATAAACCTAAATGAACATAGTGTGTAGAAGCTCACTGCATTTGAACTTGTGACATTTTTTAACTAGTTGATTACTGATTGAGATATAAAATTATAAACCTAATAGAACCTAGTGTGTAGAAGCTCACTGAATTTGAACTTGTGACATTTTTTAACAAAAGATTTTTTTTTTCTCTTTTCAATTTTTTATTATTTTGGATAGTCTAGTAGGAAAGAAATTGTACCTGCATTGCCCATGAAAAACAACACAAGGAGAAAAAAACTTTATTCAAACGTTCCATCTTTTTAGTATCTTCTAAAGGAATTTTTGTTAGTGAGATGAATGAATTAAGCATCAGGTCCTGCATCTGAGGCGAATTTTAGATCTCAAAAGCCCAACTCAATTAACTCGACCAGCTTAGGATAATCCACTATACTACTGAGGGATTGGGCCTTGAGATTTGGGGTCCTGAGTTTAATCATTTTTTTTGCCCGGATTGTCTTTCAAAGGCACTGGTCTTTAATTTTTGTTCCTCAAATTCCTGGGTTTTTGATTTTTTTTTTTCCGTCGCCTAAAAATACCCCGAGGTTCTTGGATTGAACTCCAGCTCAATTAAAACAAAAAGTAATTTTGCAAGGCAGAGTAATTTTGAACCCATTAATTTGTTTTTATGATGTAAGAATCAATTTTCTAAAAATCTAAATGACCAATACGAACCCATTATAATGCGTGTTATTATCAAATCAGTACAATCTCAACTTTGGTATATTTGCTTGTTATCATTTTAACATGTTGTTCTTTTTGCACTATCTTTTTGCACTATGTCCCAACGAATACCTGTGAATGTTAATCAATGAGTGCTTGTATATAAGTTGTAAAATTGAAAGCTGATCTACTAATTTGTGAATAAGAAGAAAGTATCAATTTTATGCTAATTTAAATGACTAATTTGAGCCCATTAATTTTTGGTTATGAAGTAATCAGATTTATCCAAATCTAAATGACTAATGTGCACCTGCTAATTTGTGTTTATTAAGTAAGAATCATATTTCTGTTAATCTGAAAGACTAATTTGAACCCATTAGTTTGTGTTTACGAAGTGATAATCAAATTTCTGCAAATTCAAATGACTAATTTGAACCCACTAATTTGTGTTTATGAGGTAGGAATCATATTTTGATGTTTTTTGTTTTTTCTGAAGGGGGAGGAGATGGTAGTGATGGAAGAAGAAGGGGAAGAGAGGGATAAATGGGTTAGGGTGGCGAGGTGTCATGCCATGTAGTATCCACCTCGCCGAGTTGTCAGCGCCATGTGTCAGATCTCATGTCCACCTTGGACAATTTTAACGGAGGAGGGGTATATTTGAACTCAAAGTATAACAGAGAAGTATATTTGGACTCAAAGTATAACGAGAAGGGTATATTTGGACCCAAAGTATAACGAGGGATATATTTAACCCTTTTCTAATAGTATAGGGGTATATTTGACCCTTTTCCGACCCAAATTAGTGGGTTGTAGGTAGGGATATCGATTGATTAACAAAGTACAAAGTTTGTGTTAGTTCATGCAAAAGCAATTTTAATGCCATTAGACTGGGGGTGTTTGAAATGGAAAGAAAATATTTTCCTCCAAAAAATATTTTTACTTCTTTTTTCATGTTTGATTGGTCAATGTTATAAAAAATATTTTATCCAAAAATAAGTACCTTAAGATCATGAAAATAACTTCTCTAGTAAAAGTGAAGCAAAACAAGTCCATAAGTGACATTCTATGTTGATTGACTTCCCACCCAAGGGCGGATTTAAAGGTCGGCCAGGGTGTTCACCCGAACACCCTCGGTAAAACATTTCACTGTATATATAGGGTAAATTTTTTGAGTTTATGTAGATATATATGTTTTGAACACCCTCAACAATATGAAAAAGGCTAGCTCAGCAGTTTCCGAACACCCTGTATGAAAATTCTGGATCCGCAACTGTTCCCACCCCCGACCCCCAACAACCCCCCCCCCCCCCAAACTCCCACCCCTCATCCCCCTCGAGTCCGGAACCTAAATGACCCCGAAAAAAACCAAATAGACCAAAGTAATGCATGAAAAAAAAAACTGTATTTGACCTTTAACGCATAAATTTTATGCGTTAAAGATTTAACTTCGTTACACACCAACAAAGCACTATATTATGCAAAAAGGGATCTTCCTATTATGAGCATGCTTGTCCATTAAGTTACCTAGCCACCAAGAGTACATGACCCCTTAGTTGTCATCTTAAATAGCTTAGCCATTAAGCATATATTTTTCCTTATAAATAGTGGTCATATGTAGAATTGAAAGAGGAGCAATACAATCTTATATCTCTCTACATATTTCTTCAGTGTATTTACTTTATAGTTTTTATTTTATAACACGTTATCAGCACGAGACTTTGTTATCTCGAGCAAATACTTTAAAAGCCTCGAAGGTATTGATTTCTTTTTTTCCTTTACTAATGGCAAATCTTTCTAAACGTGAATTTGTTGCCTTAGATATATCCGGCAATAGCTATATGTCTTGGATTCTTGATGTCGAGATTCACCTTAATGCGATGGGTTTGGCAGACACCATCAAAGATAAAAATGAGGCATCAAACCAAGACCGTGCCAAGGCAATGATATTCCTCCGCCATCATCTTGATGAGAATTTGAAAATGGAATATCTCACGGTTAAAGATCCTCTTACGCTGTGGAATGATCTGAGAGATAGATATGATCACCTGAAGATGGTCATACTTCCACAAGCACGTTTTGATTGACTCCATTTAAGGCTACAAGATTTTAAATCTGTTAAGGCATATAATTATGAAATGTTTAAAATTATTTCTCAGTTGAAATTATGTGTTGAAAATATCACTGATCATGATATGCTGGAGAAACCATTCTCCACTTTTCCTGCCTTGAGTATGCTCCTGCAGCAGCAATACCGAGAGATGAAGTTCAAGAAATATTCTGATCTAATCTCACATCTTCTAGTGGCTGAACAACATAATGAATTATTAATGAAAAATCATGAAAGCCGACCCACTGGTACTGCCCCATTCCCTGAAGTGAATGAGGCAAATTTTCGCCATTCTAGGCATGGAAGAGGTCGTGGCCCCAGTCGTGGTCGAGGAAGGAATTTTAATCATGATTCTCGTCTTGCACCAAATAATACCCTTCACCACCAGCAGTGTAAAAGGAAGGATGAAAAGCATGAAGTTGTGCAAAAGAAAAATTCAGAAAATAAATGCTTCCGATGTGGAGGAAAAGGGCACTGGTCACGTACCTGTCGTACGCCAAAGCACCTAGTTGAGTTGTATCAAGCCTCACTCAAAAAGGCAGAAAAGGATGCCGAAGCAAATTTTATTTCTGAAGATAATGTTGAGCCCATGCATCTAGATGTGACAGATTTCTTTGAACTCCCTGAAGGGAAAATAGATCATCTGATCGGTGATGGATCTGTAATAACTTAGATATTTCATACATGTCGTTTGTATTAGCTAATGTGGTTATGTTTCCATAGTTATGTAAATAAAGTGTGTGTAATGCTTTGTTTAATAGTAATATATGTAATAAAGTGTGTGTAATACTTTGTCTAATCATAGTATCTACTTCGATGTTTATTTTGTCTATTCTTTCGTTTTGAAAAATATATGGAAAATCCTCAAATATTATTTGGATCAATGACCAATCATGAAGATATTTGTGCGATTGATAGTGGAACAACGCATGCTATATTCAAAGATGAGAAATACTTTTCTCACTTGCGTAGAAAAAGGGAAAATATTAATACAATTTCTAGAAATTCGAAATTAATTGAAGGCTCCGGAAGAGCTACTATATTTCTACTTAAGGGGACGAAACTTGTTATAGAAGATGTGTTATTCTCTTCTAGATCCCCAAGAAACTTGTTGAGTTTCAAAGATATCCGCCGTAATGGATATCACGTCGAGACATTAAATGAAACAAATGATGAATATCTTATTATTACAAAGAATGTCTCCGGCCAGAAATGTGTTTTGGAGAAATTACCAACTTTGTCTTCTGGCCTGTACTATGCAGAAATTAGTACAATTGAAGCGCACTCAATCGTAAACCAGAAGTTTAACGATTCAGGAACTTTTGTGCTTTGGCATGACCGAATGGGTCATCCTGGATCAATAATAATGAGACGAATTATTGAAAATTCAAATGGGCATCCACTTAAGAACCTGAAGATTCTTGAAAGTAGTGAATTTTCATGTGTCGCTTGTCATCAGGGCAAATTGATAACCAGGCCATCACCAATGACAGTTGACGTTGAATCTTTTATTTTTCTAGAGCGTATACATGGGGATATATGTGGACCTATTCACCCATCTTGTGGGTCATTCAGATATTTTATGATTCTAATAGATGCGTCTTCGAGATGGTCTCATGTGTGCCTCATATCGTCTCGCAACCTGGCGTTTGCGAAATTATTGGCACAAATAATACGCTTATGGGCACAGTTCCCAGATTATCCTATAAAAGCTATATGTCTTGATAATGATGCAGAATTTACATCCCAAGCTTTTGATGATTATTGTTTATCAGTTGGGATAAAGGTTGAACATCCTGTAACACATGTTCATACCCAAAATGGCCTTGTTGAGTCATTTATTAAGCGTGTGCAATTGATCGCAAGACCATTACTTATGAAAACACGGTTGCCTACAACCGTCTGGGGTCATGATATCTTACATGCAGCATCTCTTATTCGTCTCAGACCGACTCATTATAATAAATACTCCCCGTCACAATTAGTATTTGGTCATGAACCAAATATTGCTCATCTCCGAATCTTTGGTTGTGCTGTATATGTGCCTGTAGCACCACCACAGCGCACTAAGATGGGCCCCCAAAGAAGTTTAGGAATATATGTTGGGTTTGAATCACCCTCCATTATTCGCTATCTTGAGCCATTGACGGGAGATTTATTCACTGCCCGATTTGCAGATTGTCGATTTGATGAAACAAATTTTCCACAATTAGAGGGAGAGAGAAAATAAATCAAAAGAGAAATTGCGTGGAGAGTTCCATCACTATCTCATTTTGATCCACGTGCCCCTATATGTGAGCAGGAGATCCAGAATATCATCCACTTGCAAAAAATAGCAAATCAAATGCCAGACAGATTTACTGATTTGAAAAGAATAACTAAGTCGCATATCCCTGCAGAGAATGTGCCTATTCGAATTGATGTTCCAAATGGACAATCTACTAGTGTCCTCTGAATCTCATCCACGCCTGAAGCGTGGTAGGCCATTGGGCTCCAAGGATAAAAATCCTAGAAAAAGAAATACAAACAATGATCAGAATGACACTATGAAAGGATCTCATGAAGAGATTCAAGATCTGATTAATCCTGATATTCCTGAAGAAATCAGCAAACCCGAGACTCCAGTGAGTAAAGAACTATCATTAAGTTTTACTGGTGATGAGGGCAACTTGAATCGTTCGAAAATTGTGGTGAATAGTGTTTTTGCATATAATGTTGCACTAAATATTATGAAAGGTAGTGAGGATCAGGAGCCTTAATCTGTCGAAGAATACCGACGAAGATATGATTGGCCAAAATGGCAAGAAGCAATTCAATCAGAATTGAATTCACTTGCTAAACGTGAGGTTTTTGGACCTGTAGTCCAAACGCCTAATGGTGTAAAACCAGTTGGCCACAAATGGGTCTTTATACGGAAAAGAAATGAGAGAAATGAAATTGTGCGATACAAAGCACGCCTTGTTGCACAAGGATTTTCTCAAAGACCCGGCGTCGACTATGAAGAAACGTATTCACCAGTTATGGATGATATAACATTTCGATACCTCATCGGTTTAGCTGTCTATGAAACCCTTGAAATACATTTGATGGATGTGGTTACAGCTTATCTTTATGGCTCACTTGATAATGAAATTTATATGAAAATTCCTGAAGGATATAAAATGCCTAAAGCATTTGGTTTAAAGTCTCGGGAAATGTATTCAATCAGATTACAAAGATCATTATATGGTTTAAAACAATCAGGGCGCATGTAGTATAATCGCCTAAGTGAGTACTTGATAAATGAAGGATATATAAATGATGCCATTTGTCCATGTGTTTTTATTAAGAAAACAAAATCAGGGTTCATTATACTTGCTGTTTATGTTAATGACATAAATCTCATTGGAACTCCAGAAGAGCTCCAAAAGGCGATTGAATATTTGAAGGAACAATTTGAGATGAAAGATCTCGGAAAGACAAAACTCTGTCTTGGTCTGCAAATTGAACATTTCACAAAAGGGATCTTTATCCATCAATCTGCCTATACTGAAAAAGTTTTAAAACGGTTTTACATGGACAATGCGCATCCTTTAAGTACTCCTATGGTCGTTCGCTCACTTGAAGTGAGCAAAGATCCGTTCCGACCTCAGGAAGAAAACGAAGAGCTACTTGGTCCTGAAGTACCATATCTTAATGCAATAGGTGCACTTATTTATCTTGCTAATGCTACAAGACCTGACATAGCATTTTCTGTTAATTTGCTAGCAAGATATAGCTCTTCTCCTACACAGAGGCATTGGAACGAGATTAAGCATATATTGCGATATCTGAAAGGAACTAGCGATATGGGTCTGTTTTATGCTAACAATAGTAGTACAGATCTAGTTGGTTATGCCGATGCAGGTTATTTATCTGATCCACATAAAGCTCGATCTCAAACGGGCTATGTGTTTACATGCGGAGGTACTGTTATATCATGGCGATCGACAAAGCAGTCCATTGTTGCTACTTCTTCAAATCATGCTGAGATAATCGCTATTCATGAAGCAAGTAGAGAATGTGTGTGGTTGAGATCAGTGATACATTTCATCAGAGAAAGATGTGGCTTGAAGTGTGATACAAAAATACCCACAGTATTATATGAAGATAATGCTGCATGCATAGCTCAATTGAAAGGAGGTTTCATAAAAGGAGATAGAACGAAGCACATTTCACCAAAGTTATTTTTCACACATGATCTCCAGAAGAATGGTGATATTGATGTGCAACAAATCCGTTCAAGTGACAATCCTGCAGATTTGTTCACCAAATCTTTGCCAACTTCAACTCTTGAGAAGATGATATTCAAGATTGGAATGTGAAGGCTCCGACATTTGAATCTTGGTCTTCGTCAGGGGGAGTGAAATACACGTTGTACTTTTTTTTCCTTAACCAAGTTTTGTCCCATTGGGTTTTCTTGGTAAGGTTTTTAATGAGGCAGCTCTCAAAGCGTATTACTAGATATGTGTACTCTTTTTCCTTCATTGAGGCTTTTTCCCATAGGGTTTTTTCTAATAAGGTTTTAACGAGGCACATCATCTAATTAATGGACATCCAAGGGGGAGTGTTATGAGTATGCTTGTCCATTAAGTTACTTAGCCACCAAGAGTACATGACCCCTTAGTTGTCATCTTAAATGGCTTAGCCATTAAGCATATATTTTTCCTTATAAATAGTGGCCATATGTAGAATTGAAAGAGGAGCAATACAATCTTATATCTCTCTACATATTTCTTCCATGTATTTACTTTATAGTTTTTATTTTATAACACTTCCAACAAAATGTCTCCTAAGAGTCTGCCTCAATTTCATTGAGGGAACATTTATTTAGATAAAATTTATTTAGGGAACATTTATTAGCACTGAGGAGTCATTTAGTTATGAATAAAATTTGAATAGTATTTTAGATAAGTACTCTCTCTGTCTCAAATTATTTGTCCCTTTTGTTTTTACATGCCTCTAAAGAAATGTTAATTAGCATGGGTATTTGACCCACTTTATCCTTGTTTATGTCTAAGTTATAATCTCTCTCCATTAAATATTTACTTTATTTATGTGTCATCTCTATTAATGACAAAATTCTATTAAGGATAAAGTATGTCAAATACCGCTACAAGATTTATTTAGGTATTTTACAACAAATTCCTACAAGATTTTTCTATTTATATTATATATAAAAAAAATTATAATTTAGAAAATTTTCCATTAATGACAATTATAGCAAAAAGATGTTTTGTCAATATAAATAAGCAAAAAGATATTTTGTCAATATAAATAACGGAATGAATATTCTCCAAGGGTTTGAGGTCCCTTTCAAGTGTCAAAATACAATTCTTTTGGTGTGAATAACTGTTAATGTCGTTCTATATAATAATGTCAGTACCAAAATACAATATAAATTAATTACGTTCTATAAGGTATACCTTATCGAAGATACATTTACCACTAGAACTAATATATATTTTTCTATAGGTAAATTTACTACATATATTAAAAATATATATCATGATTTTAAAGAAGTAAAAAGAAAAAAAACAAAGCGGGTAAATATTGTGATTATTGAAAAATTGTGTTTTGACACTTGAAAGGGACCTCAAGAGTCTCGGACAATATTCATTTTGTTAATTATATTGACAAAACATTCTTTTGTTATAATTGTCATTAATGAAATATTTTCTAAATTACAATTTAAATTTATTTATAATATAAAGAGAGAATCCTTACGAATTTGTTATAAAATACCTAAATTTTATTAATTATTTTTTTGCAGTATGTGAATTAAATATATCTATAAAGCTCAATTATTTCATTATAGAAAGTCGTCAACTTATCTACTCAATTGGAGTATCAATTTTCACTTTTTTCATCTCGCATAATAATATTTTTTTATCGGTAAATTTGTTACGTAGATTAACAATTTTTCTATAGAATTATATTAGGTACTTTGCTAGAACCAATTAATTACATTAGTCGTTAAATCTTTTACTACCTAATTAATTCATGTAAGCCAGCTTGCACAGGACTTTATTGAAACTTTTAAAAAAAAATGATAAAGAAGTACTCTCTCCGTCTCAAATTATTTTTCATGGTTATTAAAAATAGTTATCTCAAATTATTTGTCGTTTTAAAAGTTCAAGGCATAAGTAATTATTTTTTCACCATTTTACCCTTAGTAGAATTTTTTCATTAATGGGGATGATATATAAATAAAATAAACATTTAATGGAGAGAGATTATAATATAGACATAAATAAGGATAAAGTAGGTCAAATACTCATGCTAATTAATATTTCTTAAGGGGCATGTAAGACAAAAAAAGAACAAATAATTTGAGACTGAAGGAGTACTTATTTAAAATAATATTCAAATTTATTCATAACTAAATGACTCCTCAGTCATTAAATGTTCCCTCAATGAAATTGAGGCAGATTCTTAGGAGCCATTTTGTGGGAAGTTCCCTTTTACTGCCTTCATTCCATAATAAGTGACTCTTTTAGCTCATGCACACCCTTTAAAAAATTACTTCTAGAAAATTGTGAGTATTTTTAATAACTTACCCCTAATTAATGCTTAGAAAAAGAAAAGTTATTTAATGATTCTTGATTATAAATAAGGGTAAGTTTGGAAGAATAGGATTAATTTCTTCTTGAAATCCTAAAGTGTCACTTATTTTGAAATAAAATAAAAAGCCTAAAAGATCACTTAATATGGAATGGAGGGAGCAGCATAAAACGATGCTTTCTCGAACACTATCAGCGCAATGCGCAAGTCATATACTAATTAAATTTTTTATTCGAGGGTCCGAAATTGCTTTACTCCAAAACATCATTCAGAAAAGATCATATTTAAACACCACCCACCCCCCACCCCACAATATCATTCATTTCTACCTCCTTTTCACTATTCAAATATAAATACCTCTCGTGTTATACTTTTGCGCAAATATGCTTGTCATCCGTTAAAGGATCTTGTGCCAAACCTTAAAATAGACATGTCGAGAGCGTGAGATTAATATAGAGGATCCAATTTATTTAAGCAAACCAATGCGCAAACTGCGACCCATAAACCGACTCATCTAAACACATTTGCCTCTACTCAAATACTATCTTAACTCAAATTTATTAAGTTAAAAATTAATAAAATTGAATGACCATTCAAGCAACCAGCTCATATTCTGACATGTTGAGCTCTTTTTCAAAGGATTTTTGAAGAAAACACCTAATCCCCACCCCCCACGCACCCCCTTTCGAATAATTACTTTCTTGCTAATAAAAATAATGTTTTTACTTTCCTTCTTTTATTTAACAAAACAAGAATCAAGACCTCCCCACCCCACATACACATACACATACACTAGACACTACACACAAATTAGAGGACAGAAAACAAATTATCCATAATGTTGCAGAAACAAGAAATAGCACAAACTTTGAACCATCTTATCCAAGAATTTCTCACAAACATCTTTTTTACATATGTGAATAATAATACTTTTAATTAACATGGCTTAGAGCATATGCAACGGAAGTGGGGTCCAAGACATTCGCCATCGGTAAATCCTTCTGCCTCACAGACGTCGAGGCAGTTCTCGCTCAAACATTCCCCCTTGAAATGGCGGCTCGGGGACTGGCAAGCTCTTGCCTCTGCAATTTGCATCGATCCCATCTCTATAAAAACACATTCATGTTAGAGAAAAAGTGAGATTCAAGATTTTAAGTTAATACATCGGTAAAAAAAAAATATTAACGACAGACAACTTTTATAGCTAAATAACAAAAAATTTGTTTGCTAATCCTGTTTAACGATTATTAGAGATTGATTCTCAAAATTATGTTAGTTATGAGCTATTTAATGACAAACTAATTAGCGGCTAATAAATTAGCTATTCATGTTTTTATTTTAAAGTAGTGGATGCCAAATGTATAGTGTACATTAATATCTCACAAAGTATAAATGTTTACTTCCTCCATTGCAATTTATGTGTCTTCCTCTTATTTTTAGTTTGTTTGGGGAAGAATACCAATATTATATTTTGTTGGTTCATAATTTCAACATTCTCCCATTACCCTTAACAAAACCACTTCTTAATTAGACATAACATGTGTAACAATATAAGTTTTCAAACGGTATTTTTACTATATTACACACATTTTAATTAATTAAAATTTCCAAGATTCAAAAATTTTCCTTACATTCTTAAATGTTGAATCCAATCAAAGACACAAAAATGAAACGGAGGGAGTATTTAGATATGCGCCCCTGCTAAAAAAATATATTATGATATGACAATAGTGACTGCTTTAACACGGAGCCCCCAATATAGTGAAATGGTCAAAATCTTTTCTATCAATACTCTTTAACAAAGGTCTCAGATTTAGGCCATTTGGATGATGAATCTCTTGGTAGGAAGTGTTTTATCCCTGAATAACCTTTATCAACGTGATATCGAAAGAATCGGGCTAATTAATTTCAAATATAGAATGCTTAAATTAAAGTATTGATAAGGAAGAAGAAGTCAAACCAGTAGCCATGACAAGCATTGCTAGAAGTACCACAGTAGCAAAGTAACGCATGGAGTGTGCCATTTCACAGCCAAATATTTGAGACAGAAACAATTTTGATATAAATGAGAAAGTCAAATAATGATATCCAAAAAATAATTTTGGTTTGTATATTCCTTCTCCAATTGGAATCAATAAATAGATACGGTGATTAGCTTAAAGTAGGAAACCATAAGTCATAACTAAACGGAAATAAAATAAAAATATCATATACAGAGAATCAACTAATATAAGGAACCTAAATAATTACTCCTTTTTTCCATTTTACATATACTTCCAATTTCACTAAGATCATAAAATAAATTTTGATGAGATGAAAGTAAATACATGAAGATTACGGTAATCCACTAGACCGCTACATTGATGAGGGGGTTGGGCCCTGTTTAATAAGATTTGGGCCAGAAAAGAGAAAGGTCAGACAAACAATCGGCCCATAATAGATTTTGGGCAATTTGCAAGATTGTCCTTCACTGGGGTGGTCTTTAATTTTTATCCCTCAAATTGGTGGTCTTTAATTTTTTTACCTTCGCTAAAAATCCCTTGGTTTCGGGTTCGAACCCCCGCTCAGTAAAAAATTAAAAAAAATCACAAGGCAGAGTTTTGCATGCAAAGGTAGAGTTTTGTCTGCTTCAAGTAGAGTTTCAAACTATGCCTTAAGGCAGGATTTATTTTTTTCCTTACTCTACCTTAAGGTAGAGTTTTGTATTCAAACATCTGTCTTGCAATTTTATTTTATTTTTACTGAGCTAACATTCGAACCCAGAACCTCGGGGTATTAGGCGAAGAACAAAAATTAAAGACTAGCCCAAAAGAAGAGAAATCCGCACGAAAAAAAGATATATTTTCTACGGCATGATTAATGTATAGTGGCGGAGCAAGAAAGTTAGTCTGGACTCAACTAAACCCAATAAGTTTAGTCAAAATTTTGTATTAAAATATTAATTAAATGTTAAACCGACAGTTACAACCATCTGCATTGCCTTCCTAAAACTTAGATCCCATGAAGTTACAAATTATGGCTCCACTCTGAGATAATAAATTCTGGACATCAAATGATTAAGCGGAAGAAGTATATAGGATCATCAGTTCGTTCATGCAGAAACAATTTTGATTATAATGTCATTAGATAAGTGAAAGGATGACATATAATGAAGTGAAAATAACATATTGTGGATATCGTTACAAAAACAAACTAAACTAAACTTCACTCACTTCACGAGTTTAAAGGTGGAACAAAAGTGGTGGTAATAATTATACTATAATTTGCCTTTACTACAAATTGAATCAATTAAAAAAACATGAGCTTGTTTAGTGGTATTGATTTGGTCTTATGCATTCATCTCGCGGTATAAACCCGCTAAACTTATTCGGATATATTTAACGATAGTCTATTTTAAATATGAACTCTTACATCACAATTCATTTCAATGTTTATCTTGAAATAGTTTCAATGAAAGAAAATATTTACAACAAAAAATGCATTGCATGCCTTTTAATTTATAAGCTTTAACAACCCCATAAGCAAGAAGCTACAAATCATTAATTGTTTCATAAGTTATTAACAGACAACAGAAATTCTTTTTCCATTTTATATAATCTCATGGTCAAATTATTTTCAAAAATAGAACACTTGTTTAAATCAAAAAAGGTATTGATGTGGCACAATCGTGAAGAAACCCTTGAGAACTAGTTCAAAAGTAGAGAAGAAAAATCTAATTTTGCTGTTCAGATTTCATTTTGGACAAAACTGCTTTACTCCTACTCCTAAACATTATTAGGAAAAGGATCATATTTATCCCCCCATCTCCCCCTCCCCAAAAGTATCGTTAATTTCTACTCTCATTTTCACTATTCGAATATAAATACTTCTAGTACTATACTTTTGTCCAAAGGTGTCTGTCATCCGTTAAAGAATCTTGTCAACCTTAAAATAGACACGTCCAGAGCTTGATATTAATTTAAAGGATCCAATTCATTTGGGCAAACCAATGCGCAAATTGTAACCCATAACCCTATCCGTCTGAACACATTTGCTTCTACTCAAATACTATCTTAACTCAAATTTATTAAGTTAAAAATAAAATTGAATTACTATTCAAGCAACCAGCTCATATTCTAACATGTTGAGCTCTTTTTCAAAAGATTTTTGAAGAAAACACCTACTAAAGTATGTAAAATATTACATACATGATAATTCAATTTCAAAAACTTCCAGAGGTTAGTACCCCCACCCCCTCCCTTTCGATTAATCACTTTCTTGGTCTTAAAAATAATATATTTACTTCAACTGTTTTATTTAACAAAACAAGAATCAAGACCACCGCACCCCCCATGCACATACATTTGACAGTACACACAAATTAGAGGACAGAAAAAATATCCATAATGTTGCAGAAACAAGAAATACACCACATGAATTACGAGTCTATTGCACCATAATTGCATACAATCAAAGATCACGACTAACTTTAGAAAAAAAACTAGCACAAACTTTGAACCATCTTATTCAAGAGTTTCTCAGAAACTTCTTTTTTACATATATGAATAATAATACTCTTAATTAACATGGCTTAGTGCAGATGCAAATGTTGGTGGAGTCCACGACAGTCGCCATCGGTAAATCCTTCTGTCTCACAGACGACGAGGCAGTTCTCGCTCAAACATTCCCCCTTGTATAGGCGACTCGGGGACTAGCAAGTTCTTGCCTCTGCAATTTGCATCGATCCCATCTCTGTAAAAACACATTCATGTTAGAGAAAAGGTGAGATCCAAGATTTTAAGTTAATAAGCAGATAAAAAAAAATTAACGACAGACAACTATAGCTAAAAAAGATAAAATTATTTGCTTATCCTATTTAACGATGTATTAGAGATTGATTTTAAAAAAATTATGTTAGCTATGAACTATTGAGGGACAGATTAGCGACGAATTTCATAGCTAATTCCTGTTTTTATTTTAAAGTGGTAGATGCCAAATGTATAGTGTACATTATTATTCTCACAAAGTATAAATGGTTACTTCCTCCCTTGCAATTAAACCTGGCAACCGGTTGCAATCGGAACCGGACCGGTAACCGGTTAGGGAACCGGCCGGTTCCGGTTAAAAAACCAGAACCGCTTAACCGGTTCCGGTTTAACCGGTTCCGGTTTACCGGTTTGAAACTCCAAATCGGAACCGGTCTGGTTTGGAGTGGTTAAAACCTTTTTTTTTTTGGTTTTTTGTATTATATATATATATATATATATATATATATATATATATATATATATTATAGTATTTATTAGTATATTTTAGGTATATGTACATATGTTATACAACTTTATAATTAAAGTTTAAATATTTACTAACTAACAGGCTAATAGCAAGTCAGCAATACAGAATAGTGCTTTTCGTATACATATATATGTATAACTTAATATATATAATATATATACTTATATATATGTATAACTTATATATACTTATATATATATGTATAACTTAATATACATATGTAAAACTTAATATATATACTATATATACTTATATATATATAAGTTATATACTATATATACTTATATATATATATATATATATATATATATGTTTAAGTATACTATATAACTTATATATATGTATAACTTAATATATATATTATAAGTATATTCTTAATATCTTTTAGTTATTTTTCAAGTATATAACTTTTTTTTTAATTTAAGTAGATGTATATTATAAGTATATTCTTAGTATATTTTAGGTATATTCCTAACTTAATAAAAGTAAAAATATGAACACAAGTAAATAGAAGAAAGCTCAATGAGCCATATATTTTATTCATTCTTGGATAACATTTATTTGCAAGTTGTACTTTTTTTTAACTTGCAAATAATACATGAGTTGTACAAAAATAGTAGAATAATAAAATCACCAATTTTGAACCATTTCGTTAATTTCCCCCACATCATATTCGGTCATGGAAATATCTTCAAAGTCTTCCATTTGGTCCGGTCCACTAGCTATCAAATCTTCAATTTCTTCCTCTTCACCTTGCTCCGCTTCTGAGTTTTGGTTGCGTCGCTCCGATCTAATCCAATTTCGAATGCACACTAGTACTTGCAAGCTAAAGCCGGATAATGAATGTCTATGATCTCCAATTTGCTGTCCTCCTTGGCTAAATGCGCTCTCCGAAGCCACGGTTGATACTTGAACCGTAAGGATATCTCGAGCCATTCTTGAAAGTACCGGATAGCTTGCCTTGTACTTCTTCCACCATGCTAAGACGTCCAACTCATCCAGTTCCTTGATATCCACATTTGGCTGCATCAAATAAAAGTTATATTCATCAAAGTTTGCAGTAGAAGAAGAAGTTGGCTGTGAATGTAAAACTTTTAAACCCGACAAGCCCTTTTTGCTACTCTGAGAAGTAGTAGGGCGTGGAGCAACGGATGTAGCACGTTCTTCCAAACTAGAATAATGAGTAAAAAATTTTCTAAACTCATCATCAATAGCGAGATCGGCTTCAGCTAAAGATGGTTGAACTCCCTCTTCAATTTCTAAAAATGTATAAATTTGACTAACCAAATTTTTAGTATAAGACACTTTTAAACAAGGATTTAAAAGGGAACCCAATATAAATAAAGTTGGGATGGGAAAAAAATACTTCTTAAATTTGATTATCATTTCAAAAATAGCCACTTAATAATCGGGTTTATATTTATACTCTTGTAAAACTCTAGCTATTTCCGCTAAGTAGGCTAAAATTCCGGTTACCGTGGGATAGAATTGTCTAGAAAAAGCAAGAGTTGCATTATAAAAAATTTCTAAGAGGTCAACACATTCTTTAACATCTTCCCAATGCGAATAATTTAACCAATCATCACTATCAGTATTATATTTGTTGTGAACTTGTTATATGGGAATCCTATACTCATATGCTTGTTGTAGCATAATGTAAGTGTAGTTCCACCTAGTCTCAATTTCTACTTGAATTTTCCTAGGTCTAAGATTACTTTCCACACAAGCATTCTTAAAATCTCTAATTCTTCCCCTATTAGCATTACAAAAAAGAAACGCAACAGCATCTCTAACTTTTTGAACAGAATCATCAAAATGCACAAGACCATCTTTAACAATTAAATTTAAAATGTGACAACTACATCTTACATGAAAAATATTTCTTAGCGGAGGACTTAGTTCTCTTTTTATAAGACCTATCGCCTTTGTATTATTAGAAGCATTATCTAAAGCAATACAAAGTGTTTTTCTATAAATGTTAAAAAATCTCATAATAGTAGACATTGAATCGGCTAAAAAATTTCCATCGTGACGACCTTTTCCTTTGTCATATAAAAAATCTATAATTCTTTTTTGCATAATCCAGTTGTCATCAACCCAATGACATGTAATAGCAAAAAATCTAAATGGTTAATACTAAGACCCAAATCAGCAGTAAGACAAACATTACAATTTAAAGAATTAAATACATGGCGCAAATAAAATCTATATTTTTTAAACAAATCTATAACATCGGCTCTACAAGTACTTCTAGGAATACCCTCAAATAACGGATTATAATAACGTTGAATGTAAGTAACAAACCCCAAACCTGAAGGAAAGGAAAATGGTAAACACTCATAAGCTACCATTTTAGCTATTTCTACACGCTTTTTTTTCTTGTCATACTTAAAATTTCTACCGGTTCGTGAGTCTATCGTCATTTGAATCCCCCCCACATTTGAACTCGTTTGCTCTCCCCAAATATCCATATGTTTGGTTCTCATATGACCATTTAGTGTACCCGTTCCACCATCTTTACCAGTTTCTTGCTTAAAACTAAATACTTGTCCACATAGGGTACACGTAGCTGTTTGGTTTTCCCTATTCTTAGTCATAAATTTCCAAACTTTAGCTGTTGGCTTACGAGTTCTAGGCGGTTTGTCTTGTGTATGTGATTGTGCAGGACATGTATCTCCTATGGGATTTTCGAGGGGTTGTGTTTCATCATCATCATCTAAGTCTTCATTAAAAGTGTCGGTAAAATGTTGTTGCATTGCCTCATGACCTAAAAGTGGATTATTTCCACCAGCATCAATACCTAAATTAGGTGTTTCTTCCACAAATGTTTCCTCATTAAGCGCACCCCTAACAATACGACTACTACTACCGGCACCACGTCTTAATCTCTTTGACATTATTAAATAGAATTAATTTAAATCACAATCAAATAAATCACAAGAAAATAAATTACAACAAATTAAATTGCTAGAATTAAATTGCGTAAATTAAATTGTGAAAAATAAATTGCTAGAATTAAATTGCGAAAAATAAAGATAGAGTTGGAACGAAGGTACCAAATTGCCGGATTAATTTCCAACAAAGTGAAGGCGGCTAGAATTGCAAATCCACCAAAGCTACTTCGGATTGTTGCAAAATCACCAACTCCACCAACAATATTATAATTGCAAAATTAATAATTGAAAGTTGAAACTATAATAAGATTTTGTGGCTAATTATTGCAAAGTAACTATAATTGAGAGATTGAGATTTGAGAGAAAGATGAAGAAGAGTGAATTGGTGTGAATTAAAATGAAAATGAAGAAGGGTTTATATAGGGGTGGGGGATGGGTTAAAGTGTTAAAAAAAAAAATTGGGGGCCAAAAATTAAGAAAATGACCGTTTGGCAACGGTCATTTTTGCAAATGGACCGTTGCCAACGGTCCATTAATAACGCACAGGCAGGCGGCCCAACGGCTCCTTTCTTTTTTTTTTTTTTTTAATTTTCACCGGTTAAACCGGTCCGGTTCCGATTTTACCGGTTCCGATTTTACCGGTTCCGGTTTCAAATATATTGGAACCGGACCGGTAAATTTTTAAATGGTTAACCGGTCCTACCGGTTCCGGTTCCGGTTACCGGTTTTAACAGGTTAAACCGAACCGGTTAACAGGTTTACTTGCAATGTATGTGTCTTACTCTTATTTTTAGTTTGTTTCGAGAAGAATATCAATTTTATAAATTTAGTAGGTTCTTAAGAAAAGATATTTTTTTTCTCTTCTCAATATTTGATTATCTTGAATAGTCTAGTAGGAAAGAATTTGTACCTGCATTGCCCATGAAAAACAACATAAGGAGCAAAAGAACTTTATACAAGCGTTCCACCTTTTTTGTATCTTCTAAAGGAATTTTGTTAGTGAGATGAATAAACTAAGCATCAGGCTAATCTTATATACAGATTAAAGTAAATGGAGATAAGATTTTGTAAATACATGAGGATTAGGTTAATCCACAATTTTTTTTTTTATTTTTATGACTAACTTAACTTTTATTAATCACCAAAAATGAAACTTTACAAAACCAGGGTAATCTGCCATACTGGTCGAGTCAATTTAGCTAACTCGACCAGTTTAGGGTAATCCGCTATACTGGTGAAGGATTGGGCCTTGAGAATTGGGGCCCAGAGATTAATAAGAAATGGGCCAGAAAAGAAAACATTTTTTTGCGCGGATTGTCCTTCTTTTGGGGTGGTCTTTAAATTTTGGCTCTTATATTTGTGGTCTTTAAGTTTTGCCCTTCGCTTAGAAAGGTGGTCGAATACCTGAGGTTTTGAGTTTGAATCCCCGCTCAGGCATAAAATAAAAAAATAATTTCGCAAGGCAAGTCTGGGAGACGTGTATGCCGGATTCGGCATACACGCCTTAAGGAAAAACTAAAGTTATGCCGGATCCGGCATAACTAAAAGTCTGCCCCATAAGGCAGAACTTTTCCTTAAGGCATAGTTTAGTTATGCCTTATGGGGCAGACTTTTAGTTAAGGCATAACCAAAAGTATGCCCCATAAGGCAGAACATTTCCTTAAGGCATAGACTTTGCCTTATAAGGCAAAGTTTTAGTTATGTCTTAAGGAAAAGTTCTGTCTTATGGGGCATACTTTTAGTTATGCCTTAACTAAAAGTCTGCCCCATAAGATTGGCACTTATATATAGTATAAATATATATATATTATTTTAGGCATATATTTTATTTTTTTTACTTTTCAAGGCAAACTTTTAGTTATGCCTTAAGGAAAAGTTCTGTCTTATGGGGCATACTTTTAGTTAAGGCATAACTAAAAGTATGCCTCATAAGGCGGAACTTTTCCTTAAGGCATAACTAAAAGTTTGCCTTGAAAAGTAAAAAAAATAAAATATATGCCTAAAATAATATATATATATATATATATATATATATATATATTTATACTATATATAAGTGTCAATCTCAATTTTTGGTCGTCCTCACATTGCAAAAGATGAATTTTGATTGGTTGCTTACTTACACATGTCTGTTACTCCTTGCCTATTCCATTTTTGGCACACACATCTGTTTTTCTTCGGCCCATATGAGGTGGGCACTGCAATATTTTGTCTATTTCGTTTTAGCCCCTTACTCCCTTTAATTTATATTATGAGTATCATATTTTTAACTTTTATATTTAGTTCAAAACAAATAGTAATTTTTACATAATCAAAAGAATATTAATGGAGTAGCTTTTTTCCTTCTTTCAAATTTACCCTTATTTAGATAAATAAATTTTAATATGATTAAGAAATTATATTAAATTGGTGCTATTTAATTAAGGATAATTTAGTGAAATCGTTCCTCACTCTCTCGGAATAAGTATTTATTTAAGGGGTGTGTCCTAGCTAATAACACCATATCATATGAACCGAGTGGAGTTTTAGTTTACCCTTTACATTATTTATCATTATACATTTTGGCAAAATTTAGTCAACTGTGGAGCCACATTTTGGTTTCTTACGGGAGCATTATTAGATCTTATTGATTACTCTCTTCAATTCAATTTATGTGGCACTTTTCATTTTTCAAGAGTTAATTTGACTAATCTTTGAAGCTAAATTAAATTACAGCCAGCTCATACCCAAAATCAATTTAATATTTTACGTTAAACTAAGATATTTAAAAACTATACAAAAGTACTATAATTACAATTTTAACTGGTGATTAATATTTTTAAGTATAAACTATATATGGAGAACCAAATTGATTCTTGAGGTTCATTTAATGAATTTAATATTTTCCTTAATTTCATCTAACACTAAACTTAAATCACCACATTTAACTAACATAAACTCTTGCGGTATGAAATATCATGAGTGAAATTAAAACCTTATAAATACCAAAAATCTATGTCAATCTATAAATAAGGAAATCATATAGCCAGAAATTCATAAAAACATCAAAAAATTCAATTGATGATTTTCATCAAGTTGTAATTATTGTAAATAATTTAGATCATGTTACTTTACAAAATATTGAGTCTCTTGTATCTCTTTGATAATTCTCCTGCCAGACTTCCTTCCCCATAAAAGAAATTTTATTTAAAAATTGTCTAATTAAGAGAAACTTTAAAAATTTAAAAGACTTATCCACAATACATATTTAACATGCCACTGAATTATATTAAATATGCAGTAAAAAAATATGACACAAATTATACTTCTTTTGAAAAAAAAAATTACTACTTTTATATTTTGAATTTGGGCCCGGGCTTAGCACGGGCCTCGTGTAACTAGTATATATATATATATATATATATATATATATATATATATATATATATATATATATATATATATATATATATATATATATATGCCTCAAGGCAAAGTCTGCTGGAGGGGGCAGAGTGAAATTCAAACTCTGTCTTGCTAATTTTTTTTTAAATTTTTGATTGAGCAGGGATTCGAACCCGGAACCCATGAGTTTTATGCGAAGGACAAAAATTAAAGACCACCAATTTGAGGGGCAAAAGTTAAAGACCACCCAAAAGAAGGGCAATTCCACGAATTGCCCAAAAGAAAAAGCCCAGCCAAACAATCAATCATAGTAGAATCTCTACAACTCGATCAATCCAAATCGTTTTTTTTTTTTGCACGAATTGTCCTTCAAAGATGCTGGTCTTTAATTTTTATCCCTCGAATTGATGGTCTTTAATTTTTTCCCCTTCGCTTAAAAAGTGGCCGAAAATATCCGAGGTTCATGGTTCGAACCCCACTCAGTAAAAAAATAAAAATTCTCAAGGCAAGGCTTTGCGAAAATTCTGAGTTATACGCAGAGGCGGATCTAGAATTTAAATTCTAAGGGTTCAACATCTTAAATTTTTAGCACTGAACCATTATATTTCTAAAGTTATGGGTTCATATCTACTATTTATTGTAATTTTAGTAAATTTTTACACATAAATTTATATCTTGCATCAAAAGTTTAGGGTTCAAGTGAACCCCAAGTTATATTGCTCCATCCGCCTCTGCTTATACGTCTACCTTATAACTAAATTCTGCCTTAAGGCAGAAGTTTACCTTTTGAAATTTTGCAAGATAATTTTTTTTTACCTCT
This sequence comes from Lycium barbarum, assembly GCF_019175385.1. NCBI lineage: Eukaryota > Viridiplantae > Streptophyta > Magnoliopsida > Solanales > Solanaceae > Lycium > Lycium barbarum. The sequence goes on from NC_083343.1 coordinate 11,650,287, forward strand.
TCTTACTCTGTAAAAGTTAGGCTTTACCGAATAGACTTAATTTTGCTACGAACCCCTGCCTTGGCAATTTGTTTTTTTTACTGAGCCGGGGTTCGAACCTCGAGATATTTTAGGCGAACGGCAAAAATTAAAGACCAATAATTTGAGGGACCAAAAATTAAAGACCACCCCCTTGTAAGGACAATCGTGCAAATTGCCTAATCCAAATTAATAGGGCAGTAGGTAGGGGACATCGAATGATTAACAAGGAAAGTACAAAGTGTGCGTTAGTTCATGCAAAAGAAATTTTAATGCCATTAGATTGGAGGTGTGTTTGAAATGGAAAGAAAATATTTTCCGCCAAAAAATATTTTTCACCTTTTTTTTTTTCATATTTGATTGGTCAATGTTATAAAAAATATCTTATCCAAAAATAAGTTCCTTAAGATCACGGAAAGAGCTTCCCTGGAAAACGTGGGGCAAAACAAGTTCTATAAATGACATTATATGTTGGTTGTCTTTCCACCCTCAAGCCCCAACCCCCAACACCCCCCACCCCAAACAAGCACCCCTGATCAACTCCATCTCCAACCTCATAGTATTTGTCTAATATATCAGTATCTATTTGACAATCTTGATGAACTTTTTCTTTTATCCTAGAAAATAATTTTGTAGTTTCATCAACTAACTCTGAATCTTATTGCACATAACACAAAATCTTACGGCAGTATAAGATGAAGGAAATTAAATGATTTTCCCTCCCTACTGACCTTCTTATAAACGGCTGTGGATTAAATTTTGATAATTGATAAAATAAGAAAAAAATTAATATGATCAAGCAAATAAGATAAAAAAAAAAATTCTCTAACATTGTCGGCGCGATGCGCAAGTCCTATGCTAATTAAAATTTATATATACGTGAGCGTCCAAAACGGCTTTACTCGTAAACATTATTCGGAAAAGGATCACATTTACACCCCTCCCCTCAAATATCGTTCATTTCTACCTCCTTTTCGCTATTCGAATATAAATACCTCAGGTATTATATTTTTGCGCAAATATGTCTGTCATCCGTTAAAAGGTCTTGTGCCAACCTTAAAATAGACATGTCGAGAGCTTGAGATTAATATAAAGGATCCAATTCATTTGAGCAAACCAATGCGCAAATTGTAACCCATAACCCGACCCATCTGAACACATTTGCCTCTACTCAAATACTATCTTAACTCAAATTTCTTAAGTCAAAAATAAAATAAATTGAATGACCATTCAAGCAACTAGCTCATATTCTGACATGTTGAGCTCTTTTTCAAAGGATTTTTGAAGAAAACACCTACTAAAGGAGTATGTAAAAGATGAAATACACGATAATTCAATTTCAAAAACTTCCAGGGGCTGAGGCCCACCCCCCACCCACCGATGAATTACTTTCTTGCTAATAAAAATATGTTTTTACTTCCCTTCTTTTATTTAACAAAACAAGAAATAGACCACATGAATTACGAGTCTATTTGTACCATAATTGCATACAATCAAAGATCACGACTAACTTTAGAAACAAACTAGCAGAAACTTTGAACCATCTTATTCAAGAGTTTCTCACAAAATTCTTTTTTACATATATGAATGATAATACTCTTAATTAACATGGCTTAGTGCAGATGCAACGGTAGTGGAGTCCACGACAGTCGCCATCGGTAAATCCTTCTGACTCACAGACGACGAGGCAGTTCTCGCTCAAACACTCCCCCTTGTATAGGCGGCTTGGGGACTGGCAAGTTCTTGCCTCTGCAATTTGCACCGTTCCCATCTCTGTAAAAACAAAATTCATGTTAGAGAAAAGGTGAGATTCAAGATTTTAAGTTAATAAATCGATTTTAAAAAAAAATTAACGACAGACAACTTTTATAGCTAAATAAGATAAAATTGTTTGCTTATCCTATTTAACGATTTATTAGAGATTGATTCTCAAATATTATGTTAGCTATGAACTATTGAGCCACAGATTAGCGACGAATTTCATAGCTAATTCCTGTTTTTATTTTAAAGTGGTGGATGCCAAATGTATAGTGTACATTATTATTATTATTATTCTCACAAAGTATAAATGTTTGCTTCCTCCCTTGCAATTTATGCATCTTACTCTTATTTTTAGTTTGTTTCGAGAAGAATATCAATTTTATAAATTTAGTAGGTTCTTAATTTCAGCATTCTCCTATTACCCTTACCAAAACCACTTCTTAATTAAAAATGACATAACATGTGTAACACTATAAGATTCAAACGGTATTTTAAGTATAATATACACATTTTAGTTAATATAAATTTATGAGATTCAAAAGTCTTCCCTACGTTCTTAAATGTTGAACCCAATCAAAGACCCAAAAATGAAACGGAGGGACTATTTAAATATGTGCCCCCGCTAAAAAATATATATTTTGGTATGACAATATTGCAGCTTTAACACAAAGCTCCCACTGTAGTGAAATAATTTTTGAAAAAGAATATCTATCAAACACTACAAGAAGGTACAGAAATGGCAATAACTTTTTGGCAACAAAAATAATATTATTGACAAAATTTAATATTTGGCAACAACTTAATTTTATTATTGGCATATACGATGAAACTTTTAAAAATGAACTTTTTTTTTCTTGCCAAACAATTTAATTTTGTTATCATATATTGATTATTGTTGCAAAAAGTAATTTTGGCAATAACAGAAAAGTTGTTGCACGTCGTTGCAATAACAACCAATGGGAAAAGTTTATGCAACAACAAAAAAGGTTATTGCCAAAAGTACTTTTTACAACAATAGTCAATACTATAATAACAAAAAAAATTATTAACAAATGTCTTCTTTCTTGTAGTGAAAGATTGATATGAATATCTATATAACATAAATAAGACAGGGTTTGATGAAATTTTGATTATAAGAAATGTTGAGCGGAGTGGAGCACTGGTCAAAAGTTATTTTTGTATTCTCAAGGTCACGGGTTCAATCCCCAGCTTGGGCAACTATTTAAATTTTTGCTATTATTTTCTAAAGTTACCATTTTACCTTCCTTTTTATATTATTACTCAAGTAAAAAAGTGTTTTTACTTCATATTGCATCATATACTTTTCTTTCCTTTATTTCTAATTATACCGAGTCCCAAAAAGTTTTAAAAAAAAAAAAAAAAAAACTCCATGGCTACACTGCAACGATGAACTCATGAGTCATGACAATCAAGAAACTTAGAAACCCATAGTTGATAGCTAAGCTGCAAGCCAGCAATGAACCCATCAAAATCCATCAAGTAAAATTAAAGTCCCAAGTTTCAAAAGGCAAAATCTATTCTCCATTCCCATATTTATTCTCTAATCCCAAAATAAAATATCTCAGAATAACAAGGTGTCCAGTAAGTCTTGAATTCAAATTTCGAACACTCTTTTGGTCTTTTTATTGATTTTTTGAATTTGGGTTTCTGAATTTTATTAGTTTTTTTGAGTTTTTGAATTTTTGGGTTTATGGGTTTTGACTTTTGAAAGCTTATTTTCTTGGTTCTTTTGAATTTTGGAGTTCATGGGTTTTAAGGAATTTGACAAATTTTCATTTTTAGGTTGGAGTCATCTTTTTGTTTTGAAGGAGAAGTACCATTTGCACTGCAGCCATAAAGTTTTGGACCTCTTGGATCGTATTTGCGCTAAATTTCGAGCTCGATAGACGGTAATGAACACTTCTCTATAATTTTGAATGCGAAAGGGGAGATTTATTATAAATGTGGAAGGGTGTGATTCTCTTATATTTGAATGCGAAAGGGATGTGATTCCTCCATTTTATTATAAATTTGGAAAGGTGTGATTCTCTTAATTTTGAATGCGAAAGGGGTGTGATTCTTCTATTTTATTACAAATTTGGAAGGATGTGATTCCCTTATTTTTGAATGCGTAAGGGGTGTGATTCCTCTATGTTATTACAAATTTGGAAGGGTGCGATACCCTTATAGTTTAATGTGAAAGGGGTGTGATTCCCCTATTTTATTATGAATTTGCAAGTGACAAATTTGTGACTAAGTTGAATAGTTATTTAAATTTTTAGGAATCAAAATGGATAATTATGTGACTAAGTTGTACATTGGACAACCAAGTTCTAGTGGCCGTCCATCCGTTAGTTCGCATATAGCTCCGGAAATTCAAAGAGAGACAATTTCACCCCTCCTTCAAATGTTGATTGTAGTCTTGAGTTGGGCTCTCTTGAACATGATCCCAAAGAAAGAAGACCCGTTTTTCAGTTTAGTCCTAATATTCGAGATAAAGTGAGGAGATATTATATTGAGATGGGGCCTTATCAACCGGAACTGAAAGTATTTCCTAACACTAAGTTTGGGGATAAGATGCGTCAATTTAATCCTGACTGGTATAAGCCTCTATATTTTGGTTGGTTGGAATATAGCATAAAAGATGATGCTGCATTTTGTTTGTGTTGTTATTTGTTCAAGAATGAATTTGAAAGTCGTGGTAATGCGGGGAGAGCATTTGTAGACAATGGTTTTAGGAGTTGGAACCATGGTCCGGTGAGACTTAAATCACATGTTGGTGAAGTAAATAGTACTCATAATAAATGTTTCAATAGGATGCTAGATTTGAAAAATCAACGTCAATCGATTCAAGCTTCTTTTTCGAATCTCAATGAGAAAGACAAGAGTGATTATCGAATTCGCTTAAATGCCTTGATTTATGTGGTAAGGTTTCTCCTAAGAAATGGATTATCATTTCGTGGTCATGATGAGAGTGAAGATTCCGAATACAAGGTCTTTTTCTTGAACTTTTGGAATTTCATGGAAATAACCATCCGGATGTGGAAAAGGTAATATTACAACATGCTCCAAAAAATGATGATTTGTTCGACAATTCAAAAGGATATCGTGAATTCTTGTGCTAAAGAAACAATTAAAGCTATCATCAAAGACTTGGATGGTGATTATTTTGGTATATTAGTTGATGAATCAAAGGACATCTCACATAAAGAGCAAATAGCCCTAGTCTTGTGATACGTTGACAAAAGTGGAGAGTTGATAGAGCGCTTTTTGGGCATTGTCCATGTGAGTGATACATCTGCAAGATCATTACAGAATGCAATTTATTCTTTACTTGAGGATCACTCGCAATGTTTATCGAAATTACGTGGACAAGGTTAGCTAGTAATATGCAAGGAGAAAAAAAAAAAAGCCTAAAGTCTTTTATTTTGCAAGATGCTCCATCTGCATATTATATTCACTGTTTTGCTCATCAGTTGCAATTGGCACTTGTCGCTCTGTCTAGAAAACACTCGGATGTGAAAATTTTCATTTATGTTGTCACTAATGTATTGAATACTATTGAAACATTTTTAAGCGCAGGGAATACTTCGACAACACCAAGTGGAGAAGTTGGAAGAATTGCTTAAAGTCGGAGAAATTTTTACTGAGCAAGGATTGAATCAAGAACGTGGTCTCCAACGACCAGGTGATACTCGTTGGGGATCTCATTTTAAGACCTTGGAAAATTTCATGATTATATTTTCTTCAATTGCTAATGTGCTTAAAGATATGAAAGAAGATTCTCCACTCAAGTTTGATAGACTTGCAGTAGGAAATCTTCTGGATAACATTCAGGAATTTGAATTTGTCTTTATTTTGCATTTGATGTTCAAGATGTTGCTTTTTGCAAATGAATTGAACAGAGCTTTATAAAAGAACGTTCAAGATATCGTCAATGCTATGGAGTTGCTTAACCTTGCAAAGATAAGATTGCAAAAAATGAGAGAAAGTGAATTGGAGTCTTTGATGGATGACGTTTATTCATTTTGTGGAAAACATGAAATTTTGCTTCCCAAAATGGATGATGACTATCCAAGATCAAAGCGTAAGAGGTCTGGAGTTTCATATTTACATCACTTTCATGTGGAAGTATTTTATGCAATTATTGATTTGCAACTTCAGGAGCTCAATAACCGTTTTGATGTTGTGACTAGTGACTTACTCCTTGGTATGGCTAGTTTGAATCCTGTTGATTCATTTGCTAATTTTGACAAGAACAAGATAATGAAGTTGGCCGGGTATTACAAAAATGATTTTGGTGATAACCAACTTCGAGATCTCAGTTACCAGCTTGATAGTTTCATTGTCTATGCTAGATAGCGTGATAGCAAGTTTCTCAACTTGAAGGGGATTAAGGATCTTGCTATTGTGATGGCAAAAACAAAATTGGATCAAACTTGGTCTCTTGTTTATTTACTTGTGAAGCTGACATTGATTTTACCTATTGCTACTGCAAGTGTGGAAAGAGCATTTTCCTCAATGAAGCTCATAAAAAATGATCTGCGCAATCGCATTGGTGAAGAATTTCTAAATGGTTGTTTAGTTTGTAAGATAGAGCCTAAGGTATTTGCAACTATAAGCAATGATGCTATTATGAATAGTTTTCAAAGGATGAAGCCTCGTCGAGTACAATTGTAATAGAAGGATTCTTTAGTTTTTTGGATTTTATTAGCTCTTTAGTCTCGTGATAGGCCCTTGGATTTCTTAGCTCTTTAGACTTATGATAGGTTTTTGTTATCTTTGTATGAGTTGATATTTCCTCTTCTTTTGTAACTATGCATCTCTTTGATACCATTGTAATTATAAAATAACTTACTTCTTAAAAAAAATGTAATTAATTATCTTTTGCTCGGGAAGTCGATGTCCCCATAAAAATTTATATCTTATCTTAAAGCAATGGTGAACTCATCCTGAATTCGCCTCTGATATAACACATTCAATGTCTCTGAAGAGTAAAGGTTTAAGTTTTAATGAGCAACTTTTTGGTGGTGTACTTAGATGATATATAGTACTTCATACTACGATCTTATTTACCTAGCCATCAGTTTATTACTAATTGCTACTTCTTTTCTTTATTCGTATTGCTACTTCTTTTCTTTATTCGTATTGCTACTTCTTTTCTTTATTCGTATTTTTGCCAGCTATATGAATTTCACATTAGGGAAAGTTTAAAAAAGAACCAAGTACCACCATGAAACTTAAATCGGAACTCTTCAGAGACATGAAGTGAATGATATCCAAGATCATGATGTGTATCTTGACAACGAAGGGTCAAAGGTGGAGAATTATTTGGGAGAGCGCCGATAATGTGCATTAGATAATAAGAAGAAAACAAACCTGCAGGTCCAGGGGCCGACCTTGAACTTCTCACTAGAGCAAGGTTAAGTACAAATATGAATTAGAAGAAAAGGTTATTGTTTTGGTCTCATTACCTGATTTATTATTATCTAAAGTTAGGATTTATGGAAGAAGAATATTGAAGAAAGAGATTAAAAAAATCAGATGAAAATTTACATCTATATGTAGAGAAAGTGATGAGGATTAGGAAGAAGTCCTAATTTATAGAAAGAAAATAAGGTTAATCAGTTTGCAATAGTAACATTTTTTCTACATCAATTTATCATTTAATTGCATTAAATTATCATTGTTTGGTGTATGTATTGAGTTCTGATATTTTTCTCCATGGCGGGGGTTAGCTACTCAGGTTGAAGAGGCAAGACAGGAAGGACCACTGTTCTGTCCGTAGGCAGACATAGTCATCAATTACCTATTAATTCTGATCTTTCAAATAAGTACTTTTGATCCATTGAATAGTGTTCATAAATTTGTTGTGATTATCAATTGTTTATGTTAAGTTTACACTGTCACTTTCATATTCGATAGTACGTACTAAAATAGTTCAAATGCAATAAACCTTTTACATAATAACCAAAGACACGTTTTTCAATTAATTGAAAATTAAATATGCTTAAGAACTAAAATTAGAATTTACCAATAATTATAGGAATCTAATAGCTCAGTTAGTTGACTAATTGCACTTTCATCTTGTTGGTGAGGGTTCGAAACCCCACGTTGTAATCACCTTTCCCATTTTCTGTTCCCTTACCCCCCGTATATAATAAAAAAAGTTTTAAAAAAAAATTACCAATCGGCTGTTATTATCCCTAAACGTTTACCATCAATCGGCTGAATATAGATATTCCCCTTAAACTTGTAAGTAAATTCCATTTAAATACTTGGACCACGACTTATTCCGGCTGAGCATTTGAGTACATGATAATATGATTCTTATTAGCAAAAATTTGGAAGAGCTTATGCATGTGTTATCGAACGTCCATTGAATAGATTAGTTAACACTTAAAATAGCTTCCTTTAATTATATATATATATATATATATATATATATATTATTTAATTAACTTATTTATAGATTTGAAATTTAAGAACACACAGACTTTTCCAAATTATGAGTCGAAAGTGTCTAATAGAAACATTAACTTTATTATGTATTCAAATACTCAATTAAAAAAAATTATACTTTGAGTGCGTCTAAATATAATTTATTGACAAGTTTAAAGTGTCCAACCTTCACTCCTCCTTTTAGTTATATAAAAATATAAGAATCGAGATCTATTCCTACACAAGACCACTGCAGACCAATAAGAGAAAAGAAGGTAATTATCCTTAATGTTGCAGAAAACAAGAAACACACCACATAAATTACGAGTCTACCACACCATAATAGCATACAATCAAAGATAACAACTAGCTTAAGAAACAAAACTAGCACAAACTTTGAACAATCATAGTGTAATTTATTCAAAGATTTACTCTCAAATTTCTTCTTTACATATCATGAATAATACTCTTAGCATGGCCTAGTGCAGAAGCAACGGCGGCGGAGTCCACGGCAGTCACCACCGGAAAATCCTTCAGTCTCGCAAACTGAGGCACAGTTCTTCTCGCTCACACATACGCCCTTGAAACGATGGCTCTTCGACTCACAATGTCTTGCCTCTGCAATTCTTATTGGTCCCATCTCTGTAAATATACCTCAATGTTAGTTAGTAAGTCCATATACATCCATGTTAGAGAAAACGCGAATTCAAGATTTTAAGTTAATGGATGCCAAGTGTATACTGTTTAAAAAATTGACCTTATATAAATAATAGTATGATTTTCGTCAAAGATGTTCAGATGAGCCCCTTCCGCTTCTATATATATATATATATATATATATATATATATATATATATATATATATATATATATATATATATATCACTATTCTCGCAAAGTATATATGTATATAGTCTCTGTTTCAATTGATGCGTCTTACTTTTTCTCTTAATCTGTTGCGAAGATAATTTCACATTTTTATATTTAGTCTAATTAGTTTTTTCTTCCAACATTCTCTGATTATAGATCCTAATAGATGCCACTTATAAGAATTATGTCTTTACATAACATGTGTAAGACCTCAAAATTCAAAAGAATATTTTTGACATGTTACACAATCATTTAAGTTACAATCATTCAAAAGCTTTCTTTATATCGAATGCTTAATTTATTTATTTTTAATTAAAAAAATATAAGGAAGAAGAAGACGAACCAGTGGCCATGACAAGCATTGCTAGAAGTAACACACTAGCAAAGAAGCGCATGGAGTGTGCCATTTTCTGACAGATTTTTGAGAGAGAGGCACCTTACAATTTTATGTGTTTTTTGATATATGTGAGGGCTACTGGGGCTAGTATGTCCTTATATAGGCTTATCTTGCAGAAGATGAGAAAATAAATAAATAATTAATATATGTTTTTGTTTTTTTATTGATCTACATTTTAATTTGTTTATCTTATTTTTTTTTTTTAGTCCTCTCGAAAAATAATGTTTTTTTTTTTTGGGCAACTCTTTACTTTCAACTTTCCACATGCATGACATGTTTAAAACAGTAAGATTCAAGAGCAGGTACATTTTATATATTTTTAATTTAAGGCCGCAAAATTAAATAGTTTTCTTTACTTTTTTAAATTTCGTATCATGTCAAAATCAGATAAACAAATAAAAAAGAGGGGGTGTTAAACTACTCGCTGTGTTTTAATTTCTATCCTACTTTACTTTTTAGTTTATTTCAAAAAAGATACTATTTTTATATTGAGAAAAGACATAAAATTTCCCTCAAACTTATTCTGAAAACTTAGTTTAGCACTACAACTTTGCGGACATTTATGTACCCCTTATTCTTGTTTGAAATTAAATTAATTATCCCTTCCCAGAACAATCCCAAATTTACCTACATGAGTATTATACACGCGTCAAACACGTGTATAGCACCATTTTTTTAATAAAAATTGTTCAATTTTTTTTAATAAAAATTGTTCATTTGTTTTTATGCTATTCTCCTCCTCAGGGCGGACCTAGTAAGAGCCCAGGGGATCCGAACCCCCTTCGGCGAAAAATTACACTGTATATACAAGGTGAAAATTATTTTTTATGTATATATATAGTAGACGTTGAACCCCTTTAGCTTCTTCATTTATGGCTTCTTTATATTTTTGAACCCCTTGACATAAATCCTGGCTCCGCCACTGCTCCTCCTCCTTCTTCCTTCTTTCCCGATTTCTTCTTCTTTTCCATATCCATGACAGCTTAAAAGCTGCGCATTGATAGTGGGGGTTTTTTTTTTTTTTCAATTATAAATATCCAGAACACACACACATACACTCGTCCGTAATTTAAAGAGCTTCCATAGATGAGATAGACAATCACATAGAGGACAAAAGCAAAGTCACCGGAATCCAATTTTCCGGTCAAAGTAGAACAGCTTCTTTCTCTTCTTTTAGATTTGGGGAAGTATTTCAATTAGTGTTTTAGAAAGGAAATATATCCGTGGTCAACCTCATCGGAAAAAATGGAGGCCACATATCATATTTGGTATTATAAAATCGGCGTTAATGAAAAATGTCATGGATGTATTATTTTGATATCAGGCAATGCTATAAATGAGTCAAACTATTGATAGATGACATAAATAAATTATTTTCGATAGTTTAATGATATAAATGAGTCAAACTATTGATGAGTGACATAAATGAGTCATTTTTGATAGTTTGATTGCGTATTTGAGCTTTTGCCGAAAATAAAAAAAAATAATATTATCTTGTTAAAAGATATGGAAAAGTTAGATTAAAGCAAGAAGACATTAACAAAGCTTTCACATTTCAAACGAAATTAAATAAATTAAAAGTTGGTGAAATGAGTGTCTACGTGAACAGTGAGAAATGAAAAGTTGTTGGAACTTGGAAATATTGTGTCCATATATGGTTGGCAATTCAGATCTTGCTCTTCTTTGTTGGCTTTCATCAGTATTTATTACTCATTTCCTTTTAATTCATGTGGTATAAATTTAAATTGGTATGGAATTTACAAATAAAATGAAGTTTTTTTACCTTATTATTTTATATAGATTGTTGGGGTTTTTTTTTTTTTTTTTTTTTGGGGGGGGGGGGGGGGGGGGGACGATAGTTAGAATATTTATTTTTCATAAAATTTCAATATTTTGATACAGTAGCATATTGTTTTAATTTAAATTCACAAAATTTAAGGTCTCTTAATTTCTTAAATTCGTTTTCAATCAAACTAAAGCATATAAAATAAAAGTAATGAAGTACTAATAAATGTCGTTTTCTTTCAACATTAATCTGATCAATCACTTGAGTTGATATATCACAAAAGGTGTGACATTGTTCCGTTAAAAATGAAGCAAAAGTTAAATTAATTATCACAGTGCAAGACATGTTTCTACCTGAAGGGTGAGAAATGAAAAAGTTGTTTGAATATTTGGTCATTCAAATCTTGCTTTTCTTTGTTGGCTCTCATTTTGTTTTATTAATATAGAAGATGTATATAGATTGTTATCACTATGTCACGTTTATTTGTTTAGCAGGTAATTTAATTTATTTTTAAAAATTACAAATCACATACTTTAACGAGATTTAACTGTAAATATCATTTTAAAAAAATTGAAATTAGCTATGACTTTCGTCGTGAATCTGTCACTAAATTGCTCGTATCTATAACAGAATCTTTTAATGATTCATCACTAATATGTCACTAAATAGAATTAGCGAAGGATTTTGCTTTTTAACTATAGAATTTATCATCGCTAATTCTTATTCTTTTAGTAGTGTAAAAAATTGTATACATTATATAATCTAAAGCCATTTGAAAAAAAAAATCAACTATATATATAAAGACTGCGTGTCAGTTATATCACAAGTTCAAACTTCACAGTATTGACCGTTGGAAGATCGTTTATATCACCGAGTTAAAATGATCTATAGAAAATAGTTTTAAAAGATAAAATAAACAATCTGTTGTAATAGAAAATGAATAATTATCCAAATGCAAAAGTTTCATTTTACTTAGACTATCTTCGTCCCCTATTACCTCACTTTTTCTTATTTTTCTTCTTCTTCTTTTCGAGTTCTATTCGAACTTTTGGCTTGAGTTTAAAATTATTCCTTCCATATGTTACTTACGTGTACACTTTATGAAATACTAGATGGTTTGTGTTTTCTCATGTAAACATAATTAGTTAAACCGACCTTCTAAGTTAGACAGGTTGAATTTGAATTAATGAATATATACTTAAGTAAATAAAAGTATTTTTTTTATAAATTAAATTTTTAATCGAAATGATTACACAATTTAATATAATATCAAAAAGAGTCATCCGCTCATATCAAAAGCAATCTTCATGTGTTTAATTCATAAAAAGGAAAAATCAAGCTCACTCATTAAAGGGGGTGATAAGATAATTAAGTAAATAAAATAATTAGTAAGTTAATTTTTTATGAGAACTAAATAATGGACACACACTATTATACTAAGATGTCGTAGTTAAACACTTGTCTGAGTTTGAGTTAGTAATATGTTGAATTATTGAAAGTTGACAGTAACAGTTTAAAGTATCTAGACAGTACTTTAATTTGTCAGATTTCGAGAACGTGTGATGTTGCATTGGTTAAACAGAAAAGTAAATTAAAGATGAAAGTTGAATAATAAGCTACTGCAGAATTATTTACCTGTCATGTCATGATATTCATGAGCCATGACCAATAATTGAATTACCATCCGACATTGTTGATGACTTGTCCTTATCTTTAATAGACTTTAACCAATATCTTGAGATACCAATGTCGGCAGCAAATTTTAAGACTTTTTTAAGATTTTTATTTTGAATTTGAAACTTTGGCAGATAGCTAAATGGGACGTTGCCAGTTCTTACCATTCAATTGGGCCAGTAGCCGTGATTAACTAAAATTAGAGACGGGAGCTAGAATTTTAAATTTAAAAAAAAGAAAGTTATTGAATTTTATATAAAATATTTATATATATTAACTGGATTTTTAATATAAATATACGATTTGCGTCATAAGCTTTTGGAGAGTCAATTTGACTAATTTTAGAAGCTAAATTAAATTATATTAATTCAATATTTGAAAATTAAAATTTAGATGTTAAAAAACTATATGAAAAATATTCTAAGTTGCAATTGTTACCCGCGAGGGTGGCTGAGTTGGTTCAGCTAATCGTTTATCACATGAGAGACCTGGGATCGATTCCCCTCTCCAACAAACTTCTCAGAGCACATCGCACAGGGCTTGCCTAGTCCGGTTTACTTCTCATGTGTGATTTGCGGGCCATTGCACTAGAAGCAGAGTTTACCCAGAGCGCACCCAAAGAGTAGTGGCTGCGGGTTCCCTAGTTTAAAAAAAAGTTGCAATTGTTTTCATACTAATATGATGAAAAAATATTTCTTAAAATCATGGCAAAATTCATGTAGTTTGACTCCCGAAAATTAAAACGTGATGAGTAAAAATGAACTGAGGAAGTATTAAACTTTGCCGACCTCATAAGGGAAACCATATCATCCTCATTAAAAGTGTTTTCTGATATTAAAAATTCTTTGCAAGTCATGCACGTAATTAAGTGTTAAAAAGCTATTCGGCTGTGCTTGTAGCTCTCGTTAGACCATATTTAATTAGCACTTATAACTATAATAATCCTCTACTTATTCAACAAAATATCTATGGTGAATGCGTGATCAATTTTGGCCCCTTTTTATCCCTATTTTTTTTAAAATATTATTATTATTATTATTCCGTGTAATGATAAAGCACATTTTGAACTTTACGGCAACTTGCTCTGAAACACAAAGGGCAACAATATCACGAAAGTAATAAGATAAAAGATATTGTGGACCATATAGAAGAGCCGGTTTCATCGTCCGTGTCCATTTAAAAAAAAAAAGTGGGGCTCATACTAAACACCAAGCAATATAAAAAAATTAAAAAAAAAAAAGTGGAACTCACCATCTCCAAACTCACGAAAAAAAAGTGGACCTCATATTAACAAAATCAAGCAATATCAAAAAAAAAAGTGAACCCCATATTAAAAAACAAACAATGTCAAAAAAAAAGTGCATCCCATATTAAAAAATCGAACAATATTTATGTAATTTTCAAAGTATGTCATTAAGTCAACAATGATGGATTCATTGCCACATGCGTATCAACCTATTAGTGGGAGCAAATGAAATTATTGTACAGTAAAAAACATGAACCTCATATTATTGCTTTTTTTTAAAAGGTTAAGTAGTCAAACCATACAATTTTCTTTCTTTTTTTATATTAGCCTGAGATCTAATCTACATATTGAACTATTGTATTTGCTATTCCGCCATATCATTTATTTGTTATGTTTACTAAAATAAATATACTTAAAATACTTATATTTTAAAATAAGATAGAATTTAATTACTTTTTCATTTTTATTCTTACTCTAATAAATGTGAAAAGAGATTAATGTCGTAAAAGAAAAAATAATATCAAATAGAAATTAAATAATGAATAAGGTAAATTAGTCAAATTATAATTCTAATTGACGCTTACTTAAAAAACCATGCAAAAGACAAAATGACAAGTAAAATGAGCTAAATCGAGAATATTTACCAAAAATTAAAATAAATAGCAGTTCTTTGTTTAAATAGAAAATCAAATTTCTACTTTGTTTTGTTCTAAACATGTAAAACTTAATTTAACAATTTGAATTAGAATTATCCAAATAAAATTTTGATAACAAATAATAAGTATTTTACACCTTTAAATTAATCGAATTAAAATTGAACGTACCAACTGATGCTTAAATATTGCTATTGTTTTATCTCAAAAAAAGGAAAATAGTTTCCTTTTAAACAAGTCTTCTCTTTTAAAAAGTATTAATAAATTTTTGCCGACTTTGTATTCGTAGCAAACACTAATATAAAAAAGTTTTGGATACGGAGCATAAACTACAATGTTATATTAATTGTGTTTTGAACATAGTATATATATCTATATGTATAAAAACAGTACAAACTTATGTATGTTTATTAGCAATACATATATATATATATATATATATATTATCACTATCCAAACACAACTACATACACATAGATACACTATAATCCAAAGTGTTGGGCCCGTGCGTAGCACAGGCATAGTCCGTCTAGTATATATATATACACTAGTTACACGAGACCCGTGCTAGGCCCCGGCCCAAACTTTAAATATAAAAGCAATACTAATTTTCTTTTTAATATTTATTAAGTTTAAATTTCACTCATAATATTTCATGTAACAAAGTTTATGTTAGTTAAAAATGTGGTGATATAAGCTTACTTTTAATTTGACGAAACTAAGGGAAAAACTATATTTATTGATTGACCTCAAGAATCAATTTAGTTATTCATATATAGTTTATGCCGAAAAATATTAATTCTAAGTTAAAATTTCTTTATACTACTTTTTGTATTTTTAGTATCTAAGTTTTAATTTAAAATATTATGTTGATTTAATTCAATTTAGCTTTAAAATTTAGTCAAATTGACTCCGGAAAATGAAAAGTGCCACATAAATTTAAACGGGAGCAAGAGTAATTAGTAAAATCTAATAAATGCTCAAGTTGAAAATGATAATGTGGCTCCATAATTGCCAAAATCTTACTAATATATAATGACAAATGATATAATTAAAGGGCAATCTAATACTCCTTTCGGATTATATTATCTTGTATTTTTAGCTTGGGCACACCCATTAAGACATAACTTATATCCCTAGAAAGTAAGAAGCATTTCACTAAATTACCTTGATTAAATAGTATCAACTTAATATGATTTTTTGATTATGTAAAAATTCACTTATGTGAATAATGATAAATTTGGTAAATAAACTGTTAATACCTTCTCGATTATATATAAAAAAATTATTTATTCGAACTAAATATAAGAGCTATAATATGAATAGAAAGAAATAAAGGGCAAGAAAAGATTCACAAAATATTACTACAATTCAATATATACACCAATTACATAGGCCCACATAGAAATGGACTGGAGGAGAAAAAATGAGACCAAAAATAAAAATATGCAATAAAAAGACAAAGCAAAGCCAAGTGTAACAACATTATAGGATCAAAATTTTTGTGAGGACTACGAAAAGTTCTCATTAAAAGTTAGTGGTTGACGGTGTCAAAGAATAATACGTACTTGTGAGTAACGTTTTACTTTAATACGTAACTGAGAGTAACGACTCTAAGAATTCAGGCAGCTGAGACAACTTTTGTAAGAAATCTAACAATGATTGATTTTAAAGTTGTAACCCGGAGTTACGACTTCAGGCTAAAATGTAACTAACAGTAATGTTTCTACAATGATCCAATGAGCTAAGTTTAATATTTTGGTTTCAAAAGAATGAGATAGATCGCTTTCATCCAGTGAACTTATGACGGTGCAGAGTAAAAGTTATAAAAAAGATAAATACTTCATATTTCATTTTATCTTATATTAATTTAATTAGATACGAAATTTTAAAAAAATTAAAAAGCCTTGTAAATTTGGTGGTTTTAATAAATATATTACCATATTTCTTATATAACTTTCATATTTCATTTTATCTTATATTAATTTAATTAGATACGAAATTTTAAAAAAATAAAAAGCCTTGTAAATTTGGTGGTTTTAATAAATATATTACCATATTTCTTATATAACTTTAAATCTGCTATGTTATATGGCGGAATAAAAAAATAGTTTTAAATATAAAAAGCAAATTTTTAATAAAATGCATAAATTGAATGGAAGTGAATCTTAAAAGACCCATTTTATAATGTTCGTAAGTATAGATTAGATGTGTTTCATGGCTTACACGTGACATATCAATTGTCAGCATCATTTTAAAGTGAATTACAATTCAACGATAAAATATGCACCGCTAATGTACATGTTTTTCGTGACACATATAAGCGAGATATCATACGTATAAAACCAACAAAAATTGTTATGCAAAGACTTGAATTTTTTTCTACATCTATAATCAATTGGACAAATATTATATTCTTAAATATCTATAGTTAAGAATAAATTCACGGTAAATTTTTTCTCAAGTGTTAAAGTTTCAAAATAAAGGAACACTCCCAAACACCATATACATAATATCTTCTAAACATAGGCGGAGCTATAATTTAAAATTTAGGCGTTATGAACTCATCATCAAATGCACAACTCATTTTACTAGTTGGTTTACAATTAAAATCGTTATAGTAAAAGTGATGATCTATCTCATTCTTTCAAAATCAAATGATTAAACTCGCTCACTGGATAACTGTAGAAATGTTATTATTAGTTATGTTTGAGCCTAAATCAATCAATGTCAGATTTGATACAAAAGTTGTTCCTGAATTCTTAGAGTCGTTACTCTCAGTTACGTATTAAGAATAAAACGTTACCTACAAGTATGTAGTATCCTTTAACACCGTCAAGTACTAACTTTTTTGCCCGTTAGATTTTTTTGAATAAAATAATGCCTAATACGTTACTGCAGAATATCTTTATTCTAGTTATGTAAAAAAAAATTGAAATGCATTATTTTAGTAAATTGGTTTAAATAATGGCTTACTTCGGTCAAAACCTCAAAAATTTAAGTACGATAGTACTAGGCACTAACTAGGAAGTCCCATTTTGGGACGTAACACATTTTTTATCCAAGATGATTTCATTTCGTTGTCCGAATAAAAAACGTCTAATGAATAATTAAAGATGAAGAAGCAATTATTACTCACCATATAACTTTTGGCGGTGTGGTTGATTAAGAATTTTGGATCAATACTTTAGTTAATATTCGTATGTACGCAGAACTTTGCACAAGCAATGCTGACTTATTATTATAATTTGGCTTATATATGAATTAAGGTCTAGTCTATAGAAGTTTCAAGAACTCAATTTTGTCCAAAACTGATGTTTATTTCACCATATTCTTAATAGTATAGATGTGTATTTGGTAGGAATTATACCTTAAAGTGAAACTTTAAAACTGGTGCCGATCACAAGGTGGAAGAAAAACCACAATGTAACTTGTGGCCTCTCATAGTTGGTAGAAATTCAAGTAAAAAGAAAAAGGAAAGGACACCGAAAAAAAAGTTAGCAGTAATGTCTAATTAAACGTGTCAACCGGTTCCGTGTAACCGGTTTTAACCGGTAACCGGACCGGTTAAACCGGTTTAACCGGAACCGGACCGGTTAAACCGGTTAAACCGGTTAAAATAAAAAAAAATAAAAAATAAATAGTAAAGAGCCGTTGGGCCTCGCGGACCGTTGGCAACGGTCCATTTGCAAAAATGGCCGTTGCCAAACGGTCATTTTCTTAATTTGTGGCCCCCAAATTTTTTTTTTTTTAACACTTTAACCCCTCCCCCACCCCTATATAAACCCTTCTTCATTTTCATTTCAATTCACTCTTCTTCATCTTTCTCTCAAATCTCAAATCTCAATCTCTCAATTATAGTTACTTTGCAATAATTAGCCACAAAGTCTTATTATAGTTTCAACTTTCAATTATTAATTTTGCAATTATAATATTGTTGGTGGAGTTGGTGATTTTGCAACAATCCGAAGTAGCTTTGGTGGATTTGCAATTCTAGCCGTCTTCGCTTTGTTGGAAATTAATCCGGCAATTTGGTACCTTCGTTCCAACTCTGTCTTTAATTTTTGCAATTTAGTTCTAGCAATTTATTTTTCGAAATTTAATTTACGCAATTTAATTCTAGCAATTTATTTTTTGAAATTTAATTTACGCAATTTAATTTGTTGTAATTTATTTGATTGTGATTTAAATTATTTCTATTTAATAATGTCAAATAGATTAAGACGTGGTGCCGGTAGTAGTAGTCGTACTGTTAGGGGTGCGCTTAATGAGGAAACATTTGTGGAAGAAACACCTAATTTAGGTATTGATGTTGGTGGAAATAATCCACTTTTAGGTCATGAGGCAATGCAACAACATTTTACCGACACTTTTAATGAAGACTTAGATGATGATGATGATGATGAAACACAACCCCCCGAAAATCCCATAGGAGATACAGGTCCTGCACAATCACATACACAAGACAAACCGCCTAGAACTCGTAGGCCAACAGCTAAAGTTTGGAAATTTATGACTAAGGATAGGGAAAATCAATCAGTTACATGTACCCTATGTGGACAAGTATTTAGTTTTAAGCAAGGAACTGGTAAGGATGGTGGAACGGGTACACTAAATGCTCATATGAGAACCAAACATATGGATGTTTGGGGAGAGCAAACGGGTTCAAATGTGGGGGGGATTCAAATGACGATAGACCCACGAACCGGTAGAAATTTTAAGTATGACAAGAAAAAAGAATGCGTAGAAATAGCTAAAATGGTAGCTTATGATTGTTTACCATTTTCCTTTCCCTCGGGTTTAGGGTTTGTTACTTACATTCAACGTTGTTATAACCCGTTATTTGAGGGTATTCCTAGAAGTACTTGTAGAGCCGATGTTATAGATTTGTTTAAAAAATATAGATTTTATTTGCGTCATGTATTTAATTCTTTAAATTGTAATGTTTGTCTTACCGCTGATTTGGGTCTTAGTATTAACCATTTAGATTTCTTTGCTATTACATGTCATTGGGTTGATGACAACTGGGTTATGCAAAAAAGAATTATAGCTTTTTTATACGACGAAGGAAAAGGTCGTCACGATGGAAAATTTTTAGCCGATTCAATGTCTACTATAATGAGATTTTTTAACATTTATAGAAAAACACTTTGTATTGCTTTAGATAATGCTTCTAATAATACAAAGGCAATTGGTCTTTTAAAAAGAGAAATAAACCCTCCTCTAAGAAATATTTTTCATGGAAGATGTAGTTGTCACATTTTAAATTTAATTGTTAAAGATGGTCTTATGCATTTTGATGATTCTGTTCAAAAAGTTAGAAATGCTGTTGCGTTTCTTTTTTGTAATGCTAATAGGGGAAGAATTAGAGATTTTAAGAATGCTTGTGTGGAAAATAACCTTAGACCTAGGAAAATTCAAGTAGAAATTGAGACTAGGTGGAACTACACTTACATTATGCTACAACAAGCATATGAGTATAGGATTCCCATACAACAAGTTCACAACAAATATAATATTGATAGTGAGGATTGGTTAACTTATAGGCATTGGGAAGATGTTAAAGAATGTATTGAACTCTTAGAAAAATTTTATAATGCAACTCTTGCTTTTTCTAGACAATTCTATCCCACGGTAACCGGAATTTTAGCCTACTTAGCGGAAATAGCTAGAGTTTTACAAGAGTATAAATATAAACCCGATTATCAAGTGGCTATTTTTGAAATGATAATCAAATTTAAGAAGTATTTTTTTCCCATCCCAACTTTATTTATATTGGGTTCCCTTTTAAATCCTTGTTTAAAAGTGTCTTATACTAAAAATTTGGTTAGTCAAATTTATACATTTTTAGAAATTGAAGAGGGAGTTCAACCATCTTTAGCTGAAGCCGATCTCGCTATTGATGATGAGTTTAGAAGAGTTTTTACTCATTATTCTAGTTTGGAAGAACGTGCTACACCAGTTGCTCCACGCCCTACTACTTCTCATAGTAGCAAAAAGGGCTTGTCGGGTTTAAAAGTTTTACATTCACAGCCTACATCTTCTTCTACTGCAAACTTTGATGAATTTAACTTTTATTTGATGCAGCCAAATGTGGATATCAGCCAACTGGATGAGGTGGACGTCTTAGCATGGTGGAAGAAGTACAAGGCAAGTTATCCGATACTTTCAAGAATGGCTCGAGATATCCTTACGGTTCAAGTATCAACCGTGGCTTCGGAGAGCGCATTTAGCCAAGGAAGACAGCAAATTGGAGACCATAGACATTCATTATCCGGCTTTAGCTTGCAAGTACTAGTGTGCATTCGAGATTGGATTAGATCGGAGCGACGCAACCAAAACTCAGAAGCGGAGCAAGGCGAAGAGGAAGAAATTGAAGATTTGATAGCTAGTGGACCGGACCAAATGGAAGACTTTGAAGATATTTCCATGACCGAATATGATGTGGGGGAAATTAACGAAATGGTTCAAAATTGGTGATTTTATTATTCTACTATTTTTGTATAACTCATGTATTATTTGCAAGTTAAAAAAAAATACAACTTGCAAATAAATGTTATCCAAGAATGAATAAAATATATGGCTCATTGAGCTTTCTTCTATTTACTTGTGTTTATATTTTTACTTTTATTAAGTTAGGAATATACCTAAAATATACTAAGAATATACTTAAGTTATATAGTATACTTAAACATATATAAGTATATATAGAAAAAATAGTATATATAGTATATAAGTATATATAGTATATATAGTATATAAGTAAGTATATATAGTATATAGTACATATATACAAGTATATATAGTATATATACTATATATATTAAGTTATACACATATATAAGTAAGTAAGTATACTATATATACTTACTATATATACTTACTTATATATAGTATATAAGTAAGTATATATAGTATATATAGTATATAAGTAAGTATATATAGTATATAGTATATAAGTAAGTATATATAGTATATAGTATATAGTACATATATACAAGTATATATAGTATATATACTATATATATTAAGTTATACACATATATAAGTAAGTAAGTATACTATATATACTTACTATATATACTTACTTATATATAGTATATAAGTAAGTATATATAGTATATATAGTATATAAGTAAGTATATATAGTATATATACTATATATATTAAGTTATACACATATATAAGTATATATAGTATATAAGTATATATATTATATAAATATATATAGTATATATATTAAGTATATATTGTATATATAGTAGATATGTATATATAGTATATATATTAAGTTATACCTATATATATATTAAGCTATCCTATATATAGTATATAGTACATATATATACTATATATATTAAGTTATACATATATTTAGTATATACATTAAGTTATACATATATATAGTATATATATTAAGTTATACATATATATAAGTATATATAGTATATATATTAAGTTATACATATATATAAGTATATAGTACATATATATAAGTACATATAGTATATATATATATATATATATATATTAAGTTATACACATATATAAGTATATAGAGTATATAGTACATAAATATAAGTATATGTAAGTTATACATATATATGTGTACGAAAAGCACTATTCTGTATTGCTGACTTGCTGTTAGTCAGTAAATATTTAAACTTTAATTATAAAATTGTATAACATATGTAAATATACCTACAATATACAAATAAATACTATAATATATATATATAATACAAAAAACAAAAAAAAAAAATATTTTAACGAATCCAAACCGGACCGGTTCCGATTTGGATCTTAAAACCGGTTAACCGGAACCGGTTAGGCGGTTCCGGTTTTGGAACCGGAACCGGCCGGTTTCCTAACCGGTTTCCGGTCCGGTTCCGGTTGGAACCGGTTGACAGCCTTATGTCTAATCCTATGCGGAAAGCATGTATTTGGAAAAAAGATAACAAAAGTGGGACAGTGATTAATTATACCTTAAAGTGAAACTTTAAAACTGGTGCCGATCACAAGGTGGAAGAAAAACCACAATGTAACTTGTGGCCTCTCATAGTTGGTAGAAATTCAAGTAAAAAGAAAGGACACCGAAAAAAAAGTTAGCAGTAATTTCTAATCCTATGTGGAAAGCATGTATTTGGAAAAAAGATAACAAAAGTGGGACAGTGGGACAGTGACTAGTCTAGTCATGACTAATTGCAATATGTCTCTTTGTGAAAATGATTGCACTTCTATATTGTCGTTACCTGTCCAAAAAATAAGATAAAAGGAAAAGGTACATGGCGATTCACGAGTCTGTAATTCAAAATGATTTAGGCATGTTCACATTGTACGTACTCACCACTATGCCTGTCAACCGGTTCCGTGTAACCGGTTTTAACCGGTAACCGGACCGGTTAAACCGGAACCGGAACCGGAACCGGTATAACCGGTTAACCGGTTCCGGTTAACCGGATATTAGTTAACCGGTCCGGTTCCAAATTTTTGTTAACCGGAACCGGTTAAACCGGTTTAACCGGAACCGGACCGGTTAAACCGGTTAAACCGGTTAAAAAAAAAAAAAAAAAAAAAAAAAGAGCCGTTGGACTTGGGCCTCGGTAATGGACCGTTGGCAACGGTCCATTTGCAAAAATGGCCGTTGCCAAACGGTCATTTTCTTAATTTTTGGCCCCCAAATTTTTTTTTTTAACACTTTAACCCCTCCCCCACCCCTATATAAACCCTTCTTCATTTTCATTTCAATTCACTCTTCTTCATCTTTCTCTCAAATCTCAATCTCTCAATTATAGTTACTTTGCAATAATTAGCCACAAAGTCTTATTATAGTTTGAACTTTCAATTATTAATTTTGCAATTATAATATTGTTGGTGGAGTTGGTGATTTTGCAACAATCCGAAGTAGCTTTGGTGGATTTGCAATTCTAGCCGCCTTCGCTTTGTTGGAAATTATTCCGGCAATTTGGTACCTTCGTTCCAACTCTATCTTTAATTTTTGCAATTTAATTCTAGCAATTTATTTTTCGAAATTTAATTTACGCAATTTAATTCTAGCAATTTATTTTTTGAAATTTAATTTACGCAATTTAATTTGTTGTAATTTATTTTATTGTGATTTAAATTATTTCTATTTAATAATGTCAAAGAGATTAAGACGTGGTGCCGGTAGTAGTAGTCGTACTGTTAGGGGTGCGCTTAATGAGGAAACATTTGTGGAAGAAACACCTAATTTAGGTATTGATGTTGGTGGAAATAATCCACTTTTAGGTCATGAGGCAATGCAACAACATTTTACCGACACTTTTAATGAAGACTTAGATGATGATGATGATGATGAAACACAACCCCCCGAAAATCCTATAGGAGATACAGGTCCTGCACAATCACATACACAAGACAAACCGCCTAGAACTCGTAGGCCAACAGCTAAAGTTTGGAAATTTATGACTAAGGATAGGGAAAATCAATCAGTTACATGTACCCTATGTGGACAAGTATTTAGTTTTAAGCAAGGAACTGGTAAGGATGGTGGAACGGGTACACTAAATGCTCATATGAGAACCAAACATATGGATGTTTGGGGAGAGCAAACGGGTTCAAATGTGGGGGGGATTCAAATGACGATAGACCCACGAACTGGTAGAAATTTTAAGTATGACAAGAAAAAAGAACGCGTAGAAGTAGCTAAAATGGTAGCTTATGATTGTTTACCATTTTCCTTTCCCTCGGGTTTAGGGTTTGTTACTTACATTCAACGTTGTTATAACCCGTTATTTGAGGGTATTCCTAGAAGTACTTGTAGAGCCGATGTTATAGATTTGTTTAAAAAATATAGATTTTATTTGCGTCATGTATTTAATTCTTTAAATTGTAATGTTTGTCTTACCGCTGATTTGGGTCTTAGTATTAACCATTTAGATTTCTTTGCTATTACATGTCATTGGGTTGATGACAACTGGGTTATGCAAAAAAGAATTATAGCTTTTTTATACGACGAAGGAAAAGGTCGTCACGATGGAAAATTTTTAGCCGATTCAATGTCTACTATAATGAGATTTTTTAACATTTATAGAAAAACACTTTGTATTGCTTTAGATAATGCTTCTAATAATACAAAGGCAATTGGTCTTTTAAAAAGAGAAATAAACCCTCCTCTAAGAAATATTTTTCATGTAAGATGTAGTTGTCACATTTTAAATTTAATTGTTAAAGATGGTCTTATGCATTTTGATGATTCTGTTCAAAAAGTTAGAAATGCTGTTGCGTTTCTTTTTTGTAATGCTAATAGGGGAAGAATTAGAGATTTTAAGAATGCTTGTGTGGAAAATAACCTTAGACCTAGGAAAATTCAAGTAGAAATTGAGACTAGGTGGAACTACACTTACATTATGCTACAACAAGCATATGAGTATAGGATTCCCATACAACAAGTTCACAACAAATATAATATTGATAGTGAGGATTGGTTAACTTATAGGCATTGGGAAGATGTTAAAGAATGTATTGAACTCTTAGAAAATTTTTATAATGCAACTCTTGCTTTTTCTAGACAATTCTATCCCACGGTAACCGGAATTTTAGCCTACTTAGCGGAAATAGCTAGAGTTTTACAAGAGTATAAATATAAACCCGATTATCAAGTGGCTATTTTTGAAATGATAGTACAAAGGGCTTGTCGGGTTTAAAAGTTTTACATTCACAGCCTCTATCTTCTTCTACTGCAAACTTTGATGAATTTAACTTTTATTTGATGCAGCCAAATGTGGATATCAGCCAACTGGATGAGGTGGACGTCTTAGCATGGTGGAAGAAGTACAAGGCAAGCTATCCGATACTTTCAAGAATGGCTCGAGATATCCTTACGGTTCAAGTATCAACCGTGGCTTCGGAGAGCGCATTTAGCCAAGGAAGACAGCAAATTGGAGACCATAGACATTCATTATCCGGCTTTAGCTTGCAAGTACTAGTGTGCATTCGAGATTGGATTAGATCGGAGCGACGCAACCAAAACTCAGAAGCGGAGCAAGGCGAAGACGAAGAAATTGAAGATTTGATAGCTAGTGGACCGGACCAAATGGAAGACTTTGAAGATATTTCCATGACCGAATATGATGTGGGGGAAATTAACGAAATGGTTCAAAATTGGTGATTTTATTATTCTACTATTTTTGTATAACTCATGTATTATTTGCAAGTTAAAAAAAATACAACTTGCAAATAAATGTTATCCAAGAATGAATAAAATATATGGCTCATTGAGCTTTCTTCTATTTATTTGTGTTTATATTTTTACTTTTATTAAGTTAGGAATATACCTAAAATATACTAAGAATATACTTAAGTTATATAGTATACTTAAACATATATAAGTATATATAGTATATATAGAAAAAATAGTATATATAGTATATAAGTATATATAGAAAAAATAGTATATATAGTATATATAGTATATTCTTAGTATATTTTAAGTATATATAGAAAAAATAGTATATATAGTATATAAGTAAGTATATATAGTATATAGTATATAAGTAAGTATATATAGTATATAGTACATATATACAAGTATATATACTATATATATTAAGTTATACACATATATAAGTAAGTAAGTATACTATATATACTTACTATATATACTTACTTATATATAGTATATAGTACATATATAGTATATAAGTAAGTATATATAGTATATAAGTAAGTATATATAGTATATATAGTATATAAGTAAGTATATATAGTATATATAATAAGTAAGTATATATAGTAAGTATATATAGTATATATATTAAGTTATACACATATATAAGTATATATAGTATATAAGTATATATATTATATAAATATATATAGTATATATTGTATATATAGTAGATATGTATATAAGTATATATAGTATATATATTAAGTTATACACATATATAAGTATATATAGTATATAAGTATATATATTATATAAATATATATAGTATATATTGTATATATAGTAGATATGTATATATAGTATATATATTAAGTTATACCTATATATCTATTAAGCTATCCTATATATAGTATATAGTACATATATATAGTATATATATTAAGTTATACATATATTTAGTATATATATTAAGTTATACATATATATAAGTATATATAGTATATATATTAAGTTATACATATATATAAGTATATATAGTATATATATTAAGTTATACATATATATAAGTATATAGAGTATATAGTACATATATATAAGTACATATAGTATATATATATATATATATATATATATTAAGTTATACATATATATAAGTATATAGTACATATATATAAGTATATGTAAGTTATACATATATATGTGTATGAAAAGCATTATTCTGTATTGCTGACTTGCTGTTAGGCTGTTAGTCAGTAAATATTTAAACTTTAATTATAAAATTGTATAACATATGTAAATATACCTACAATATACAAATAAATACTATAATATATATATATAATACAAAAAAAAAAAAAAAAAAAAATTTAACGAGTCCAAACCGGACCGGTTCCGGTTTGGACCTTCAAACCGGTTAACCGGAACCGGTTAAACCGGAACCGGTTAGGCGGTTCCGGTTTTGGAACCGGAACCGGCCGGTTTCCTAACCGGTTACCGGTCCGGTTCCGGTTGGAACCGGTTGACAGGCATACTCACCACCAAGTAAATAATGGACTAAAACACTTTTGAGAAAAAGCAGTTAAAAAAAAATAGTACTAGCTGTGTACTTTGAAAATTCTGTAATGTAGTGAAAGTTTTCAAGAAACGGAAGTGCTCAATGGAACCAAATGAAACGGTCGAATAAAGTCATGAACCGTGAAGTATTAATATTCACAAATCTTATGCAATTAAAATGCCACGTACTAGAGAAAATGTATAATAACTGAACCCTCGTTTGGTTTATTTGTGTCTCATATTGTGTTTTAAGCATATTAGGTTGTTTATATTGCTCTACTTCTTGTGACTTGTTTGGATGATTTGGGGTTGAGTTCTAGGGATTCGGACGCGAAAGAAAAATGGCATAGAGTACTGTGATTATTACGTGACAAAACAAAGTTATGTAACTTCGGTAGTGAACATTTATGAAAATTACCCAATTTTATGATCGCACGCAATAGCAATAGGGAGTTGACCAGGGAAGGTAGCGGAGTTCCTTTGATCACAATCCTTTGTGACCCGACCGGCGGCATGGGCTCGTGATGACGAAGATGTACTAGCTCGCAAGACAAGTAGTGCGCCCTGTCAGTCCTCCTATAATCAATTAACTTAATTTTCTCTTATAAACTATCATTGTCAATGAACTAATTCAATCCAAAACTCGAGATAATGGGTGTAAACTAGAAAATGATGCATAAATAGTTGTTATAAAGGAGTTTGAAGTACCAGATTCAGAGGAGTCAGTATCAATTTATGCTGAATTGCTCCACATATAGTCCCAAGAATAACAGTTACGTTTCTAAACGAACTAGAACCAATGCGAAGTCTCCCCTTTTCTTTTAGATAAATGTATATATTCAGACATCTTATTTCATTTTTAGTTATGTCTACCAGTGTGATTACACTTCCATATCCTATGCTCAAATGATTGTACTATATTCCTACATACAAAAATCAGCCATTTACCTCAGGTTTACTCGATTCATAACTATGACATGTTCAAAAAGACCAAGTATTTTCTTGATGCCCTCTGTAACTAGTGTAATATATAGGCTAATTTGCATACCATTTTCATTACGACATACTAGTGTTCTGAATATAGATGCCGTAGTTGTAGACGTATGGCAATCTCACAATCTTTTTTGAATTTTTTTTTTTGGAGAGTATCATTTGCATCTTATCACTTCTTAAGCAAGTCTAATACATATTTTAGCGAACCAACTTACAAATATGAAAAACCACTAAGAAGATATCAATCGATCATCTATATACCTCAATCTCAAATTAGTTGGAGTTACCTGAACCTTCCATATCAATTATCGCTCTATTTTCTTCAAATACCAAATAATTCTCTTATAAGCAGATTAAAGTGGGAGCAGTTTTTAATCCATCTTCACTCTTTCCAATCAACTTTATAAGCTTTTCTAGTCCCACACTGACTGCATAAGAGAGCTGTTGTGTACGAGGTGAGATATAAAATGACTCACGAAAACCTTAATAAAGCATACCTTTCTCGGCCTTTTGGCTAAGATCAAGTGTAGTGTCTGTTCTTATCAGTTTAATATTTGATATGTGAGTCATCAACCCACATGATATTAACTCAATTTTTTAAGGGGGAATGTCTACTATGATAGCTTGCTATCGGGGCCTTTACTACGTGTCGCCTTGGTGTTGCACTACTGGCTTGGCCTGGCGCATCCCACCAATTCAAGTCCTAAACTTTTGGCATACATCTACTTTTGTAGTTCATAGTTCATGTTTCTTATAATACTCTTATAACCTACTAGTACTAGTATAAGAAAAACTCTGAAAGATGTTGCATTTGAAACATTATTTGATCAGTATTTTTCTTTCAGTAGTGATGTCCTAGTTTATACGATGCGTTTTTCTTTAAATTTGTCCAAAAAAGAATGAACTTATTTATATTTAAAAATAATTTAACTTTGAACTTTTCAATTTAATTTAAATGAAGAATATTATTTCTTTAGTATCTTAAAATTTCGTGCCAGTCAAAACGCATCAAATAAATTAAAACAGGCAAAGGGATTGTATTTCACAATTATACTGTTTTCCTAGAAGTTATTTTTCTTAAGCACAACGTTAGATTTTTAGCAAAAGATTTGGCGGAAGTGTGTTTCTAGTTACAATTAGTTATCTCCTTCCCAGTTCCCATCCCTCTTGATAAGTTTATTCCTTGTAGGAGCCAAAAAATCTCAAACTGATTAGTTCCTTTTTCATACGATGTTATCTTAATTTGACTAGACATTAACGTTTAAGAAATCTTGTGCTGTTAAATCAAATGTGTATGTAACATACCAACAGCAAAGAAAAAAAAAAAAACTAAAAGACAACACTGAACAAAAATGACCTTAGAAAATGCAACAGAACATTCTAGTAAACTCCAGTATTTCAAGTAGGGAAAACCGTTTCTACATGTGAAGGAACTACTTTGCCCTAGCCACGTCCATTATTACTCTGCAAATTATGTTTAATTGTCAGTTCATTCGTTCTTTGTAAGGACTTCCACTCAATCTCACGTTTTTGGATTCAAGTTTAGCCAAAAAGAATATTGCCTGTCCAACAAGAGTGAGTTAATATTACAAGATTTACCTTCCATAATGTAGAGCATAAACATTATACATAATCAGAGGCAGATCCAAAATTTGAAATTTATGAATCTATAATGACGTCAAGTTAATATACTACAATAATTTGATTTATAATCAAATGTATATAGGTATGTAGATTTCTTAATAAGTATCCGAACAAAAAGTTACTTAAGTTCACATGAACCCGTAGACAACACTGCAGGCCCGCCCTGTACCTAATCAATAAAGAATTGTGTCAAATGCAACTTTAGCGCACTGAGAAGGCTTCAAAAGCTCATTCAATTTCCTTTCAAACAGCAGAGCAGAAATCACCTTAGAAGATCAATAGGAGATTCTATCATAATTTAGTACTATTTTCTAAAAAGTAAGAAGATCGGCTTTGCATGCAGACGAACTACCCAATCCAAGCTATATCCATCGCGACAATGAATTTTCATTCTCAAGATTTACAAACCAATAATCACAAAAGAATTATGTTAAATGCAACTTTAGGACTGTTGCAGCCTAAATAAAACTCATTATCTTTCTATGCCAAACAATATGAAGGTCAAACAAAAAAATGAGGAGCAAAAATCACTTTGGAAGAGCAATAGGAGACTCTATACATACAATTACACCTCTCACGTCAAAGGAATCAAGGAGGAATTTCTGCTTATATTGCGGTTACCCAAATCTTTATATGTAGATTACCTCAAAGTTACACTCACAAGCATCTGACAGACACATGGTCATATACACTTACTAATTATGCAGAACAGCAGAAGCACATCCGCAAGTAAACATGAGATATTTGTAGAGGGGCAGAGCTATAGTATTAGGTATGGGTTCGGGAATTCATTGAATATGTATAAATATTTAATTGTGAACTCAATAACTAAAATGAGGTTCTTTGACAATTTCAAATGCGATACTTCAAATCCTGGTTCAGCCTTTGATTTGTATGTGCTGCTTATTTGTGTCTTGATTGATCTTAAGAAGGCAGAAGGCCTAACAAGTTGTTCGAAGCTTTTCAACACGAACATGAGCAATTTGCAGCCAACTTATATGCAGAATCTTAAATCTCATACTATCAATAAATTGTAAAGACTCAAGTCTTAAAGAAAATTCCTTTTCTTTTCTTTATTTTGATTTTTGAGGAATATTATACGTATAATCTATACAACTACAAAAACAACAGTCTAAGTGTTATACCCCATTTTAATCGGGCTAAAGTAGAGTACAACATATTAGCGATTCCTATATTATTTAACTCAAGGAGTCGCCACCTAATTATTTTAAAGGAGAGTTAGGACACCTATTTTAACTAAGTAAATGCTCAAAATTAACTCCGATTAATGATCTACTTAAATAATGTGATTCTAGGTAAGGGTTCTTGATTATCCTAAAGGGAAGGGGTTAGGCATCCTTTAGAATCCGTTAACTACAGTTAACCGGTCAAACTTAGGTTAATTAATTAGGACTAAAAAATACAAATATAACATTTTAAATATTTAAGAAAATAGTTTGTAAATATTATCAGGATTTCAAAAATGGAAAATATAAGGCTGCTATTTAGATTAAAATAAGGTAGTAATTTATAGAAAAAAGATTTTAGCCATATTATACTAAAAATATGTTGGATTAGTCAATACACTAATAGGCATTTGAAACAATTCAATGATTGATTATCAATTGATTTTAACTGCTTAGTTTATTAAGTGACAAAATAAGATTAAGAAGACAAATAACAAATTAGCTCCCTACTATTATGTGAAAAGCGGTTTAAAACTGTAAATGCCTCTTTATGAAAATTGGGCCTTGTTTGGAAAATAAGACATAAATTAAAATTTTAAAAAAGGGACCCATCTCCTATCACTACTAGAAATGGTCATTTGTTGCTTTGAAATAGGATTAACCATAAGACTTAAAGAAAAAGGGGGGCTTATAAAAATAACATTAAGTTATAGTTTGAAATAGGTGGATAATTTGAAATCGGATTTAATGCTTAATCAGATTACTTAATCCATTTTAGACTTGTAAAAGAGTAATTAATAGAAATTTTGAACTTGACAAAATAGACTAAATTATTAAACTTCTAAATACGTTATTTCGAAAGCAAATTCAAACTCTAACTAACCATTATCACTAAACTATCCCCACTAATTTTACTAGAATTTATCTAAACTAAGAAAACAAAAGAGAAGGTAAACGTTAGTCAAGCAATCAAATATACAAGAAAAACAGAGCAACGGAAATAAAATGTTTAAATCGGCTCGGCCCATTTTAATGTTGTTGCGATCTGTGCTTGCTATTGGGCTTTGGCCCAGTTTTTTTTTTTTTGCTGCGGACGGGGGGCTGACTCAAGAGAGAGATCTCGTTCGACTTTTAGCCCAACATCGAATGCGGAAGAAGACGAGTCCCTCAGACTCGTACGCGATGGTCATGCATAAAAACGAAAGAAAAGGGTTAGTACGTAATCAATAAATAAGGCTAAACACATATATTGTAAATTTAAAGCAGACTAGTGGATTATGTATATACTGTGTATATTTAAATATACCTCATGTATACACATTCCTAAGGAGGCTTAGAGGGTTAATATTGGAAAGCTTTTGCCCTCGTCTTCTCGATGTTGCACAAGTTCCAAGGGATTTCATGAATCCCAGGCATGGCTAACACCGGGGAGGGTTCAAGATTAATCCATAATGACCCATTAATCTCCCTATAAATGTAATAACTAAAGTATACTCTAGGTAAATGGAAAGATACAACAGGATCGCAAAGATACAACAATGAGCAATTTGACAAAGCCAAACTGACTGTAGACAGACAGAAGTGCAGAACAAGACTTCAAAATCATTTGACATATGGATATGCACACTAGATAGTTTATTCCTTATTTGCAGTCTTATCATAACTATAGGAAATCAAAATAAGCATGAGTTTCCACATAAAGGACTAACAGGCAAATAAGACACCAACATTTTCTAGGTTTAGATCAAACTTCAAAAGGGAAACAATGCATTCCCAATTCATATGGGACAATTGAGACAAAACACTAATATTCAAAGGAAAGGAAAAGACATGCTCAGATGTAAAGAATATCACATAAACAGACATTTGGCCTCAGGAAAACAACACAAAACTTTTAAAGTTAACATGGATTAAGTATGTTAGTTAACATGCAGAGAATCTTCATTACACATCATAGAAGTTGAGTATTCCACTTAAAATGAAGGCAGTGTGCAGGATGCAGGACAAGCAAGCAACAATTCAATTCAAGAAAACAAAAGGGACTAAAATGTGCTCTCATGTGACTTGTTTGTGCAGCAAAGTGAATAGGACCTTATCTACTCAAAGTTACCATTTCATTTCCATGACTATAACTGAATTCAGATTCCTATTTTACTTCATTCAGACTTAATCAGGGTCCACCTAACTCATTATCTTATCATGTTGAGGATTGAATGAAACAAGTAACTCATGCTAACACCAAACCCACCATTTTCAGCCTATGAATCAGCATAAGGACATATTTGTTACTATTTCAGGCTGGGGATACTATATGTCAATTAGAGATTATTAATCACGCCATTTAGTCAACTAAGCCATAAACATGTGTAGACTTATAACTAATGTGAGTTCAGACAATGCAAACACATGCTAGCATCAAGGTTAAAGCTAAATGAAACATAGGAGTAGGCTTATTTCAGTTATCAGATAGTATGAGGCTCATATTGAAAGTACAAATTACATTGAGTCTCACTTAACATTTCCAAATACCAAAACAGCAGACGAAATAATCCACATAGGTAATTCAGTGGCCCTTTTGACATAATAAAACAGGACACACAACTAAACTATCCAACATGCTACTAACGACATGACTGAGTCAGCAAATGAGACACATATTGTTATTAAACTAAGTTAACATTTGTATCAGATCAGCAAATTGAACCTCAAACTACAATAATTCACTACTGATTTACTAAAATAACTAGTGAACACTTACTCACATGCTAGGTTATTAGGAATCCCAATTTCAATTAGCAAAAGCACCCATTATACTTAATCATAATTAAATATGGCTTAAGTAATCACAACCAAACAACTGATGCACATTTGAGCATGCTTAAGCAACTATCAATCAGGAAATTAACTAATAAAGGCAACTAAATGCTTATTTACCATACTTAAGCCACTACCAATAGACAAACTTATCTAGATAGACATTCAACAATAATTTTAACTAAACAGTACAAGTATAAGCATACTAACTTAACTTAACTACCAAACAATACCTAAATGCACCCTAATCATGCTTGCACTACTAATATTAACTAACAAACTAACACATAGCAGGACAACAAACAAAAATCAAACAGAAAATAAAATAACTAAAGGGAGGAGGTTCACATATGGGCTAATTGAACTCAGCTGCTACCTGCTAACATTGATGTGTAAACTAAGAAAAAACTAATGCTAACACACATTAAGACTACACTAATTAACTGATTCATATGCAGAAATTACACAAGCCTAATCTAAGCAGAACTGGAATAACATCTATTGACATTGTCAAACTACTAGATGAACCTAGCAGTAAACCAACAAAACACGTAAAGCACATAAAACACATAACACAAACAGAAAATGCTTAATTCACTGATAAATAAATAAAAGGGATGTTTACTGACCTTCTTCGGGTGCAGCGAAGTGGGTGCGGGTTCTCCAATACACACTCGAACACTACCAAATCTCAGCTTGCGTGTGCTCGGATTCGAAGCAATACCAAGGGCAAAAGAAAAACAGGAAATGGTTTAGTATTTTTTGACTCGATATCAAGAATATTACGACGGCTGAAAACTAATATTTTTAGGGGAATTTGGGCGGCTCCCGAACTTTTTTCTCCCTTTTTTTTTCCGAATAAGAAGCGAATATTTATAGGGGATTTCTAGGGTTTGCTGGAGTTCAAAAATTTGGGCCGGGTTTCTGTGGTTCAACGCTCGGATTTTGCAAGTGTTTTGACCCCCGACCAGAAAAGAGCGAAATGGACAAAACTTCATTAAAGCTTGTACCCTAAAGTGAAAAGGAACTGGTAAAGAAATTTTTTTACTTCACAAACGGACGAAGCCCATAAAAATGCTTTCAGATTGAAAGCAGAGGGCAAGGAAAGAAACAAAAACTCAAACCTTCAACCGTTGAAATTCTGAAGGAGAAAGGAACGATCATTAATTTCTTTTCCCAAGATGGCCATGCATGGCCTGTAATCGCGAAGGTTTTCTGTGATATTGCTAAGATTGTCGAGGAGAGAGAGGAAGGAGAAAAGGGGCGTGTCTGTTAGGGTTCGAAAACGAACAGGCTTTGCACGGAAATAGGAATGGTCAACTCTGTCCACAGCTAGAAGGAGAAGGGCAGTGGGGGGTGTACGGCGTGAAGGGAAATCTCATGAGATAACCCTAAAGCTTCATCTATGTTGAAACTTCCGGGTCGGGTCACCGGTGATGGGCTGGTGAATTAAAAAGTGGGCTGGGTCGATTATTTGTTTGGGCTGGTCCGAAAAAACGATTTGTGGGCTGATTTTATGGACTGGTTCGAAAAACATTTGTGGATTGATTGAACTCGGGTTTGGGCTAATATTGGCTGAATGAAAGAAACAATTTGGGCTTCTAAATTTAAATAAAAGACCTATGTTAATTAAGTATGTATTTATTAGTGCTCGGATAAAAATAAAATTATATGACGTCGTAATAGTCGTGCGATAATATCAGTAAATAAACGCTATTATTTAACTGCGCAAAATAAATGCGATGCATGTGCATAAGGTGGTAAAAATGTTGAAATGATTATAATGCGAATTATAATACTACTAGTAATAATAATAATGACAAATAATAATAATAATAATAATAATAATAATAATGATAATAGTGATAATAGTAATAGTAATGAAATAAAAAAAAATAGTAACAGCAGTGACTACAATAGAATAATGAAACGCCGATATTAATAAAAACTAATAATTGTAGTAAAGTATAAATAATTATTTCTTAAGTTGCCAAAAAATATTAGAAGCGTAAATAGATATTTTGGAGGAAGGCGGGACAAAATTGGGTGTCAACACTAAGAACTTACTCTCGTGGAATTGAGGTGAATAAATTAGAGAACCAATATTGGATAGTATACTGTTTCATCAAACTCACATTTCACAACTCTTTTGTCAGTCCAAAGGCAATACCAAGAGAAGCATGAAACCAAAACGATGGTCCAATGCAAGAAAAGCATAGAACAAGAATTGGTGGGGTGCACTAACCAGATTTTTAATATTTGTCTTCGCCCTCCAACTTATTTAAATAGCTCTCATACTCCCACATCGACTGGACAAGAGCTATGTAAGAAGCTGAATATAAAAGAGCTTGCGCAATACTTGGAAAAACATACCTTTCGCGGCCTTTTGGCTAAGATCAAGTGTAGTATTTGTTCTTATCAATTTAATATCTGATATGTGGGTCATTGGCTCATACGACATTAACTCAATTTTTTAAGGGGAAGGTCCACCACGGTAGCTTGCTATCGGGGCCTTCAAGTGTCGCCTTGGTGTTGCACTATTGCCTTGGCTTGGCGCACCCCACCAATTCTAGTTCTAAGTTACTTTTGCATTTCAGTGTTTTGCTTGGGGATTAGGTTCAATCTGGTAGAAGAATAATAGTGCTCTAATATCAAAGATAAAATCGTTGTTCGTAGTATTAATTTCATTGTAGTGTACTGAGTTCTTCCTTCTTGAACGACGACACACTACATCTGGAATTCTGCAAATTTTATATTAGATTCTAACTAGTGGCTAAAAACTCATAGCAATACCCAAAAACTGGCTACCGCACCTAATTTTTACTCACATCTAACCACCCTCACGTTTTCACTTTTCACTTTTCACTCACCTGCGCACACTCACATATAGAGCATAAGCAAAATACATAAATCATCAAAGAATTGTGTCACATTCAACTTTAGAGCAAGAGGAGATTCTATCAGAACTCAGTGTTCCCAACGAGTAAGAAGATCGTCTTTGCATGCAGAGGAACTATCCGATTCAAAATATCTCCATCACGACTTAGTAAATTGTCCTTCACAAGATTTACAATCCGTATACAAACAAAAATAATCACAAAAGGATTATGTTAAGTACAACTTTAGCACTGTAGCATCCTAAAGAAAACTCATTATGCAAATTCTTTTTCTTTTCTTTATTTCAAGGAATATTATAAGTATAATCTTTATAACTACAAAAGACAACCTAAGAACTTACTTTCAGGGAGTTGAGGAGGATAAATTAAAGAACCAATATTCGAAGTTATACTATCTCATCAAACTCACATTGCACAACTCTTTTGTCAGTCCAATGCTAGAAAAGCTTTGGACTAGAATTGGTGGGATGCAGTTCAACCTATTTAAATAAAGGAGCAAATTTTTAATATTGTATTGGTCTTCACTTTCATATAGTAGCTCTTTTAGTCCCACATCGACTAGATAAGAGAACTCCTACTGAAGAAATACGATACAAAAAAGTCCAAGCAAACCATGGAAAAGCATACCTTTCTCGGCCTTTTGGCTAAGATCAAGTGTAGTATCTGTTCTTATCAGTTTAATATCTGATATGTGAGTCATCGATTCACACGATATTAACTCTATTTTTTTGGGGGGAAGGT
This sequence comes from Lycium barbarum, assembly GCF_019175385.1. NCBI lineage: Eukaryota > Viridiplantae > Streptophyta > Magnoliopsida > Solanales > Solanaceae > Lycium > Lycium barbarum. Next base: position 11,688,115 of record NC_083343.1, read on the forward strand.
CCACCATGGTAGCTTGCTATCGGGGCCTTCAAGTGTCGCCTTGGTGTTGCACTATTGCCTTGGCCCGGCGCACCCCATCAATTCAAACCCTAAACTTTTGTAGCATTTAATATTGCACTTAAAACATCATATTCAAGAACATTATTTCATTAGTATTTTTCGTTCAATGACGTTTTTATTTATATGATGCACATTCCTTTTTAATTTGTCTGACAAAGGGTGACACTTGGAAGCAATTTAACTTAAACTTTTCAAATTACTCTTAATGAAGAACATTATTTCACTAGTATCCTAAACTTTGCACCCAGTAAAGTGCATCACATAAATTGGAACCGAAAGTGTATTTCGCCATTATACTACTTTTCTTAAAGTTATTAATGTTTCTTCAGATCTTAAGCAGAATGTTATCTTAGCAAAAAGATTATTTGATCGGAGTGTGTTTCCAGTTATAATTAGTTATTACTTCCCCTTCCCCTCCTTTATAAGTGTAATCCTTGCAGGAGCCAAAGAATCTCAAATTGATTATTCCCTTGAATTCATTTTGTATGTTAATTTGACTGGACATGATGTTTAAGTTGTATAATAAAGTAGACCTGTGCACAAATCGGTTCAATTCGAATTTCCGAACCGATTCGAAACAATTCGGATAATTTAATTTGGATAATGCAATTCGATTTCGATTTACAAATGCAATTGTAAAATATTACGGTTTAACGATTCGGATATGGTTTGCGTCAATTATCAACCGAACCGATCCGAACAAACCGAATTTATATGCCACTAGTGACTAATATGACTAATTTGGTATATGTAATGTGGTGTTGGCGGATTTGTATGCTTGCACAAGTTGTCAAGCTCTTATTTTGCTATTTATATGCCATTATGCTTGCAAGTTTATGGTTTTTTCTTGGTTAATGTCTTGGTTATAAGGCTGCAAGTTTAGGATCTCATTATTTTTTGTTATGTTTACTCTAAAACTGAAATGAAATAGTTGTTGGTTTAAATTTCGAATAAACCGAACAAATCGATTTGTGTAACCGAACCAAAATAATAAAAAACGAATCAAATTGAACCTAGAATGGATCGAGTTTGGTTGAGAATTTTAGAAAGTCGAAATTCGAAATTTCAACTCGATGATGGCCAAAACCGAACCGAACCGATTCGTGCACAGACCTATAATAAAGAAGCAATTTAATCGGCCTTCTTGATGTACCTACTATTTCCATTACAATGAATTCAGTTGATCATTTACGTAATTAGTTTTTGATCCATCTAAATACAAACTTCGTAGTTAATATACAGATCAACCGATCAATCAATTGTAGCAGGCCTTGTTTCTTACAATTTGGCGTTGCGACACTTACCTAAAGATTTTGGCATTATTCTCTTGGCTAAGACACTTTACTTCTGCTAACAAACTGTTTTGTACAGATTTCCACTTTCCTTTAGGAATTTTCTTACTTCTTAGTCCCACACTGACTGCATAGGAGAGCTGCAACGTGGAAGTAGCATATAAAAGGGCCCAACCGAAACATTTAGAAGCATACCTTTCTCGGCCTTTTGGCTAAGATTAAGTGTAGTATCTGTTCTTATCAGTTTAATATCTGATATGTGAGTCATCGACTCACACGATATTAACTCAATTTTTCTAGGGGGAAGGTTCACCATGATAGCTTGCTATTGGAGCCTTCATGTATCGCCTAGGCGTTGCACTATTGCCTTGGCCTGGCACCCCTTCTAAATCTATCTTGAATTTGTTTAGTTACATATAAAAACAATCAACTCTAATATAACATGAAAAAAATGGGTAACTTAGAAGTATTTTTTTTTCAAGCTCCAGGTCCAAAATATTAATTTTTACACTTTTTGTAAGGCACCTTTTCCATATAACTCAATTCATTAATCTCTATCATAACTAGTATTAGTACCAACGATGCTTATCAAATATATTAATTATGTCAAATATTTTCTCGATTGTCCGAGCACATCAAATCGTATTGGTTTAACAAAATCTCAACCGTCATCTTATTTCTCAATGTGATATACCCAATAAATTAAGTTTCTATGAAACTAAAGAAAGCGAATCATATAATTATGGAAAAACTTTTTTTCCTTGTTTTTATCTATTGCATCATCTATTGTTTAATGTTATTACATTGCCTGTAACTTTTTATTAGCTTCCCACTGGGGCATAGGCAGAGCCACCTTAGGCAAAGGGTGGTCCGGTGCACACCCTTCACCGGAATACTATGTGGCCTAAAGAGGTTACATGTTAGCTATTATGAGTGTATATTTAGTTTTGCACACCCTTAACACAACTGAGAAAAAAATTTGAATACCCTTCTCCTAAGGGCAGGGATTGCCGATCACATGTATTTTCTAGAAATTGTGGCGTGAAAAACTTGGTGTCAGAACATTCTGTTAAACATTTTCAAGCTACACTACACAGAATAATCATATCTTTTAAACTTTTTTCAGTATGGTCCCCTTTTCCTGTTACTCGTTTCATTAAACTTTGATCAAAATAAACGACTAATAATGGGTTTGACGACTACAAAATACAGTAAACTTTAGAAACCAAAAATTGGTGAATCAACATAGGAGAAATACCTTAACTACTAGTAGTGAACAAGAACAAGAAGTAGATACAGAGTTTCAAATTCTGTCTAGTTTCTAAGGGGATGAACTTGGTATAATTGCAGTATATACAACAGTTATTACTGTCTCGTCCATTATTTTTATGTCATTCTATATTTTTTCAAAGATTTAAGACCAACAATCAAAATATATGCGTCCATATTTAAATAGTACGTAATATTACAGTCAATATTTTGTTGAATATATATATATATATATATATATATATATATATATGTTGTCATAGTTTAACAATATTAAAAGGGCCAAATCTCTTTTTACCAAAATTTAAAGCACTAGAATTTGTGCTATGATACTAGCATATTATAACAGGAGTCGTGCAAGGAAAATTCCTGGAATGGACTGGAAAAGTAAACAATATACCATAAAAATCTCATAGACACACAATAAATATAGAACTAACAATAATTTTCCATAAATTTTCTGAACCCTTTGCTATAAATTAAGTGAAAAAATTGTTAAATAGAGACTATTTCATAACCTCAAAATATTGAATAATGGCAAAGCTCAACGTCTCAAAATTCCTTTATGGTGTCCTTTTTATTTCGATAAATTCAAGAATTTATCGGGTGTTCAAAATAACTTGTCTTTTGAGTACTTTAATTATTCATCATTATTTCATTCAATTATCGTCAAGATATCTTGGTATATCACAACTAGATCTTTAATTTTTTCATAAAAAAAAGAAATACATTGTAAGAATATTTTTATGTTCCTTGGAAATGGCTAAGTTCTTGAACAATGCATACATATTATTTAAGGAAGTTCTTTTTAAAAGAGCAATTGATTTGGCAGTGTTATCTTGGAATAGAGCCAATCTAATATGTGCTTGGAAGTATATTGTCATATGTTCAACAAAACAAAAAAAAGGGGGGCAAAAAATTGAATTAATTGAAAAACAGACAAAAATCAGATCTATGAAAAATTGACTAAGAGCCGGTTTGTATTGACTTATTTTAGGTGTTTTTAAGCCAAAATAGCTTTTACGCACTTTAATGGTGTTTGGGTAAAATAGAAAGTGCTTTTAACCACTTGTTTTAAACTAAAATGACAAAAACAAGCCAAAAGTCCTAAGTTAAAATTTCAACTTATGACTTTCGGCTTATAAGTCAAAAGCCATAAGCCTATCTTAGTTTCCTTTTAGAGGAAAACCGAACCATGAACATCCCATGCATCAACATGTTAGTTTCTTCTGTTTACAAACATTTTGTTATATTATTAAAGATTAATAAAAAAATTTAATATATTCTACCAAAAAATGAAGTGTGTAAGTGATTATTTAAAGTTACAATATAATGCCAATAATTCTTTCCCAATTCTAGGACAAAGGAAAAATTTTTGCTTATATATTTTTTTTCCTCATATTTTGTTATGTTACCTTATGTTAAAAGATTTTTGGAGATAGATGAGAGAAAATTTATAATGAAATTTGAATTTCAGGTATCATCCGAATAGATGGTTTGAAATGTTGCACCAACAAGCACATCGGAAGTTGCATTCCAGGCCCCAATGATGATATCATATGTGATAATCTTTGCAAGCAAAATTGCAATAGAGGCCACTGCGAAATCATAGGCTCAAAATCTCCCAATCATTTTTGTCATTGTCTTTGTTAACAAATCTTCAAATTTGTTTGACATACGTGTGACTGCTTGTAAGAAAGAGAGACTGGTAACCTTCAGTATACATATATTGAAAATTCTGAAAAGAAAATCTAAATCTATCTTTAATTTACTTTTGTCAGCACATCATAATTAAAGTTTTCTATGTTAACAGCTTCATTTCAATATCATGTTAATGATGAAGTAAATGATTAATTTCTTAATATATAATTTTAAAATTGTCACTGAATCACTTTTAGGCTTTGAGTCACTCATTTTAGGTCGTGTCAATTTTTCCGTCAAACTTCATGACAAATTAAATTAAGATAAATATAATGATCACCACTTTTTCTATGAGATCACTCATCCTAAAATAGAATGCTTTGAAATTGAGGAGAGAAACATATACTCCCACAGATTCACTTTAGTTATCACAGTCTGACTTGACACAAAATTTAATAAAGAATGAAGACGTTTAGTATTTTTTGTCTTAAAAATATTATAACGTTTATGTGGATGTAAAACTTTTGAAACTTTGGGTGTTTTTACCTATGTCATAAACTTCTCTCGTATTCAGATTTATATTACTCATATGTTAATAGATGAGAAATCCTAGAAGGACAAGTTATGGTGATGATGCAATAAATTTTCATTATTTGATTGTTCTTTTTGTTCAACTTTGCCAAAAGGATCTTGCCTGTCCAAAATGACTGAGCAATACTGCAAAATCATCTTTCATAGCACAAAAACCAAAAGAATTATGTCAATTAAACTTTCCCTTGTGAGCGAACTCTAAAAACTTCTTTCTTTACCAAAATTTGCGGTCATTTAAATATGCCACGAAATTCTTGTAACTATAAAATCATGTCATTAAGGGTAAATGCTGTTTTATATTTTGTCTATTTTAAAATATAGAAGTGTCATTATTTTTGCTAAGACTAAAAAAGAAAAAATATCACATAAAATAAAATGGGGCTTTCTCGAGCGATAAACTATAAAATCATGTCATTAAGGGTAAATGCTGTTTTATATTTTGTCTATTTTAAAATATAGAAGTGTCATTATTTTTGCTAAGACTAAAAAAGAAAAAATATCACATAAAATAAAATGGGGCTTTCTCGAGCGATATAATCTACTGTCAATGGGAGAAAAAATTTGGATCATTTCTCAATTTGTATGTGTCATCCTTGAGCAGGAGGCATGTCAATCTTCTTTATATCGTTTCAATTTTATCAGATGTCCCCGAAGGGACAAGCTTCCCTCTTCTAGTTCCCGAATATAAACGCTTTAAAAATGTCTTCTTAAGACGATGTGGTAACTAGATAGTTGGGATTCAACTGGACTCTTTTGTTTCTAGTTTATAATGAACTATCTCAGGTACAGTTGCTAAGATGGGCCGGCCCTGTTCACTTTTCTGAAATGGATTCCCTTTTGGGTTTTACCTCCAATGCCCATTAGTACAAACAAAAAATTGGCGAAAGATAGAATAAGACAAAAATGTGTAAAATAAAGCATTTTGCTTCCAAGAGAACAAAGATGACCTCAGAAAAGCAACAGAAAACTAGTAAAATTTAGTAATTCAAGGAGTAAAGAAGACCATCTCTACATATAAAGGAATACACCTGCCCAAATCTACCTCCAACGTTACTCTCCAATGTTTCATTGTCATTTCATTCTTCTTTGTAAAGACTTCCGCTAGAGCAATCTCAAGTTTTTGGATTCAACTTTTTGCCAAAACGAATTTTTGTATGTCCAGCATGAGTGAGCTAATATTACAAGATTTACCTTCCATATAGACCATAAGCATTTTACATAATCGACGAATCCATAATTTGAGGTTTGTGAATTCCTATAATGATCTCAAGTTAATATACACTAAAATTATAGATATCTGGTAGATTTCTTGATATATATACCGAGTCTGAAAAAAAGCAGCTGAATTCACATGAACCCATAAACGGTACTCTAGATCTGCCTCTTACATAATGATCAAAGAATTGTGTCAAATGCAACTTTAGCGCGGTGAGAAGACTTCAAAAACTCAAATTTTCCGAATTTAGTGTTCCCACAAAGTAAGAAAATTGTCTTTCCACGCAGAGACCCTCCATCACGACTCAACAAATTTTCATTCACAAGATTTACAATCAGTATATAAACCAATAATCACAAAAGAACTATGTTAAATGCAACTCTAGCATTGTAGCAGCCTAAGGAAAACTCATTATGTTTCTTTGCCAAACAATATGAAGTTTAGACGAAAATGAAATGAGAAGCAAGAATCAACTTGGAAGAGCAGTAGGAGACTCTAATTAAAAGAATTTAGTACTTCCAAAGAGCAGAGAAGATCAAATTTATATGTGGATTACCTCAAAATTATACTCACAAGCAGAAGCACCTAACAAGTTGTTCGAAGCCTATCGACACGACTAGGATCAAATTCCTTTTCTTTTCTTTAATTCAAGGAATATCATAAATATAATCTTAATAACTATTAAAAAAAAAAAAAAAAAAACCTAAGAGCTTACCTTGGGGGAATTGAGGTGGATAAGTTAAAGCACCAATATTAGAAATTATACTGTTTCATCAAATCTCAAATTTCACAACTCTTTTCAATCCAATGGAAATACTAAGAAAGTTCCAATGTAAGAAAAGCTTTGGACTGGTATTGGTGGGGTGCACTTCAGCTTATTTAAAGAAAACTAGACGGCCTATGCCCGTGCTGCGCACAGGCCAACACTTTAAATTATAGTGAATTTATGTGTATGTAGTTATTTTTGAATAGTGATAATATATATATATATATATATATATATTATGTTCAAAACATGATTAATATAACATTGTAGTTTGTGCTCCGTATCTAAAACTTCATTATATTAATGCTTGTTACGAATACAAAATCAGCAAATTTATTAATATTTTTTAAAGAGAAGACTTGTATTTTCCTCTCTTTGAGATAAAACAATAGCAATATTTAAGCATCAGTTGATACTTTCAATTTTAATTCGATTAATTTAAAGGTGTAAAATACTTATTATTTTTTATCAAATTTTGATTTGGATAATTCTAATTCAAATTATTAAATTAATTTTACATGTTTAAAACGAAACAAAGTAGAAATTGATTTTCTATTTAAATGAAGAAATACTATTTTTTAATTTTTGGTAAATATTCTCGGTTTAGCTCATTTTACTTGTCATGTTGTCTTTTGCATGATTTTTTAAGAAAACGTCAATTAGAATTATAATTTGACTAATTTACCTTATTCATTATTTGATCTCCATTTGATATATTTTTTTTTACGACATTAATCTCTTTTCACATTTATTAGAGTAAGAATAAAAATAAAAAAGTAATTAAATTCTATCTTATTTTAAAATATAAATATTTTAAGTATATTTATTTTAGTAAACATAACAAATAAATTACATGGCGGAATAGCAAATACAACAGTTTAATATCTAGATTAGATCTCAGGCTAATATAAAAAAGGAAAGAAAATTGTATGGTTTGACTACTTAACTTTTTAAAGAAAAGCAATTTCATTTGCTCCTCCCAGTGATGGATTGATACGCACGTGGCAATGAATTTATTATTGATTTAATGAGATACTTTGGAAATTACATAATTATTATTTGATTTTTTAATATAGGTTGCACTTTTTTTTTTGGACACTAATAATTTGCACTATTTTTATGCGCATATATATATATATATATATATATATATATATATATATATATATATACTATGTTCAAAACACGATTAATATAACATTGTAGTTTGTACTCCGTATCTAAAACTTTATTATATTAGTGTTTACTACGAATACAAAGTCTGCAACTTTTTTTGATATTATTTTTTTTTAATATGGGGTTCACTTTTTTTTGTTTTGATATTGCTTGATTTTGTTAATATGGTGTCCACTTTTTTTTTTATCGTGAGTTTGGAGATGGTGGATTCCACTTTTTTTTTTTTTTTTAATATTGCTTGATATTGTTTAGTATGGGGTCCACCCTTTATGGGGTGCACTTTTTTTTTTGGACATTATTAGTTTGCACTATTTTTATGCATATAATATATATACATATACAATGTTTAAAACATGATTAATATAATATTGTAGTTTGTGCTCCGTATCTAAAACTTTATTATATTAGTGTTTGTTACGAATACAAAGTCTGCACTTTTTTTTTTAACATTATATTTTTTTTTAATATGGGGTTCACTTTTTTTTTTATTTTTTTATATTGCTTGATTTTGTTAATTCATTGCATGTTTTTTTTTACATTGTTTGTTTTTTTAATATGGGATTCACTTTTTTTTATATTGCTTGATTTTGTTAATATAGGGTTCACTCTTTTTTTTCCCCGTGAGTTTGGAGATGGTGGGTTCCGCTTTTTTTACTTTTTTTTTTAATAGTGGTTGGTTGGTGTTTAATATGGGAACCACACTTTTTTTTTTCTATATTGCTTAGTGTTGTTTAGTATGAGGCCCACCCTTTTGGACATTATTAGTTTGCGCTATTTTTATGCATATATATATATGTATTATGTTCAAAACACGATTAATATAACATTTGTAGTTTGTGCTCCGTATCTAAAACTTTATTATATTAGTGTTTGCTACGAATACAAAGTCTCCACTTTTTTTTTTTGACATTGTTTGTTTTTTTAATATGGGATTCACATTTTTTTTTTTTTATATATTGCTTGATTTTGTCAATATGGGATACTATGTTCAAAACACGATTAATATAACATTGTAGTTTGTGTTCCGTATCCAAAACTTTATTATATTAGTGTTTGCTACGAATACAAAGTCTGCACGTTTTTTTTTACATTGTTTGTTTTTTTAATATGGGATTCACTTTTTTTTATATTGATTGATTTTGTTAATATGGGGTCCATTTTTTTTTCCTTGTGAATTTAAAGATGGTGGGTTCCACTTTTTTTACTTTTTTTTTAATATTGGTTGGTTGGTGTTTAATATGGGGACCACACTTTTTTTTTAATGCTTAACGGACGACGATCCATTGTCCAAAACTCACTCTTCTATATAGTGATTTTGTTAATATGGGGTTCACTTTTTTTTTTCCCCGTGAGTTTGGCGATGGTGGGTTCCACTTTTTTTAATTCTTTTTTTTTATATTGGTTGGTTGGTGTTTAATATGGGGACCATACTTTTTTTTATAGTGCTTGGTATTGTTTAGTATAGGCTCACCCTTTTGGACATTATTAGTTTGCACTATTTTTATGCATATAATATATATATATATATATATATATATATATATATATATATATATATATATATATATATATATATATTATGTTCAAAACACGATTAATATAACATTGTAATTTGTGCTCCGTATCTAAAACTTTATTATATTAGTGTTTGCTACGAATACAAAATCTCCACTTTTTTTTTTTTTGACATTGTTTGTTTTTTTAATATGAGATTCACTTTTTTTTATATTGCTTGATTTTGTCAATATGAGATACTATGTTCAAAACACGATTAATATAACATTATAGCTTGTGCTCCGTATCTAAAACTTTATTATGTTAGTGTTTGCTACGAATACAAAGTCTGCACATTTTTTTTGACATTATTTATTTTTTTAATATGGGATTTACTTTTTTTTTTAATATTGCTTGATTTTGCTAATATGGGATCCACTTTTTTCCCCCGTGAATTTGAAGATGGTGGGTTTCACTTTTTTTTTTTTAATATTGGTTGGTTGGTGTTTAATATGAGCACCACTTTTTTTTTTTTTAATATTGGCTAATATTGGTTGGTTGGAAAACAGACTAAATATTGGCTAATATTGGTTGGTTGGAAAACGGACGACGAAGCTGGGTGCAAACCCATACTTCTTAATAGTAGTAAAGAAAGGAGCAGATTTTTAATTTTTGTCTTCACTTACCTTTTGCTTATTTAAATAGCTATTGTATTCCCACATCGAACGGACAAGAGAACTCATATTAAAGAAACATGATATTAAACGGCCCAAACGAAACATGAAAAACCATACCTTTCTCTGCCTTTTGGCTAAGATCAAGTGTAGTATCTGTTCTTATCAGTTTAATATCTAATATGTGAGTCATTTACTCACACGATATTAACTTTATTTTTTAAGGTGGAAGGCTCATCACGGTAGCTTGCTATTGGGGCCGTCAAGTGTTGCCTTGGCGTTGCACTACTGCCTTGGCCTGGCGCACCTCACCAATTCTAGTTCTAAAATTTTCTTTTCATTATTAAACCTAATTTGTTTTATAGAGAATAATAACAAATTCAGGAATTTCAGGAATTTTCTATTGTATGAACTCTCTATCAGTGACTGGAAATCATTTCATACCCTAAGAACGGTATTACATCTTAGAATGTGTTTAGGAAAAGGCACAAGTACCCCAGTATGACCGAAGTTCCAAGGACGGACTTTTCTTTTTCGGTGGTCCTATTTACCCCATGAACAATTTTTAAACGCAAGTATAATATTTGTCTATGGTTTCTTCTGTTGAAACTTCTTCTAGCTATGCACTGCAGCCACAGTTAATGATGAGCTAATCTGGCGTTTTCAGCCAATAAAGTGCAACTTTACAAGCCACCAATCATCCTACCGTCCCTAATAAAGCCTTCCCATTAGTTTCTCCACAAGCTGCACCACCGATCCTCCATAACCACCGCCCAGCATCACCTCCATCCGCCTGTTCTCTACCACTCTTAACATCATCTCTCCACCATCCCTCAGCCAAAATTGAACACACCAGCACGACCCTTAAAATCGTTCCACCATCAGAAATCAATCACCCTTCTTCTCCATTAGGGAACACCAGCACCGTTCCTTCAACAAGTAGTGGTGGTCTTTTGACTGGTTTTTCAGATATCTGAAACTGAAGGTGAAGGCAGCGGCAAATTTGGTGGTGGCGTAAGGAAGAAAAAAAAAAAAGAAAGAAGCCAGTGTTACGTACAGAGACAAAATTGGGGGAAGGTATCTGAAATATTTTCAAATGACATAAGACAGCTACAAAAGCAGAGCAAGAAGGATTAAAATTTCTCTCGGTGCTAGTTTAAGCCACTTGGGGGGGATTCTCTTCAAGAACCACGAAACGGAATACTCATATCCTTGAAGCTTTTTTTAGTAAGGCACCCTTTTCAAGTTACTCATTCATTAATCTTTGATCAAGACAGACGACCACGAGATATAGTATTACTTTAAACAAACCAGAAATTGGTGAATCATCGTAGGAGAAATACCTTAACTGCTACTTTGTATCCAAGAACAAAGAGTAGAGATAATAAAAAATATTTCTAAATTTTCTACTCTCTAGGAGATGAACTTGGTATAGTTGTAGTATATACTAGAGTTAGTACTGTCTCATCCATTCTTTTCATATCATTCAACATTTTCTCGTTTTGTAGGAAAATTAAGACCAGTAAATTTGTATCCAAGAAAGAAATAAGGGGGTAAAAGAATGTTAGCCTATTCAAATATAAAATCTTATCTCTTGGAGAGAGATGGAGAAGCTCTTCTAGTCCCACACTGACTGGATATGAGAGCTTCTGTGTAAAAGCTGAAGTATAAAATAGCCCGCACAATACTGGTAGAAGCATACCTTTCTCGGCCTTTTGGCTAAGATCAAGTGTAGTATCTGTTCTTATCAGTTTAATATCTGATATGTGAGTCATTGACTCACATGATATTAACTCTATTTTTTAAGGGGGAAGGTCCACCAAGGTAGCTTGCTATTGGGGCCTTCAAGTGTCGCTTTGGTGTTGCACTACTACCTTGGCCTGGCGCACCCCATCAATTCTAGTTCTAACCTTTTCTCAGTAGATTTTTTTTGTTTTGTTGTAATGTTTCCTCATTATTGTAAGAAAAAACTTCAGGACAATCAAGCGAAGAAACGGTTCATTGATAGAGTGAATTATTCTTATTTTATGAGTAATAGCTTAGATCAGCTAGCTAAAATTCATCATGTGAAGCAGAATTCAATCCACAAAATATTTTTCTTGTCATGAAGCCAAACCTCATGACCTGCATATGGGACGAATACACCGTCAGTGACTTGAAACAACTTCATACACCAACAAAGTGTTACTACATCTTAGAATGTCTTTTCATGATGATTCCTGTTATGATTTACAACTTCTTCTTCTTCTTGATTGGGTGATCTCTAAACCGGTAATACCAACAAGAACCACAAATATTACTCTCAATCAACATAAATATTCCCTATTTGAAGTCCAGTCATCCCAAAACCTCTAATTAGTGGTGGAGGGGCTCAATCATCCTGCTATACTGCTCGGCGGTTACATTTTACATACATTTGATATAAAAGAAAATTACTTTGCAATAATTATTATTGAAAATGATAAAATGCTTACGCATTTTCTTTTCAGCATCGCCTACGTGGTGTTTAGTATGAGCTCCAAATATCATTTCAAAATTATTTTCACATTAAATTTTTGAGGCTTAATGCATATGCGGCCCCCTAAACTTGCTCATTTTTTCCATTTTGACACGTCAACTAAGTGTTGTTCCTATTGAACCTGTTGTGAATGATATTAGCCCGAAGGGCATACTTGGAGGTATTGTTAAGAATGGCTATGGACCAATATTTGTAAAGCAGCCCAACACTAAATTAAGTGGCCTTGTATGGGATCCAGATTGATAAATAGCAACTGGTTGGAGCAAAATAGGTTATGCGTATGGTTATGAAGAAACTATCTATTCCTCCCGTCCTCTTTCTCAGAGTCTAACTCCTCATCCCCATTCTTATCTCTATATGAAATTACTTGATTTCAGTAATTCTCATTGTAATTTAGTAGTTTTGAGTGTTATAAATGTAATTTGGCTATCAGTGATTATATATATTTGTGCTGAGAATTCTGGTTTGTTACATCGGTGCTTTCATTGGCGTACTCTAATGGCAGAGGTGGTATTAGATCGATTCAGCAGCGCGGTTAATCCAAAGAACTGGATTTATCGGGCAGAGAGATACTTCACTTTCCTTGGCTTCTCTGAAGAATATTGGCTACCTCTTCCTTCCTTATATCTTGATGGTGAGGCCCTCAAATGGTCCTGTTGGATGTTTCGCAACAAATAATTTTTTGATTGAAAACATTTTAAGGAGAAGTTAGCGTTGTGTTTTAGGAAACAAACCTACGCAAAGTCTCCTATGGTGGACAATCAAATTACCAGTATTCTTGCTTTGCTATAGAAGATCGAGGACAACTGTTCATTTATGTCTCAGCAGGTTACAATAGAAGATACAAGGATTAATGTTGCTACAGCTATCCCTGTGAATAATGTTGAGGGCCATCCTGAGATGTTTCATACTTCGATCGACACAAACCCCCTTAGAGCTGGAACTGATTCGGCGTTAGACACTGAATATTCAGGCCATGTGCACCAGGTGTCCGATGAAAGTTCTCACCAAAGTGAAAACTCAGTCCATGAAGTTGACACCGCGTTTGATTTGGTGGCAGATGATTCAGAGGGGCTTCCTTTGCAGGTAACTCAAGTTCTTGACGAATCTACCTGGTGCCCTGAAAGTTTGCTAACTCAAGTGAAAAAGGAAACTTGCAACACCGATTTTGAAGAGAACAACAAGACAGGGGACATCCTAACTTTTGATCTAGATTCTCCGTCTCTTGTTATTGCAGTTTGGGATATAATGCCCGATATCGAGGGCCATGTCGATTTGCCCGTTGCCTCTATTTTTATGGGTCATGAGGTAACATCTGATTCATTTTTTATTGAAACTGTGCCTACTCCGAGTACGTTGCGTCCTTTTTTGTTTGATCCTAGTTCGGCCAACACCCACTTCATATCAGTGGCGGAGCCAGGATTTTCATCTAGGGGGTTCAAAAATTCTAAAAGGTAAATACACGGAGAAGTTAGGGGGTTCAACATCTACTATATATACATAATAAAATAATTTTAACTTTGAAAATACACTGTAATTTTTCGCCGAGGGGGTTCGAACCCCCTGGAGCCAATGTGGCTTCGCCCTTGCTGCAAATAGCCAAGGATCGCATTTACACAATTCCATGTTTTC